>NW_022631001.1:35592864-36267343 GCF_010015895.1 Lontra canadensis | reverse complement strand
TTTTTTTTTTTTTTTTAATTTTCAGCATAACAGTAATCATTGTTTTTGTACCACACCCAGTGCTCCATGCAATCTGTGCCCTCTCTAATACCCACCACCTGGTTCCCCCAACCTCCTACCCCCCCACCTCTTCAAACCCTTCAGATTGTTTTTCAGAGTCCATAGTCTCTCATTGTTCACCTCCCCTTCCAATTTCCCCCAACTCCCTTCTCCTAACTCCCCATGTCCTCCATGCTATTTGTTATGCTCCACAAATAAGTGAAACCATATGATAATTGACTCTCTCTGCTTGACTTATTTCACTCAGCATAATCTCTTCCAGTCCCATCCATGTTGCTACAAAAGTTGGGTATTCATCCTTTCTGATGGAGGCATAATACTCCATAGTGTATATGGACCACATCTTCCTTATCCATTTGTCCATTGAAGGGCATCTTGGTTTGGCGACCATGGCCATTGCTGCTATAAACATTGGGGTACAGATGGCCCTTCTTTTCACTACATCTGTATCTTTGGGGTAAATACCCAGTAGTGCAATTGCAGGGTCATAGGGAAGTTTTATTTTTAATTTTTTGAGGAATCTCCACACTGTTCTCCAAAGAGGCTGCACCAACTTGCATTCCCACCAACAGTGTGAGAGGGTTCCCCTTTCTCCACATCCCCTCCAAAACATGTTGTTTCCTGTCTTGCTAATTTTGGCCATTCTAACTGGTGTAAGGTGATATCTCAATGTGGTTTTAATTTGAATCTCACTGATGGCTAGTGATGATGAACATTTTTTCATGTGTCTGATAGCCATTTGTATGTCTTCATTGGAGAAGTGTCTGTTCATGTCTTCTGCCCATTTTTTGATATGATTATCTCTTTTGTGTGTGTTGAGTTTGAGGAGTTCTTTATAGATCCTGGATATCAATCTTTTGTCTGTACTGTCATTTGCAAATATCTTCTCCCATTCCGTGGGTTGCCATTTTGTTTTCTTGACTGTTTCCTTTGCTGTGCAGAAGCTTTTGATTTTAATGAAGTCCCAAAAGTTTATTTTGGCTTTTGTTTCCTTTGCCTTTGGAGACATATCTTGAAAGAAGTTGCTGTGGCTGATATCGAAGAGATTACTGCCTATGTTCTCCTCTAGGATTCTGATGGATTCCTGTCTCATGTTGAGGTCTTTTATCCATTTTGAGTTTATCTTTGTGTACGGTGTAAGAGAATGGTCAAGTTTCATTCTTCTACATATAGCTGCCCAGTTTTCCCAGCCTTATCTTTTATCTTTGTAGTCTGTTATAATGAGGTGATGACTGAGTTTCTTAATAAAAGAAAATACTAAAATAACAAAGAGTTGTAGATAATAAGCCAACAGAGGAGATGTTCCGGAAAGCACTATGGGATTTAAAATTGAATCAAGAAGATTTAAATTTTAACGAGTGTGGTTTCAATGATGGAGTGCAGGGTTAATAATATGGAGGGGACACTGGAATGAATCAAAAGGCTTAGGGTACAGTATTATTAGCATATCCACTAAATACTGTGTGACTCCGAGCAGTCTTATGATTGAACTTTAATATCTCCATCTGTCATAACTAAATAAACTAGTATTTAATTGGGCAATTCTGTTGTACTAGGTACATTGTTGGTTAGTGTACTTCTGTTTCTTCGTTTAATCCTCATATTAACCTTAATAAAGTAAGTAGAACCTGTATTTTACAGATGAGGAAACTAAGGTTCCATAATGTTAAGTAATACTCAACATGTTGAGCAACTAAGTATTAAAGTACAATTTGTGTTATATTTCTGTATTTCTCTAAAATTGTGAAGTTTCTTCTGTTTCTACTTATAAAAAACACTAAATTTTTAAACCATGCACCATGGTATAATGATAAGATGGCAAATTTCCAGATGTATTAGGTTTGGCTCTCTCAGTTTTGTTCTTGTTAGTTTTCTTACCTGCAATGTACTTTATGAAAATCTTACCTAGTTGCCAGCACCTGATTCACCAGTGATTAACTCAAGTCTGCAGTGAAGTTTTCTTCCTCTGAGATATTAAAGCATTTATTATCTATTTCTCACTTATTAGTTACATATTTGAGATATATACTTACCAGCTTTATATTTGAAATTTGGGATTACTATTGAATTGTTTAAATTTCTATGTATTCATGTATTACTGATACACATCTATTACTGAGACGGGTACACGTAAGTTCCTTCCGGGAACTTCTCTATAGCATTGTACATGTGGTACATATATCTTCATAAGTAATTGTGACTTAATTCTGTCAACTAGACTAGTTAATCATCATTCTCAGGTATTCACTTCTCACAAGCAAATTTACCTGTAAGATACTTTAAAATTTTAAATTTTATAGCTTTACAGAGCACAGATTATTAAAGCTTTTTAGAGAAATGCTTTCCAAAAGAAACTTTTTTTGCCAAAAATTTTGAAAGGAGTTCAATCAAAATCAAGATGAGTTGATTAAAGTAAGCATGTAGGCTTATTGTATTTGGCAAGGAGACCAGTTACTTTGCCCCATAGCTGATTTTTTTTAGAGTTCTGAAAGCTGGTGTTCTCTCTGCTTGTGCCTCGCCACCCCCTGCCCCCATCAAAGAGATCAAAATGTTTGAGCAATATTTAGAAGATCTGGGTGGTCTCTAGTACTACTACTATTACTACTACTACTACTTACTCAAAAGTTAATTAACATTTCTGGGCTTCAGTTTTCTCATTCTTAAAAAAAAAAAAAAAAAACTGAGTTGGATTATTTGATCTTTAAATATACTCTGTTCCAGCATTTATAAAACCTACACGTTTAAGATAATTATGTTTCAGAATTGTAAAGTAGCATTTGATTCTTAAACTTCAAAATAGTAGTAGTTTAATGTTAATTGCTTTTTTCTTTAAAAGCATTTGTGATCTCCTGTTCCACTTTTATGGTTAATTTTCCTTTTTGACTTACCAGTACTCCCTCACGTGTTGCTAAAGGAGTTGTTGACCACACCAAAATGAGTCTACATGGTGCTAGCGGGGGACATGAACGATCAAGAGATAGACGAAGATCAAGTGACAGATCACGAGATTCATCTCACGAAAGAACAGAATCTCAACTCACTCCTTGTATTAGAAATGTTACTTCTCCAACACGACAACACCATGTTGGTACGTAAAATTAACTCATCTTCCTGACAGTTTTTAAAAGCATGCAGTTACCTTTTTAAAACAGTAATGACTGTGAATTCTGCCTAGTACTTGAGAGTAAAATTAACTTCTTAGTTCTATTCAGTTGCTATTTTAGCTTAGCTTCATTCTTGCTATAAGAAATCAGCTTATTAAATGAAACTTAAAAGTGATTTTTTTTTGAGTCTGGGACAGTTTCATAAAAAGAAATTTGAAAAGCCTTTAAAACTGTGATATGAGATAATTTGTTTAATTTTTAAAAATATTTGAGAGAGAGCGAGAGCATGCAGGAGTAGGGGGAGGAAGGGAGTGGCAGAGGGAGAGGGAGAAGCAGGCTCCCCACTGAGCAAATGCCCTGGGGCTAGATCCCAGGAGCCAGGGATCCTGACCTGAGCCTAAGGCAGACATTTAACCGACTGAGTCACCCAGGTGCCCCGAAGTCTTTCAAATTGATTTTTATCTTATGTGATACATAAAAAGTGGTTTATTTTTAAAAAATTTGTAGTAAACTGTTGATAGGAATTCTTGGTTAATCATGCTAGAAAAGGAAGTGAAAGCTAGAATAACCATGTAGTAATTTATTTTAAGTTTTGACAGTATTTTAAATTTAACTTAAAAAATAGATGGTGAAAGGGAAGGTGTGAAGTGTTTTGTTTTGTTTTTTTCTTGGCAAGTAGCTCATGTATTTTTTTCCCTTCCTACTCATTACTGTAAATGAACATTATTATATTTCAGGTAAATAAATTGTGTGACTGAGAAGTACATTAGCAATGTGAACTTGTTGATTTTCATTTTCCCTTGGAGAAGGGGCAAATCTAATACCTTCCCATTGTTTTTGATTGTTACAAATCAAAATCATTTATCTTAGGGCTTAATTATACAGAGAGGTTGTCAGTATCTAAGTAGGTCCTCAAAGTCAAACTAGTACTGATAAGCCAAAAATCCATGCAAGTATAAATAGGAGTTGACAGTTCATTAATATGCTAAATTCAATCCCTGGGAAGAGAATAGGAAGATATAATAAATGATTTTTATTAATTGAGCAAATTTTGGTTTGGGGATGCCACTAGCATTCTGGAAACGGGCAATAAAATGGAGGTGTCAGAATATCTCTGGAGATAAAGCAAACCGAATTATATCATCAGTAAAGCTGTACAGAATGTTCTGAGTACCCTGAGTCATGGAGGAATTTGGCAGAAGCTGATGAATCTGATGAGATGGAGGTACATTTTTAGGTCACCTTTTAAAGTGTAGTTCTGTCCTCTAAAGGGAACTTATCACAGAATCTTAGTTTTAATTTTCCCTTTATAGAATATTGGAACAGCTGAAGAAAATCTTCTGAATTTTAACAATATTTCCTACCTAATTAAAATTATGGATAGTAATTATATGATCCTTTAGAATTTGTGGCAGTGCTTTTATTCCAACAAAAGTGAGACTGAAAAAAAAAGCAATGTATCATAAGCTATTGAAGCCATTTTATTTGGTTGGTAGACATTAAAAGTCATTTGAAAGAATTAATACTTTTGTGTCCTTAGTGACCTTTTTTCTTCCTTTGGGGCCTTGCTTTTGTGAGATAAATTACTACTTTGGGGATGGCCTAATTAATATAGTGAGAGTCCAAAGTTTGTACTTAGTGTTCTCAGAGTAGTACTAATACTTTTAGTATTTAGGACAGTTAAAGTTGGTATTTTCTAAAATTAATCTTTTACTTCCTGTCAGTGCTTATTTGACTTGTAAACTTGTAAGACTATTCTATTCCTTGGGTTTCATGTATTTTTAAATAGCATACTAGCATGAAATTTACCTTAATTTTGATCTTAGTCTGAGTGAGCATTAGTCAGCTATACATCTTTTTAAAAAATCTACAAAAATTAATTTAGAAAACATTTTGATGTTTGAGGTTTTATTCCTGGGAAGTAGTATTTATGGTGTTCTGTGAAAATGTTACTTGAAATCAAAAAGCAGAAATGCTTTGATTGATTGATTTTATTTTATTTTATTTTTTGAGAGAGAGTGCGTGCATGCACAAGTGGCGGTGGGGGGTGGAGGGCAGAGGGAGAGAGAGAAGCAGACTCTGTGCTGAGCAGAGTCCAATGTGGCAGGACACTGAGATCATGACCTGAGCCGAAGGTAGACACTTAACCAACTGAGCTGCCTAGGCCCCCAGAAATGTGATTTAAAACAACTTTTCTACATCAGAATTTTTAAAAGATAAATGTGGATCTTGAATTTTTTTTAAAGGAAAATTTGCATAACTTTAACATCTTTATTTCAGAACGAGAAAAAGATCATAGTTCTTCTCGTCCAAGTAGTCCTCGTCCTCAAAAGGCATCTCCAAATGGTTCCAGTAGCAGTGCTGGGAACAGCAGCAGAAACAGTAGTCAGTCAAGTTCGGATGGTAGCTGTAAGACATCTGGGGAGATGGTGTTTGTATATGAAAATGCAAAAGAAGGAGCTCGGAATGTGAGAACATCGGAACGAGTAACGCTAATAGTGGATAACACTAGATTTGTTGTAGACCCATCCATTTTTACTGCACAGCCAAATACAATGTTGGGCAGGTTTGTGTTATTGCAGTTCTTTGTATTATTATAAAGCACTTTCACGTTATTTAAGTTTTACAGTAATTCCCTGTTGGAATGTAGTATTCCTGTCCTATAGATGAACTGAACTTTGGAAGTTAAATATAATGTGCTCAAGTTAGTATAGCCAGAAAATGGTAGAGCCAGATCTTGAACTTGGTTTTATTTCTAACAATTTTTGTTATATCAGCAAGAAAAAAAAAATTATTTAATGAAGACAGGGTCCTAAACAATCTCCACTGGTTAAAGCCTTAAATTCTATCTAACAAGGTGAGTATAACAGTAATATATGCTTTTTTCACTTGGGGGAATCCCAAATTCAACCACCAAATACAGCAGGTATCAGCATTTTGTTTAAAGAGGAAAAAAAAAAACAGTTTGGTTAGCTGAAAAGTCAGCATGTATTGCCAGATTAAAAAAAAAAAAAAAGGGAAGGTATTAACAAGTAGTTAGAATGAAGGAAAGATACTTGTAGTTGTATTCTAATCTGTGTAGGTCTAGAGTAAAGGTCAATGTGAAGTTTGTAGTTGTGGGAACTGTGGTCTTAAGAATGATATAGACAATATAGACTTGATTTTTCATTGTGTGCAAAATGAGCAAATACCTTTATTTTTTTTCATTTTTTTTCAAGTATCTTTTCGTTGTAAAATTAGTATCTTTTCCTGTTCTAATATAAAGTGAAGGAGCATAGAAATGAAATAGAAATTTATATGGTGTAAAAAACTTGTGTTTTTTTCCTAGGTTGTATATGAGTAACTATTTAGGATGCCTTTGTGTGTGGACATGTGATTTCTCCTCTGAATACAGAATAAAAGCTAACATGACATTGCACATTTTGAATAATTGAATATTCTTTTTAACATTGGCATTTAGACTTTACATATCGGAGGCAAAGAAAACAAGTATGGCTTTTATGTATTTTTAGTAGCACAGAGGAAGATTATTGAGGGAAGGTGTCAGGAGGATGACTCGACACTATTAATACTTTTTTTTTTTTTTGAAGATTTTATGTATTTATTTGAGAGAAAGAATGAGAGAGAGAGAATGAGAGGGGAGAGAGTCAGAGGGAGAAGCAGACTGCCCACAGAGCAGGGAGCCTGATGCAGGACTCGATCCTGGGACTCCAGGATCATGACCTGAGTGAAGGCAGTTGCTTAACCAACTGAGCCACCCAGGCACCTGACACTATTAATACTTTTAATTTTTACACAAATTTTAAAGAAACACTCTTAAAAAGTAGATATTTGAAATTTTGTTTCCTTTGTTAGGCTACCTTTTCTTTAAAAGCAAAACAAAACAAAGTCCAAAATATTTCTGTGTGTGTATCCATATTGAACTGAGAAGCATAACATTCTCCTTTTGTTAAAAAAAAAAATTTCAAGTATTTGAGAAAGTTGCATGACATTTGATTCCTGAAAGACTGTCGTTGCCTTTTTTTTTTTAAACAAAATGAAGTCATCTTTTTCATGCTAGTTGAGTAAAGCATATCTTTGGGGATGAAAATTCATATTCATGGGTACTGTAAAAAGCAGTTGGCATTCTTTTGGAAACTTCAAAATAAAAAAGCTTTGTTCTTTATAGATTTCTGTGTTAAAACAAAAGAAGAAACCATTTAAATTGGGAAATTGTTGAGTCCAATACTTAAGAATGATGGTATCATTTAATTTGGAGGTCCAGCTTCCTTTAACCACAGTTTTAAAATTTTCTTGGGAGTAATGCATTAAACTTTTGATTTTGAAGAACATACTCTGCACATTTGCTCTTTTCAAAAAACATTTCATAGTTACTATGAAAGGGCCAAGAACATTACTTGAAAAAATAGAAATCTGTATTTCCTTTTTTTTTTTTTTAAGATTTTATTTATTTATTTGACAGAGATCACAAGTAGGCAGAGAGGTAGGCAGAGAGAGAGAAGGGGAAGCAGGCTCCCTGCTGAGCACAGAACCAGATGTGGGGCTCGATCCCAGGACCCTTGAGATCATGATCTGAGCCGAAAGCAGAGGCTTAACCCACTGAGCCACCCAGGCACCCCAGAAATCTGTATTTTCTTATGTAAAAATTAGTATTAAGAGCATTTTACTCATTTGTTTAAACTTTTGATTCACTGCTTAGCTTCCTCATTCATTTTTACCCGAGCATTTGATTGCTAATTTTTCAGTTCTGGGATACAAGTGTAAGAATTTTGAGTGATGTTTCTTATATTTATGTTAGAGTCATGAAAAGTGAAACAACCTAACGTGCCTGTTTCCTACTTTACTGTATGTGCTGCATTATAGCATTAACTTTGCAGTGAGGGCAGCAGTTTTAAGGAAGAGGTACAGATAACATGGTTTCCCTTTTCCATTCCCCCCCCTTTCTGGTAAGATTAGTATAAAAATCGCCTTTTCCCCTAGATTGATTGATTGATTTTTTTTTTCTCTCTCCCTGAGAAGAAGGAGCTGAAAAGTTCTTTAGCTTCTGAGTTTTATCAGCTGATTTTGTTTGCTTATAGGGAATCTATACTACTATTCCCTCCCATCAGAAAGGTAGTATTTTTAATAATCCTTCATTTATTACTTTTGTCAGAATAAATTGCTAAGAATTTTTTAACTAATTTGTGAATAAATTATTCCTTTTTACTTTTGTACGTGAAATAAATTTTCCCTTTGAAGGCAGTATCCTATTGTTATATTTCTCATTATTTACCAATATCATAGGATGTTTGGTTCTGGCAGAGAACATAACTTTACACGTCCCAATGAGAAGGGAGAGTATGAAGTGGCAGAAGGAATTGGCTCCACAGTGTTTCGAGCTATTCTGGTGAGTGCTCATTTCTTATGTCTTGACTTAATCATAGAACTCCCTTTTGGTAGGTATTTGTATTAGAAGCAGAGTTCTATTTGGATATCTCTATGCAGAATATTGTTTTTTAAAAAATACCATTTTATTCATTTTTATTTTAGTACATAAAGATAGTATGATACAAATATAGTTCGGGGGATGTGACATCTCTTAAGTATAAACAGGTGGTTCTTTCAAAGGGTTTAGTGGTAATCCATCTGGAGTCATGTTATTCCTTCCTCCCTCATTCTCTTAAATACAATAAGTTGATCATTTTTGCTATCTGAGATAAATGTGATTACTTGAATTCTAATATTTTATTGCCTATAACTGGCAATGTGGACAGTTAACATATAAAAGTCATCTAAAATATAATAGCATTTTTGTTTTAAACCTTTTTTTTTGAGGTTTTAACCTTTTATTTTGAGGAATATTTGAATTGGTATTACAGAGTTCCTCCTTGTAATTTCAAATCAGTGATAAAGCTTTGATTTATAGTTTGTGACTATGCCACAGTCTGAAAATATGGTTTCCTCAGATAATTTTGGGGAAAATGGGCAGGGAGGATCATGGGGTAAAAGGAATGGAAGTTGATCTTGATTAGGTTGTTAGTACTGGGGCAAGTACCAAAAGACATCTTGCTTGCACTAGTATAGCAACTTGATTGTGTTATTGTGGCTCTGAACCTCAAGAAGCTTAAGGCAGATCTTAATTTGTGGGGGAGAGGGGAGTGCTTTAGCTGGCCCTACTTCATTTAACCCCCGATGGAGTTGCTGAATAAAAAAAAAAAAACAAAAACTTATGACTCAGCTGTAATTTGGGGGCTAGCCCTTAACAATTTTTAAAGTAGATCTTGGAAATAAGTACTATTTATTGTTCATAATTTGGGACACATCAAAAAATAGTATTTGGAAGAAGAATATGTAATTGTGCGTTCTGTTTACATATATTAATACCTGGAATATGACTTTGAAGTTCTTTACTAAGAACCACAAATTTTGCTCAATTCTGTAAATAATATTTAAGGTACCTTAAAATATATCACTTAACTTAATTTTTTAAAAAAAAGTTTTAAAATTTGATGGTAGTTATATAGAAAAATAACTTATAGAGTGGAAAATACATATGAATTGGCATGCTACAATAGAGAGAAGAAACATATCAGTATCAGGAGACCTGGCTTTCCTCTGCTAATAAATAATTGTTTGACTAGGTGAGTCAACGAACCCATTTGGGCCAACGTTTTCTTATTGGTAAAATGAAAAAGTGGTTAGGTGAACAGAGGTCCCATCTAACTTTAAAATTCCACAGTTCAGAAAAATCAGAGCTCCACTGTTTTCGAAAATGCTAGCAGCTTCACCTTAATAGTAAGGTTTTGGCTACCTTATGCTGTAGATGTTTTATGCATTCTTTACTTTTTTTTTTTTTTTTTAGGATTACTACAAAACAGGAATAATTCGTTGTCCTGATGGCATATCTATTCCTGAACTGAGAGAAGCATGCGACTACCTTTGTATTTCTTTTGAATATAGTACTATTAAATGTAGAGATCTCAGTAAGTATGATGTTTTGTGTGTGAGTGGTTTGTAGAGTTACAATATATTGGAATGAAAAGTCTGAAAGAGTGCTGTTCATGTGAACATCAGATATTTGTTTAATTGGATTATAAAGCACTGTGATACTATAAGGATGCTTCATGGAAGTCTACAGAGATTTTTATAACCAATTCAATTTTCCAAAACTTCAAAAAAAATTTTATATGTATATGTTTGTATGTATATGTGTATATTTATTTTTGATAGACTCTCCTAGATTTCCTCCTTGACCTCATCTCTGTCATTTGTTGCCAGTCTTTATCTCCCAGCTTGGGAGCCCTGGCTTTGGTCAAGTATGGTATTTGGCTTCACTCCTGAGATCACATCAACCAAAAATTTATAAATTTTTTCTACTTTCACATAAGATAATATCCTAAGCCACTGTGGAAGATAACTCTCAAAGAGAATATTTGTCATTAAAGATCTTAGATTAAATACCTAACCCTCATTTATCCAGAGGGTTAAGTGACTTTGTCTTAAGAACATCAGACAGCCTCAGAGCAGAGTCTAGAACTTTGGAAATCCCAAGTTTTTGATCAGTGTTTTCCCCTTACCACCACCCCAGCACTCCTCCCTCTCACCATTTGCCATACCTCCTGAGGGGAAGAAAAAAGGTGATTATACACAGAAAAGTCAGAATAAGAGAATTTTCAGATGTTGACTTAGATGCTGAGTGGTTGGAGAAGTTCAGAAGGAGAGGTCATTATGTGCTAGAGGGATTGGGAAAGAGTTCAGCGGAGGCAGGTAGTAAAGAATAAATTGGAATGATTAGAAAGAATAGAGTAAGGAGGTAGTTTAACAGCTGAGATTTTTGGACTAAAGATGCAAAAAACATATTTTGGAAAGAACCTAGTTGGGACAGAGACTTTATAGCAGGACCAGCAGGAGATGAGAATAAATAGATGGGCCACATTGTAGAAGGTCTTTGATCCAAACTCATGTTCTTACATTTTATCCTATATATGGTGGAAAGTCATTTCAAAAGCTTCCTATATGTGGTTATAGCCTTATGTTAATAAGTCTATAGACTTATGGTTATCTTTACTTCATTAACCTAAACTCACCAGTAGCTTGCCATACCTTCTCAAAGATTGGTGTGTTAGAAACTATGAATGTAAAATGTTAAATAATTTTTTAGAAGATTTTATTTATTTGAGAGAGAGAGCACAAGCAGGAGGAGCAGCAAAGGGAGAGGGAGAAGCAGGCTTCCTGCTGAGCAGGGAGCCTGATGTAGGGCTCTATCCCAGGACTCTGGGATCATGACTTGAGTTGAAGGCAGACACTTAACTGCTGAGCCACCCAGGTGCACTGTGAATGGGAAATATCATTTCATATTTTAAGGCACCTAGTGTATACTTAAAGATAGGTGTTCTCTTCATGCTTATTTAAGAACTAACTCATTGAAATTGTGTGGTCTTACTAAGTCCTCCCCTAAGTACCATTTTATTATTGCCAAACATTCTTTAAAATCTTCATAAAAATATCAGTAGGTAGGATAAAGTGGCTGGTCCACCTCTGAGTCCATTTCTCTATAAATGATATTTAAAAGTTTAAAGTCGGGGCGCCTGGGTGGCTCAGTGGGTTAAAGCCTCTGCCTTCGGCTCAGGTCATGGTCCCAGGGTCCTGGGATCGAGCCCCACATCAGGCTCTCTGCTCGGTGGGGAGCCTGCTTCCTCCTCTCTCTGCCTATTTCCTCTGCCTATTTGTGATCTCTGTCTGTCAAATAAATAAGAATCTTTAAAAAAAAATGATATTTAAAAGTTTAAAGTCGGGGCGCCTGGGTGGCTCAGTGGGTTAAAGCCTCTGCCTTCAGCTCAGGTCATGATCCCAGGGTCCTGGGATCGAGCCCTGCATCGGGCTGTCTGCTCCGCGGGCAGCCTGCTTCCTCTTCTCTCTCTCTCTGCCTGCCTCTCTGCCTACTTGTGATCTCTGTCTATAAATAAATAAATAAATAAATAATAAAAAATAAATAAAAGAAGATTAATACCTACTCTTCTCAAACTATAAAAAAAGTTTAAAGTCAAATAGGTAGAGCATACATATGTAAATTCGAACAAAGTTTGTTTTTTCACATCTTAAAAAATGTTTTTACTAAACCATGAGCATTAATTATTCTAATTTAGATCCTCAAGATCTAAAGTTTTGTGTTTTTTTTTTAATTCATAGGGGCATTTTAATTTTAATTCTTAAAATTAAATATTAAATTTTGGGGACTATCAGATAAAAAATATGTGGATTTGATTTTATAATCCTTTGGGCATAGACTCTGTCATCACTGTTAAGTCTCATTTATTTGTTATGGAATTAAAGGTAAAAGTCTTTATTTAAAATATGTATAATAATGTTTTTTCTAGATTTTGGCTTTTAAATAATTATAACTTCCAGAATACTTGTAATACATATTTTTAAAAATAGAATTCTCATAGACTTTATTAAAATAAAACTATGTAGAATTTGAAGAGACAAAAATGTCCTTGTAAAAATATAATAGGATACTGTAGGTGTAGACTTGAGTCCAAATCTGAATTGTTTCCTGTTCATATGTGCCTTTACTGAATACTAGAATGGCACATTACACTAAGATGTCTGTTTGTGTCTTAAAATTATACAAAGGACTATCTATACCTTTTCAACTTTGTGTCCATAGTGCTTGCCTGCCACATAGTAAGGACTCAATAAACATTTGCTAAATGAATAAATTATTTTATCCCCCATGCATTTTTTTAGGACCCCATTCTAATTATTCTCATCTTCTCTGTATCATTAGTCTTTTCCTCTGTATATAGTAATCCTTAGCCTCAGACTCAAATCTAACCTATGTCTATTGTAGATATTAAAGAAAATTATATAAAATATTTTAAGGTTTTCATTGGAATTCTTTGAAGTTAATGTTTTAGAAAAATTAACATTTTTACTGTCTCCTCCAACTGCTGTCTTTCCGTTTACTAAGTTTTCTTTTATGTCTTTAATTTCTTCTGATTTTGTTTATTTTTTGATACTTTGTATTTTTTTTGTTGTATGTAGAGTATATTTAAATTTTCTAACTGCTAACATAAGAAAATTATTGAATTTTACATATTTGTATGAGCTACCTAATAGAAACTCTATTTCTAATAGTTTTTCAGTTGGTTCTCACATATTCTTGGTGGATAATTGGCTCTGTTGTAAATAACACTTTATATTTTTTTGTGTGTCTTAGTGCATTGGCTAGAATATTTTGAACAGTGTTTAAAAATTTAGTGGTAATGCTGGTATCCCTGTCTTTGAAGGCATTTTCTTTAGATGTCACTGTTAAGTCACTCCTTTCTTCTTGACTCTTTCTTACTTTAGCTCCTTGACATCCTTCTTTTAGGCCTTCTGTTTATCTTTCTCTCACTTGCTCCCTGATCCTTGATCTCTTGAATAAGCTCATTCCCAAGTGTTCTGTGTTAAGCTCCCTTCTCTCTCACAGAACCTATACACTTATTCTAAGTGATGTCATTCATCGTTATGGCTTCAAACACTCCCATACCCTGTGGATTTCCAATACTTTATCTCTAATACTTTTTTTTTTTTTAAGATTTTTTAAATTTATTTGACAGAGACACAGTGAGAGAGGGAACACAAGCAGGGGAAGTGGGAGAGGGAGAAGCAGGCTTCCTGCTGAGCAGGGAGCCCGATGTGGGGCTCGATCCTGGGACCTTGGGATCATGACCCGAGCCAAAGGCAGCCGCTTAACTGCTGAGCCACTCAGGTGCCCCACTTTATCTCTAATTCTTAAGTATCAGCTAGGTGTTTCTAGTTTACCATTTAACTTATAATCCTACCGCCTCTTACTCAGGCTTTTTGTGAGTTCCATGAATATAGTAAATATAATGATGAACAAGACAGACCTTGTCCCTGCCTTTATGAAGTTTACAGTCTAGTGGGGAAGTAATGAACAGTAATGAAAAGTAATGACAAGCTGTGAACAACAACTTGACAGGTAATGAAAAGCTGTGAAAAATGTGGTGAAGATATGAGATGCTATGAGAAGTGTATGGTAAAGGGGCTGTGGAAAGTCATTATCTAAGTGACATTAAAGCCGAGACCTAAAGGAATGGCAAGTGGATAAGATGCTGATTATACCAGGCAGCAGAAAAGGTATTCGCAGAGGTTGTCAGGTTGGAAGGAATATGACATGCTTAAGGAACTGAAAGAAGAGGGAAGTATGGCTAGAGTGGAGGGATGGAGTGTGAGTGGTAAGAAGTAAGTCCAGAGAAGTAGGGAGAAAGCAAAATTTATTAACTGAATAAATATCTGATGACTGTTAATTCTCTACCAGTCTATTCTAAGTTTTGGGGATGCAGCATGAACAAACCAGGCAAAACTTCCTGTTCTAATGGAACTTACACTCTTTGGGAAGACAGACAAACCAGGTGAACAAGTAACATATGGTATGTTAGTGATCACTGCTGAGGAGCGGGGTAAAGTAAGGAAGGGACATAGAGCAGCCAGAGAAGCCTTAACTGGAGAGGAAAGCTTAATTTCAAGCAGAAAGTAACAATGAGTGCAAGGGTTGAGGCAGCTTGCCTGGCATGTTTGAGAGCAGCAAAGAGAGTGAAGTAAGTTAGAGTGTCCACAGTAGGAGATAAGGTTAGGAGGAGACCTAGGTCATGGAGGACCTTTACCTTTTGGCTTTTACTCTGAGTGATGTGGGAAGCCATTGCACTGTCTTGAACAGAGTAGTAATATATGATCTTTGAGGTTGTACCATTTCATGGGAGCGGAATTCAGTATAGAATTGTACAGTGCTATGGTCCTGATAGGACTGTGGTTTAAAAGAATTACTCTTGGCTGTTGTGTTGGAAATGGATTGCGAGGGGGAATTAAGGTAAAAGTAAATGGATATTTAGGAAGCTGTTGCCATAATTCAAGTAGGAGATAGTGATGGGTTAAATCAGGGTGGGAGCAGTAGGAGGTGTTAAATTCTGGACATATTGGATGGCAGAGTTGTAAGGATTTGCTTGTTGATTGAGTTATGAGATGGGGAAGAGAGAAGAGGACTTTAATTTACTGGAAATGTGGAGTTGCCATGAAGTGAGATGTGGGAAACTTCATGGGCAGTGAAAATTTAGAAGCTTGATTTGAGACATGTTAAATTTGAAATACTCACTAGATGTCCAAGTGGAAATGGTTAGGGGGGCATTGGGTATATATGTTTAAAGTTCAGGAAAGAAATATGGGCCAGACTAAATCTATGTGCAGGATATACCCACACCCTCCCCCTCCCCACAGGATTTACGTACAATATATATTTATATGTAGTGTTTAAAGAAAATATTTTTTAAAGGACTCTACACACTGGTCTATAATCTCCTTTTCATGTAACAGGTCTTTATGGACCAAGTTAAGGATTTAGGACTTTTGTTTTTAGGTAGTATTGGCCGTGAAAGACTTAAACTAGAGGAGATGCATAATTTGGCTGCTGGGGGGAGGATGAATTACACAGGGGCAAAAGTAAATGTTGGGGGAATATGATTAGGTTTTATAGTAGTTGGGGTAAGAGTTAAGGATGACTTGGACTTGGTGGGGGGCATTGGGGATAGAGTGTATTCTGGTGAAGTATTGCTATGTAAACATTCCAAACTTAGTATAAAGTATAATTTTTATTCCGTGGGTCAAGAACTCAGACAAGGTACAGCAGAGGTGGTTTGTGTCTGCTTCACGATATGTGAGGTCTCATCTCATGAGTAATTGAAGGGCTAGGTGACACAGAAGGCTACAGGCTTCTTCACTCACAAGTCTGCTGCTTGCAGTGGAATGACTCAAATGCTGGATTCAGCTAGAACTGTCAGAGAACCTGCATGTGACCTCTTCATGCATCTTGGGCTTCTCCAAGTCTGGAGACTGGGTTCAGCAGGGAAGTACTTGGGAGTGAGCATTACGAGGACCAAAACAAAACTGCAGATCATGCACTGTCACCTCTGCCATGCTCCCTTGGTTACAGGCAAGTCAGTATGACCAGCCGAGGTTAAAGGGGAAGAGAATTAGATTCCACCTCCAGGGAGATGTCAAGGTTCCATTGCAGAAAAGTATGTGGAATAAGAGATTCTGTAGTTACCTTTGGTTAGCATCTTCCAGAAAAGGAAATGACACAATTCAAGGTGCATTTAAGAGGTGGACTTGATAGGGCTTGAGGAATGGTTGAATTAAGAGATGCAAGTGGAATCAAGGATTCATTTATTTATTCTACAAGTATTTAAGTTCCTGCTATATGCCTGGCACTCTTCTTAGATGATTCTGAGAAATAATGGATGGCAGTGGCATTTACGGATTTAGAAAACACTGCAGGGAGAAGCAGATAGGATTAAATTCACTTTTGAATATATTGAGGTTGAGGTGCCTGTGAAGTAGCATCCCAATGGAGATTTCCAGAAGGTAGTTGAATATAATACATCTAGAATATAGAAGACAAGAATTAGTGGAATGAATTTAGGAATTACCAGGTAAGGTAAAAGAGAGGAAAAGAAAATTGTTTTGAGAAACATCATTTTTTAATGAACAGCTAGAGGAGAAGGGGTTGGCAAAGATGATCAAGAAGAACTCCAGATGAGAAAGAAAACCAGGGGTAATGGCATCAAAGATTCTTAAGGAAGAAAGAGTGTTTTAAGAAGAGGGTTCAACCATGAAGTCAGTTAAGAACAGGATCAAAAAGGTGTTCATTATTTTTAACAATCTAAAGGTCATGTGGAGACTATATTGAGAACAGTTTTGAGGAGTACTGATTGGTATTGGTTCAGACTGGAAGCCAGATTGGAACTGGTTCAAAAGTTAAAGGAAAAAGAGTGTGTTGAAAAATCTAGGAGTTTGGCAATCAAGGGGATTAAAAAGAAGTCATAATGGAAAGTAGCCAGCCTAGAGAGAGGCATGGCTAAATAATAACATATTATTTAATCATTTATTATATTACTACATATTATTTAATTATTATGTAATTAGCTGTTTTAGGGGGAAAAAGCTCTCCCTTGGGAAAATGCAGATTAGATTGAATTCTAGTTCCTGTTCTAACCCTCCCAGTAGTTCGTGAACTAGTAGTGCCTTAAATAAGAAGACATTGCCATTGTCACAGGAAAAAAAAATTAGGTGGATGCAGGTGATTTTTGTGGCTGTGTACTTGGGAAATTGAAGTTATTCATTATACCTATACTTAAGGAGGGTGAAGTGAAATGATTTTTTACGCCTCTGACTTCTAGGGTCAGGTTTCCAACTAAGTTCTGTACTATGCTGTATTTTCCTTGGCCTTTTGCCTTCCTTATCCCAAAGCCAGTTCACTTCTTTTCCTGTGCTGAAATACTAATGTTGTTTGTGAATAATTTTCTGAGGAAGAAAACATGGGAGAGGGAATTATGGGAGCTATTTTAGTTCATAAGACAATCTGAAAACATCCTCAAGATACACTTTAAGATATAGTTGCATATATTGATGGAAGACAGCACGATATAGTAAACTACCCTGGGCTAGGGTGAAGGTGGGGAATTTAATTCTGATTTTGCAAATTCGTTTTATAACCTTAGGTAGATCACTTCCTGAAGTATAAAATGAAGGAGTGTGTGTTAGATGCTTTTAATTGGCCCTTCTTGCTGTAAGATTCTACAGTTCGTAAAATCTCTTCCTAGGAAAAGTTTTGTTGACCAAAGAGTAAGCACTGTATTTTGACTTTAGGTTTGCACAGTAGATGCTGAAAAAATCTGATGTTTTTTGTGTGTGTGTTTTTTGCTTCTGCTCTTTTACTCATCAGTCATCAAAAAAAAAAAAAAAAAAAACCAAAAAAACCAAGATATTTTTGTGGGTTTCATTTCAGGTGCCCTAATGCATGAGTTATCAAATGATGGTGCTCGTAGACAGTTTGAATTTTATCTGGAAGAAATGATCCTGCCTCTCATGGTAGCTAGTGCCCAGAGTGGGGAAAGAGAATGCCACATAGTAGTCCTTACAGATGATGATGTGGTTGATTGGGATGAAGAGTATCCACCACAGATGGGAGAAGAGTATTCACAAAGTAAGTACTGTGGCATGTTTTCTCTCTCTGAATCATCACAGATTCTGTCTTTATCTTTTAGAATACTTATCAAAGGACAGTTTTTGTAAAGAAAGTACTTTGAACTCTTACCTACACCAGGAGTCAGCAAACTATGGCCTGTGGATCAAAATCAAGCCTATTGCCTGTTTTTAGAGATAAACTTTTATGTATTGTCTGTGGCTGCTTTTGCGCTACAATGGCAGAGTTGAGTAGTTGCAAGAGACCGCATGGCTCGCAAACTCCGAAGTATTTACTCTCTGGCCCCTTACAGAAAAAGTATCCCCACCCCTGTCATGCACAGAAATGGTTTGCTCTTTGTTGAGTATCTGGATCTTGATGGATTTTTTTTTCTTTGCATTTGAAAAGAAGCCTTTTAGGGAAGTAGATCCTGCAGTAAATAGATTATAAAAGATCAGCTGGGTTTTTAGTTGAATTGTTATTTGTATATACAATGAGAAGCTTCAGTGCATTAATTTCTAGGGTGACTTTAGTTCTAAGATGATCCCTTTTTAGTATCATATCTGTTCCTGCAGGATATAGTGACCCTTCAGAAAGCTTTGTGGAACTACAGTTAGGTATTTCTGACCAAAATAGCTTCTCTTGAGGAACAATGACTTTTTCCTTACTACACTTTCACACCTTTCCTGATCAGAGCCTTTTGATTTTTTGGTTGTCAGAAAATTTATAATATTTTTCTTGATGAGCCCAGTGTGGTATTTTTGAGCTGTTTTAGAGATTTGAGAAGACACAAAGAATGATTTGAGGAACTAGGTAAAATAGCCCAGCATCTTGTTGAGGAACTAGGTAAAATAGCCCAGCATCTTGTTCTGTACTCCAGTCTGTGTTGACTTGGTAAAGATCAGGGTTTCAGTAAAAAATACAGAAATACAGCAAGTTACCAGAATGCTTTAATTTCTCACTTTTTCATTTTACTTATCCTTGTCTAAAATCAAAACAAAGCAGATGCTGAGGGGTTTTCTTTTTGAGTTCTAAAGATTTCAAAAGATTATTTTAACATAAGTTATGGTAGCACTTTTCAGAATTTACATCAAGATGTTTACTTTGCACAATATACTTAATGAGTGTTGTGGTTCTTCTCTGGACAGTTGTTGTAACAGACATTTTTGTTGTATTTCTTCATTCCTAGCTTCTTTGCTGACAGTAGTTTTCTGTAATAATACGTGGAATAAAAAGTTGAACAAAACACAGGAAAAATGGAAGCTAACAAAAAGTAAAAGAAATATACTAAATTATTTTCCACTAAGAAAGAGGAATGAACAAACCAAAATAAATTGCAGTTTTCAAAAAATTTGCCTCTAGGAGAGTAGAGCCAGCTATGGAACACAGAAATAACATTATAGTGATAGAGGAATTATGGTAGACCTGGCTTTTCCTTTTCAATTGTTGTACTTTCCATGCCTGTTGTGTTCTTTGGTTTGTTTTCTTGTTTTTCATCTTAAGCTTTGAAGCTTAAAAAGGACTGAAAATATTTTTACTTCATTTGTCTAAATATATTTCATTTCATGCCAAGATGTTTCAAACTAAAAAAGATTCATTTGAGGAGACACAGCCTTTTCAGCCTGATTTTCCTGTGACATTGACACCATCCATTCCGAGATGTCGGCAAATCTTTATCTTAAAATATCAGTAATCTTAAGGATGTAAATCACAAATTTACCCCATGAGTAGCATCTATATACGTATTTTCCTTTTATTGGCTCTTAAACCAGCATGTTTGGTTTGTGAGTGTGTTTTTCTTTTTTTGAAAAAACCTTTGCAGTTCACCTTTTAAGGGAGATAACTCCACCTGAAAGAGAGAAGGCGAGGAAGGTCCATCAGTCTAACTCCCTGAAGTTCCCAGCACATTTGGAAGACTCAACATGTTGTCAGTGGAATGTCCTTTGCAAAGCCAGTTTGCTCTAAACAGACTAACCGAGGCAGAACATGCTCGAATCTGCCATTTTTAACATCAGTATTAAATGGGGGCTGTTCGCCTGAATTGAAAACAGTTTGTGGGGAGGGTCTTTGCCTTTTGGGGGAATTATTAATAGTTGCTCAATCCATGAAATACAAGATGTATCCATTTTGTCCTCTCTGACAAGGCAGTTTTTTCCCTTCCAGACGAGGCCTTGTAGGCATCACAGCAAAGTCCTCTATGTTGCCTGCTTGATAATGATGTGATATTGCCATCTTCTTTTGGTTCTCTTATTTGAAGAAAGTGGGGCAGAGCCTATTGCAATAAGTTTGTATATGATATATCTTTCAGAAGGAGATTTGTCTTCCTATGGATTGGGTTACCTGATTATTAAAGCTTTTTTCGTTTCAACTTAAGTAGACATTTGCTTATACATTAACTGTACTGAATTATCCTGTCATGTTGGCTAGTCATCCTTTCGCATCACTGCATCCATTATTTGGGCTTTTAGGATTGTCAGGCCCCTTTGATGATCATGATGATTTTAAGTTCTTCTCCAAGTACTTTGATTTTAATAAGAAAATATTTTTGTCTTTTTGTTTCCAGTTATTTATAGCACAAAATTATATAGATTTTTCAAGTACATTGAAAACAGAGATGTGGCCAAATCAGTTTTGAAGGAGAGGGGTCTTAAGAAGATTAGATTGGGAATAGAAGGTAAGACATTTCCATTATTTTTCTATTAATTTTTTAAAAAAGGTTAAAAATCAAATCCCATTTAGAATATAGTTTGAGAAGTACATACTTTCCTGAAAACTCAGATGACTGAATGAATGCTCACTCACACAGTAGACCTGTACATAACAAAAATAAACTTCCTTTATCTGAAAAGATAGAAAGCCATTAGAAATTATTATTTATTCCATAAGATTCCCAACAATAGGGAGAAGTGAGTTTGTCTTTTCTGCTATAGGTCATCACCTGATGCCTTTTCTGCCTAAACCCATGTAGTGTGTTTGGGTACACGTGTATACATAAGATTGGCAGGGATCTTTGCCCATTAGTAATCACTGGTGTTCCTCGAAGCCCAACAGAACTAAAAACTACTCTCTGAAAATGCATGTAAAAGCATATTAGTAGTTTACAGGTTCTTTTTTTTTTTTTTTTTTAAGATTTTATTTATTTACCTGACAGAGATCACAAGCAGGCAGAGAGGCAGGCAGAGAGAGAAGGGGGAAGCAGGCTCCCCGCGGAGCAGAGAGCCAGATGCGGGGCTCGATCCGATCCCAGGACTGTGGGATCATGACCTGAGCCGAAGGCAGAGGCTTTAACCCATTGAGCCACCCAGGTGCCCCAGTTTACAGGTTCTTAAGGTAGAGTAAACTTACTTTCAAATTAAATACAGATTTCAAACTTAATTTCATCTTGTTAAATGCATTCATTTTTAGATTGCTTTTACTTTGTGATTTACATGGATTTTTCCAGATGCTATGTCAGATACTTCTTTTATTTTAAAGTGCCCTTACTAAGAACAAAGTATGCCCTTGGCATAACGTGGCATAGTGTAAAGACAAAAGGTTCTGGAGCCACATTACCTGCATTCACATCCTATGACTGAATAACTCTATGAACTTCTCCAGGGCACGTACCTTCTCTGTGCTTCCATTTCCTCATCTAAAATGGGAGCATTAATAAGTACTTCATAGGGTTATGATGATGACAGATTGAATACACGAAAAACACTTAAAACAGGGGCGCCTGGGTGGCTCAGTGGGTTAAGCCTCTGCCTTTGGCTCAGGTCATGATCCCAGGGTCCTGGAATCGAGCCCTGCATTGGGCTCCCTGCTCAGCGGGGAGCCTGCTTCTCCCTCTCCCACTCCCCCTGCTTGTCTCTCTCTCTCTAAAATAAATCAATAAAGTCTTCACAAAAACAAACAAAAACCCTTAAAACAGGGCTTGGCACATAGAGTTTTATCAGTATATGTTTGTGATGCTGATATTGAAGATAATGGGGTTGATCAGTGACTAGCTGAGCTGCTGGAGATCTCAGTAATGGGCTGCTGAGACACAGGAGAAAGAATGACCAGAAATAGGATCTTGGCAGGAAGGGGAGAAGACTTTAGGCTTAAAAACAAAAGTGGCATTGTTGACACATTGCTTCACCAGTGTGTGTTGTCTTCTGTTGTTTTGTAAATAGTAGGATTTAGCTGTTTGATTTCAGAGCTAGAGAGAAGGAGCCTGGAATCTACTGCAAATTAGGAGAATGAGAAAGGCCTCTCTCAGGCTAAGATATTTGAGCTGAAGCTTGATGACAAGTAGGTTGGAACCAGGTTGTAAAAAAGCCTTATGTATTGTGCTAAGGACTTTGGACTTGCCCTCAAAGCATGAGGAAACCATTGGTAGTTTTTAAGGGAGGATGTAATATGATTGACTACATTCGTATGGGAGTAGTGATTCTGTGTGGAGGGCAAACTGGATTATGATGAGGTGGGAATTTTATAGACTAATAGCCTAAGCGGAATCAAGGACAAGGTAATAGAGCCGGAGACCTTTCTGAACTCCAGTGCTGTCCTTCAGATGGTAATTGACTGGAATTGTGAAACAAAGAAGACATTCTATAGAGGGTCTTTAAAACGTGTTTTTGTTTTTTTTAGATTTTGTTTATTTGACAGACAGAGGTCACAAGTAGACAGAGAGGCAGGCAGAGAGAGAGAGAGAGAGAGAGAGAGAGAGAGAAGCAGGCTTCCTGCCTAGCAGAGAGCCTGATGCGGGACCCGATCCCAGGACCCTGAGATCATGACCTGAGCCGAAGGCAGCGGCTTAACCCACTGAGCCACCCAGGCGCTCTCTTTAAAACATTTTAGCCCTGATTGCCCCTGAGCTCCCTTACCTGAGCCACATATATACAGGTCTTTCTAGTTTTTTCTGATTCTAAGACAGTCTGTAGCCCATGAGCCAAATCTAGCCCATTGCCTGATTTCCTCCCCTGCCCATTGCCTGTTTTTTTGTAAATAAACTTTCACTGGAACATAGACATGCTCACTCATTTACATATTTCTGTGGCTGATTTCACTTTACAATGGCATAGTTGAGTAGTTGCAAGAGAAGCTGAAAATGACCCTGAAATATTTATTATCTGGTCCTTTACAGAAAATGTTTGCCAATCCCTGGCCTAAATTAGCAATTCTTGTTAGTAGGAGGGAGGAAAGGGACTTAACAATATTTTCTAAGGAGTATTTGTTTTTGGAAAAATTGCCATACTGGTAAATGACTGAAACTTTTCCCAAATTAGAATTGTCTTCAGTAATTGTCAGTTTTCAGTAATTATCCAAGAGGAGGAAGGTATAATTAACCAGGGGAAGCACCTTCGGATGAGCTGGATGCCAAGCTGGATGAACTGCTTGGTTTGGGGAGTAGTGTTAAAATAATGGGTTTGCCGACCTAGGTGCAGGAGTATACCTAGAACCAATGAAGCTGGAGAACTATATAGCTCGCTCTCTTCTTAAAGGGGAAAAAAAAATAAAACAAAAAAGAAAAAACCCATGGCAATACAAAGATGATATTTAGGGTTAAGGAAATTAGAAGGCTAATTGCTGGCCTTGCGGCCAGATAATCCTACGAAAGGAAGGGTTCAGTGATGTTGACGCACAGAGCCCAAGATGCACGACTACATAGCATCGTCTTCAGGACCTATCCCCTCCATGTTGTTACTTCAAAAAATATTTTTCTGGTGGTTGATGTATTGAGTGGCTGAGAGGGTGGTGGAAGCTTGTGTGAGTGGCAGCAGTAGGCTTTCTGTGTTTGGCTGCTGAACTGATGACTGAGGCGGCGGAATATTGGTTTCCTTTCTTTGTTCTGTTTGGGAACTACAGCCAAAAAGCCCGGTTTGGGTAACTTGGGTGAGAGGTGGGGGGACTGTGTGTACCCGCTTGTGTGTGTACGTAGCCTCAGGTTTTAAAACTTGTCTCTCCTCCAGGTTATCCTACCTACAAAGAAAAAGTAAAGAAAAGGCCTGGGGGCCGCCCGGAAGTGATTTACAACTATGTCCAAAGACCCTTTATTCGAATGTCTTGGGAGAAGGAAGAAGGAAAGAGTCGGCACGTAGACTTCCAGTGCGTCAAGAGTAAATCTATCACCAATCTCGCAGCCGCTGCCGCCGACATTCCGCAGGACCAGCTGGTCGTCATGCACCCGACTCCGCAAGTGGACGAGCTGGATATTCTCCCTATTCACCCGCCTCCTGGCAACAACGACCTCGAGCCCGATGCGCAGAATCCAACGCTGTGAGGCTGATGTTCCTTGAACCCATAGCATGCTGGTCTCCACGGGGACGCTGCGCTCCACGTTCTGCGCTGCAGGGCCGCGCTCTCCATCGTGAGATGCGCAGGACGGTGTTTAGGGTAGTGCAGTGTAGGCTTTTTTAAAGACCAAAGGGAGCTGAATGGTTTTTTAAAGGAGTACAACTCTAGCATTCTGAGGTTCCAGTTCTATAAATGTATTTGTTTGGTTCTTTGTATGGGGGACAGTCCTTTTTCACACATCTAGAGATTTTCAGAAGTGGGGAAAATTGGCAGCTGGGGTATTTTCGGTTTAGACTGATATTCATCACACCCCAGGTAAAATGTAGAATATTCTATAGTTGCACTTTATAAACGGTGGTTAAATGGAACTGTTCAAGCCATTTTTATAGTTGTGATGCACAATATAACTGAAATAAGTGCTTCTATCAAAGTATTCCTTCAGTAAAATGTGTATAGTTGCTGCCCGTGATGGGCAAAAAAGGAGTATTTATCATTGGGCTTATCTGAATGATTTGGAGGAGATCCAATGCCCATATCTTATTTCTCGCCAGTGCCGTTTTTGCCCTTTTAGAGTGAGTCACATGCAGGAAGTGTGAACATCAGAGGTGGTTTATTATCCAGTCTGCCTTACCCTTAATCTGTTCAGATATTTATTTACTAATTTTTTTTTCTTAAGAGTTATGGGATAGGAAAACGAAGTGTTTGCTCTTCATTTACTAAATGATTGTAAACTCGAGTTTTTCATCAAAATAAAATTCCATTGTTTTAATGTTTTTGACCAACTTCATACCCACCTTGACCAGATTCTTAGTCTCATAATAGCAGATTTCCTGTCTTTTTGGTATTAATATAACTAGAAACCACCTAGTAGCTCCTGGAACTCCCGCTTTGGTTTGTGTGTGATGAAGTACTTAGATTCCCCCCCCCCCCAATCCACAGTAATGTTTGACTGAAAAAAGGGTGAAACAACTTTACTAGGTTATAGGATAACCTTAAGTTTCAGAACCAATTTCTGACCCTGGTTCAGTGTTTTGTCCATTACACTGTACTGTTCTTCTTGGCAAACTGTGCAAATGCTTTTAAAAAAAAAATACTCTGTGGCCCAACTCAAGAAGGAAGTGGTAGTACTTAGGTGCTTTGGGTCACACACTTAATGTGTGAACCACACTACTGGGAGCGGAGAGGAGCTGTAGGAAAGAAGTCCATTTGTTACACCTAATCTTGAATTTGTAATTTCATAGAATTTGAAATTTGTGTTTAAGCAGTAACATCACTATGCTCATGTAAAGTTGCAATAATTTGGAGATTAACGATTTTAACAGCGCAGCTAGCTACTAATAGGGAAATTATGTAAGTCCTGGAACGGTTATCGAAGGCCAGAAAGGCACTGTAAATGTTATTGGCATGGATTGTCCTAAAACAGCCACGGTAGAAAACGGATCCAGCCCTGCAGCACATAGGATTTTAACAGTATTTATAGAACAAGGGAAACATTTATTAAAAATATTTAACTGTCTAATACATTATACTTTAACCCATATTTATAGGAAAGGATTCTTACAAGGAAGAATAAACGGCTTTATGATACAATTAGTATAAGAAATATCCACATGGGGGACTTCTTTGTAGTGTAAAAACACCATACATCTGAAATGACCATTTGCATATAAAAGCTACCAATGATGCTTCTGTGCACGATGATTAAAAAATTCAACACAAACAGAATCCAAAATATACAATTAATGCAAGCTATCCACAGCTAGCCCAATAATCAATGATGAGGAAACACTGGAGCAGGCTTAGTTCCACTTTGTCTGAAGTTACACTAGTAAGATTGACTTGTATCAATGGCTCTGAGATGGCTTTTATGAGGACAGTACATAAAAGCTGTTCTTTTTATCCAGTAAGCTTCACAGACTGTAAAACTCCACCAGTAATGCACTTTGATACTGTAGCTGTTGCCAAAGCAACATGTAGTGTTTACAGTGGCCACGGCAAGTCACTAAAGTCAACAGGACCACCCAGCCCAGCATCTGCTTCCAAGAGACTCATTATGACAGCCATTGCTGCTTCATCATTACTGGGACTACTTGAGCCTTGGTCGTTTTCTATCATGTCTATGCCTATGTGAGGGTTCTCACCTGGAGGAGGAGATAAAGACCGGTCAGTCGTAATACCAAAGCATGTTTAACTTTAGTAAGCAGTTCCTAAGCACACTTTTAATGAGAACATTGTACTTAATAGGTGGGAATGGCGATAGAGACTGCTTTTGAGGCTGCATTGCCAATAATATATTTTCTTAACTTTAGTGTGATTCAGAGAGAAGAACCAACTTTCTACAAAGAGCTTAAAATGCAATAAAGATTAAAAGCATTTGAGTTGACCTCATTTTAATATCCTGACATAACAAGTTACACGGAGGAAGATACAAAAGGAAAGAAACAGGAAGGTAGGGATTGGGGGGGATCCAGAAAGACAAATAGAGAAAAAGATGGGTGAGAGGGGAGAAGCAAACTCTTTACCACTTTTAATACCCACTGAAATACTTCTTGAGCATCCTTCCAGGCTTTATTTCTGAACTGTCATCAGACTCCCAGTGAAGAGCTAATGGGCCACATGGGGGAAAGGCTGTATGGATCTAGGCTGCGGGAGTCTCCTTTTGAGTTCCAGGGGTAAACCTGGAGCCTCCCCTCCCCCAGAACTCAACCATTAAACTCAACTTTGAAGTAAAGATTTAAACCGATTTTAAACCTTTAAACTTAGTTTTTATTAAGTTTATCTAGAACTAGTTTATTCTAAAACTGACTTTTGTGCAAATTCATTGTATTGGAAAGGAGTAATAATGCTACTTACCAAGAATAGAGGAACTATCAGAATATGGATAGCCCGGGTTTTCCTGAGCCTGCCCTGGTAGTAGGCCACTGGAAGGAATGTCTGGGGTCCCTCCATTTAAAATCTACAAGCAAAAAGTGAAGTTTTCATATCAGCAACAGTTTCAATCAGTACTGTACTCAAAATCATCAAGAAAATGAAGCATGTTGAAAAGAGAAAGGCAAGGGAAGTGTTCAGTTTCCTACTGGATGATTTCAAACAAGAAACTGGAATGGTCACAGTAAGAAAAATCTCTTCCCAAGGTATTTTCTCTGTATAATTCAGCCCACACAGGCAATTTATATTTTTTAGAGATTTTCTTTATTTGAAAGAGAATGAGAGAGAGAACATGAGAGGGGGAAGGGCAGAGGGAGAAGCAGACTCCCTGCAGAGCAGAGAAGCCCCATGCCTGGACTCCAGAATCATGACCTGCGCAGTTGCTTAACCAACTGAGCCTCCCAACAAACAGGCGCTTTAAAAGGCTGAATGAAATCCCTAGAGCAGTCCATCACCTTGATCACCTTATTCATATGATTAAGGTCAAGGACGACCTTGGTGAGCGGATTAGAGCTCAGAAGAGGCCGTGATTTCAGGTCTTGCCAGTAGGTGGCATTACAAATTTATTTCCACAGTCTAGCTTTTTGGTAGAGAAACCCTTAAGAATTGAGAACTCCAAAGAACCTTTCCTTATATATACTATATTAATATTTACTATAGTTGAAGTTAAAACTAATTTTTAAAATCTAATAAACCTATTCAATGTTAACATGAATAGCATTTTAATGAAACATACTTCTCTAAAACAGCAAAAAAACTTTTTTTAACAAATGTCTGCCTTAAGATTTAACAGAATTCTCATTTTCTTCAATCCGTTTAGATGTTTGTTGAAGTATAGAAAGGAAGGAAATCAGGTATGTAGCTGGGAAAGAAAGGGAGGTCCTTTTTAATAGCCTTTTCAAACAACTTTGGTATTCTTTGATATTACATCAAAAGTCAACAAGTGAAAGTTTCTTAAAGATTAGGTGCAATGTGGAATCTGAAACCATATCAGTGAAATTCTTGTACTCTATTATATAAAAATCCATTGGTATACCTTTGTAGGATTTTGAAGTCTCTTGTATTGGTCATTTGGAAAACACTTGCTAAGTTAGGCAAAACTAAATGTTGACACATTTCATTATACCTCAAAATATCTCCATTGTTAAAAGGTTTTCCTGATTATGAGGTAATAGTTTTGGGAAGCTGCTGAGTTCAAAGCAGCAGATACAAGTTTTCCAAAAATTCTAATTTTTGCTTGAAAGCTAAACTTTTATCTCAGGCAGCAAATACGGTCAGTTGTCTTCCTTAAACTCACCAGTTCATTCATTTTCAAGGAAATGTATGCTAAATACCCAAGTCTGAACAACCACAGCTGCAATAGTAAAAATGGTGTCCTTTGACAAAAGCAGTTCATTTAGCTGCTAACTTAGCCACGCAAGTGCTCTTCCTTGAGATGACCATTGTACTCCAGGATGCGGCACAAGTGCTCTAACACATCCTTCCCATTTTGTAGCAGCGTTAAAAGATTTACACAAGGATTTTGTAAACTATTTCTACTGCTTATTAAGGATACCCTTAAATGAAACTGGCTTGAAATTTTTTCTTATTGTGAGTATATGGTGGTGAAGAATACGCTGACTCCTAGCACAGGTTCATGCCACTGCCATGATCTTTGGAAAAGCACCACTGGTTTTACCCAGCGCTGCTTTCTGCACTATCAGTTCATGAATCAACACAGTGAGGGGAAAAAAAAAGTTTTAGATTATCAAAGTAATTTTGACCTTGCAGATCCCTGGAAGGATCTTGCCTCCCTCAATACCAGGGAACTGCTGCTTTAACTGAACTTGCCGTAGTGCCCCCGGATGTCCAGACTCCTGGAACCTAGGCGGTTCATCTAGAGCCTCACTTTTTTGCTTGACCCTGAATGAAATAACAGGCAGCTAAATGGCTCATTTTGGGGCCTGCCTCATTAGAAGTGATTGGGAAGGGCTGGAAGCATGGGGCCAACTTTACTCTCATGGCATTGGTACAATGCTGCTGTCATTTCTCACTCCCATCTTGTTTAGGTGGCTCTTACAAGTCCTGTTGCTGAGGTCAGAATGAATTGAGAATTTCTTTTCTCAGATCCATTTTTATAAGCCCAAAGAAAAAAATTTTCCCATAAGTGCCTCAAAAATACTTGGGGCTTTGTGATGTAGAATACAGTATTAGATCTCTAAAGTTGTTGGTGTAGAAAGAATCAAAAGTCAAGACATCTGACTTTAAGTTTGGGGCTATGCTTGTTAAATGATTAGCCCAGCATTTAATATTTGGGAGCTTATATATTTTCTCACCTATGAAGTTGTGAGGCTAAGATGAGAAAATGTACACAGAAGTTCCCTCAGTAATATTTAAGCACTATACTGGAGTGATAACCTTTCAAAACAGTAGTGGGATTCTTGGTAATACCAGGAAGTCAAGTGCCTAAAAGTTGAACTGAGAGGCAGAGAAGGAGAGACCACCCCAAGGAGACAGTGGATCCAATATAGAGGAAGGACCTAGGGATGTAACAGGAGAACAGGCCTAAGAGAAAAACCTGTGAACAGGGATTGGGGATGTACCAAGCCTAGGCTTTATCTGTTGGTGCTATCTTTTGAGTCATTACCGAAAGCCAAGCACTTTCACATATATTCCCTCATACCGGGACTTAATATTCAAAGACGCTGAGCATCCTAACCTACAGGGGCCCTGTTATAAAACAAAACTAGGGCTAAATAATTACACAGGGTCACCCAGCTAGCACATGGCAAGGCCAGGCTTCAAGCCCAGGTCTATCTTGCACTGATCACTCTTACCCATTAGTTTATTGACTTTGAAACTTTGGTGGGGGCTGGAATCAAAGCTTATTTTCAAATATAAATTTTTACAGAAGATTCATATATAAAATAGAGCCACCTTGGTAGAAGCAGGAGTCCTGACCTTACCCACTCTACTCACCAACCACCCTTGCCCCATCCTACCTGCAGCACCACAGCTCCTGGTAACCTAAGCCTCAGAGGAATGCAGTTCTGAAAACCCACAGCCTTCTTTTGATATAATTTGTGTTCTAGGAGTCCTATGTACATTACAATATTCTTTCTCTCTGTATGTTTTGGGAGGTAGGGGAAGGAAGACTATGTCCAAAGATTCTGGATCATCCTAACCTGTATTAACATTAGGCACTGCAGATTGATGATTTATAATTAACATGGACCTACACTTGTAAATTCTCTGGCAAATACGAAAACAGATGAGTGGTTTCTAAGCTTATTGATGGTATAACCTTCTAGCCAACTCTTCATGAGAGCTGGCAACTGATACATTACTTGTACCCAGTGCTGTCCTATCACAGGGAACCCAGCCAGCAGACCCCCCCCGCCCACGTATTCTGCAGCTGCAAAGGCATGGCTTGCCTTCCAAAGCACCATAAGTGCTCCTGCTAGTATTTCTGGTTCCCATGCCTGCCCTAGAGACTAATGATATTTTCTCCCTTGAAAATTCCTGGCAGAGAACTACATAGTTTTTTTCTGTGAGGTACTCATTAATCTTTCCTTCACGGGAGCTCTTCAATCGTTCCCTCAATGCAATGGTCTCTCCATTCCTTAGAACATTTTTTCTGCCTTCCCCTATTCACATGGAATAAGTCCACTAAGGATATCAGCAAGCCTCTCTAGCTCCACCTGCACGCTTTATACCCAAACTCATACAGATGCACTGCCTAAAAGAGGATCCAACTTGTTTCAGCAACCACAATGGTAATGACATACTCCCACTACCAGCATCTCAGAACTTGGACAAGAGGCTCTCCAGGTTAAGAAGGGCCTTAGTCTAAGAATCATCAACCTTACCTTCTTGCCTCCTGGAGAAGAGGCATCAGGGGGAGGTGTACTTGTGATATTTAATGGGCTGGAGCCACAACTGGAAGGTGATGACCCTCTTATTCTGTCAGAGAAGAGAAGAGTTAGTTATATTGTCTTTCCTTTTCTTCCGTGGGGTGTGAGGGGTGGGGGCTAAGAAGAAGGATGAAGAACTAGAATAGAGATTGGCAAACTTTTGCTGCAAAGAGCCAAATAGTAACGACCTAGGCTCTGTAGGCCACATGATTTTTTTTTTAATTTTTTAATTTATTTATTTGACAGACAGAGATTACAAGTAGGCAGAGAGGCAGGCACAGAGAGAGGAGGAAGCAGGCTCCCCGCTGAGCAGAGAGCCCGATGCGGGGCTCGATCCCAGGACTCTGATATCATGACCCGAGCTGAAGGCAGAGGCTTTAACCCACTGAGCCACCCAGGTGCCCCTAGGCCACATGATCTTGATCCCAGCTACTCAACTCTGCCACTGCAGCTTGAAAGCAGCCACAGACAATATGGAAAAGAATGGGTGCAACTGTGTTCCAATAAAATCATGTTTACAGTAACAGGCGAGACACCCTATTTATCCCACAGGCACCTGATCTAGAATGCAATCCCTGGAGTCCAGCATCTCGCTGACAAAGTCCTGGGTTTAGGCTTTGGATTTCAGGTTGCTGAGTTTCAACTAAGTGGCCAGTTTCATTTCTCACAGATTACAGATGTCAGAGTTGGAGGGGACTTTAGAAGTTCAACCTCTATCTTTGATACCATGAGCTAGAAACCACAGCAAGTGATTTATCCTCTTCCCTACAGCCTACTTTTTGGCTAGTGAATACTCTTAGGAAATGGAAGGTGCTAGGGTGGCTCAGCTACACCTAGAAAGTAGCCCTGCTTTCTAGTAGTAGTAGCAATAGTACTACTACCAGTAGTTGTAGTAGTAGTAGCAGCAGCAGTAGTAATAGGGCAGTTGTCCCAACCACCTTCAAAAGCAACAGGCGATTAAAAAAAGATGGGTCCAGGCCCTCTCAGCTGTAGGTTTCTCAGTATAGGAGATTAACAAAGTCTTAGAACTGTACACCCACACACGCTCATCAAGCTGAAGGAACTGAGGAAAGGAAGGCACGGCCTGGTGGTGAAGCTGGAGTATGGTGGCAGCTGTGTGACCACCAGGTCCTTAGCTTCTACAGGGACAAATGCTGCTTCCAGGTTACCCAGGCATCCCACTCTCAACTGCTCAGCAGTCCTCTGGCTGTTGGCCTGTGCTGCCTGGTTCTATAGACTGGGGAATGAATAAGCTTTCGCTCTCCTGGATCATAAGCTCCTCAAAGGCAGGATACAACTAGAAGCCATGCACACTCAGCACACACAAATGGGTACTAATTGCTTACTCAACAATTGCTGGATCTCTCCCATCTTCCTTTACTTAGGTCTTTGAAACCACTATTTTCCTGGGTTCCCCATCTTGGGATTGCCTTTTCATTGTTACTTCATCTTCTAGTCCTTAAATTACGGATTTTTCTTTGGGACAGTATCATCACTGAGGGATGGGCCCTCCTTCCTGGGTTATTAACCATGTTCCCTTTCATTTCCTATTCCAATCCAACTTCCATAATACTTATTAGCACATTTTGGACAGCTGCTCAGCATCCTGCAATGAATGGGGTCTTAAAATTTTTTTTCCTACCTAAACCTCTTATAATTTGTTTTCCCCTATCTAAACTCCACAGCATTATTTATGAGGATTCTTAGCAATCTCCCCTCCTTGCTTCAGCTCACACACTCCCTTTTTTCTATTATCATAAAGAAAATAGATTTCTCAAAGACCTAAGACCCTTGAGGCCAAGGACTGTTTTACACTGTTCTTGGATGGTTTCAAGCAAGGCAGAGTATGTATATAGTGGCCAGTAAGAATCTGATTATCACTGCACAGTGCCCTGACTTCTTCGTGATGATGGGGTCACATCCACCATTCCCACAGGGTTGGAACAGAATTGTCCTGCGCACTGGGGTAAGAGCACCTCTGGCCAACTAGAAAACAAGACCAGCTTTCAATTCTCCTGGAGAATCAATCCAGTGGCAGCAGGGAATAATTTTTCCCTTTTCTTATTCTGTTCCATTAAGTGTGCATTCCTAAGGACCTGGTTACTACCCTCTCCATTCTCCAAATTCAGATGAATGTACAACTGCTTCCCTCTTAAGCGCCACTCTTAAGGACTCAGATTTAATTAAAAATTGTTGAGCACTCACCATATGTCAGTTTCTGTTCTAGGAACGTTCCTGAGACCTCTCACACTCCTAAAGCAATCCTTGGGAGAGAGTTATTACCTGCCTTTTATGGCTTTTTGGCTTAACAGGACCAGGAAGTTAAGGGACTCTCCAGCACAGCCAAGTAGAGGCCCAGAGCTCAAACCCAAGTAAACAACTTCCCCTCTTTTTCATATGGAGAAGCAGCCCTCCGTCTCTACTGTTAAAGCGAGGCAGATTTTGACTAGAAGGAGCTCATGTTTTGTTATGGCCCAGATCTCTGACCGTCGCTACTCCTGTAGTCCTGTGTTACTAGTGTCCATCCACCCTCATTAATCCCTTGAGTCATAATACAAAGTCATTAGAATATTGAGTCTCCCAAAGATATTCCCTTTGACTCTGGCCTGTTTGGGTTTCATGCTTTCTTTAAGGCAAGATTTCTCAACTTCCACACGACTGACATTTTGGACTAGAAAGTTCTTTTTTGGGGGCCAGAGAGATGGGAAGGAGGCTACCCTCTGTACTACATGATGTTTAGCAAGCGGCATCCCTGGTCTCTATCCAGTGGATAGTCTACCAACCAAAAATGTCTCCAGATATTACAAAACATCCTTTGGGGGGTAAAATACCCTGGGCTGAGAACCATTGGTTTACAAGAGCAACCAGAAGGTGTTACTTGCCTGTGGATCTCCATGATTTCTTCAGCAATCATTCGACCTATTTTGCCTGCCCCAGCCCTGGTTCCCCCTGGAATCCCTGGAACAGTGGGGTGGGTCCTCTTTGGGCCACCTACAACAAAGGAATCTGAGAGTGGGAAAGGGAAACCGAGGAAGAAATACTAGTAGGAGTTAAAACCCGCTCATCTTGTGATCTACCTGAAGTTCAACCTCAGGCTTCTGCCCTAAGTGACAAGAGAGCCGCAGCTTGTCAGGAAAAGGCATTCCAGCAGAGGGCTCAAGTCTGTGTCCAGGATCAGAGGCCAGAGCAAAGCATTTAATTCCCCCTCCCACACTCAACATCTGTGGACTGACCACCACTGTATGCAAGCCAGGGTCACAGAGATAAGCCAGCAGCTCTGCCCTCAAGGAGCTCACAATCTAGCAGGAAGACAAAGAGGATGAACAATGGCCGGAACGAAGCGTGGTAAGTTGGGACAGGTAAGCGCAAGGCACCCAGCTCCTCCAGGGCCAGGTGCAGCTTCCTGGGAAAGTTTAACTCTGAGCTGAGTCCTAAGAGAGGAGAAATTAGCTTGGCAGAGAGTTGAGGAGGGGAAGGCATTCCATCCACAGCCACCAATATATACAAGAGCCCTGAGCGAGGACGAAACCTGGGACACTACCCCAAGAAATTCCTCATGAATGATGGTGGAGTGACAGATGAAGCAGGAGGAGCTACCAATCCGATCATGAAAGGTCTTGGATGCCACACTAATGGGTTTGGATGGGATCCCGAGGATAAGAGGTGCCAAAGCACTTCCCACAGGAACGGCACTTAGACTGGCTTACTGGGAAATCCACTGCATGGAGATGAACGATACTGGAGGAAGGGGGTTCGGTGGGGGAGTGAGACTAGGATTAGAAAATTCTCTGCAATGATCCAGGCGACAAGTGGAAGGGAGACAGAGAAGTCTAAGAGGTAGAAGGGGCAGGATTTTGTGTTCAACAGAAGGAGTGAGGAGGAGGAGTCAAAGTTTCTGGCTTAAGCAACCACAGGAGGGAGTGCAGAGAACTGGTTTGGAGATGCTGAATTTCAGGTGCTTTTGAGACTCCAGGAGCTCTGTCTAGGAGGCAGTTGGAGAAACAGACCTAGAACTCTGGAGACAGAGAGCCCAGATACAGGAGAGTCACTGGTGGAGACGTGGGGACTGAAGGAAGCCATGCGAGCAGAGGTGGTCCCGTGGAAGGATGAGTCAAGTGCGGAGAGCAGGGGCTGGGGCCAAGCCTGGGAGGGAGCCCCACTCGGAATGGCACAAACCCCGGTGCTGAGAGACCCCCTCCTCCCACCACAGGAGCCAGTGACAGTCACCAAAAGGCACCACATTGCAGTCACTGGGCAATAGGGAGGAGAGCCTGAGAGAAGCAGGAAGTTTGCTGTTTCAACGGCTTCCAGGGTCCAGGCAGCCTCAGGAAAAGCAAAAATGAGCTCTCCGTATTCCAGGCCCAACAAAGAATATGAGAGGACAAAATCCTTAGTGCTCATCCCCTGAGGTCTCCTTTCTTGTATGGGGGCTGGGGACACCAACTACTTGGGGAGAGGGGACACTGGCCACAAGCAGCAGCTCACGGGTAAGCCCCGATGCCGCTGAGGTCCATAGTTACCTTCTCCAGAGGGCAGCATGCTGTCCATGCTGTGGGGGGACGCTGTGAGCTGCGGGAAGGTTGGGTCCCCGCCTTCCAGGACGTTGGCTCTGTGAACATCCCAGCAATAAGGAAACATGAGTCAGGCCTGCTCAGAACCATGCACCTTTCACCTTGGCCAAGGTGTCCGGTGTCCACTCTGGACGTGGACAGGCCAGAAAATGAAGTGTCTGAGTGGCTCAGCAGGTCTCCTCGCTGTTTGAGAACAGGACGGACAGCATCCCGGCCTTTGGCCTCACTGCCTGGGCCTTCCTGGTCTGTATGGGGAACAGCCCAGCAGTAAAGGTGACTGCGGCTGCCCACGGCCATCACTACAAGGCCTCTTCTCCCTCCAGCCGGCAGGGGCACCTTGCCTGGGCCCCTCACACACTCAGCTCTAGCCCCAGGCGGGGGGCTGGCCACCGGGGGGGGAGGAGACGTGAGGAGGAATAGTTCTTGCCAAAGAGCAGGTCCTTCCCTTCTCACCTTGCAGGTAGCAGCCTCTGAGGCAGGCCCGGCAGGCACGGATACCCAGCCACCCTCAGCCAGGGCTAGTCTGAACGGGCACCTGTGTGAGCCTTCCACTACCGTCAACCCTTCCCTCCACGGCGGTACCAGGGGCGCCCAGGGTGCAGGGCCTCCGGGATTCAAAAGCTAAGTGCTGCACTGGGAAGGAGACAGTATGATCTCCTGGCATAATTCCACAAGCCAGGGGCCTGCACCATACACCTATCGAAGCGTGTTCTTTGTTAACAACCCTGTTGGCCTCTACCAATCCTGAGGCTTCCCAGGATATCCGCGAGGTAGCATTCAAGGTGGGATCCTGGGGGCTGTCTGTACCCGCCTTCCCAGGTAAAGAGCCCAGGCATTTATCTTTGAAGCAAGGGAGCTTCTGATATGGGGGAAAACACTTACAAAACAACAGTGTTGGTTGAGACAATGTATTCTACTTCCTTGGTCCAAGGGTTCATGAAACTGAACCATCGACTCCGCAGTGTGATGAAAGAACCATCTTTGATTTTAAACTTGTAGCAATTCGTCGTAATCTTTTCTCTCGTCTGTAAAACTGAAAATGCAAAGAAGCCATGAACATGGTTCCCTCAGGCCGACATATGAAGTTAACCAAATCCTACGTGTGCCCGGGCTCCAATGCCATGGCCAGAGTGAGCAGGGGGAGCGGGCACTCGGACAACGGGCTGTCTCTGAGGGTTGGACTCAGAGCCTTTCGATTCGTTCGTGAATCGCTTGCTATTGCTCAGCGTAGGAAGTGAAGGCTCCGGGGAGTCAAGGACTGCGTGATCGCCATCTGACTGGGACCAGCTCTGAAACGCCAACAAATGTCCCAAGGGCCCATGTTCCTTCCCCATTACGAAGCCTGACAGTGGAACAGCATTTTTAGGACATCTGAATCCAGGAAGGTCACTCACCTACTCAAACTTTATTCTTTTAGGTCACAAACATGTCACAAGGACCTTTCATGGGCCAGGCACTGGAGACAGAGGGGAGACAGCATGCGGCCCCTGCCCAGGCGGGAGGGAAGATCTCAGAACGGCCCAGCGAGTGGGAGAGGGTGGTGAGGGCAGGAAGTGAGGAGAGAGCTCTGATGCCTCTGTGGGCAGGGATGGGTCAGGGGTGAAGCTGGGAAGGTGGGTCAGTGTCAGGAGGTGGAAGGTCTTGAATGCTGGTCACAGATATTTGGCCTCGAGTCTCAAGGCAGACTCAAGGCAGTAAGCAAGGATGGGACATTATCAAGCCTTCTCTGCTGGGGCATAAACAGGACAACTGTGGAATGTGGAAGGTGGGGCAGAAGGGAGCAGGGAGATGGCTGGGAGTCTTTCACAATTACTGGCTGGCCACAAGGGCCTGAACCAGGGTTGGGGCAGCAGACGTGCACAAAGGGGCCTCTCTGGAAACACACGTCTGAGGTGAATGAGCAGGACCATGAGGGAAAGGGTCAGTACTGGTTCCTCTCTCAGGAGGCCAGTATGTGCCAGGGCCGGACGTCAAGAGGAACACACAGGAAGCACGGCAGGATTTCATGGAAAAGAGATCTGTTTGAGCTGTACTAAATCTTTACAAAGACTGTAAAACAAGAATAAGAGAAGCTTTCCAGAAAATGCACTGTCCTATGTACAGGAAACTGCTAGGCAGTCCGAGGTGGGTTCACTGGAAGGGGATAAACAGGTCCCGGAACGTCAGTCTCTTCTCCACAGACATGTTGTGGCCTGAAGACTCCTGGGCTGGCTGCCTCCCACATCAGTGGGGGCAGATTTCTCTGGAAAGTTTATGTGGCCTAGTTTCAAAGCATGGGGACTCCTTAAATTAAGACCTTTTGTACAGCCTGGCTTACCTTGCCTATGACATTCTGCGAGGTGTCCTATGTCATCTTGGTGGAAATATTCGTAACATGATGTGCCTAGAAGTTCTTGTGGTAAATATGCCAAAATAGCTGTTGCCCTAGAATTTTTTTAAAAAAGAAACAGTAATTAGACAATTAACAGCATCTCTGCAGTGGATGAACCCCGCTGTGCTGAGGAGAACGAGGCCCGAGCTGGATGGATGTAACTGAGCTTAACCAACACTATAGAAACAGGGAAGAGAAAGAAAAGAAGCCTTTCAAAGGGGCCGTTGTCCCAAGAAGGGAGACTTAAAAATGGTAACTATGTTATCAGATAAAAATGTGACAGAAACCCAACCCCAGTGCAAACCTTCTCCATTTTACTACCTGCCTCCCCCCATTTTTTTTCTTTTAATCAGATGGCCAAACATTAAAAGCTCCAGCAGCGGGGGTCACAAGGGCCTTGCAAAGTTGTGGCATCCTTTCCCTGAACGTAGTGACTGTTTCTAATAGCCAGAAAACTTATCAGCCTGTGAATATTCTCCAGGAGGCCGCAGAGAGCCATGGCAAACTGGGCACATCTGGGGCCTCAGCTCAGGTCCACCACCCCTCCGCTGTGAATGGGAGGTGGCCGGTCCTCAGGCGGGCCCCAGGTCCCCACCCAGAAAAATGAGACTGGACTAGGTCAGTGTTGCCACTGACCTTTCTGCAATGGTGATGTTCTCGATCTGGGCCATTGGCCTCACAGAGCTACGGAGTACCTGCAAAACGGCTTAGAGAGCCTGAGGAACTGTGAGCTTCATTTTAAATTAAAACCCGAGAAGCCGTTTGAGATCATCATGGCCAACGACCACCGCATCAGACAGCTGAGGACTAGATCCTCTTTTCCAAGTCCTACATTCCAGAATTCCAATCACAGCCATGCCTGTTCAGGTAGCATCCAATGCCCACCACGTCCCTCCTGGCCATGGACATTGAACCACGATGTCGTCTACTTAATGGTCTCTATGTGGCAAAGAGCGTTACAGAGAAAACTCTGTGTTTATGATATTCCAAAGGGTCTCATTTTTTAGCAGAGATCCCCATTGTGTCCCTCTTTTTACCCTGATGGCCCAGCCCTCTCTGCTCTACCCAGAGATGAAAATCCTATACCATTACTGCTCACAGGGGCCACGCAGACGCTTACCTCTGGTCTACAAAAACAAACTTCCCGTCTATGGCGTGCCGGGACACGTACTCCATGGACTTCACTCTGATCTCCCCGTTCGCTGGCTGCGGGACCACATGCGAATGCAGGCGTCCGATGGCGACCAGGCAGCTGAGGTTACAGCCCTCGTTGTCGGGTTCGCCGTCCTCGTCCAGCCCCATCTTTGTGGGCGGCCAACTCTTCAGGTACCCTGTGCTGTGGATGGTGCAGAAGCTCTTTCGATCTGCTAGAAAGCAAAGTCCGCGGTCAAAGTCAGGACAGCTATGGGCGAGCACGCGCGACAGCCCGCAGCAGGCTGGGGTCCGGGAGAGGGGAGTCAAACAACACACACAGCTTTGCCCTCCAGAAGGGAGAATCCGGGGACGGAGGAAGACACAGGCGTGGACAGCCGTCCTCCAGCGTCCTCCGTGTGGAGCAGGGCTGCTGATACTGAGGAAAGAGTATCTGCATCTACCGGGGGTGGGAGGACAGCTGCCCGGGAAACCAGGGAGGAGGTGGATCAAGAAGGATGCGCACTGACTAAGGGACCCAGATGCATGGAGGTCAAGAAGGTACAAAGTGCCAAGGCGCGTCCTGTATGAGCAACAACAGAGGGCTCCGGAGGGGCTGGGAAGGCAGGATGGGGCAGATGACTAGGGTCTTGGGCTATTTGCTAACAAATGCGTGTATGTCAGGGAATGGAGAGCTTCTAAAGGTATTTAAGTGGGGACACAGCAAAGGACTGGCTACTCCAGGAGCACAGCAGTAGGGAAACTGGAAGAGTAAGCCATCAGGTGAAGACAGACATACAGCAGGGGACGAGGGCTGTGCTCCAGGACCGCAGCAAGGACGAGGCGGCAGGGAAGCACACGGGAGACGTTTCTGAGAATTCTTGAGATGTGGTAGGAGTATCAGAACATTTGGTACGAAGGAGAAAGTGGAGGGGACTCCAACATTTCTGGATTGAATGTTTGCTGCTGCTCACAGACTCCAGGAAGGGAGAACAGAATATGCTGTAGAGATGAGCGAGAAGGACTGCACTTTGGGACACACTCAGTCTAGAATGCCTGGGGATTTCAACAAAAAACAGATCCTCACGGAGGATTTAGGAAGCAGCAGGTCTATGCCGCTTACTGGGAGACTGGGAAACCCCTCGGACGCGCCAGCATGGAGTTTCCGGTCCGGGGGGAGACAGATGTCAAACAAACAACCGGGGGAGTGCACGGGGCAGTTCCAGGAAGGTGCCAGCAAGAGAACCTGGGGTGCTGCCAGCGGGCCTGAGGTGGCCTGAGGGAGCAAGCGGCAGCACAGACGCCCAAGCTCTAAAGGACCAGCGCTTCGAGCCGGCTGAAGGGAGTCGGGGGCAGGGAAACAGGGGCCAGCGCCCACGGAGACCTGGGGCAGAAAGGGGGGAGAGGCATCGACAGGAAGTCGGTACGGCTGAGCATGAGGAGTGGTGGGGGGTGGACGGTGCGAGGTTGTGGATCTCCACTTCTCCCCAACAGCAGTGGGGATGCTGCAGGCTTTTAAATAGGGAGCCGAGAGAAAGCTGTGCCAGTGAGGGGACTTCTGCAGGAGGTCGTCGCGGAGGCAGCACTTGGTCACTGACCGCATTGGGAGAGCGAGGGCATGGGGCTGGGGTGCTTCCCCGGCTTCCAGCACATGCAGAGGACAGAGGTACCGTTTACGGCGGGTAGAAGCTCGGGGCGGGGTGGGGGTCACTCATGCAGATGTGTGAGATGCCCTAGAGAAGATTTCAGAGGTAAGTAGATTTCAGAGGACGTGGATTTATGGTTCCAGAGCTCAAAAGAAAAGTCTGGGCTAGAAAGACAAACTTGGATGTTATTGGCACCTACGTGGCACAGCAAGCTAAGGGAGAAGAGGACATGACCTATGGGTCAAGTGTAGACAGAAAGGTGGCTCAGGACAGACGAGGAGAGAGCCAAAGGAAGTCAGAAGAGGGTCCTAGTGTGGCAGAGGATGGGGGAGATGAGAAGAATGTGGAATCTTAGGGAAAGAATACTTTAAGATGGAAGAAAAATGAACTGTCCCTTGTGTCTAGCAACGTGAGTGTCCTTGGTGAATGGAGCAAGAGTCATTTCTGTGGACTGGCGGGAGGCTCCGGGAGCGGCTGGCATTGTGGCTGAGAGCAGTCTTTCTCAACAACCTTACGACAAACGGAATTTGCACAAAGGAAGCCTTCCCAGGAATCACCGTCACTGTGACGACCATCAGGGCTTTCCAATCTCTCCTGCTCCCCAAAGTCCCTACCCATAGGGGGAGAATGGCACTGACTGCAGTCCTGGGATTGGCAGGGGGCCACCAAACCAACACCCTCCGGAGCACCCCAGGGGACAAAGCCAGTCTCCCCTGTATTCGGATTTTATTATTACTATTTTTAGAGATTTTACTTATTTGAGAAGGAGCACACAAGAGGGAGAGGGACAGAGATTCTCGGCAGACTCCACACAGATCGCAGAGCCCGATGCGGAACTCTATCCCAGGACCGCGAGACCATGACCTGAGCCGAAACCGACAGAGCTACCTGGGCGCCTCTGTATTAAGATTTTCAAGAAGTGAAATGGTTACCTTTTTTCTTTGAGCAGGTTGAGGGGAAATCCTTGTCTTCCACCTTTACTGAAGGCCTGTTACACTTCATCCTACAGAAGAAAGAACGTCGTGCTCCAGAACATAATCGAGATGGCCCAGGGGTTATATCTGTTTTAACTGGAAGTCCAGCTGCAAATCAACACACAAAATGTGATAAACTGAGAGTAGTATTGTCTGTCAGGAGGGGGAGTGGGACCTTGAAGAAAGCCTCTTCTTTCCTGCCTCACTGTTTCATAATGACCACATCACTCCTCCTCAGTTCAGGCCGTAAAAGACGCAATGTGGGGAAGAGGGTTGTCCATCTGGAGATGTTTCCAGACCACCTAGAATGCAGCTACTGGTGGGAGAGGCAGGACCAGGATCCTGCTGTGAACACCGGCTATGGGTCTACAGCCCGTGTCTGGGAATAATGCACGCCCACCACAGGAGTGCTATCAGAGGAGGAGTTGCTGCCCGGGGCTCCTGCTGGCTGTCCCCTCTCCAGCCTATGTGCCCTACAGCCACCCCGGTTGATCTTCTCTGGAACACACACGGGCCTGCCCTCCCTGCCCTGCTTGGTTTGCTCCAGCCACACAGCGGGCACTACACCTGTGTATCCTTCCAGAAATCGTTTTCCCAGCTCTGCTCATCTCTTCATCATCTGGCACACAGTAATCCATCCTTTCAAACCCACTTCAGCTGTCACCGACTCAGTGATGCCTGTCCTCACGCCCACATGAGGATGAATCCTCTGTTCTCTATGCCTGGTACTATTTCTGTGGCAGTACCCAGTACGCAGGGTACTGTCTGTCTCCTGGTCTCCCTATGACGTGAGAGCCTTAAAGGCAAGGACCAAACATCACCTTATTTTCTCCTCACGTCACTACCAAAAATGCCAGGGCCAGACTATAAAAGGCAACAGGTTCCAGGGACTGCGCTGAACTTTTAGGAAGAGGATATTTAATGAAAAGATCATGACACTGACATTGTGCCTACTGTGCACCAGGGACTGCCCCATAGGCTTTATGTATGTTACTATATTTAATCCCCACAACAACTCAATGAAACAGGCACTATTTTGCAGATAAGGAAACGGAGGCACAGAGAGGTTAAGTAACTTGCTCAAGGTCACACAGCTGGAAAATGGTGGAACTAGGAAGTGCACCTGGCAATCTGACTCCAGACTCCACATTAACTGCTAAAGTCCACAGGCTCCCATGGGACTGATGGGAGGAGAGCTACAGGGCCTCATGCAGGAGGCACAGGAGGGGACACGGGAGGAAGAAGCGGGGGAAGAATGTGAAAGGTGGTTTCTACTGCTAAAGAAGGAAGCCAGGAGATGGAGCTGACCAACGAGGAACCACTTTTATATTTCATGTTTTCTTACTCTCATCTTGTGTGGCTGCATATGTGTAACACAGGTAAATCGAGGGGATATTTTGGGAGGGAACAAATCAAACTGGTGTTAGCCCTTGAAACTCAGAAGCACAGAACTGGGAATTTCTAGATTCTGGGGGCAGGGGGGCAGAGACTAAAAACCAGAAAGAATCAAGGTAGCTGTTTTTCCTCTGTGGATTTGGACATTGAGTTGTTGCTTCTTTATGGGAAACAAAACAAATACAAAGAAAGGGAGATGATTGCCTTGAGCCAAAGAGAGCACCTGTGACCCAGATAAAGGGCAGAGAGGAGGGAGGCCTGAGGCTGAGTGTGGGGCCACAAGCAGCTGTCTTCGCTCAGCGGTCTGGGTGGGCCCCGAGGAAGCAGCCGCAGCCTTCTTCTGGACTCACTTTTTGCATCTATGAGCCGCTCCCGGGGCGCCGTGTCCGAGGACGAGAGCTGCTCCTTCACTTTGGCGATATCTTTAGGGTGCAGGTAGTCAAACAAACTCTGACCGATCAGATCATTCTGCAGGGATGGAGCACGGAGACAAGCAGTCAACGGCGCGTGGAACAGAATGTACCCAATGGGTGCTCTGCCTCTGTCTCTCTAAGCATGAGAATGTCAAGGTGTCCAACGTGAACACGTACACCTGCCCAGTCACTCTGGCTAGATATAGACACAGGGAACGAGGCATCACGAGTTTGGTTTGGGAACACAGGGGAAAGGGCTCAATTATACGGATACTTCTATAAATAGTTCGTGTCCTGGAAGCAGGAATCTTTTAGCTGTACACGTTCCCTTTGATTGATTTCTGATGCCCACAAATGCCCTTCTGGGGACACGGGGTGTGGGCGTGGACTCTAACCCAAGTTTCTGTGCTCTTCATCCACAATGGCCTTCATAACTTTGCTCAAAGACCAAGAAAAGCAAGACACTCCGGATACATTCAAGCTACATTCCTTCGAATGTATACACATGCCACCCCCACTCCTGCCACTCTCTCTAAAAAATAAATACTCAAAAAAAAAAGATTTTTTTTTTCTAGGTTTAAATTCATTTCTCTGTTAAGAAATGACGAATTTTCTGGAAGAAGCACTGGGTGTGTGTGTGGGAGGATGATACAAGCATTTCACAGGGGACTTGTAGATTAGAATTATTCTAACACGTGGGGTGACCTTTCTGGCTGCTGGAGGGCTGCCCGCCAGTGACAGAAACAGGAGCCATACCTGGCTGTAGTTGAGGATCTTGAAGACAGACTCGGAGACAAAGAGGATCTTCCCTCGGTCACATCCTACGACAAACAAAAATCCATCTGCTGCCTAATCAGGAGAAATGGACAGTCAATTTATCACACTTCCGGAAACACGATCTGTACTCACTCTGACCGCAAATAAGGGCTTGTTTGCTAAGTATCCAAATCACAGAAATGTCCTGACAGCCACATGACTCTCTCAACTAATGCCTCAGGAGAGGGGGAGATGCTCTCCAAGGTAGGTCCTGACACACGGATCATCGCAGGACTACAGGGGACGTTTCTGTTTCTGTTACAACACTCCAATCACTCTAAGACGTTTCCATTGAGTGTATCGAGGTCTGGAGAAGTCCTATTTTTTAATTATAACTATGTTTGAATCACCGAATCTAAGATTGAAAGGAACCTTCAAGATCAAAACCCCCTCTCCTGGATCCTGACCACCACCTGTCCTCAACCTGAACGCTTCCATTTACAGAGCCCACTCACTTTCCAGAGGTGCTTCTCAACATGGGGAGTGGGGTGTTGTTTGTTTTTATGCTGATGGTCTGGGGCAGGGCCAGATCATGAGTCTTTTCTTACCCCTACCCCAAATGATTCTCAGGTACAAGGACTGAGAACCACTGTTCCTTAGTATCATTTCTTGATCCAGGGCTGGGCTGCTTATATCCTAAGTGAGACAAGAAAAGCAAAGCAAAAATCTCCCCTACACACTTCTTCCTCCTTCTTCGCCTTGGGTACAGGTAAAAACCTAATCTATGTGCCTGTCTTGGGACTTAAATCCCAAGATCTCTAGACAGACACTCTTTGGTAGGCTGAAGCAGATAAATACTGAGCGTCTGAGAGCTCAGGCTATGTGTGACTCCTCCACACCGCTCTGTACACGGACAGCCACTCAGCTGCGGCTGGGGCCTCCCAGGGACCGAGAGCGTCTAGGCTCAGCTCCCACAGTTCTAATTCAACACCCTGCCTTATTCACAAGTCCTTGGTCTGTTCTTGGGAAAAAATCTAGAAAAACTCTATTCCCCTTCCCACAAAAGGGCCTTGGGGAATGTAGTTTAATTCAAGGAACTAGGAAATTCATGTGCCTGAGGAAAAGAATGGCGCCCACACGGGTGCGGCCATGAAGGCAGCTGGAGGGGACTGAACCGGCGCTGCGGAGACGGCGCCACGCCCCTCAGCCGGAAGGGAGCGGGTCCTGAGCTCTTCCTAAGCTGGCACAGGGGCAGGGGAGGACAGTGGTGAGGAAGAGACTTCCCAAGCACCATCTGCTGGAAGCCTCGTTCAGTCAAAAACTAGGGTATTAATAACTTGCGCGCTGCCTTGCAGACAATCTCACATCTCACAGAAGTGTTTCGAAGCTTCTCACAGATGAAGTGAAGTGGCACAGAAGGTGCCTCCGAAGAAGGTGCCCGTGACATCCGGGCGGGAATGCTGGACAGAGTCAGGCCTGAACCCGTGACGTCATGAACAAAGGTGGTCTCAACACGTCTGGGGAGGGCAAGAGGGCTCCAAAGGCCAGTGAGCCGTCAGTGAGGAGAGGCTCAACACATTCTGACTCTGCTTCCCTCAGGCAGATAAACGCCACCAAGCGAAGGAGCTGGGGCCCAGGGGGGCAGTGGAGGAGCGGAGACTAGGAGATGCCACCAGCACCAGGCGGTCACAGGGAGGGCTCCCTCTCAGGGCGGGGGGCAGACTTAGTAAGGGACACAGAAGCCCTGGTGGGGTCTGGCTAGTTTTCAGAAGATGGGGAGGTAGAGTATCCAGACATCACACACTGGTCAGGTTGCCGGCTCCCTGACACACCATTCGTGGAAGCCATTTTGAAAGCTCTCAGTAGAGAGAGCAATCAGTCAGATGCGCACTGGGAAGGAAAAGCAGAAGTCCAGTTCCTATGGCCAAACCATTCAAACACCATCTTAGTGGACCCTGCCTTCTGTTGAAGCAAATTCATGAGAACTGGGCACCTGGAAGTGGTGAAGGATTGGACGGTGCTTTGTTGCCACAGACACACACCAGGGAGGGCAGAAGAGCTTCCTCAGGGGAGACACATCACCGCTGTGTCCTACAGATGCTGGGGGACACGGAAGCACAGGAAAGGCAAGCCCAAGATGAAGTATTTAGCTTAAATGGCATGAAAATCCTTGTTCCACACCCTGATAAGCATGGGGATTGGACAGGAAATTTAGAAGAGGAGAAAGTTATTAAGCATTTGCCATTACAAAAGAAGTTTATATACATGTAAATACATATAAACCTATGTTATATATAATGGGAACTTCATATGCCTTCTGTGTTCAAAATAAAACACATTTGTATCACATATATATCTTTTCCTTAAAAACATCCAATTAGCCGTATGGCAATCAAGGCAATCAAGTGTGTGTGAATAGAAACACAGAGACCCTGTTTCGAACTTTATGCCCTTCCAGGTGGCAAGAGTAGAGCATTAAACCAAGCTCTGGGCCCCCTGGGGCTACAGAGGCTGCTGTCCACAAAGCCAGCTCTGGGAGTTCCTCCAGAGATCAGCAGACCCAGTTTGCATCCTACCTTCAACAAGGCCTCCCTGGGAGCAGGGACAGCTTTAGGAAGAAGGATGGAGAGAGGAGTGCAGAGCTGTGCCCTGAGGGAGGTACCCCAAGGCCACCACAAACTTACTGAGATGCCTGGCACCCCCACAACGTGTTTACTGTTGACCTGGATGTACCTAGAACAGTGCAATGCACACAGAACGAAGTCTCAGATTGTCTGTGCTATTAGAGAGTGAAAGACACAGAAGGCAGGCCTGTCTACCTGTCACAAGAAGCTTCGGAGGAGCCACTGATGACCAACTGGAAATAGGACCATCCAATAAATAGATTTTGACAAAAACAGCAGCTCAAAAAAATGAACACCTATACAGGATGGAAAAAACTTCACCTCACAATAACCCCTGTTCAAGAGAGCGAGAGGGATGGGATTACAGTGGCCCAAAACATGGCACGAATGTGATGGCTTCTATGGCAAGGAAAGCACCAGGCCCTTCCAACCACAGGCCAACCAGACCACAGCTGAAGTTTCCACAGTGGGTCGTGAGAACCACTCCCGGAGGAAAATCTAGCAAATGGACGTGGCTTTGGAAAGTGTGCGTGGCCAGTGTTGATGCAGGACTCTTGCCTGTCTCCTCTGTGGAGGCTGGAAAAACCTAAATCCTTGCTGCAAAGCTGGGGTCAAGTCACACCTTCTGGAGAAGCTGATGTCTACTACTGGGCTTTCAGGAAGGCCTATCTTTTCTTGAGAAAAGGGACACCTGGCCTGGATACTCCCCTGCCCCTTGTTTCTGGCTGGTGTGGTTACACTGAGGAAGCAGACTGCAGACAAGCTTGACGGGACTGCTGGTGAAGGCAAACAGAGCCTGGTTCCAGCCGCCCTCGCTGAGCCACAGCACCAGCCCCTCCTGGTCTACCACAGGACCAGCTGTATTTGGGACACAAAACCCTCTCTGTTCACCAGGTCATCCGTTCCTTGCAGCTGAAAGCTTTTCAATTGAGAGAACACGTCAAGAGGGGATGAATTTCAGAGGCCAGACTTACAAAGAACCAGAAGCCAGGCAGAGCGGAAAGTCAGGGTGACAACAGAGTAGCCTGGAGCCGGAGGCCTGGCAAATGTCTGCTCAAAGACACGTGCCCAGATGCCATGGGGGCTTAGCAAGCGAGGTCCACCCTGGCTGGGGGAGGACAGAGGCGGGTTACATTTTTCTGTTCACAATTTGCAAGAGGACAGGCTTCTGAATCCCGGTTCTTTCCCTTTAATTTCCAAGTTGATCTCACTCTAACCAGAGGCAGACCTGATTCCACACAGAAGACAAGTTCGCGTGGCGCCATGTCCACTGCCTCTCTGCAGGGACGAGCAAGACCAGCGAGCGTGATGGGCGAGAAGGGAGAGCTTCACCTCCCCCATTTCTTTTCCTCCTTGGACAGAGGAATCTTTGGAAGCTTCCTTGCTTTGATGGGATTTTGGTGTCAGGATGTACATGGATGTTTTTGTGCTAGCAGTTAGGGGAGGAGAGGACAAATCCTTAGTTACCCATATCCGTCCCTTTCTAAAACCTTCATGCCAGAATGGGGTTCTTGACTACCTATGAGTAACAAAATCCTGCCTCCTTCCATTGAAAAATCACAGTAGCCTGGGCCTTCAATTTTTGTCTAAACAAGGGTGGAAGGACCGTGGAGACAGTCTAGACAGATGTGGACACCCGAAAAGACAAAGTGGGCCTCAAAATGTCCAATATATAGACATCAAATTCCCACACTCTGCTACCTCACTCTGAAATTTCTAAGGATGTGTAAAACAAGCTCATGACTGTGACATACCCTGAGAATGAGGTGTTTCAATTCATCATCTGACAGAAAAGTTGGTTTGTAGTTTGCTTCTGTATATGGGTTGGTGGCACCTTAGGGAGGAAAGAAAAAAAAAAAATTTTGTACACTTTCTACTCAGGGAATGGCTCCTTCCACTAGGCCTCTGACCTTCCAGATGTGGCCTAGTCCCTACCACCCAGGACTTCGATGTTCTCTTCTTTTTCCTTAACGGACACAGCATTAGATCAGGCTTTGGAAAGAACCCACTGAAAAGACAAAACTATTGCCCACAGGGGACCTGACAGGCTTGCTCTGGTCACCGTAGGGGAGCCAAGAGGTAATAGACGTAAGTAAAAATCTTCTTCAAAGAGAGAAGGCAGCTTTGGAAGCCGACCGACAGTGGCTCCTGGGAGGATTCCCTCCTCCCAAGATTGATGTTAAATGCATTGTCTAGAGGTCCCTCAGATGACCACACTGAGCATTCCTGGAAATGTCCAGTCAGCCAGGCCCTGAGTAAATAAATATACTGTAGAAGGCATTTAGCGGGAGAGCTGCCTCATCGGGGGGGCGGTAAACGAGCTTGGCAACCCAGAGAAATTCATTGCTTCAGTGAATACAACTCTGGCTCCTCCGGCTGAAAGGGGACGAGATGCTTAAAAGGCCATCCATCTGGCATCGTAGAGGGAACTCAAACAGGCATCGTATAGTAACAGAGAAAAATGCCCGCAGCAAATGACCTGGAATCTGCAAAAATGGTTAGAACAGTGAGGAAATAAAATGGAAAAGATTGGTTACAATTCCCAGTACCACGGTGAAGGAGGTTGACAGAACGTGTCTGTGACTTTCATATCAACAAATGAGGCACACACTGTGCCCCACCCCTGCTTTTGACAGAACTCTAGATTTGTCCTTCGTTTCCTTCCAATTTAATAAAAATTAGCTTATGCTTATACTAAATCTCTAGAACCTTCCCTAATAGGAATGTTTAGATGACATGCTCACAACATAGGACACGATGCTGCCATGTCCATAAAAACGCAATTCTTTTGCCACGCAGGTCAGAGGTCTGACTGAGCGCCCACTTTCCAATTTCCTCCAAGGGTCCAAGATGGGCCACAGAACCTTCCAGGCCCAGTGCTCACTGAAGGGCCTGCGACAGTACAGATTTCTCCTGTGGTTTGGATAAGTCCTTTCCACATTACTCTGCCTCTGTGTTCTGAACCACCCCATGTTCAGAGAAGGAAAAACTGCCTCCCTCATAAAGAGTCTATCTGGTTTGGGAAAATTCCAGGAGCATGAAAATCTTATCAGTGTTCATCCCTGACAGTAAAACGAAGCAAAAACCATCCCCCAGTGAGTCACTCTTGAAAGGAGCCATGGTGAATCTTCCTCCTACAAACAGCAGGGGACTTCTCGGTGTCTCCAAGGGCACCTGCATTTCTGATGGGGATCACCGGGCAAGTGGGGCCCAGGCGCACACACACATGGAAGGTGTGGGGCCTCTCTGACACACACGGAGCCTGCCTCTCACATACACGTGTACCCCCCGGAGCGGGTCGACTGCACAAATCCCCACTGGACACCCACGTAAATTCAATGATCACTCCATTTGTCATCAGGTCTACTGAGGGGAAGGAGAGGCCTGTTGCTGAAGGCTACACACTGGCAAATAATGACCACGGTCCAGGGGCCTCAGGCACACCCTAGGCCAGGGACGGAACACTGGTAGGCCGGGGCATCAAGGACAATAAAGCCCACCATCTTACCTCGTAATGTTTTCATGTGCTGAACGGCCATCCTCAGCACAGTAAGTTTATCTAACTTCCTGGACATGGCATTGCACGTGGGCACCAAAGAAGCCAGTTCGTCAATGAAACTGTTCATTTTATCCCGACGCCGCTTTTCGATCTGACTGTGGGCTTCCCTGCACAACAGGAAAAAGGATTTCTAGAAAATGACACCAAGCCTCAAGGAGACAATGACAAAAGTCAGTTCCCACGGTTCCTGACATTCCCCGGACAGGGCACATTTAGAATCTGCACAAGGCTTTGAACTCGACTAAAGGTACCAAAGAAGCGGCCTCACTGCCCACCCCCGCCCGCCCTGGGGTCAGTATTAGTTGGCTGTATGCTTTCCACATACTCAGAATTAAGAAGAAATAGAACAAAAATGGTCTTCTCAGAGTAAACTGGATAGGGAATTTCTCATTACTTTTTTTTTTTTTTTAGATTATTTGTCAGAGAAAGAGCAGCGGGCAGAGGGAGAAGCAGACTCCTGCTGAGCAGGGAGTCTGATGTGGGACTTGATCCCAGGACTCAGGATCATGACCTGAGCCAAAAGCAGACGCTTAACTGATTGAGCCACCCAGGCACCCGTTCTCATTTCTTTTCCTCTCAGCATCTGTCAGGTTGGATTTTAAGATGGGCATTGAGGGAAAGAGAAGGGACGTGGAGCCTGACAAGAGCAAAGCACTTAGGACAGCCACTGGGTGGGGGGTGTGATCCTGGAGTCCCGGAGAGATCTCGGAGGTTTGTGAGGAGCCCACTGCGTGGCCTGTCAGAGCCTCACTGACTGAGTCACTAGGTAACTAGCGCCACCATCATTGGGTCAACCATGACTCCACCAAGATACAACAGATGCTACATCTGTCCCCAAGAGCTTCCTCTGAAGAATGTCACACTCGTCCCTCCCAGGAATGGCTGCCCGTCAAGGCAAGGGACACTTCCCCAGGAACAAACGCTCTCCCTGACTGGTTTTCAGCTGCCATTTGTGATGGTCCCCTATGGAGGTGTATCACCAGTGGAAAGGTCATTTGCTGCCATAGCAACAGAGCCACCAAGAGGGACCTCCCACCAAGGCTAGGCCGTGTAGGGAAAGCTACAAATCTCAGGCCAGTCGAATTCTGCAGCCCTGGATCTGTGTCAGGACAGCCTCAGAGGGCCCTGGAGACACTGGGAGGAGAGCAGACCCACATGGATAGGGTCACCAAGTGTGGCTGGAGGCAGGAGGGACCAAGTCCGAGAATCTACTCAAGGGCGAAGGCAGCCCCATCTCTGGCCTTGCAATGCAAGACGGGCTGCTCTGAGAGGCAAGGCTCAGCCCAAGGATGGGGTCACTGAAACAGGTCTCCTCTGGAGGGGAATCAGGAAGGAGCAAGGAACTTGCTGGAGACTGCTGGGGAAGAGCTTCAGCCTGGAAGGGTTTCCTGCTACTTCTGAAGTCCCCTTTAGGTTAAATGTGATCAGACAGCCAAGAGTGAAGGCCAACTCCATGTGGAGAGGACAAGTGGCAGGCAGCCCACATCAACCCCCACCCTGAGACCTGAAAGGATGCTTAGACCGACAGGGACCAGACACACAGAGCTGCCTCAGCTGCACTCTGAGCAGCCAGAACCAGGATGCTGTATAGACTGGTCCATGCTTACCTTGCATTTTTGATCCTTCCTTGGTGCTCTGTGTATTCTAACCTGGAAGGGAAAGCATGGGGGAAAAAAAAAAAAAAAGCAAGATCAAACACAATCCCTGGGAGACTAATGGCCAAGTTACACCTCTCTTTCTTCTCAGCTTCATTCATTTCCCTGCTTAATCCCTGTCATCTGTCTCCAACACAAGGGCTCTTGTTAGCTGCCCTGGGGGGCTGGGGGTGAGCATCTTGAGCTTATCCCCAATCAAGGACACAGGTGGGACCTGTACCAAGTAACAGAACATGTAATTATGCAAGGAAAATAGCTAGCAGGATGAAGGTCATGACTAGGTTCATGGTACCTTCCGTGAGGGTCATCTTTGTCTGTGTCCATGCTCTCTCTGAAAAAACAAGAGAGAATGTGAGTATTTAATAAAGACATACAAAGCAGCTTCTTACAACATGGAAGGATTGCATTTATCCAGAAACCAAATAATCAGAAAGTTCAGATTTCCGTAGTATCGATTATCGACGCAGACTAGTCGAACACACACAGCTTGTCCTACTATGCATCTAGGACTGGTTTCCCAGATGATCAAACAAAAGTTATGTGTGGTCATCAACAGAGCTTGCTGTTAACATATTTTAGGCCCTATTAGAAACCGGGAATACAGAGCATTTATGGAAATTCTTAATAACTGTATCCAAATAACTGTAATATCTTATTCCCCTCATCATTCTGGATAAATGGAGTTTATTCATTTGCAAAACATACCAAGCCTCAAATATATGTGTGCATACATATATATCTGGTGGGGGGGGTGTGAAGTGGGGAGGGGAGACCAGAGAACCCACAAGGAAGCATTGAGCAGAGCCCTGAGGAAGCTTTTCAAAGACACGGACACACAATGTTCTGGTTCTCAGCCAGGTGGGAACCCTCGAGGCCCAAGGACCAGGGAGAGAGGGCCCAAGTGGGGCTGAGGGCCGTGGAGCCCTGTTTGGCCACTGGGGGTCCTCGGGTCACAGCAGGGATCGATCTCCCTTTTATAGTCTTCAGTGATCCAGGTTTCAGGGCACCTCATGGTTTAGTAGAAAACAGACTAAAATCCTCCAGGGAAGGAGTTCCAAATCACCCTGGGATCACCTCACACCCTTCTCCAGCACCCAAGCTTATACCAGGAGGGCACTGCCTGGCACCCGGGCCTCTCTCTTTCATCCTGTAAGAACAGAGGGATCTGGCCCTTCAAACAATGTAGTCTCAAGGGCAAAAACAACTTTTCTCAGGAGCACCAAATCACAGCGTGGGCGTTCTAGAACAGGGATTCCCACCCGGGAGCCCTTCACTGCCTCACCAGCAGAGAGGACCCTAGCTAGTCCTAGAGTGCAGAAGACAGGATTCAGGCCACAGGGGAAAACTGAAACTCTCCCTCCCCTTTTGTCTTGGCTTGCAGCTGGTCCCTGAGGCCAGGATGATCAACTCAGGTGAAGAGAGCTCCACTGACACAATTAGCGCATTGAAAAGTCAGGGAAAGGGATGAGGGGTGCTTAATTATAGCGTCTCCACAAATCACAGAAGATTTGTAAATGGGGTCCAGGAGGGAAACCTGGAGGTCTTGGGTGGGGACAAGGTCGGAAACCACAGGTTTAGATAGCAGAGGACTTAGAAGACACCAGTGACTCCAACCACCCAAGGCAAGTGGTCCGTGGAAACCATCTCCTGGCCTCCCTGTTGGGGAGGGACTGCTCCAGAAGAACCCTCTCGGGCCTCACACCCACTCTCCATCCCCTGGGCGTTGGCTTGCTCAATCATCTGGGGTCACTTACATATTAATCATAGCATCTCCTAGTGGGCATCTGACCTTCAGCCACTGTGCTCCCCAAATTCGACCTGTGAACTTCAGCAGAAAGGACATCTGCTGTGGGGGAGATACCTCCTTGGAGAGGTTTCCCTCATTAAACAAAAGAAAAGCTCTTAAGTGGACAAGGGGATAAGAACCCACGCAGTTGCCTCAAGAAAACAAAACGTGCCTTTGAATGTTCTATGCGGCTGTCTATTCCCTAAGTGTTTGTACAGTAAAGGGTTGGCTACATGTATGCAAATTTACTTACTCAAAAGAAAAGCCATCAGGTCTAAAAAGAAACAAAAATACTATTTAATAAAATAGGTACACACTAATTTGAGTAAGGTTTCAGGGCCATACCGATGTTCCTACGGTACTTTCGGAGGGGGCCAGCACTCACTCACTCCCTCCACAAACATTGAACATCGTTAAGCAACTGGGGACTTCCTCAGAGAGAGCATCAGGCAAAGTCCTCTTTGAAACCACGGAGAGTACCTCCAGACACTTAGCCATCTTGCTCAAAGGAGCCAAGGAGGCTGGAGGAAAAAGGTGAAAGGTAGCACTTGGCTTTAAGCCTCTTCCTTTTCCCTTGATGTGGCACAGTTTGGGGAGAGAAAGGGGGTGGGGGTGCCTCAGCAGGGCTGGAGGCTCCCTCCTGCTTGCGATCCAGGAAGGAAAATAAAAGCAAAACGAAACAAAACAAAACAAAACAAAACAAAACCCCACTGTGGGGCCACCTAGACTTGGATCTTTCATTTCCATCCCTTTCCACAAAGAGGACCCCTTCTTCCAGGAGAATAGCAGTTGGCCCCTCGATGTGCCGGGAACGGACACCAAGTTTAGCCAGAGGAAGAGGAGCCCAGGAGGCCTTACTGGTAGTCGGTAGAGCTGCCTTTCCGTTTGCGGTTACAATCCATGCCACTGGAGCCGAGGGGGCTGGAAAGCAGGTCGGTGGGGCCCGGGGACATGAAGTCACTGATTGTCGAAGAAATGTCCATTCTCTGGTCAGCCATTGGAGGTCTGGAACTGGTACAAGGAGGCACAAAGGTGATTTCTACATGCTCTTCTACTATGGTGGAAGGCCAAGGTGGTCCTGTGGAGGGTCGGGCTACTGGTCTACCATACGAACCCATCTCCCCCACCCCCGCCAGCTGGAATAGGGACACGGCGGGATGGAGAGAGCAGCTGACATGCTTTAGGGGTTAACATAGATAATGTAGGTTAACCTGTTCATATTGCCTGTTTCTTTAAGATTTTATTTATTTATTTGAGAGAGAGAGTGCGCACACAGTGGGGAGTGGGGGGAGCAGCAGAGGGAGAGGGAGAAGCAGGTTCCCATGGGGCTCGATCCCAGGACCCTGGGATCATGACCTGAGCTGAAGGCAGACGCTTAACCGACTGAGCTACCCAGGCACCCCCCTGCTCATATTTCTGATGAAGACCCAAAGTTCAGAGCAACTGGGTAGCTTCTCCTGGGTCCCCATCCCAGGGCATGCAAGAATAATTGCAGAACCCAAGGCTCGAGGACTTAGAGCCCAGTGGTCCTCCCATGGAGAAGACCAGATACTCTCTGACAGTTCTAATTTTATTTTCTTCCAGTCCATAAAATAAATAGGATTTACTGGTTATCTTTGTGTTTTTGTTACAACTTCTGTAAAAGTCCCAGAAAAGCAGAAAATATCCTTTCTCAGACCATGAGTCCCTCTCGGGAGTCAGGAAAATATGGTCCCTGTCTAGCATGGGGCCATGAAAAGTCTGTCTTGTCTTCCCTGGCTAGCCCTTGTGCCCAGCATCCCCTGCCAGGAAAACCTGCATAAAGGACATAAAGACATTGTAGACCAACTGGCACATTTCAGGAATTCACATTTTATAAGCGTGTAGTCAGCTGGCCCAAAAAAGAGACTGCCAAGTACCTTGCAAGGGACTTCGACTCCAAACCAAGTGGAAGAGGGCCACGCTCTGCCCACGGACGGGGTCCCAGGTCCACACCACGTGACTGGGGCTGTCACTCCCTCTCTCTGGGCCCAAGTTCCTTCATCTGCAAAGCAAGAAGGGGACTGTGATCTCCGCTCGCTGATTACAGTTCCGCCCACAGACGAGTGCACTAGGGTCAGGTGTGGGCCAACTTTTTCCTTTCACAGCCACTGCTGGAGGGAGAATCTCAGTGCTCTAACTCCAGGCACTAGAGCTATTATCGCTCAGTCTAAATGTCTAAAAGCAGGACAAAAGGGAACACACGTGGTAGGTCTTGGTACATTCTGGAACACCGTGCTGCCAAAAAGCTCCAATAATTTATATTCCCAACAAGAGCTCCTATCAATCTGAAGGAAAGGACAAAACCCCATTGGTTTTTACTTGCATTTTTAAATGATTACGGATGCTGTCCCTATGTTTATAGGCATTTCTCTGGTTTCCTTTGTGCCCACTCATGTCCTGTTTTTCTACCACATTTTCTTCAGTATGGACGGGCCTCCTAACTCATGTTCACCTGCGCACCTGAACCTGGGGGGAGAAAAGCACACAATGAACTCGCTGCTCTCACTTGCCACCCACGACCTCGCACACCTCCAACACCAGCGCCACCCGGAGATCCTCGACTCCCCTGCTCGCTTTATTCCCCTCTCCATGACCAAGAACACCACACCCTCGCTCTTCTCCTCAAGCCCCCAACAGCTCTCCATCCCAACTCTCAGCAGATACTTGGCTTTCTACTCCACTGAGAAAAGGGAGCACATCCACCAGCCCGCCTAGCTGCTGCTGGTAGGAATTCTGCTCCTCCAACAGGTGGGGACGCCATCGTCTCACTCCTGAAAGACCATCACCCCGGAATTCTCTCCCTGCCACTCATCCAGCACCTTCCACTTTCCCCACCCTGCTAGATCACCCTCATTTGGATACAAACAACTCATTTGGGGGGGAAAATCACAAGTATTTCTGAACTCCATTCCCTTCTGGTCAGTATCCCCATTTCTCTGTTTCCAATTCTTTTCCCCTTACGCAGTATAAGCCAACTCAAATCAGGCTTTTGTCTTCATCATTCCAACAGAACAGCCCCCGTTACGCTCCCCAGTGAGATACTCATTGCTAAATCCAGTGGCTGATTCTCCATTCCCTCCCTACTTGCCCCATCCCAACACCTGATAGAGCTGATCGGCCCCTCTTGTCTCTTGGCTTTGGAGAGCCGACCCTCTCATTGACCCCTTCATCTCGGTGGCCACCCTTTCCACACCGGCCTCTTTTGCAGGCTCGTCCCCCTCCCTCACCTCTACATCAGAGTCCTGAAGGTGTCCTCAGACCTTCTCTGTGTACAGCCACTCCCTAAGAGATTGGTCCAGCTTCATTGCCTCCAATAGGATCAAGGCTCGGAGAACTCCCCAACTTCTACTTCCAGCCTGGACCACTCCTGAATGTCAAACTTAGAGGACCACTTCCCTGAGGTCTCCCTTTGAGTATACAATAAAGACCTCCAACTAAATCAATCCAAACCCCTGGTTGTCCCCAAGCCAAGCCCCTTAGTGATGCTCACATCGATGAGTGGAACTTCTGAATGCTCAGGCCCCAATACTAGAAGTCATCCCGACTCCTTGCTTCCTTTTACAACCTGCAGCCAATCCATCAAAAGATCCCACCAGCTCAACATTTACAAAGACATCCAAGTTTAACCACTGTTCTCCTTTCTCCTTCCTATTTCTTCTCCAACGTTGCTTCCACAGTGAAGTGATACTCTCTGAATATCGTATGCTGCAACTCCCCATCCCTGCTTCACTTTTTCCCATGGCCCCTGACCCATAATCGACTTATTTACTAGCCTTCTGTCCATTAGACTATGAGCATCAGAAGAGCAGGGACTCAGTTTAGTTCACTGCTTGCACCGTAGTAGCCGAGAACGTTTTCTAGCATATGGTAAGTACTCAATAAATAGGTGTTGAATGAGTAAGTTTGTACATTAGGAATAGTCATTCCTTGTTTGTCACAGATGTCATCAATACCCTCCCCCATTTGCCTTTTAACTTGGCTTTCAGTATTTATATGTGATACTAAAAGTGAGATTTTTTTTAAAAGCCTTTTTTTCACCCCAAAATAGAAATATCCTAATATTTTTATAATGTTATTTATATAGCTCTTAATCCATTTGGAAATTACTTTTGGTATACTACCTAAGGTTGGAGACTTCTTTCCCTCCAGTGGATAGATAACCATGCCAACACATTCACTAGACCAGACATTCTGTTACCAGTCAGTTGAAATGCCACCTTTATTGATTATTATCTATTTTTGGACTTCCTATTCTCTTCCTTTGATCTAGTTACTTCCAATCCAGTACCACACTATCTGTCACTGTGGCCTCATAATACATTCTACTATTAGGTAGAACAAACCCTTGTCCTCTTAGGACTTTTCACTTTCAGAAATTTCCTGGTTATTCCAATTTATACTTTGAGAAGCATTTGATCACATCAAAGGCACGGATGGGTGGCTGCTAGAAGTTATAATGACGGACATGAAGAGAAGCAGATGAGGGAGGAGCACAGAGCCCTCCCCTCGAGGTCTTGGCGAGCCTCTGGGCCACCTGACAGACACAGGGAGCCACCTCTGGCCCCCACTCTCTCTTTTTGACCAGCTAGACTGTTGCACGAGGTAGACTTGTCCCAACTGTTGGGCTGTGGGGAGAAACCACACTTCCTGAAAGAAGTACCATGGGGGCTGCCAATGATAGCAGGTGGGGCTGGGGGTGTGATTTTATTACCTGAAGTTAGAGTTCTTGAAGCTCAGATCCACCTTGGGAGGAGCAAGGGGCCACTGGACTGATGGGTCACCTCAGAGCGATTTTCATGGTTTGTCGTTTCCTTTCAGGCAGTCAACGTCTTCTAGAAACCTACAGTGGGGCCCACAAGAAAAGAAAGCCCACACAGGTCACTTGTGGGGAGGCACACGGCACAATCTCCTGTTAGCTAAGGGAGAGGCTCAGTGGGGAGAGGCTTGCCAGCCCAGCTCATCTAGGACAAACAAGGCTTTTGAAATGATTAAACATGGATTCCTGGATGTGGTCTTAAGAGAAAGAAGATAATTGGACTTTTCATTTCTCCTACCGGGCCAGGCAATAAAATTATAGTGAGCACTTACTGAGTGTGTGCCTCGCGTCAGGCTCCATTCTGACTGTGTTATGGAGATTCACTTACTGAGGCCTGAAAATAATTCTGAGGTAGATACTCTGGTTTTTTTTTCACTGGATGAGAAGACAGAGAGAAACTCAAGGATGACACTTGTCAAGGTCACATGGTGAGAGGACGCAGGGGTTCCAGAAGCCACATCAAGGTCAAGCAGAGCCACAGGCTCTCCCAAGTGAGCCGCTGTCCAAAGGCGGACAACCAGCCCCGGAAAACAGGTCTCCGGGAAGCGTTAAGCAAGAACACGCGTACGCAGGGCCCGTCTCTAAGACCGCTGGAGGCACAGTAAGACGCTTGGAGATGGTGTCCGGGAAGCTCAAGTACAGGGCGGGCACCCAGAGCGAAGGGGAGTCAGTGGTGAGAAGGCGCTTGAGTTACAATGGCCTGTGACCCTGCCTTCTCCTGCTGGCAGGACAGGGGTCTCTGCCCGGCTTCAGGCTTCACGGGAGGCTGCACCCACCCTTCTACTCCCTCCTGATTCTGCCTTGAGAGGGCGAGACTCAGACTGTGAATGGGCCTTTCCTGACCTTTCTGATAAAAAGCAAAACTACTGGGGTTGCCCCTTCCGCTGGCTCCTTCTTGCAGCCCTTGGACTACCTGGGGCTTGATCATTACAGAGGTCTTCAAATCCGTGTCCAGGACAACGGCTACTCTTGTCCTCCCAGTTTACTCCTCTGTGCAGTCCGATTCAGACACCCTTGCTGTCTGACTCTGGGAGCCAGTGTGTACACGTGCAAAATCATGACAGCATCTTGGACTTCCAGTCCCCAAGCCCCACACCCCACACAGACACCCCACAGACATCAAGTCCCCAGGGCAGTGCTGCCCGAGCACTTATCATATGTCCTTCCACCTTGATCTGCCTCCCCACAGAGGCCCCACGCTCTTCTCCAGCCCCCAGACCAGCCATCCAGAACCCACGTGGGTGCCCTCTCCTTCCCTCACTCCACCACCCCTCTGATGGACGGATCTAGCCACTCCCCTCTGTTCCCTGGCCACTGCCTCCATCCAGGCTGCTCTCCCCCAAGACTCACCCCTCCACACTCCAGTCACAGACAGGACACCCCCTTGTTTAAAACACTTCCACGGCTTTACTGCTCTGCCCCGAGCCTTCCAGCAGCGCCCTGCCAGGCAACATCAAACCTCCACAGTGGGCCTGCTCGCCTTGCGTCCTGTCCTGTCTTGCCCTGCTCTGCACATCCGGTGCCAAAAGCACTAGGCCACCCGAGTACTTAAGTTCTCCAGAGCACGTGGCCTCAACTGTGCCCACGCTGCTTTGCAGGTGCAGCTCCCTTGACCCACTGGTCACCTGATGGAACTCCTGCTTTCCTTTCAAGTGCTTTCAGGTGGCATCTCCTCAGAGAAGCCTTCTGAGCCTTCTCCTTACACCTGTGGCCCTTCCACCCTCCGCCCCATGATCTCACTATTAGGGGGCTCCCGGGATCACACCTCACTCACTGTCCCCCCGGCTTCTCTGAAACTTGGACGAAGCTTCTCGGTACCAAACTCCATATGAAATTTCTTATTCGGACCAATTGTTCCAATACTCAAATTTACTTTATAGAAATAATGAATGTTAGCATAAACTTTGGCATTATATCTTGCAAAATAAAAATCAGAAGGCCTTGGCTGGCTTCGATCTCCCTGCTCACGGGGAGTCTGCTCTCCCTCTTCCCCTTCCCCCACTTGTGCTCTCCCTCTCGCTCTCTCTCAAATAAATAAGTAAAATATTAAAAAAAAAAAAATCAGAAGTCCTTTCTTACATGCATGGAGCAAGTAAGGAAGCTGAATCAGCTGTGACAAGTATTTCTGGAAATCTCTTTTCTCTCCAAGAAGGTGTAAGACAATGAATGAAACAACCAAAGGGAAAAAAACCCACCTCTGTGCTATTTCCAAAAGAGAACTGAGCCCAGGGAGGGGGCTCCAAGAGACCACAGGTAACTGGGAGAGGGGTCCTTGCCAGGGGGAGCTTAGGGCCAGCCCTGGTGCTGCCATCCAGGTGACACATAGTGAAGACACTCGTGGGAGAGCCTGGCCTGTGTTCTTGGAATCGGGGGCCACAAGTGTACTCACTTCTGAACTAGAGGCTCCCTGGATGTCAGAAGCAAGGCACGAAGGGACTTGTGCAGTGTGCTTGGGAGAGCTTGGTGGTCCCCTTGGTTCCCCCTCAGTCCCCTCATTCTCCTTGGAGCTCAAGAAGAAGAGTCTCCGGGGCTTCACACAGAGGAGCACGGGGGCTAGAAGAGAAGTCCCAGCCCCGCTGCCCCTGCAGCTGAGGAGGGTGAGACACAGCTGCCCCTCTGAGCAGAGCAGGGTGAGGCTGAGCAGCCCTTGAGAAACCCCCACGTGTCCCCTACAGGACGATGACCACACTGAAGCCCACCGAACGCAGACCGGTGTCTCTCTCTGCTGTCCCTCCTCCCTGACCCGGCACCCCAAAATGCTACAGGAAGCGGAGGGAGCATGTAGACTGCATTACGGTTCACATGGTTAGCTGCCCCTCCCCGCAGGGACAGTCTGCAGGACAACGCCCCCAGTCAGGCCATGTGACTGGCTTAGACTGACGAATATGAGCGGAAGGGACAGCCTCCACTTTTGAACAGAACTTTTCCCCTGAGTTCCTTTGTGCCGAGACTGGCAACTTCCAGATAGAGACTCCTCCTTTGGACGAGGTCCCGGATGGAGAGAGCAGCACGAGGAAGAAAGAAACCTTTGCTTCTATCGCCCAATGAGATGGTGATGGTGTGTGTTCTAGGATGACAGGCTCTTCTGTCTGCCTCAGACCTTCCCACTTGGGCACTGGAAGTCCCGCCTCCCAGAAAACCCCTTTGTCCCTGACAAACCAGGACAGTCGGTCACCTAGGTCCTCCAGTCGTATCTATCCTTCATCCTAAGCTGACTGACACGGGCAGGAGGGAGGAAGCACAGGTGGGATGAAGGAGACACAGTCGGAGCAGAGCCCCTGATCTGGGAGGAGGGAAAGGGGACAGAGGTTTTAGCTTCACGATAACCTTCACTCATTTTAGCTTCATGATAACCTACCCTTGATGGTGCTCTTCACCCCAACTTTCCAGGTAAGGGCCGAGGAGGCAAAGCTATCTTGCTCCAGATGACCCGGCTAGCCGGTGGGGACTGCGACCCAAGTGGCCCTGGGCGGGTTCTCTGGGTGGGTTCTCCTACCACACCACTGCCAGTCCCGCCTTCAAGACCACCCCACACAGTAAAATATAACACCCCCCCCCCACACGAGCCTACCTGGGGAAGGCATGAGGGGAAAGAAGAAAAAGTAATCCTAGTTCAGGAGAGCCACAGAACCTGAGCCGACATGTTGTCCCTGGGCTTCCTGGCAGGCGGGGCAGAGAAGGAAATGTACAGCCTCACACTCCCTGGCAAGCATATCCGATCAGTTCTCGGGGACAGACTGAGTAGGCAGGGCAGTCGGTCGGGGAGGCTCTCTTAACAGGACCTGGGGAAACCAGCCCTACGAAAGAACAGAGCGCTTCCCCTTTTAAAATGGGACCTCAGTGAAAGGCTGTCCCCCTCTTTCCCCTACCTTCAGGTGTGACAGCTTGTGAAGCCCCGGGATGTCATGGGGGCAGTGGCTTTTGATGTTGTGGCTCCATAAAGGGGCATGGCTTGGAAAATATGGAGGCTTATGAGTGGGCACCCCGATGACCCTGTCTCCTAGCTGTCTGCTTATTGATCTGCTTCCCCCCAGTAAGGGGCTCCTGTGTGCCCATTGCTGCATCCCACAACCTTCACGGGCTGGCCCTGGGCACAGGTGTGTTCGGGAAGTACTTTCCCTCCCCGGCCTTGAGAGCCACGGCAGGTGGCCCTTGGCCCCCTCCTCCACTTTCTCCGCTTTGTGCTGCTGGTGCCCAGCTCCGGGTTTACTGAGGGAATGGGTGAGGAGACACTCTGGTCTGTGCAGGCAGTGGTGGTCTCTGAGCAGAGCCAAGAGGCTAGAGGGGGCTCTGTATCCTCTGCAAGTCTACCTTTGCCCTCCACAGTCACTCTGACAGCCTGTGGGGGGTTCAGCTGTCTTGTTTTGCAGCAGATGCACCTAGAGAATGTTCTCCCAGAGAGATCAGGTGCCCTGCACCTAAGGTAACTGGTGTTTGCATCGGGATCACTGAACAAGCGTTTCTCTAGCCCCCAGGGCACTGGGGACAGAGGGAGGAATCCATAGTCCTAATGTCCAAGATTCCCTCAATCTAGTTAGACAGACAGGGTCTAAATCAAGATGTGACAGCATGCTCACTGCGCTAGGAAGGGCCACACTTACGGTGGCTCTGAGCAGCACGCTGCCCAAGTCCAGGATGCGCCCCTGCTCTCGCTAAGTGGACGAGATTTGCGGCGCCATTCTGACAAATTACCAGCAGGTGGCAGTCAAGTGTCTCGAGGAAGGAGGGCCCTTCCTGGCTGTGAAACATAGGTAAGGTACACGAGCAGAGTGAAGGAGAAAATACTCAGCTTATTGATTAGCAGGTGTGTGCGTGGTGAGGGTAAGGGGAGGAGAAAGAACGAGGGAGGCGGAGAGGCTTGAATCAGGTGCTGCAGATGTCTCCCTGGCAGACTGGGTGGTGGGAAGTCCGTTCTGAGCCAGGGAGAGAAGCCCTATTTGTGGTCCTTGTGTCCCCGGTCCTCCAGGCAGCTGGAGACGCTTGGGACTCCCAAAATCAAACACAAAGCAAGGAGGCTGCATTTGGAAGCACACGGCTTGGAGGGCCAGCTCAGAGGGTCTCAGGGGGCAGGATTTGTAAATCCTGCGGTATTTCGTGAATGAAAACAAGGTTCTTGCAGAAAAGATCTCCAATAGCATTGATGGAGGAGAATCTACAGAATTCCAGTCTCCGGGAGCTCCTGAGGGCTGTTAGAGGGATTCAGGGATGTCACTAAGAGTCACAGCATGGAGCATGCACCTAGCCCAGCGCAGTGCTTAGTAAATGGTTGTTGAATGAATGTAAAAGAGATACCATCTTGGACCTTTGCCAAGTCTATCACTGAAGTACAGGAAGGAGAACCTTTCTTCTTCTATTTTTAATATACAGAATAAGAGAGCCTGGCCCTAAAGATGGGGGAGGAACACTGTCCACCAAAAAACTTATTGCTTGAAGTTGAAGAAAGTTCTGGAAAACATCTGCATCTTGTTCTAAAGGAAACAAAAGGATGCACTGCTGTTATTTCATAGTCACCTGCAAGATTCTGGTGTGAGGGAGAGCAGAGTCAAGATGGGGAGGCTTCGACAGTGCTCTGAGTCTCAGGTAAGGGCTGCAGATGGAGGCAGGCTGGGACAGGTGGCAGGGCTAGACCCAAGGAAGGCTGAGACTCAGAAGAAAAGGGATACATGCCTTCTCTGAGAATGGGGGCAAGGCTGAAAGACAATGGGAAGAAGATGGAGCGGTGTTTATCCCGAGCCGGTGGACCCGGCCTGTGAGGCCCCCAGTGCCATCTCAAGCAGGAGCTGGGGAAGGGCTGCGGTTCTCCCCCTGGCAAGGGGGGCAGGCAGGGTGTGGACAAAAGGGCAAGATGATGGGCACATGAAAAGGGAGGACAGGGCAGTGGTCACGGCAGGGCCTCTGGAACCACACACCCCAGGTTCAAATCCCAGTTCTGCCACCAGGAGGTGTGTGTCCTGGGCCAGTTCCCTGTTCTCTGGGAGCTGCAGTTTCTCACCTGTAAGAGGAGGAGGAGGCCTCCTCACAGGCTGAATGAGCTCCATCTCTGAAAAACACTAAGAATCCTCGTCACATTCACTGTGCTTATTGAGACGGATGACCTCAGGCTGGTGTGAAAAGGGTAGAAGGCCATGGAAAGGTAGGCTTTGATGTCAAAGAAAGCAAACTCAGAAGAGAGATTTTGAAATAAAGGAGCTCAGACATGCTAAGAGCAGACAGGATGTGGCTTGGCGGCAGAGTGCTGGCTGTGGACGTAAAGGAACTTGACATTGAGGTGATCCAGGACAGTGGGCTGTGGGGACCATGAGGGAGCCCACGGAAAGGCCGGAGAGAGGGATCTGGGAGTGGGGTGGGGAGGGGAGGCTGGAGAACAGCCCAGAGGCCAGCATTTTGCAGCAGGAAGCACTGAGGACTCATAACAGTTGGAAAGCTGAGCGGTATTTCAGGAGTCCAACCCTTTCGTTTTACTTGAATGAAACCAAAATACAGAGAAATAGCTCCTCCTACAGAAAGCTGGGAATAGGATCATGAGAAACTGAAGTCAGTGGGTGATAAGAACAGAATTTTGAAGCTGCCCAAGAAGGTGAGATGAGAAAGCACAGGACAGCGATTTCCCTACAGAGATGGGCACCACAGCTGACAGCTGCTGCCCAGGGTGGGGCTGCCTTGGGGGCTCTGGGGTGAAACAGCGACACCACAGAGGTGTTGGGGGACAGGGAGGTCGACGTCCCCCTTATGGCCCACCTACCACAGATTTTGCTGACAGGTATGGAGGCCTCAGATGGCTACCACGGGCCCAAGGTTCTAAAGCAATCCATGCAAGGCAATTTCCTGAGTGCCCACATATGCCAGGTCATTGGCACAGGGAAAGAGCTGAGAATTTGAGCAAACTGCATGCGGCAGTCAAATTTCCATCAGAGACAGTGTTGTAATAATGAAGACACTGTTAGTGGTGGGTCCACAATCATTCATTAGTCTTTTCAACAAATATTTGCTGAGAGCATCCAAGTGCCAGGCACCGTTCTCTGCAAGAGGACTGCGGGTGAAGACACAGAGATCCTTGTCCTCATCCGGTATACATTCTGGTGAGGAAGGTGAGCAAAAGAAGTGAATAAGTAAATGACGCTGGGAGGTGGTGAGCACTGACTGGGGAGAGAGGTCAGAGTTGGGGCAAGAGGAGCTCTGGAGATGGAGGTGGTGAGGATCTGAGGAGGTGAGGAGTGGAGAGAGGAGCACTCCAGCCCAGGAAGAGCCGGCACAAAGGCAGAGAGGGAGCTTAGGGGCATCAGGGGACCAGCCCTGAACCAGGGCGGGCAGAGACCCTAGGGTGCCTGGGAACCCCCGGTGAGGGCCTTGGCTTTGACTCTCAGCGGAATGAGGGGTGGTAGGCTCCCACCTGGGGTTAAGCCTGGCTACAGGGTTGAGAAGAGATCGTGCCGATGGGGACCTGTGTGTGCAGGCCCCACGTGTGTGCAAATGCACACGTGGAGTGTGCACACCTGCCTGGTGTGAGCTTGGACACGCATGCTTGAGAGCATGCACGTCAGTGCGTGTGACTTGCTGTCAATTCCTGGTGTATTCCGGAGGAACAGCTAACCAGACTTCCGGATTTTTTCTGGCATGAGGGGCAACAGTCAGTCCATGAACAAAGGCTCCCAAACTATGGGGGCCACTGGGTGTGGAGGTCCAACCTAAGCTCCACTTGCCAGGCCACATGCCTTGTGTGGTAGCTAGAGGGAGAGGGGCCTCCTGCTGTCCACCTATCGGCCAGGAGCTTGTTGGTCAGGGGACTGCTAAGTGAGAGGCACACAAAACGTCTTGGTCACAGCACAGACTACACGGCTGAGCGCTGTGCTCGCACCGCCCGCCCATCTGGAGTGGAGACTACTTCTGTGACTGTCAAGTCATGCTGAAGATGGTGCCAGCCTGCTAGGGGCTGATGTGGTCTTCAACTACGACCTTTCAGGAAAGGCATTATTATCAACATTGAGTATAAGACGGAACTGAGGTTCAGAGAGGTGTATCCACTTGTCTGAGATCACACAGACAGGAAGGGAAACAGGGACCCAACCCCAATGTGCCCAGCTCTAGAGCTGAGCCGATACACATGCTTTGTGTCTTTAGGGACTCTGCAGAGAAAAGCAAAAGGTCTGTCCCAAGAGGGAGATGTAGGGCGGGGCCAGCGTGTACCCCTCCCACCTCCCTCCTACAACGCCAGGATGTCAAAACACAGAGCCAGGACGGGAATTGACCACAGTGCTGGGGGAATGGCTGGTGTGTTGAATAGATGGTCCTTTCCATTTTGACTCCCAACAACTGGAAACCTTTCTCAAATGCTGTCTTGCGGGCACAGTTTGAGGAAGACAGTTTCATCTTGTGATGAAGCTCAAGGCCTTCCTCCAGTCCCCAGATCTCAGATGTTGTTCTGAGCATGTCCTGACCCCAGGAATGACCCTGCAAGTTCCTTTTTTAGCTCAAACGGAATCAACTTGTTTTCCTTCATTCCTACGTGAGGAATAAAACAATTATTTCAGTGATTTCAGTTTCATTTTTCTGAGCTTTGGTTACAGCAAGGGAGTGGTACATGTCCAAGGATCTGAAAAAGCAGGAGTTCTGGAGGTACTGTTTTTGAGAAAATATTCAGTGCAAAAGCTGAAGCCACACATTGGGCTTGGATTTTGTGCCAATCAGTGCTGTTTCATGTAGTTTTCAAAGAAGTAACTAATTCTCAGAGACTTAAGTAAATTGCCTGAATTTCTTAGGTCATGAGTGAGAAAGCCAGGATTCAAACAGATTCAAACCCCGGTCAGTGACAGGGGAAGGACTGTTATCTTTTCTTAACTAAGCAAAATAAGACAAAACCTCTTATGAATCATTAAAAACAAATATCTCAGTGGAAAATGAAAGAATAGGAAGAGGTAATTCACAAAATTTGCACAATTAATTCATGCAGGCAGAGGCCATAAAACAACATGGCAAAGGGCAAGGAGGTTGGCTGGTTCTCCTTTCTCTAAAAATCTACACACAGATGTTTAAAAAAAAAAAAAATGTATGTTCAGGTGGGTATGGTAAAACAAAACAAAACAAAAACCCAGAAACAGCAAAGACAAAGAAAGATGATGAAAACCATGTATCAAACTCTTTAAAAAGAGTACATATTTTCCAGAAGGGACAGGGCAAATATCAAAAAAACCCTTATTTCTCTGACAAAGGATGCTATTAAAAATTCTGACTTCCATTACATATTCTTACATAAAAGAACATTTTAAGAGAAATGAAACCATTTTTTAAATTTAATTTTTATTTTTTATTAAAGTTCCCCCCTCCCCCAGGGCCTAGTTTAAAGACTCATAAAGTTCTACAAGGCTATTGGAAAAATATCTGTCCCCAGGTTTTCCTCCCTATTCCCCCACCCATTTCCAGAGGCAACCAATTACGGAAAGTACATCCACATTTCTGAATAGCAGCTTATGGCACCACCCAATGATACTGCAGTCTCAACCAGGATCTATTCACGTCTCACCATGGAAGAGGAAAAGGCCCCTCTCTTCCATTTTATCTGTCACTATAGGCACAAAGAGGAACCTACTCTCCCATTCAGCCAACAAAGTTACATAATTATTTGGGGTAGATGAATATTCGGCTTTTATATTTACTACAATCACGCAAGTCCTAGGCTCAGTGGAGGCATGTAGGATATTCTGACCCCTTTCCTTTGTTGCATACTTCTCTGGTTCTCTTTGGTGTTAGTCCTTTCTAGAATTTAAAAAAAAAAAAAAATATATATATATATATATGTATATATATTTAACCAATCTTTCTACATTTGTCTAAGTCTCCCTTCAGCTTGTTCAAAGAACCCATTTCTTCTCATTTCAGGTCATTCTAAGGTTTCTCCAGCTAATTTATAAGCTAATACACACACCGGCCTGGGTACATACATACTTCCTCTCTCATACTTTCAAAGATTCAATACAAATATTTTTAATATTTCTTCACCCTCTTGAAATTTGTAAATAATATAACCTACCAGCATTTATAATTTCATAAACAATCAACACAGTACCCTAACTATAATACAAAGAAGAAAGGAAACGTTAGTTAAAATAAGATACTGCACACAGAGTCAATATGCAGATGTTGGGTATAGCTACCGTAGAAGACATGATGAAAGATGTAATGAGGTGCTTGGGCCTATTTATAAGAACAGGTAAACCTCAGATGCTTGGTAGTTTTGTTCCTAGAAAATTCAGTGTATATTAAAAACATGCAAAAATTACATATGTTTATGTTTAAAGTGGAGTCAGACTCCAGGCTCAGATACTTGTAAACATGAATGCCAATGAACTTTAGGAGGTTGTGTAGCAAGTTGGACAATCCTTTGTTCTCCATCGGTTACCCCTAGCAAATCTGCTTCTCCGCGGGTAACCCTGTCCTGCATCCCCTTGACAGCCAAATCGCCTATACATTCCCAAGATGTCCTATAGGGGGCGCTACTTACCCATTCTGAACCAGTAGCTGGTTCAACTCCTCTCTTTTCTACAAAGAGAAGGGGCAAAGAGAGGTTAAGATATTTACCCAAAGCCATATAGGAAACTAGCAGTAGTCAGGACTAGATAAGGAGAAGGGGCAGGCAAGGGAGGAGAAAGGAAATTATTCTAATATTCATATTTATGAATTGCTGGACATCACGCCAGATGCCTTTTGTTAGGCTCCCATGGTATTTCACCATATCCTCTAACCTCAGGAATTAGTTCTATTACCATCCCTAATTTTCAGATACAGACACCATATTTCAGGGAGGTTAGGCCCTTGCTCAGGGCCCCATTTTTGTTAACAACAGAATTCGATTTTCTCCAGTCCTTTTTCTATTGCTTTAAGCTGCTCTCCCTCCAGGTCTCTGGGCCCCCACCTTGGGGACCAGGTCGCTCACTTTGCTACTTCCATCTTTAGGAACTAGTAACTGGGTTGCAGGCTGTCTGAGAAGCAAAGAGCAGAAAGAAAGATGGTTCAGTCCCAGCTTCTCAGCCCTTCAGGTTCAGCCAGTGTGTGGCCTGGGCCCAGGGGTTCCTGAGCACAGGAAACAGACTCTTGATGAGGTCATAGATGCCTGCAGGAGTCCAGCCTGACCTGCCAGAGGTCAGGCCAGGACAACCGTGACTGCAGTAACTTTTCCTGCCCCAGAAGGCCCCAGCTCCACAGGCGGTTCCACACTCCACAAGGTGGCAGGCAGCCAAGGGGCTGGAGCTCACACCACAAATACAGGAAAGGCCAGACAGTGAGCGAGGGCTTGGTCACCAAACCTCGCGGTGTCAGGTGTGGGGAGCACTCCAGAACAGTCACTACAGCTTCATGGTATGTCTGCCTCCTTTTAATTACCCTCCAGATCATCCCTCTGAGAAGACAATGTTATTCCCACCATCCAGAAGAGGAAACCAAGACCACAAGTGACTGGCAGCTCATTACACAGCTGGCCAGGGGCAGTGCAGGCCAGACCGGCCCAGACCCCCTCCCTCTCCTGTACCTTTAAAAACCCTTCCTGGTTGATGCATTTCAGAAAAATGCGTCTTTGGCACTTACCATCCAGCTTTGGCGGGCAGGTTCCTCTGCCCCATAACTGCTGGGTTCGTCCTATGACTGAACAGTGGATCAGGTGCTTGAAGAGGGGTCCTGTCTGATGGTCCTTGGGCACCTTTCTCCCTCCACTTTTTGGCCACAAAACCATGACTAAGCACTTTCAACAAGGAACCCATTGCTTCAGACTTCACGTTCAGGAAAAGAAAATATACACAGCCCCTATTTGTCACCCTGATCTAAATGTACCCCACAGGGGGCCTGACAGAGCTCACATGGACCCATTTGCTGATGACCGCGCACAGGCCTCGGCCCTGCCATCGGTTGTGTGCAAACAATCTCTGAGCACGTTTCACAGAAAAGGGTTCAACTCAGGCTCCGGTCAAATGATTTCCTGCAAGATAAGCCCAAGTAGGGCCAGCCCCAGGCTCGTGCGCCGCCAGGTTACTGTGAGCCCTCAGGGTGTAGAACAGAACAGCCCACTGGGGCCAGACTGCCCGGGTCCCCATCTCTGCCATGCTGCTTACTGATGTAGCTCTGGACAAAAGCTGACCTCTGTTCCTCAGTTTCCCCGTGAGTGAAATGAGGATATTGGCAGTGCCCAGCTCCCAGAGTGGTCGTGGGTGGTAATAGTGACATTCATGAGAGCTGAGAATGGAGCCTGACACAAGGTGAGGCTCGAGCGGCCTATTCCCAAAATGAACATTGACCGCCCTGTCACGGAAAGAACGGCTGAGGGCCCTGGAGAATAGGCACCCTGCGAGGGAGATAAAGGGGGCAGGGAAGAGGGTCCGTGAGCACTACTTCCAACCTTCGAAAGTGGAACCATGCCACGCCCGCAGACCTTTGTTCTGGATTGCTGCAAAGGGCTGACCTAGGTCAATGAGGAAACAGAGCCAAGAGGCAGATTTGGATTAAAATAAAGAAGGATTTTCCCACAGGCAGACATGTCCACAAAGAGGGAGCAGGATGTCTGGTTCTGTGGGCTCCTGAGGGGGCTAGGGGCCTGGCTGCCTGTCATGAACCCTGCACATGGGGTTTTCCTGCACAGCAGAGTGGCCAGGGACAGTGACCCCGGATGCCCCTTCACACTGGACCATTCTATCACTCTGATAAGAAGCAAGTAAGTGCTGATAGCCAGGGAGTGGCCCATCAGCCCGAGGGAAGGAGGAGGGACTTTGGACTGTCTTAATGCACACAACCTTCAGGACTTTCAGTTCTTGTCTCAGAACCCACTGGGCAGGGAGGCTGGCCTGGGTGTCCTTGGTGTCTGGGGCTGAGCCACACACAGGAGGAGATGCCGGGACACAGGGAGATGGCCAGGAGCAGGGAACAAGAGAGGAAGGGGCCCATCTGCTCCCTGAACACTGATTCGGGAAGTATCCTCCATCATGAAATATTATCAACTTTATAAACTACAAAAATAGAAAATATTTTAAAAAGTAGACAACATTTTGTCAATGAAAAATTATCAGACTATATAAAAACTATGACAAGAAAAACAATATAAGATTCTGAGACTAAAGCTCATCAGCTATTCCCCAGGTATCTCCTGTACAAGTGTTACCGCTAATTCCTAGGTTCTCAGCTCCAAGGCCTGAAAAGCAGATCAGCAGCAGAAGGTATGAAAAGATTAAGGAGAAACAATTTGTGGAGATGACACAGGAGACATCCTATGTACTGACTTCCAATTCTTTGTGCCTCCTGTAAACGCCTGCAAATATTTTTGGGAGAAGCACTGTCTGGAGCTGTGAGAAACTTCCTGGGCAGGAAGACAGAGAACATATCCTTTCAGAGAGAAGGGACTCACTACTCTACAGGCTCCAGCCTGAGTAACTCAGGCCCCTACGCCCCTGGATCTGCAGGGATTGGCCCTCATTCCCCTCTCCCCTACCCCAATCTCCTCTGCCTAGTGGCTTCCTGTCCCAGCTCATCACTGTCCTTCACTCTCTGGTCAGCTGGCTGCCTGCGACTAACCCCCACTGCAGCTTCCTCCCTATAAGCTTTCCTCCCTCCTTGCCCCTCACCTTGCTGACTGTTACAGCCTTAACTTGGGCCCCAGGCACCCTATTCCTCCTGGCCTACTCACATCCTCTAAAACCACTGACAACCAGCACTGCCAAGAGGTGACTTTTCCAGAAGCTTCCACAGTCCAGCCTTCCTCCTAAAGGTTTCTGTCCCTCCCTCTGCCTCCTCCCAGCTGTAAACAGAGAACTGACCCGCAGAGCGCACTCTGGCCAGGCACCATGAGGGCCCATTAGCCCAGGGCAAGACAGAGACAGCGTGCAGCTCCTGGGCCAGCTCTACCCCATGGATACTGGCTGCCTGGAATGCTGCAAAAGGAGGATTCTGAGGGTCTGAAGAAAACCACCGTGAGGGAGCCCGAGGACTGGGAATGGCCACGCCCGTGTCACCCGCATGCCCTCCCGGCGTGGGCCAGAGCACTCTGCGGCCCCCGGCCCATCTGTCCCCAGCCCGTGCTCCAGCCTGGCACTCCCTTTGGTATTCCCATGAGATCTCTTCAATGATCTGCTTTCAGGCGTCCTCCCAAACCGCCATATTCACCTTCCCAGCACCGCCACGCCGCCATACTCTATCTCCCCCAATAGTCAGCAAACGTGCTGCACCTTCTTTCTTTAGAAACTTTACGGCCTCCAAAAAGCTTTTCCAAGTGGGTCAGAGAGCCCCTGATTCTATCTCTGCCTTAGTGTCCGAAGACACAGATTCCCAAGTCCCCCTCTCACCATCTCCCCCACTCATCTAGCTGGCTGATGGACGCACACAACCCTGTCTACTCAAGCAGATGGTGACTACTGGATGGTCTCGATGTCTGTCGAAGACGGTAAACCCTGCAGGACAGAACTCAGATCTGTTTAGCTCACTGGCTCTGAGCCTGGCATAGGAGGGCTCTGTTAGGGAAGAGCACGGAGACCAGAGCCCCAGCCCCACTCTGCCCTGACTTGCTGTGGGTCAACGGGAAAGCCGCTCTCCTCTCTGGGCCTCAGCTTTGCCACCTAGACTAAGATGTACTTGAGCTAGGGGCCCCTGAAGTCTTGTCGGGCTCTCAGACACAAGGAGAACGCAGGCCACAAGGCTCTGGATTCGTGTCTTTTATGATTGTGTGGGTAATAATCACTTAGCGGGAAATCACAGGACAGCGGTGTAGATCCGCCATTGCAAGGCGTGAACTCGTTCATGTGGGTACTGAGCGCTATGGGATGTGCGCTTGCATAGCTAAGTATAATGGACAATGAGGAGTGATTTTCTCTCCCTTTGAGAACATAAGTACACTCTTCTATATTTATACATTCCATCTCCTAATTTAGACAGTGTAGAACTTTTTCTGATCAGCGCTCACTTGCCAATAATTTCGCTCTACATCTAAATGAAGAATAGGAGTCATATAAGTTCACAGATTGAATGGATGGCTGATTTACAAAGCCCTCAAAATGTGGCTACAGGCCGATGCTGGCAACCCCATAATTAGATATGGCATGCTCTGCGATGATGTATTTTTTACTGTTTTTTAATAACTCAGTTCTCCTTCTGGGATGAGGGGAAAAATGGAATTTGTTAAAAATAAATCGAGATTTAGTGGCTTTTCAGCCTTCTGCTGCTTGTTGCTCACAATATTCTATAAATAAAAGAAGCCCTGCCCTATAGTGCACTGTAAACACCCACAGACGCTCAGAGCCAAATTCTTCCAATTATGACCCTGTGCCAGTTGCCAAGCTACTGCGAGGACCCACTTGAAAGGCGGCCATCTAGGCCATCTCCTGATTAAGCCGCCCAGCAGCAAGGAGGAAGGCCTGCTGCTTTGGCACCGTATCTAGTCTGAAATAATTGTTCCATTTTCTTGAAATTAAGCCCTTCCCTTGTGATCGAATTACAATTCAGAGGTAAATGAAAAACTAACCACCTGTCCATCCGTCCATCTGCCTTGGTCACGGGTGCGTAGGAGAGCCTGGGCCGTCACTTGCTGGGCTGAAATCAGGCGGCACGAGTGCATTCATGACAGTGTCTCTAACTGCACTGAGCAAATCAAGGTCAAATAAAAGTAGGTCAGCTGGGAACATCACAGGTGAGTCACAGGCAGCCTGCCCTTCTGCTCAGCACCTCTCCTCACTCATCAGTGTGGGTCCCTCTGGTTCAATGCAGCAGACTGAGCCAGTCATTTAAAAAATCCATATTCTACCCCGGGAGGGACGATATCAAGTGTCAGGCCGGCAGCTCTGTGGTTCCAATGCCAATGGGCGAGCTGGGATGGCCCCTGCTGCCTGGCTTCTGTGGCCCCAACCAGCCCTTAAAACACACAGGCTGAGAAGGAGGAGACGGCTGTGTGCCACAGTCTTTCCGAGAGAGAAATTACTTCCAGTTCTAGAAACCGGAATGCCCAAAGCAGCGCTGGAGCAAAACGGGCTCCGGCTAGAAACTCATCCCCTCTCTCCTCCCTTCGGTGTCAGCTCCTCCGGGTGAGCAAAGGCCCTGAGCCACAGTTCCAGCCCCAGAAGCTCTCACTAGGAACGCGGGGCTCATGGGTGAACAAAGTCCGCCCCAAAGAGAACGGATAAGTGGTCAGAGTTTCCAAACTCAAAACTGGGACCTATACTTTAAGGGGTAGGGCTGTTCAAAGCTGGAAAGCCTGGGACCTAGGGGTCACAAAACATGGAGCCTCGTCCACGAGTTCTCCTCTGGCTGTCCAGGCTAAAGTGGCCCCTCCTAGGATGCCTGGGTGGCTTAGTTGATTAAGCGTCTGACCTGATTTCAGCTCAGGTCATGATCTCAGGGTTGTGAGATCGAACTCCCATGGCCGGGAGGTGGGGGGGGGGGGTCTGAGCTCAGCAGGGAGTCTGCTGAAGATTCTCTCTCTCCCTCTCCCTCTGCCTCTCCAGCCCCACTCTAAAATAAATAAATAATTTTTTTTTTAAATGGCCCTTCCTATGAGTCACCCACCACCTATGGGTTCTCATTTCCTCATTTCTGAAATGGTCTCATTTCTTTGCCTCTCCTCGGATGAGAATGTGAGCATCTCAAAAGCAGAGACCACCCCCCCGCCCACACCCCCCGTCTTGTTCTCGAGTATTTCCAGAGCAGACTGAATGGTGACTGGCTCGTAGGTGCTCAACAAACATTCACTGAGGAAACGGAAAGAATTCATCCCAAACCTCCGTGAGCACGTTCTATGGACCGATCTCCCCCAGCGCTCACAGCAGTGCGAAGAGGTGAAATCTTTCCCTCTTCTGTAGCATTAAGAAAATCGAGGCTCAGAGAGGGTGAGTGTTTTTACCAGGGCTGCACGTCTAATGAGTTCATGGAGCTGGAATTCCAAGCCAGGCGTGAAAAGTTCTAATCCTGGCTTCGAAGTGAGCATCTGTTGCTTTTATAATTTAGAAAAAGCAAGAGGGAAAAACTTTAGAGGAAAAACTACATATCAGAAAGAGCTTCACATCAAAGGACCCTATGTAGGACAGATCTGGTTCCTGTGTCACCAAACCTCAGCCCCACCTCTGTCTGCCAGGGGCATTGGCACCAATGGAGGAAGGATTCTTTACAGAAGGTTCATCCCTGCCTTTCTGTGGTGCTCTGAAGGCCAGGTAGGGAGGGGAAAAGCCACTGGCAGTAACACCCATGACTCCTGCTCCTGTTAGGAACAGCAGGCTTATTCCATAATTTGCTGGAAAGTTTCTAAGGAGAGACCTATGATCAAGTTAGAACACTATAAAGTACTTGGCCTGTGCCTTCCCCCATACCCATACCTTGGAAACTGGAATAAAAAAATAAAAAGAAAGGAAGCATACTTTTTAAGATTGAAATTTCAAAAATATTAAAATTGACAAGTAGAGATTTACATTTACCTGAATTTAGAATACTGAACCCTGCTGAAGCTAAGCATTTGCATGTTTATAAGCTGTATATATACAGTATAATTCCTATTAGTCTGATATTTGGGGCCCAAACTCCTCCCCGGGCTGTCTGCTAGATGCAGGCTGTGGCTTGAATTGAGGTACAAGTCAGCAGGTCAGAATCATCAAAACGGCCAGCCAATTCTAGTATGCAGAACTAGAATATTTCCCAAATATGAAAAAGAAATGAAAATGGCAAATAGTATTAATAAAACAGGTTTTTCCAAATGCTACCAGGATAGTCCAACAACCTGTGAAAGTGAAAGTCTTAGGCAGCTCGAACTTGGGAGCAACCTCGTGGGACAAGAGATCGAACAAGGGCTTGGCAGCCAGGCGGGGCTACGTCAATCCTGACCCCACCCACGTACTAGTCACACAGCCTTGAGACTTGAGCCTTGAGGGATGATGACATGACGAGGATGATGACAACAATGACAGTGATGATGACGACAACGTCAACGGCAACAACCATGACAATGAGACAATAACATCTACGATGATCTATTCCTTACTGACCGCACAAAGTCTAGCATACAGCAGATGAATGTGTCTATGCTTATGAAATCACATATGTTGTTCACTTTTCATAGTGACACATGACCCCCTTCTCTAGATTCTCTCTGTCTTCTAGATGTAGAAAAAGGAGGTTAGAAAGATTCAGTAGCATGCCCAAGGTCCACAGTTATCGGGATTCAAACGTGGGTCTGTTGGACTCTAAGCCCCTGCTCTTAACTACTGAGCTCCATTGCACTGCCAAGTCTCAGTTTCCTCATCTGTAAAGAGGTTAATAATACCCAGGCAGGGCGGGAAGGGTGAGACAGAATGCATGTGAAGTGCTTAACACAGAACCCGGCACCCAGGAGCTCTACGGCGTTACTATTAATGTCACGTAATATCACACAATGTGATGTCATGCCATGGCATGGCATGGCATCTGGACCTTTGGGAGAGGGGAGGAGGGTGGGAGGTGGGCATCTGGAAGCACAGATGATCCAGCATTTCCCTTCATGGGGCTTGAAAAACAGGATTAGGAACTTCGGACCAAGGCTTCAGAGCCTGGGCTGGCATATTCTCAGTGAGGGACAGAGAGGGGGATGCCTCAGCAAGATGGGCAGGAAGGTATCTACTGAGAGACGAAAGGCTTTTCATTGCAGGTCAGAGAGGATCGGGGACTTCTGGAAGAAGGAATAATCCAAGCTCCGAAAGAAAGCTTTCAAGAGGCAGTACCAAACAGCATGGCTCCTCCTGGGCTACGAATATATGCCCACCGACAGCCTGACTCTCTGACACCTGAGGGAGAAGAGTCCCCATGAGTGTTTGTGGTAAGGGAGATGCCGAGCCCCCAAGTTATTGGTAAACCCTGTGTGGAACAGGGGTGGAGCGGAGGCATTCTAAAAAAGAAGAGAATTTGTTAGAGCCAGTTTCCTTGGGAGTTAAATATGAGGAAAAGGAACCAAAGACTTAGTGTGGCTTGTAGTATGTAAGAACAAAGGTCTCGTCTGCAGGAAGAAGGCTCCGTCTCACTGATACCGCCATCTTGACTACAGCTTGACTGAACGTCTGAACGGGGGAATCTGTAGAGCAGCAGAGTCGCTCCTCGGAGAGCCAACAGCACCACAGAGAACGTGCCTTCCAGAGCTGACATTTGCTTGGGGAGAGAAAACATCATAGAAGACTGCCAGCCTCTCCCCAGACCAGCTTATTCCCCGTATTTCTGACAGGAGCTGTTATACCAAGTTATCCCAACAGGAACCAAAGATCCTCAAAGGCCTTCACACCCTGTCATCGGTCCCCTCTCCTCCATGCCCACAGCCCTCCAAAGGACTCAGCATCAATTTCCTGGACCATTTTAACTGCCTCTAACTAGTTCTGCTGCCTCCTCCTCCAGTCCAGCCCCCACATTGCCACCAGCTGGCTTTCTAAAATAAAAGTGCTGACCACGTCACTCACCTCCTGAAAGATGTCTACTAGATTTGCACTGCCTACAGAATAAACGCCAGAGTCCTAACTTGCATTAATTCATTCATTTTTTTCCTCACCAATCTAATGTGTGACGATCACCTCCTGCGTGCCAGGCTGTTTTATGTCCTGGGGGTGGAGTGGTGAATGAGACAGGTAAGACAAGCACCCAGCCTCATGGATTAACGTTCTAGCAGGGTAAGACAAGCAGTAAAGAAGACAAATAAATCTATCCTATAAAGGCAGGTAGTGGTGAGTACTAATAAAGAGAAATAAAGCATGGTAAGAGGGCCGAGTGATGGGGCCAGGCGTGGAGTAGGACAGTGCATTGTTAGTCCTTGAACACAGGGACTATAAGTCTATTCCTCTCTGGCCCAAACCTCCTTTGAACAGAGAGCAGAATGGAATGAGGGTCAGCCAGGCAGGGATGTTGGGGAAGACTGATTCAGATGGAGAACAGTAAGTGCAAAGGCCCTGAGGCAAGAAAGAGGAACAGCAAGAAAGCCACAGTGGCTGGGATGGAGTGAGCAGAGCGAAGAGTGCTGAGATGATAAAGGGAAGCAGGAGGGGCTGGCAGGCCACGGCAAGGAATGCAGAGTCTACTCCGAGGATGCTGGGAAGCCATCAGAGATTTTGGCAAGGAAATGACACAATCCGATTTACTTTTTAAAAGGTCACTCTGCCTGAGTCTGTGGAAGACTGACAGCACTGAGGCTGGAGAAGAAACAGGGAGACGGGCTGCGAGATGGGGGAACATCTGGATGACAGTAGGGAGATGTGGTGGCTTTCAGTGCTCTGATGGAACAGCTATCAACAACTGCACGTAGTGAGGCTCCAGGGAAGGAGCAGGATCCCAGACGATGCCTGCATGTTGGGCCTATGTAACCAGCGCAACGGCCCTGCCATGGAAGATGGGGAAGACAGGGGAGGAGTTAGATCTTTGCCTTTATTTTTTTCTTTTTAAGATAAAAATATCAAGACTTGTATTTAGTTATGTTGGGTCTGGGATGCCCATTAAACGTCCAAGTGTGGATACCAAGCGGGCAGCGGGCATGTGGGTTGGGGCTTGGGAGAAAGGTCCGAGCTCATCACTGTACATGACCACAGGTCCTCCATGTCTTGGTTCCAGCTGGAGACCCACGCCCCTCCAGGCATCTCCTCCTCCAGCCTCTGGCCTCTGCTCTGTCACTCCTCTGGCCTGGAATGCTCTGTCTGAACTTTTAGAGGGTAGACTCTTTCTTGTCCCTTAAGACTTGCTCAAAAGTCACCTCTTTTCTAAAGCCTCCCTGCCCCGACTGCCAGGAGAGAGCCCCTCAGCCCTCCCTTCTCCTACGGTGCCCTGGCGTATGCCCCCAACAACCTTGGGTCACCCCACTTTGCACCCTTCCTCCATGTGAGCTCCTTGAGTGACTGTGAGACTGTTCCTCTCTGCATCCCCCACCCAGCACAAGGTCTGGGCATGGTCTGCTAAACGAATTGTTCTCTCTGTAACGAGGTGCACAGGAAACTACAGGTGTGCGCAGTGACGCACACTGCGGCCGCCATCTGCAAGGGGAAAAGGGCAGAAATCTGGTGCTTCCCTGCAGCACCGGCACAGCTCAATGGGGTAGAATGGTGCCTACCTCACAGGAGCTGCTTAACGATACAAAGGAGTTTCAGGAGATCTAAGAGCTGAGTATCTCAGGGTGTTGCAAGGTGCCCTGAACACTGCCACCCCTGAGAAACGTGTCTTGGGTCTCACAGCAGAAGCCCCAGCAAGTCCAAACTCGAAGCACTCAGGAGTCAGACACAGAGGGAAGGAAAGTGCCCTCGTTTACAAGGCCTCCCGGACTCGGGAAAGAGAGCCCAGGAGCAGGGCCTATTTGTGCTCTTTTGCAGACATAAACCACCAGTATCGGAGAGGTTAGGTGACTTGTCCAAGGTCACAGGGCTGGGATGTACCAGAGCCAGGATCCACAGTCAGGTCTTCCTGAAACCACTGCCTGTGTTCGTTCCTTCTGGCACACTCCACAGTCTCCCCATAACACACTAGCTCACAGAGCAGCCAGGAGCCTTGGGGACCCAAGAAGCCCCCGAGCGTGCTGAAGAAATGGAACTCCGGAGAGGGGCTGTGATGCGCCAGCTGTTACTGGGGAGTCATCAGTGGGATGGAAGCTGGAATCCAAGTCCCCGACTCCCACAACGGGCCCTGGGAGCACTGCACCTGCACTCTGTCAAATACCATAAGGCAGAAACAGAGCCAAACACAAACCTTTAACAGTCCACCTAGCTGCTCACAAGTGTCCCAGAAGTAAGAGCAAGGAGAATGGGAAATTGTCTTTTGTGTCAATGACAATCGCTGTGTGATCCTGGGACCCCACTAGCAGGTGGGACACTAAGTGAGGAGTGCTGTCACTGCCCCAGGAGGGTTACGAGACCAGCTGCATGGGGAGCTGACCTCTCATTCCTTTGGGCAAGTGTTGGCTGCCCCCCTACTGTGTGCCAGATGCTGAACAAAGCAGCAGAGGCCAGGGGAAAGATGCCCGGTGTAGAACCGTGGCTCCCCGACTTGTGTAGTAATCAGCACATTATCCTCTCGAAGCCTCTGTTTCTTCATCTGTGAAGAAGAGTCCCTGTTTCACAAAGTTGTTCTGGCCACTGAACGGGATGTCACATGCCCCTGGTATACGGGAGTGACGCAGCAAGCATCAGATGGCTGATAGCTGGTTCACTGCTGAGAAAGAAAAAGAGCTTACTCATACTGTAGGGAAAAAAGGGGATGGGAAGAAGGTAGCTACACCAGCGCTCTTGTAAAAATTTAGCAGAGTAAAGGAGCATCAATCCTCTGGGGATTTACCAAAGCATTAAGAAATTCTTTGGGAAATTTGGAGTGGCTGAATATCTTAAGGCAGCATGGGGAGAAGGTGAGGCAGAATGAGAGGAAAAAGGAAAAGAGAGAGGATGAATTTGAATGTATCAGTGTATTGGTAAGAGTCAACGAAGTTAACATACATACATACAAAGTAATGTCTCTTGGTGGCTAATGAATGGAGTTGACTGTGCATTTTTATAGCCTTATCTTCTCCGTCAAGCTCCTATTCAATCTTCAATACCTTACTTGCTTAATGACTTCTTCCACCTCACCCCAGTTTAATTAATCTCTGCTCTATTAATTGATTCTTACCAATGTACACATCAGATTGTGTCTGTGTATTGGGTTCCCCTACCAAACAGCAAGTTCCTGAGAGTAAATATTGTGTATGAATCATCTTGGTGGCCCTCCTCTGGCTACCTGGATCCCCAGCCAGCAGCTTGGAACATCCCCAGAGGACAACCTTCTCTCTACAGCAGAAAAATGAGCCAGGACTCACATTTATAAGTATCCGTTCTGTGCTGAACATTTGAGAGGCACCATTTAAATCTTAATTCATGTATTCCTCAAAATTTCCCATAAGAGAATTATTATCCCTATTTTGAAGAGGACACTGAGGCTCAGGGAGGTGAAGTCAACAGCCAAAGTTTCATACTGTTAGTAAAAGTGATGAGACCAGGATTTGATTCTGGGTCTATCAGACTCCAGATCCCTGTTTTCCCTAGACCAGCAACCCCCGACCCCCCCACTGGGTTTAACGAAGCCGAGGGCATCCTGGAAGGAAGAATGGTCTGGACGTCAACTCTCCCTGCGAGTTCATCAGTGAGGTGACTGCTAAGGAGCTTTGACCAACACACAGTCATCTGTTAGCAAAAGCCAGACACCATGTCAGAGAGGCAGAGAGGAGGCCTCTGGAGAAGACTGAATTCAAAATTTCACATGCAGTTAGCACATGGTAAGTCGACCATCTCCCCAGACCCATCCTGTCTAAGGAGAAGGAGATACATTCTGGGTCAGCGGTTCTCAGCCATGTGTGATCAAGTACGTCAACTGGTCGAGAATTCCCAGATCTTTCCTAATTACTGGGGAAACATTCAAGAATATGACCATAAGTGTTAGCACTGCTAGGAGAAAGCTGTGGACATAAGTGACCACAGAAAGTCTGGGACTGTCCCTTCCTTTTCCTTTCTCCACCTCCAGCTCAGTAAAGGAAACTTCCATGATGTGCTATAGGCAAGTTACATCTCAGCCGTGCAGGGGCCTGACTCTGCTGCATTTGGAGTCAGAAGACCTGTGTCCAAGGTGCTGTTCCTTGGCACACTCAACACAGCAGATCTTCTTTGGGCCTGAGTGTCCCCAGATATAAAGAGGGGGAAGAGGGGAATGCCTGCTTCACAGAGAGGTCGTAGGAAGGGAGCTATGAGATAACCCCTGTGGGAAGACTCTGTCCATGTAGAAGGGTGTTCAGATGTAAAGATGGGGTGCTGGGAACCTCAGGTACCTCACTGCCTCCCCCTCTTCAAGTAAATGTCAGCCCAGCCTCTGTACTGAGTGAGGGCTCCAGGAAGAACCCAAGCAGCGCTGGGAGAGCCCTGGAAAAGGAAGCCATGATTTGGCTGTTACTCTTCCAAAGACTATCTGGCACAACTCTAATCCTTAAATATGTATTTATTACTTTTAAGATTATTTATTTATTTATTTGAGAGAGAGAGAGAGAGAGAGAGCGCGCGCGCACAAGCAAGGGGGAGGGGCATAGGGAGGGAGGGAAGCAGGCTCCCCATTGAGCAGGGAGCCCAATGCAGGGCTTGATCCCAGAACCCTGAGATCATGACCTGAGCCGAAGGCAGAGGCTTACCCCACTGAACCTTCCAGGCCCTCTCCCTTAAATAAGTATATAATAATTAAATCGGCTACAATGGTTGAGGAACGTTTTTGTCATCATATAGGATGATAACCATAGACTAAGACAAATGTGTTATTCTGATGGGATATGTGTGACTTTTTAAAGTGTACTTTTTTATATGTGCTCAAGCAAAAAAAGCTAGATTATTAAAGTCATAACTAGATACTCTTAGGTGGGCCATGAACTAATACAACCTTTTGGAAGGGTAATTAGGCTGTATCGAATCAAACTTTAAATGTGAACTATTTAAGCCAGAAGTCCCACTTCTTGGCATCTATACCACAGAAAATCTCACGCAGAAGTTCCCAAGTGGGCACAGCCCCGGCTGTAACAACAGTCAGCGCAACAGCCGAAGATTGGAACCTGGGTGTCCGCCAGTACGGAATGTGAAATAAACTGGAAATGTAGCCATACCATGGGGGTACAGCTGTCAAAAATAATATGGTCCATTTCCCTGTACACAGAGACTTGAAAAGATGACCATAATAATTGGCGGTTGGCTGTTGAAAGTCACAGAATAGTACAGATAGAGAAATTCCATTTTTATAAAACAAAGGGAATTTTGTTTTTATAAAACCAAAGTAAAAACGCATATACTGGGGATAAGGGCAAAGGAGGAAGGGGGAACACCAAGCAAATAAAAAAACCTCCAGAACTATACCCAACAAAGTCTCAGAGTTACCTATTTTTGGAGAAGGCTGGGGATGAGGAACTCGTGAAGAGTTTCTTCCTTCATGGAAATGCACTTCAGTGTGGTCTGAATTTGTTATAAGTGTATACTCCTTCCTGATGACAGAAACAAAAACTAGATCTAAAAGGTCATAAAATAGTAATCATTTTTAAAATTTCAGTGTTTGTAAGGAGTCCCCCAAAATAACCACCACAGAATGTAGACCCCCTCTCCCATCTCTACATGTGGCCCCCAGTCCTGTGTGCATCCCTGGGCTTACCCAAGAAAAGCCCACGGGCGGGGATGGCCTGCAGGACCGAAAATCTCCAAGCCCTCCCCTATTTCAATAAGAATTCTGCCAAATTACAACTATTTCAACAAGACGGCTAATAAAAAGGATTAAATGTCTTGTTCAAATTTACAACATCGTAAATTACAGAATTAAAGTTCACTTGTTTTCAACCTCTCTTAAATAGAGGCAATCAAAATTTATATCCTGCATTATCCAATATTTCATGTTGACTTATGAAGTCTTGCTGGAGAGTTCTTGCTAATGAGGAAATCCCACAGGGAGGAGAGAAGGTGACTCCTAAATCCGAAAGGGCCTCAGTGAAACCTGGGTTCTCATAAAGATGTTAGCTTATGGGGTAAAATAACCTTCCTATCTGCGGACAAAGTTGCTCATGAAAATAATTCTAAATCAGTGCAGCGTCTAAGAGGTGTTGCTCCGCCGCTAATTGTAAAGTTTTAAAACAGTGTAAGCATGGAACCAAATACACCTACAGGCCAGCCATGGCCCGTGAGTCGGGTTTCCAACCTCTGCCCAAAGTACTGACATTTTTTTTAAATGGGTAATTTTCGTTCAATTTTATCTTCAGAAGGATGGGAGAAGGCAGGGAAATAATACGGAATGAGAGTGAAGCACTTGGTACCTGGAATATATTTCTAACATGCTTGAGAAAACAAGGGTAGTTGTCCATACCAAAGTGTGAAGAAATTGTTTAAATTTACTTGGCTATCCTAGGCTAAAACGCTTGAGAGTGAGAATTTCCCAGGTCCAGAGCAAATTTCCATGACTTGCTGTCAAAAGATCTACAAGAACTTACTCTGCTACGATGCATTCATTAGCTGTTGATCCTAAGACATTTCAAATAACAGCAGCGAGCACAGAAAGGCTCCTGGTGCCAGGGGCTACTCAGGCGTTTGGCACCCGGGAGCACTGGTATGGGTCACCCTGGGCAAGATTCCAGGACAGGCCTAACAAATCGCCCTCCAAAACGAAAACCCAAAACAACCAAGACTTTAGACTTCATAAAATCATCAAATTGTGCTCATTTTTTCCAAAGCCCAGACAGTAAGATATGTCTGTGCTAATAACAATATCTGCACGTAATTTGCAATTCACAAAGTGCCTTTCCTATCCCCTATCTCACTCCTCAGAGCCTTTAACTGCATTTTAGGCTTTGTATTTTGTCTAAAGTTGTCTTACACCTGTTATTAACTTTTAAAGAACAAGAACAAATCCTTAGCATTTTTGACACCCCAGGGCTGAGCATATTTTCATTTCACTCTCACAAGAACCTCATTGAGATGGTTACTATTACCACCATCCCATTTTCCAGGTGAGGAAACTGAGGCCTATAGAACTTGGGTGGGTTGTCTGAGTCACGTCACTAGCAGGGACAAGGCTGATGTTCCAAGGCCAGGGCCTGAGACCAGCACGCGAGTCCCCTTTAAAGGTAGTGTCTGTGCTTTAAGCCAATCTTGGTTTGCTGCTGGCAAAGGCATGGAAGGCATGGCCAACGTCCTCCAGCTGCCCCTCCCCCATGCCCACTTTCCCCGTTGGGTCAGCAACTATTTTTTTAATTTTTATTTTCCCCACTCAAAACCAGGGTGAGTCACTCGGAGCTCAGCCAGCCTGGCCCCAGAGGGCCCTGGAGGCCCAGTGAGGTGCCCCCCCACCCCGGCCCCAGCGGAACTGGCTTCCCTGCCTCTAGCCTAAGCAGGGTAGCCCAGCCCACTGGGGTCTAGATGGGGCCTTTGCAGCACTGCTATCTGAAAAGGGGTCTGGAAAGCAGGTGCTGACAGTCACAACAACCCTGTGAGATGGTCAGTGAGGTACCAAAGAGGGGGGGTGAGGGGACAGGGAGGCGCCTGCAGCTTGGGAGACGAGAAAATATTTATTTAGCCCGTGGCTATGAAGTATCTATTATTCAAGGCCCCACATCAGACCCGTGGGAGAGGGAGATACAGTCTCTAATGTGCACCAGGATAAGTTATGCAAATAAAAACAGGGAGCAAGAGGCACACACGCCCCTTCACCCACAAACACTCACCGACACAGGCACACGCACACACAAACTATCAGCAGCTGCTCTTAAGGTACTGACTTTAGTCCTCCCTGACCTGCTTCTGCAGACCCCTCAGCCCTGCCTCTACAGGGTGCTGCCCCGCCCCAGACACCACCCCTTGGCCGCCCCCACCCCCTCCACCCCCCCACCCCCGGGGCTCCGGAAGGCCAGGGAGGGCAGGCACACAGGTCGGGATGGCCTCAGCGTTCAGAGCCGTCCCCAGAATGTGTGCAGGGCCAGAGGAGCAGAGGAAGGTGCTCCATCCCTGGTGGGAGAACGGGGTCCACTTCTTTAGGAAGATGAGGGGCCCGCAAGTTGGAGAAAAGGGCAAAGGTAGTGGGCCTAGGGTCTGAGAGGAAGGGATCTGAGGCACAAACACTTCCTCAGCACAGAGACTCTGACACGGAAACAGGTGAGGGTACAGGCTAGCATGTGCGGGAGCCCCTCTCCGGTTCCAGGCCCAGATGCCCGTGGTGCAGGGGGCACAGAGGAAGTGTGGCCGGTCAGGGGCAGGCCCCTGGAGTCCTGGGCTCACCTTGCTGCCCGGGCCGGGTGGGGGGGGTTGGATTGCAAATGTTCACTTGTGTACAACCACCCAAATAAACAGAGACCCGCCCCTGTGGCAAGCACTGTGAATGAGCAGGAGGGCGGGCTGCGTGCACACATGGGGCAGAAGCGGGGTGGCAAGGAAGAACGGGTCAGAGCACAGCCCAGTCAGGCAGGCAGGCACCTGCGGCAAACCTGTACTCGCCTGTCCTGCCTTATCTGGGCCTCAGGCCCCTAAAGGGGCGGTCTGTGGGATAATAACTATGACACTTATCGCAGCCAACACCTACCAAGGCCCTGGTACCAGGTGCTTGCCCACCAAGCACTCTGCCAGCACTTGCCTCATGGCTAGCAATCAATAGGCAGAATGGTTAACAGTGACCATAGGACCCAGGTCTCTTATCAGGGAGGTCGGGGGAGGCTCCCTAGGGGGAGGCAAATCAGAGAGAATGGACGCACATGAGGCAAACCAGAAGGAAAATGCATCCACTGCGGCAGGAACAGCTGTTAGAAAGTCCCTAAAAGGGAAAGCAGCATCCTAAGTCTTTCCCAGCAAGGACAGCAGCTCCAAGCGCCTGCTGGAGCACCTTGGTCAAGCAGGACACCTCTGTGGTAAGAACGACTCCTTCCTCTAGGAAGCCCTCCCGGATAACTGCAAGCCCCCATGCAAAAGCTGCATTCTCAGTGCAATTTCCCTATTCTGCAGAGGAACTAGGAAACAGAGAAGGTGCAATAGCATCGAGCTGACGGCCCCACAGGGAAGCAGGAGCACATACGCTGGCAACGGGCCAGGTGCACAGCACCAGCTCCCATGGGGGTACAGACACTGCCCTGGCATCTCAGGTCAGAGCCCCTTCCTGTTTGCCACTCCTTTGTGTTCACCCAGGACTTGACAAGATCCCAGATGCTGCTGAAGAAGCCCAGGGACATGTCCACAAAGGACCACTAGCTGTTCTAGCCAGAAAAGCACTCTCAGCTAGACGACGGGGGAGGGAAGCTGTCAGTGGTGAGCCAGAATCATTATTTTGGCTAATTTAGGAAGTGTGGGACTCACCCAGGATGAAGCTGGGTAGACCTCATTCCTGAGCGTTCCTTGGAGGATTATTTTTCATTTTGAATTGCTATTACTATTCCATCAACAACAGGATTTTTTTTAAAAAGTCCAGAGCAATGAATATAGAGAAGGGACATTCCTCAGGCCTCAGTATGCTGGGAGACACAACAGACACCCCGGAACCCCAATCCACAGCAACACAGCCTGCGCTCAGAGCCGAGGGGAGGGGTGGGACCGCTGAATGCAATGGCCAATGAGCCTCCAGTTCCAAATACATCTGATTGCATCATGAATCTGTTGTTTGGCTGCACAGACTTGGCTATCCCTACTCCTTCAACAAACACTTCCTGAGCCAGGTGCACTGTGCTGGCACCGAGAACCCAGAGATAGTGTGAATGCACACGCTCGTGTGTTTGCACGTACGCTTGCATGCACGCACATGTGTCGTCCCCAGCCTTAAGGATCACAGTTTCCTGAACATGACGACAGTTAGGCTGACAAGTGCTTTGCGAGAGAGAAAGGCAGAGTGTTCTGGGAGCTGGGAGGAAGGTCATGTCCAGGTCACAGAGAGGAGCAGGGTGGGAGGGAAGGTGTCCAGAAGAGTGAAAACCTGTCCTGAGCTGCTGAAATGGGGAGCAGGGGCGGGTCATCCCCGGGAGGCCCAGCGGGGATGGCTGGCGGGAGGCTGGGCTGAGGTTAGAAATCCAGGGTAGGGAATGAGTGAAATGAGCAATGTGGCCAAGGGCAGATCATGAAAGACCCGCAGGCCTGCCAAAGGGGCTTCAGTCATCCCACAAGCAATGAGAAGCTCTTGGAGGGTTTGCAAGAGGAGAAAACCATGATCAGATGAGTGAGTTATAAACATCATGCTGATAAGGAGGGTGGGGGCGGAAGGAGGGAGGACAAAAATGGACACAGGAAGACCAATTAGGAGGCTGTTGAAAGAAATCCAAATGATGAGTCCTAAGTGAAGGAGCAGGGAAGGAGGAAAAGGGAGTGGACAAATAAGAGGGTGTCCTCTTCAGCAGGACGTGGTAACCCACAGGACATGATAGCTGAGGAAAGGGACAGAGCTAAGGATGGTCGTGCAGGAGACACAGCTTGGGGATGCGGTCGCAGGCAAGGCAGGCAGCACAGGGAGATAGACGCATGGGCAGCAAGCGCAGGGGTGAGCTCCAGGTGCCTGGGGGCAGCGGCTAGCCATGCGGCCTTGGGAGGAGGTCCGGGGCGGGCCCTGAAATTCTGGAGGACTGCAAGGTGGAGGTGAGCCATGCAAGGGCTCAGCCAGGGATGATTCTTGCAGTGATGAGAAAGGACCAAGTAAAGCCTTATTAGGGGCAAGGACCAAGGAAAGACAAGTGGTAAAGCAGGCTGTGGAGAGGAGGTGTGTGAGGCTGGAGGAGAACCAATAGAGGCCGGCCAGGTGAGGAGACTGTGCTCTTACCAGGGAGGGGAGGGCGGTGCTCAGCAGGCCGCAGACACTGGGCCCGAACAGGGGGTCCACTGGGAGCAGTTAGTTAGCCGTTAGCCACTGGGGTCCGGCAAAAGAATTAAGGAGTGTTGACAGTTCAGCTGAAGTCTGCAGAACCCTCAAAGATAATTATTATGACTTTGCCCCCCAAAGCCACTCTGTCTCACTTCATTTTTTGGTGGTGCCTTCCCGAGGACCCTAACTGAACTACTGGCCCCATCACCCTCCACCCCCTTCTCTCACTTTATTTTACTTCAGGGTATTATCATGTCATTATACATCTCACACATTTATTCTGTCTCCCCTCCTAGAAACATTCTCATGAGTAGCCTCTTGAGGACAGAGAACTTGTCCTTTGTCACCTCCAGAACCACAGTGTCAAGAGCAGAGGTTAAGCACCTTGTCCCACACCTCCCAGCTCTTTAGAAACAGCAAATATTTACTGAGCACATCCCACATGGCCAAACCACACTAGATGCTGGGGGAGTGTGGTCATGACAAAACAGGACCATGCTCTCAGAGCTGGAAGCTGGAGGTGAGCAGAGAGAAACACCACACATTTAAACAAAAAGCAGATGACAACTGCCACGGAGCGAGGCCTGGGATTTGACTGTCCTGCCTCCCAGTACTATTTCCTTTCCAAACCCAAGACCGTCGCCTTCTCCTACGAAAGGCAAATTTTACCAGAGGAAACAGTTCAAGTATCTGGGGCTTGGTCTTGGTTTCTTCCAGAGATCCCACGCTTCCTGCATCCTTTCAACAGACTCCTAAGAGGTGGAAACACACACTATAGGCTCTGAATGTTTAACCTGAACAACTCTATGTGTCTCTAGTCCTTCTACATAAGTAGGAGGAGAAATTCCAGACTCAGGAGAGAGGAAACAGGGAGCAGCGTAAACCAGGGGTCAGATCTGGGTTCAAATCTCTTTGCCTCTTCATGGTTTGATTTCCTCACTGCTGAACTGGCAGTACTAATTCCCCTTGTTGGGGGCTATTGCAGAGATGACATAAAATGACATCTACCAAGCTCCCAGCACTGAGCCTGGTACAAAGAGTTCGAGATGTGGTGGCTCTAAACCAGTTACACCTGTTGCTTTTATGACCAGATGGCAAACTTCTAGATTCACACAAACCAAGCCAAAAACAACTGTAGAATTCAGACCAAAGAACGAACACTCGAAATACTCAGAGCTCAGACTGACATCTGGTTGGATGACTTGAGGAATGATCTCCAAGTCCCCTCTGTGGGCAGACTCGGCAGTAAGAAGTCTCCTTTCAGTTCCTTGGTCTCCCCACTTTTCTCCTTCAATATAGGCAAATGCAGCTATCTCCCCAACGGATCACATCTTGTCTTATGGCAAGAGCCCAGACATGGGCTGGATTCTGTGCTGCAAGTTGTGGCAGAGCTCTGAGCACCACACCTCAAAGGGAGCAGAAGAACACAATCACAAGCCCAATGTACACACAAACCCCCACACAAAGCTTGGCTCCAGAGAAGGAAACAGAAACTGGTCATGGCAGGCTGTGCCTGCCTCAAAGCTAAAGAAAAGGTAACTGACATGCAAATGTCCAAAGCATGCGTGTATCTCCCTCCTTCTACCGGACTCTCTGAGTGGTCTCTTTCACTAATGTCTCTGGTTCTGTCCTTCATCTAGGTGCAAGCCCGTGCAGCCTGGGGCCCTCAGCCCCCATTCTCCTCGGTGGCATCACGTTCCTCAAGGCCATCTGTAGCCAACTGGTCACCAGTTCAGCAGTCTTCCTTCAAGTCCTTCTCCAGAGTCCCTGCTGCCCCCTCCTCTTCCCTTTGTGGGACTCTCTCCTCCTTGGCCTCTGGTTCTCTTCCACCACCATCCAGAGTTATGCACACTCCGCAAAGCTCGGTTCTCTGCTCATCATGGGGAGGACTCATTTAATCCTGTGGCTTCCCTTCTATGTCTCCGGACCAAACCTCGGTCCAGGCTTCAGCCCTGCCTCTCCAATTATCTACTGGACATTTCCTGTGGCTGAACCACTGTTATCCCAGATTCAGTGTATCTAAAACCAGAGCATCAGGCACCCCTCTCTGTCTCCAGTCTCTACATTTGTCAATAGTACTACTGTGAACTACCAAATTTTCATTTTCTTTGGCTCCCATCTTTAAAGTCCAAGAGGACTGTAAATTCTATAGTTCTCCCTTTGCAATTTCTCTTCTACTAGTCCTTCACTCCCACTTGAACCACTGTTAACCACATGATGTCACACATGGACTGCTGCTGCTCCTTTGAACAGGGCCCATACCACTTGTCTAGCTATCAGATGAAAGGTCTTAGCATGTCACTTCTTCCATCTTGCTTCTTTGCCCCCAAGTAACCTCAATGGCTTCTCATTGCCTCCAGGACCAAGTTCAAGTATCTCAGCCTGACATTCAGGATCTAGAGAATGACTCTGCAACCTAGAGCCCATAGGCCAAATCCTACTGACCACCTTCCTGCCAGGAATGGTTTCCTGGGACCCAGCCACACCCATTCACTCACAGATGAGCTGTGGCTGCTTCCATTCTCCGACAGCAGGGCTGAGTCTCTGTGACAGAGACCACATGGTCTGTGAAGCCAAAAATATTTACCGTCTGATCTTTGCAGAAAATGTTTGCTAAACTTGGCCTAGAGTAATCCTATCCCACTGAAGGTCTTGCCCATGACTCCTCTGGATGAAGCTCTTGCCCCTGGGGGGGCTGCTGCTGCAAGTCCATTTTCTTTATCGCTTATACCCAACTTCTCAAACCCAAAAAGCTTATTGCACTCCTTTCTGGATTTTTTTTTTTTTCAAATCACAGCCAAAGTCCCACCCCTCCATGAGGCCAGCTGTGTCCATCCCCTGTACCCCTGGACACCCCTTCTCTGGCCCCCCTCTCCACATCTATCGCAGAAACAGTGAAATGTCGCTTCTCCTTTTCTGCCCGTACTGCAGGCTTTTTGGAGCTGTGTCAATGATAACTTCCTTGCCCTTTTTTCCAAACATTGATTCTCAATAGCGTCATTCGGTAAGAAGGCATCGAGCAGACTTACCAGTGAAGATCTAGGAGTCCACATTTGAAGACTTAAGTTTGAGTCCAAAAGTGTGCACTCCAGCCAGCACCACCTAAAAGCCAACAAGATAAGAGTTTAGCCTTAAGAGAGAATATTTATACATTATCTTTGCATGTACAACCCCCAATAGGTTTTGATTCACCATCCTTTCAGGATGCCCATTTCTGTTACTTGGCCTAGAAAATCGTGCTCCTCTTCCCAATCCACTGGACAATGTTTTCCCCCAGCAGGCCAGGCACCTCCCACTCTCAGTTCCCATGGAACTCAGGTAAGACATTCATGGTAACACATGATATATGGGAGCATAATTTCTTATTTAGGAATGGGGCTCTCTAGAGTATAGGCTTTTCAAGAGAGGGGACCTATTACATTTATTCCTTCTCTTACCCCACCGCCTAGAACACTATGGGCATGTAGATCGTCCTCAAGAAGTATTTGTAAAATGAGTGAAAAAATAATTTGTTCAATACATTTACATGGACCTGGGTGTTGAAAATTCTGCTAGGTCACAATTTTCCCTAGAGAAACGCATGCCTTAATCCCACTGGTTTCAATAATGGTTTAACAGGAAGGATTAATGACATTAATCTTCTAAATGCACACCTTTGGAATGGCACTCCCCTGGGCAGAGAGCCTTCTGAGGCTCCCAGAGTCTAAGAAGGCAAGCTCGACTCCACAAGTAGCCTATCAGGCCTGTACCAACTGGCCCAGCCTGAGTCCACAGCCTTGGCTTGCATGGCCTCCACTACTGACCCCACAATCCAGACAAACACAGCTGATAGCAGATCTCTTCCCTTTCTGCATTCCCTCCAGCTGGATGTGTTTCTTCCCTTCTGTCTGTATTATCTCCTACTGAAATGCCATCCATTTCCAACATTATATCCCAGACCAAGTTCATGATGGGGCCACTAGGTTTTTTCCTCCCAATTGTGTGTGTGTTGGGGGCAGGAGGGTAAAATACACATGACATAAACTTGATAACGGTAACCACTTTCGGGTGTACAGCTCAGTGATTAAGTACATTCATGTTGGGTAACCGTCATCACCATCCATCTCCAGAACTCTTTCCCACAAAACTGAAACACTATACCCATTAAACAATTAACTCCACTTTCTCCCTTCCCTGCCACAAGTCTCTGAAACCCATCCCATTTCGTGGAATGAATAAATGATGAATGAAGACATGAATGAATCTGACCTCAACTCTCTCCACAAGAGTCAGAAGTACCATCCCTTTCTACTAGACTTCTACGGCCCTGTCTTCCTCTTTCTTGGATTTATTCTAATCAGTCTTAAATGATCTGTTTTGCACAACTGTATTCTTCGTCAGTGGGGAAACTGTGACTTATTTGAAAGGTTAAGCTGGGGTCCAAACGCAGGCATCTGGCCTGTCCTCCATGTTGCTGGAGCCATTGAGCAAGTCTTAGACCTTGTCTTACGACTTTGGATACCAGTAAACCATTTCCTCTGGCTTGATAACCCTTTTCACTTGGCTTCCAGGATAGTACTCTTGGTTTTCCACCCACCTCACTAGCTACTCTTTTCCTTTGCTGGTTCTTCCTTACCTCCCCACCTCTTAATGTCAGAGTCCCTAGGGTTCAAGCCTTGTTCTCATCTCTTCTCTGTAAACCTTCAGTCATCCCAACCCACCCCCGCCCCCAGTGGTCTCACCTAGTGTCTGGGACTCAGATATCATTTGTATGCTGAGGATGATGCCCAGATTTCTCTCCAAGCCGGGACCTCTCCTCTCAACTTCTGGCTAGTAGGATATATCCAACTGCCTGATTCCAGTAAGATGTCACCTAGACAGGAGCTCTGCGTAAGTCATGTTCAGTGTGTCAAACTTAACATGTCCAATGCAGAACCCTGGCCTTCCCCCAGGTCTGCTCCTCCAAGCCCTCCCCATCTCAGTTTAAGACAATATTCTTCCAGTTGCCCAGGCCAAAATGCTTAGAATGATTTTCATCTCCTTTCACTTATGCCATAGTCTAATCCTCACCAACATGGGTTTGTATTTCAAAATATATCTAGATTATAACCATTTCTCGCTCTTCCCACCATTACCAACATAGATGATTGCAAGAGCCTCTCAAGGGGTGTACCTGTCTCCCCGCTTTGGCTCTTGGTGTCACTCCTCCCTCCATCCACGGTCAATTCCCAGTTGAGGAGGGAACTGGTCACAACATCAGTCAGATTGGGTCATAACTTTGCTCAAAATCCTGAAAGCCCTTCCTAGCAAGGACAATGGCAAAGGAATGAATGTTTCTAACATAGACCTGCAGGCCCAGGAGCAGGCTTGGGGATCGGAAGGGTCTTCAGGCCAGGGTCCTCCTGCCATCCATCTATCAACCAGCAGTCCCAGCTGCAGTTCCTATCATCTGAGTTCATAAAGAAGGGCAATTTTTTAAAGGGAGAAAAATACAATCAATCAGCTTTCTTTCCCAGTTAAGGCACCACAAAAAGCCAACAACACTCACATTTCTCAAGAAGTGAATAAGGTATGTCAACTCTGCCAGCACTTAATAACTAGTCTCCAGAGATAAATCTAGCCCTCTGGAGAACAGTTATTAACCCCTTGGTGGCAGTGTTGGGGGGGGGTGATCCTCCTCAAGCCCCTCTTCTTCCTTCGTCCTCTAGCTGGTCACCAAGCCCTGTTGCCCGATCATCTCTAGACTTTCTCCCAGCCCTCCTCTTTACCGATGCTGTGGCTGGAGGAGAAGTCCAAATGAAACAACTAAGGACTTTAATTAGCTCAAGTCTCATCAGCTCTCCTTGAGGCCCCAGTGACAACCTCCTAACCTCTTTCCTCCCCTCTAGTCACTTATTTGCAAGCCAGCACCACAGAAAACCCTACTTCACCCCCACTCATACCAGGAAAATGCAAAGACATCTGCCAAAATCCCTACAGTTAAGTCTCCTTGATGGTGGAAGACGGCCTTCCCCCCGAGACTAGGAACAGACAATGATGTCCACTCCTACCAGTCTTATTCAGCATGGTCCTAGAGGTCCTAATCAGCACAAAGGACAACAAAGAGAAATAAAAAGCACACAGATGGGCAAAGAAGAAATAAACAATTTCTCCATTTGCAGACGATATGACTGCCTATGTAGAAAATCCTGAGGAACACACAAAAGACATTCCTAGAACTAATTAGTGAGTTTAGCAAGGATGCAGATACAAGATAAGAAAATTTTTAAAAATCAGTTTTATTTCTATATACTAGCAATGAACACATGGACACCAAAATTAAAAATACGATGCCATTCACAATTGCTAAAAAGAAATACTTAGGCGTAAATATACTGTCTCCAACGAATCATTCTACAGTCTATCCACATGGGTCTACCTCTGCCACAAGGGCAGGAACAGTATGGTTTTGCTCTCTGGTGAAAACAAAAGACCTAGCCAGCACCTAGAAGGCATACAACATTTGTTGCCATGATTCACGCCCTGCTCTGTTTAAGACAGACTTTTCTCCCCTTTATGCTCCCACTGAGATCACTGACTATTAAAAAGTTCCACCTCTGGCTTCTGCCTCACCTGGTCATCATGGCCCAGGAAGTCCCAGAGAAGCTGTTTCCATTCCCACTCCCAAACACACACGAGCTCTAACATTACAAACAGCAGGGATTGGAAGTCGTTTCTACAGGCATCTCTCAGCCACCCAGAGAGAACATCAGGCCCTTCCACATCAATCCAAGGGGGTTCCCAAGGTTTGGCCCGAAGACTCCAGATGGTGATGCGCAACCACTGCTCACATAGTCTCATCCATGCTCTGTGCTGGGAGGAGTCACAGGTGCTGTCCCACTGTCTGAAAACTCACTTAGAATGTGGACTGAGGTGCCTGGGTGGCTAGGTCAGTTAAGCAGCCAACTCTTGGTTTCGGCTTGGGTCATGATCTCAGGGTGGTGGGATCGAGCCCCACCTTGGGCTCCGTGCCCAGCGAGGAGTCTGCTGGAGACTCTCTCTCCCTGTCTCCTTCTGTCCCTCCCCGGTGCTTGTGTGCACACTCTCTCTAAAATAAACAAATCTTAAAAAAGCAAAAATTAAAAAAAAAAAAAAAAGACTATGAATTGCCCAGCTGTGCTAAAGAAAGTACTCTGCAGGAGGAAAGCCAGCTGTGAGACAGGTCAGGGCCCAGAGGGCATTCCGATTTCTTCTCCCCCAGAATTTCCCCTCTTATTTCTGTGGGGAGAAAGTGAGACTAACAATCATTAGGCAAAAGCCAAAACCTCAGAACAGGACGGACTCCTCTCTCTATGTCACCCACACCCCCAAACCACCAAGCCCACAGCAAGCCCTGTGGTTCCCCCTCCAGGACAGATCTCAAATCCTGCCCCCACCACCACCCCTCAGGAGCTGGCTGCACTTGTCACTCACCAGGGCAACTCTAACAGACTCTACCCTCTCTTCCCTCACTCGGTTTTCAATACATCAGCCAGAGGGATCTTTTTAAAATGTAAATCAAATCATGTCAGCCCTCTCTCCAAAACCCTGCCATGTTCCTGGCCCGCCTGGTCATTCCCAGTTCAACCAAGTCTTGACGATGACCCAATGGTTCAACCCCCATGACATCCCTGCCCGCACTTTCTGCCACTCTCCTCCCCATACTCCAGCCATGCTGGCCACCTTGACACTGTGGTTCCCACTCCCTGATGCCCTTTCCCCAGTGACACACACGACTTACTTCTTCACTTTGTTCACTATGACATACGCTCTGCTACAAGTTCACGAAAACCCATTTCCTTTCTCTTGGGGGCACATGGCTAGACCCTAGTTCCCAACAGCCTCCCCCGCAGGTAGAAGCAAACACGTGACTGAGTTCTGACTAATGGGTGAGAGAGACACAGACTTCTTCCAGATGGACCCATAAAAACGCCCTGACAAGACCCTCTCTGTTCTTACTTATCCTCCAGCTGAATGGGAAGCAATCTAAGGGCCTTGAAGAAGGCAGAGACATAAGATACAAGGGGCGGGGGGTGTCCCTCAATAATCACAAGGAAGGAGCAGCCACACCAGACTCTTTCTGTACGAGGGAAATAAAGTTTTACCGGAAACGAAGAAATGAAGTCTTCTTGAGTTGATACTCTGGGATTTGGGGCTGTTTGATACCTCACCTAATAGTTTGGTCTCCTCCTCAATGAGACTTTCTTTAACTACTCTAAAATTCTCCCAACGCGTCTTAGACAACCAACCTCTTCGCTTATCTCTCACCATAGTCTTTATTATCATACTGGGTAGTGTACATTTTATTTATTATTTTTCTCCATCTCCCAATTTTGAATGTGAGCCAAAGGCAGGAAATTTTTGTGCTTTTTTTCCACCCTTTGCTGTATCCCCTGGGTCTAGAACAGTGCTTTACCATGTTGTAGACAATCACTTGATGTTGAATGAACAAATACATGAACGTATGAATGAAGTACCTGGGCTCCAAGCTCAGAAACGCCTCAGGTGAGGCCCAGCTCTGCCACCGATTAGCTGTGTGACCCAGGACAAGCTGTTCTACCTCTTTAATATGCATTTTTTCATCTGTAAAGTGGGGCAAGTAATAGTACTTTCTTTATATAGAGACTGGGAATAATTGAGATCATGAATATAAATCCCTTAGCACAGGGCCGGGTAACAGCTCAGTCTCCGTAAATGCTGATTGCTACTCTTATCAGCTCAAGAGGACAGGACTGGGTGTCAGGCCCTCACAAGGTCATTGGTAGGAGTTGAATGGATATATACATGCGCAAACTCTTCTGGGAGAAATCGTGACAAACACCGAGGCAGTGAGATTTAAGAGCTGCCTAAAAGTTCCCAGTAAATTGCCAACGATCAGAAAAACATGACAACTGGTGTCAGGGGTGATGAAAAGTGTGTGCAGAGTCTGCGGAGAAGTGCGACTATGGAAAGAACACCACCCAAATGATGAGAGATCACTTTGTGCCTTTTAAGAGACAATTTTCACAGCAAAGCTCAGAGAAAAGAGAGGCCTCTTGCATCATGGGGACAAGGTAATAAGGTTATAAAAATGGAACTCAAATAAACCACACACAGGGACCACATGGGCCCAATTTTCCAGAAAAAAACAGCAATTGCTACTGCATTCAGATAAGGGAGTCACACTTGGGCCTTGGCATTGCCAAGAGCTTTCAAATACCATTAGGCTGCAGAAAAGCTACTGGGTTTGCCAGATTAGCAGAGCCAGCTCTCACCTGCCCCTCTCTGTTTCTACTGACACGAGGACACAGACAATGATACCCAACGCCCGTGCCCACTTCCCCACCTTCAACACACAGAACCATCCAGAATGGACAGCACATCGCCATCTGCAGCTGGCTGCCCTCTCCAGAGGCCCGCCCAGCTCTCCCCTTGCCTCAGACTTGCTCTTAAACCTCACCTCCTGGAGCGATGCTGGCCCTTGTGCTGGGCCCTCTTGACAAACCCCCTCCTTGAAGCTCTTTTCTTCCTGTGGCTCCTCTCGCTCTCAGCAAACTCCCCCACCCTCACCCCTGCAATCCCTCTCATCTCCACCCTGAGCAATCTTCCACCTGTGTACCCCTGATCACTGGCACTCCAAACCTCTGGTTCTAGTGTCTGCTTTCCCCCTCTATCAGAGGCAGGACAGCTTTGGGGTTAGAAGCAGAGATTCTGGAGCCAAATCAACCGGGTCTGATCTTCGCTCTACCGCAGCATGGTCTTGGGCAGCTAAAGAATTCCTTTATGTCTATTTCTTCATCTGTGAAATGGAGGCAATGATAGTACCTGCCTTGGGTCACTGTAGAGATTAGATGTGTTAATAGATAGAAAGTGCTTAGAACCATGCCCGGCATCTGATACAGACCCGAACACAACAGTTTCAGCCAAACCCTAGACATATTCTCCATGTCCTTCCACTTACATCCCCTCTATCCACCTTTTAGCTTTGCTGGCAACGTCCAGTCCCCATATCAGCCAGTCCTTTAAGGTGCTGACAAAAGCATCTCCTCCACAACCCCTTCCTTGACCCTCCATCTACCACCCTTCCCGGCCTTTCCCACACTAGCCTCCAGAGGAGGTGGAACTCAGCCCTTCCCTAGCAGGGTGAGGCTGACTGCCCTGAACCCTCTCCTTAGCTGCCCTTGAAGGATCCTCAGTTTCGACTTCTTTTATCCTTCCCACTCCCAGTTCATGAGCTCCTCAGAAATAAGTGTGGTGCACTGGGTTTTTTCTTCCCCAATTTTTATTCCCCGCAACCTTGTGTGCTGGGAAGACTCAGCTGACATCTGCTGGATTAGGTTGAAACGGTCCACGTACTCATCAACCAGACACTGAAATGGCAACAACAGATCATCGGGGCCCAGGAAGCCTTCCCCGCCACCCCAAAGCCACACGGATTCCAGGCTAAAAAGAGCACTGGGAACCACGTTAGTGACGCTTGTTTGTTGGTTTCATTCTGGTTGTTTCCTTATGACCAACAGAAAACCAAACCCTCTCGGCAAGCTTGCACCTGCTTCCACTGCTGAGAGCACTTCCTGTCGGGCTCACTCTGGCTTAAGGAGACGTGTTTGTTTGTTTGTTTGTGAAAATCCCATTTACTTTTTCTTGTTTTAGGGCATTTCTTGAAAACGTCATTAGGAAGGGATCACTGTTTATTTTATTCTACTGTTTTAATCACAGCATCAAAGCTATAGGGATACGGAATTCCTCAATTTAAGCAGACAGATTACTCCTTAAGACAATGTACTGGCTCACCTCGACACTTAGGAACAAACAGGTCAGGTATTAATTGCAAATACGTAGCCTTTCTCTTCTGTCTCATCGCACATCGCTGTTGCCCTACTTCTTTGTTCATGGAAAACACAACAAAAACATTCCTGGCATTGAAAAGTAAAATTCAAATATATCTTCACAACATTTTTCTTGAAAAAAGGAATTCCGATTCTTTATCTGATCTTGGGCCATTGCCACTAACTAGATGAATGCCAACCTAATAAAATGATTCTGGAATACACAAAGACGGCTAATGCAGCATTAGCCGAAAGAACAAAAATTAAAAGCAACCTAAACGCCGCATAACAAATTCACGGTTTATTAAAAGCATTCCCTTGATAGAATATTACACAGCCATCTTAAATGAGCATGATAAAAAAAAATGAGGGAGCCACGTGCAGCAGGCTGAGGATACAATCTTGAGAGTCAAGGGAGTGCAAACATGCAGGCATATATGCTGATGCCCCAGGGGGCACATCAGGCCCAGACTTTGAAGTCAGATGCAAAGGAAGATAGGAGAAAGGTTAAGAGGAAATCTCACACAAGGCCAGAGAGAAAGGTTGCAGCCAGACAAATGAGGCCCCTGGGCATAGGGCATGGTTAGGAGAGCAGAACAGGAAATGGGAAAGGCTCCACGAAGCCAAGGTCATTTTAGGAATTCCATCCCAAAGCAGGTGCGGGGGATGGGAAAAGAACCCTCCCTAGTTCTGCAGAAGGAATCAGTCCCTGGATGAGAGAACAATGTTCGAACCCCAAGACAAAGTCACGACTAGTCCTCTCCACCCTGCGGACTCCCACCTGATGGCTCAGCCCCACCCAGGCCTCCAGGGCTAATCCTGACCCCAGGCAGGAGGGATTTAAGAGGCTCTAGCTTACCACCCAGGGACTTGGCGTGGTGCTAAACTGGCAGATAAAGAAAACAAACCCCTAAGAGAATGGGTATCTTGACCACGGGCCCGCAGAGAGTTATGGGCTGTGCTCACACTTGAACCTGAGTTTGCCAATCTCTCGGTTTAAGGTCTGCTGAAGAGCACGCTGTAATTTTTTGTTGTTGTTGTTGTTTTTTGTGTGTGTGTGTGTTACCAATAAAGGTTTTATTTTGCTTGCAGTAGCTTTTTGTTAATTGCACAAAATCATGTTTTTGCCATTTAAACATTATCACACAATCCTATTCCGAAGGACAAATGTTCATTAAAAACAAAAAATTAAAATTCACAACCTTAATTACCTAGATTAGTCATTTAAAGGAGGTTTAAAGGAAAAAAAAAAAGGGTCATGGAAGAGGGGCTTTCTTACAAGCTTTTTCACAAGTGTCACATTTTCTCCTAAAAGGGAAGGATTTCAAAATAAAGGTGAAATAGCTTAAACAGAAATACTCATAAAAAGAAACTTTACAGAATTGTCAACAATATTAAGACAACATTGACTAACCAGGTTCATTACAGTATTCTGAAACATTTCATTACAGTATTTACAAAACTGACTGAGGAGTCGGGTTGGTCGGCCCAGCACAAAGCGTAGGCACCTGGCTGACTCCAGAGAAACAGTGATTTATGAACTGGTGAGACCACCCAGCGCAGGGCAGAAAAATCCAGTGACCCGGGGACACCAACAGTTCCCCTCGAGGAGATAAAGCTCGCTCCTGCACCTAGTCCATGGTGAAGCACCACTTCTAACTCCTCAGTCCCTGTACTTTGTTGTCTCAGCTAAAGCTCTGCTGTCCTGTGGGTGCCAATGCTTGTCCCTAATGGTACGGCCTCTGGCACTGGTATGCCACCTGTGGTCTCACAAGACAACTCCCTCCAGACAGGAGACAATGACTCCAAAGCTCTTCCCCACTTCCCCTGACACCCTTGATTCTTAGACCTATCCCATCAGAATCCCTAATCTGGACTCTTCCTGCCAAGTACAAGAGGTCAAACTCATTGCCCCGGCATTTACGGTCCTCCCTCACAAGGCCCAAATCACCTACCAGCTCACACCTCCCAAGGCACACTGTTGTCCCCGGACTGGCCAGGGACTACTCTCCAAAAGCCGTACTCTCCCAACACCAGGCTCCCTAGGAGCCAGTGCAAGCTCTCTCTGCTTCTCCCCTGCCTCCTCCAAACTCACCAGTGCTGCTCACATGGTCCCCAGGGGAACTAGTGTAAATTGAATCACACTGTCTCCTTGGGGCCGGAACAGCCAAAGGGCCAGACTCTCATGTGTGGAACTAGCAAGTCACCCAGCCACCATCATTCAAAGGACGAGGCACAGGAGATCCTCTGCTCCCCCAGATTTGTTCTAAAGATATTATTAGAGATTTCATCACTTAAGTGGTTGTCAAACTCTTGGTGCCCCTTGGGAGGGGGAGCACATATGAGGCAGCGATGCTGGAGCCACGACCACACGTAAGGGCTTGCTGAGTCCCTTGCGTCTGTCATGGCTGCCAGCAGCAGACACTTCCTGAGCGCCTACTCCATGCCGCCCCACAGGTGTGGGGTCCTTAACACACAAATCCCAACAAGCCCGCCTTCACACCACAGGACTCTGGGCTCATACAGGGAGAAGAGTGAGACAAGTCCCACTAATGCCACAGAGGGAAGGACAGTGAAGAGCAGAGGAGGCCATGATGCAATCTGGCCTGAGGACGGCGGTCTCTTCCCCTAAAGATGGTCAACACCAACCATGAAAACAACTGCTGCTGGGACTCACTGGGTGTTTCCTACGTGCTAAGCCAATATACCAGACCCTTCACTTGCTTTAGTGCAAATTTAGTCACACATTCAATAGCCAGCCCCTGCTCTCCGCCAAGCACGGTCTGAGGCTCTGGGGAGACAGCAGCGAGTGAACTAAAGGCTAGTCTCCTCTCTCGCAGCTTGCAGCTTACCTTCTGTCGACTAAGAGACCAAGAAACCAAACAAGTAAGTGAAATGTAGACTATGTTAGATGATGGTAAGAGCCGAGGGGGAAAATAAATCAAAGGGGAAACAGGAAAACATCTGGGAGGCAGTGGGCTGAATCGTACAACATTAAACAGGGTGACATTTGAGGAAAGAACTGAAGGAAGTGAGGGACCACGCCACACCAATAATCTGGAGGAAGAGCATTCAGGGCCGAGGGAGCCGTCAGAGGAAAGGGCCTGAGCCCGAAACAGGCCTGGCAGGTTTGCAGAACAGCAAGGTCTCCAGTGTGGCCAGAGTGGAACTAGAGAGGCGCAGCCAAGATTGTGCATCCGGCCACATGTGTTGTGCACTGCATAACTTGGGGGCAGGGTGGCCACCCACATGCTCCACAGTGAGCTCGGCACGACTCAGCTTGCTTGGTTACATACCAGGCCCTGGGGTGGGAGATGAGGTCAGAGGGGCACTGGGCAGCCTTGTGGGCCACACGGAGGATTTAGTTTTTTCTTTGAGTGAGACAGGAAGCTACTGTCGAGAGGGTTCTGAGTCAGGGTATGACTCGAATGGACCCCTCCTCACGGGGTCGCTGGGCAGAGAGTGTACAGGGCAGGGCAAGGTTGGAAGCAGGAGACCAAGGCAGAGGCTTGCACTGATCATAGTCTAGTGCATCTCGTGTTTCCTTCCCAGTCCCATGAGGTGGTTCTACGATCACTCCTTCATAAAGGAAGAAATGGAGGCTCAAGAGAGATCTGGTAACTTACCCAAGGTTACTGGGTGAGGCAGTGGCAGAACCAGCAGGATTGGGAAGCAGGGGAAGAGAACATTCCAGGTGCAGTGAGCATCACCAGCCATGAAGCAGGAGCTCAGCAGGGCCTGGCACACTTAGGGCAGGCTCGTGGTGCAGGGAATCTAGAGCCCCAGGGCAAAGGGCAAGGGCAGCCAGTGAAGGTCTGTCAGTGCCCTGTCTGCTCACACAGACGCCTCCCCGCAGTGTCCGAGCCAGCCTGGCTGCCTGGCCCAGAGCCCCCAGCTCCTAACCCATCCCTCTGCTCCATGCTTATCCTTCCCATGTCAGCCCACAGGCAGCCAGGAGAACCTTTAAAACACAGAAATCATGTGTTATTTTCTTGCTCTCAATGCTCCAGTGGCTTCCCATCATACCAGACACACAGGAGACCCTCAATGAACAGTGAACAGAGATGGCTCCCTCATTCCCGTAGACTCGCGCAGGCTGGTCCTGCTTCAGACCAAGGGAAAGCACGCCTTCTCTGTGCCCTCCTTAGCAGAGGGAGGCAAAGCCATGCCCAGGGGCCAGGGGGGCCTGCCAGCCACTAGTGACCGGGTCAATGAAGCCAGGCCGCTGTGCTAACCAGATGAAACACAGGAGCAGAGAGGATAGCCATTCAGACCACCCCAGAGGCAACTTTGAGATTAAACTTGGTTTAAATAAAACTGCTTATTTCAAAGCAACCTGGACTCACTCCACCGTGCTAGGGCCAAGTGAAGGAGGCCCGCAGATGACCTGGGCCATCATGACTGTAACAGGTGCACTCCAGACAGGAGCCTTGGCCCTGAGGCCTCAAAGCTCCAGTCCTCGGTGAGGACACTGTGTAAGAGAACCCGGGGGCCTCAGAACCACGGGCACTAGGTGGGCAACGGAAGGCCCTCCTCACTGAGTCTGTGTCTTTAAGGGGTGGATCCAACAACTGCCTCCTCCGAATGCCACAAACCCTGAACCCCAAAGCTCTCCCAGGACCAGGGAGACTATGAAATGAAGGTTGAAACAAAACTTTACAAAGTTCAGCCAGTCGATATTGGGACAAAAGGATATATGGCCCCAAAGATCATGACTACTCCCGGGGTTTAAATCCAAGTCCTGTGAGGGCTATCTTCATGCTGAAGACCTTCACTATCTATAGAACTATAGAAACATGCATACACACACATGCATTTATGCAGATATATTTTTAAAGGAATGGGAACACCACGAAAAGGATGAGAATAGTAACAAGCTTCCCCACTCCCCAAGAAAATTGATTTAGTAACAAAGAGCCTTCCTGTCGGCCCTGGTAGGAGTGTTAGATAATCACAGCATGAATGACTTCTTCTCTGGTTCAACATCACAGCTCATGGGTGGGAGAGCAGTTGAGGGGAGCTCTGGAAGCCAAAGTGGGTCCCAGACCCCTCTGGGAGGCAGGGAACTGGAAGCTTCCCATACTGCATCAAACCAGTATGAGGAAAGCTTCAAAGGCTTTGTTCTTTGAAGCGGAAGATGGGAGGAGAAGGGTCAGAAAACACAGTCACTAAGGTCTGCAGGAGGAAGGGTGTTGAGTTTCCACAGGAGTGAGGGTCGTGTTTGTCCTGGTTTTTCAGAAAGCCGGGGCACAAAGAGCAGGACAAATTGCCCATCTGACAGAGAAGAATAATAGAAAAGAAGACTCAATAAGGAAGCTCAGGAAAATCACTCACAACTACCCAACTTCTAGCTTTTCTGGGCAGCTGAAAGGGAAGCAGAGAGTGATGGCCAAAGGCCCTGTGAGCGTGGGTGATCGAGAGCTGCGGGAAGGGCCATGTCACCCAACATGGCCTAAATCCACACAAGGCCAGACTCTGAGCCCTCAGGAAAGGACCAGGGGTGGATAGAGGATGGGGTGGCAGGGAGGAGCTCATTAAAACAACAACAACAACAACAACAGAAAATCCTGGCCCTTAAAGGAACAGTAGTCCAGCATCCTGCTGGAGGGACACGGAGAGGCTGGTCCTCACCAGAATTTGCAAATAAGGGCGAAAACACAACGCTTGGCCTGGGACAGATGGGGACTGCTTTATGTGGACTGGCTCATCGCTCTGTGGGAAAGGAGGATGTGTGCCTGCAGCCCAGAGATGGGCAAGTGGAATGACCCAGAGGGTCAGCCCCGGGCTTGGGCATTGTTTGCTCTCCCTGCGGGTCTGCAGGCCCACACCTGGCCCCAGGCAGACTCAGCTTCCCTGAGATACCTCCCGATCTCTTCCCTCCTCCCCATCTCCTCTCCCCCGACGAAGCACCAGGGACATAGAAGGTGCCAGGCCTTGGAATCATCCCAACCCCAGCCTGCCTGTTCCACTACAAAAGGGAACAGGTAACCATCTCTGATGCCATTCTTACAATCCGTAATGAGCTTCATATATTTCTCTGCAAACCATTTCTCTCACCCACGGGAATGAAAGCTCCATAACGGCAGAGGGCAGGTGTGCCTTGCTCATCACTGTACCCCCTGACAGCATCTAGAACGGTGACAGCCACATCACAGGACAGCAACAGATCAATGCAGGGCTTCCGACACCAAGCTGTCATCTGCGGGAGCTGTGCCAGAGCGGGCCCTGCCACGGTCGGGCCAAGTGCTCGCTGGATGGCCCAGTGGCTTCTCCAAGGTTCTGCAGCCAGCTCAGTATTCCCACCCTTCCCCTACGGTCCTCAGCCCTCCTCTTCATTCTGTCCCAGGAGCACAGCTCAGGGCACTCTCCTGGGCAATGACAAGGGCAAGGAACACGTGTGATGGGGAAGAGAACAATTACTTCTCTTCAGTCTGCAAACGTGGTGGTGGGAAGAAACCACGACCAAATCTATAGTCACAAACAGATGGCGGGGAACAGGCATGGAGGACATAGGAATTGCAGGGCCTGAGAGAAAAAAGGACAGGGTCCCCCAGTCCCAGGAAGATGGAGTTGGGGGTCCCTGAGGAGCACAGGAGTATAAGAGAAAGGAAAACAGTCCCACGGTGGGTGGGAAAGCTGCAAAGTTCATTTCCATAATACAGGCTGGTCAAATTCCAGGAGCGGAGTTCCTCAGGACCTCTTTCCTGACATATTACAAAACAATTGCTTTCTGTGTTGATTTCCACAGGGAAAACATCCTCCTTCTAACAAATCCCTTAACTTGCAGAAAATCACCTGACTAGGTCTAAGTTAACATGAGAGCTTATAGTACAGGCCAGGTTGCCAAGAATAAAAATTCTTGATTTGGCTGGAGAGTATTAATTTACGAGACCCATTTTTAACTAGCCATTTATGATTATAAGAGTAACACAAGCTCACTATTGAAAAATAGAAAACCACAGAGAAGGCGATGAGAATAAAAATCACCTTGAATTTACGAGATGAGAACCACTGTTAACTTTTTGGTGCTTTTCCCTCCTTCTATGCATGAAGCCTTCAACAGAGGCAGGAGCATACTGTGAATGTAAGCTCAAGTCCTGCTTTTTCCTAGTAAAGTCCATTTAAAAATACTCCACTGCATTCCAAGAAAGAAGGTCACTCTTAGTGAATAAACAAATTAAATAACAAAATGAATCAAAGTTAAAAATTTTTTTTGATTATCCACTGAGCCCCCATTTCTCCAGCAAGAGAAAAAAAAACAAAACAAAACAAATCATTCTGACCAGGATAGAAACACCCATAGGATGGAAACCATAAGCTTATCTTTGTAATTGCTTACCTCTATCATATTTTCAGTAAACATTTATTGTTTTGAACAAGCCACATTTTTTTTTTTTTTCAAATTAACAGGGGAATTTTACAACCCCATCTTATGACTTTGAAGCAAGAGGTTAAGTTCTGACAGCCTTGGAAGGCTTCGTCTTCCAATCTGCAGGCAGGCCAGACTATTTAAAAATGATCAGTTCGGGGCACCTGGGTGGCCCAGTTGGTTAAGCAACTATCTTCGGCTCAGGTCATGATCCTGGAGTCCCGGGATTGAGTCCCTCATCGGGCTCCCAGCTCCATGGGGAGTCTGCTTCTCCCGCTGACCTCTCTTCTCTCATGCTCTCTCATTCCCTCTCTCTCAAATAAATAAATAAAATCTTTAAAAAATAAATAAATTAATTAATTAAATAAAAATAAAAATGATCAGTTCTCATTCATGGACCATGACATCCAACTGTAAGTCCTAGCCTGTTTTGTTGTATTCAATCACTTTCTCAGTGGAATAAGCAGATGGCCTCACCATAGATGTATTATGTGTCTTGCACTACCAGATTGGGAGCTGCCCTGAAGGCTGCCCACATCCCGGTAGGGCACCTGGTTGTACACGGAGGTCCAGACTGTGGCCAGTAGAGAGCAGAAGAACCGCTCTGCCCAGCAGAGAAGACCACCCGGGATCAAGATCTCTGCACAATGCACTTTCTTTCCCACCTCTCACATTTCACACATTCATTCACATTTCACACCAGTATGTCCATGCCAGCCCTTAGAGCAGGTGCTGGGGACACAGGTGAGTAACAATGACGCAAGGCCGGTTTCCACGGAGCTGCAGTTTGCAGAGCCCTCCCCAGTTCCATTACTCTCACCCTAAGCCTGGACGACAGGAAAGGCCATCACCGTTATTCCCATATTGTAGATGGCAAAGCAAACGTTTTTCAAAGTATTTTGCCCCGTGTTCTAAAGCAGAAGAGGCTGGACTCAAACCTAGGTCTTCTGGCTCCTAGCTCAGTTCCCTGTCTACTATACCACTTACACTGATGAATCTTCCTCTAACAGACGACGGAAGTCTTTCAGATTATTCATATTCCTTCTGGCACCTTGGCTTTACCTGGCTGCCTAGTTTCTGAGCCATGAGTTGCCCTGAGTTCCAGATGGCCGCACATGTCCTGATTTCTCTGTGCCTGCCTAGGTTCTGACCCTGGGCTCAGGCATCTCCCCAGCTCTCAGGAGAGCTTCCAAACTCTACTGAATCCTTCCCAGGGATACTGCAAGGCAGCACACCGCAAGCTTCTCCTAACGTTCAATCTCCTCTCCACTATTAAAAATAGATTTTGCTGGACTCATGACCTCCCACTTAAAGATATTTCTCAGCCTCCTTTTGTAGTTAATGAAGCCATATAACTAAGTTCTGGCCCCTAGGATAAAAGAATGTGCTACTGCCAGGTCTTGATCTTAAAATGACACCCCCCCTTACCCCCAGGAGATGTTCAAATTAGAAGCTTCCCCCTTCAACCACCAAGTGGAAACCACGTGATGAAGACGGAAGGCCGGAACCACTACCTACTATGGACTAGTTTCAGCCGTTGTGGCTGTGGATCTCTTTAATACAGGAACTTACTTGGTATCCCAACCAAAAAGGCTTGAGTGACAACAGTTGTACATTCTCCAAGTAAAGCCCCTGGCCACCAACTAAATACTTCAAAGAGGAGGTTCAAAACTACATAAGGAAGTGTTCCATTCAGGTTTATTTAAGGGAAAAATTCTAAAAAGTACAAATACCAGGACCTCAAAGATGATTTATGTTCAGATCCCTGGAAAAACTGAAAGAGCCCACAGAAGCAAATCAGCCCCCTCCAATAACAGGAGGGGAGAGCACTGTAAGTGATAAGCACGACCAGTCCTCTCTCCTACAGCGGCTCACTCCATTCCTGGAAAAGGCACCAAGAGCCGAAATGATGTGAGCCAAGGCTAATTTCTCCATGGAAACAATGTGATAACAGGAGCTTGTGTTCCTAACCGAGAACTCGATGGTCAACTTTTAAAAGACATTACATAAATTCCATGTTTGATCATCTATTAAAGCCTTTGGACTCCTTTTTTTTTTTAAGATTATATATATATAATATATATATGTATATATATATTATATATATATATTTATATGAGAGAGAGATAGCATGTGGGCGAGGGATAGTGGGCAGAGGGAGAGAGAGAAGCAGACTCTCCACTGAGCAGGGGGCCTGATGTGGGGCTTGATTCCAGGACCCTGGAAAGACCTGGGCCAAAGGCAGATGCTTAACGGAATGATCAGCCTGGCTCACTGAAGCCTTTGGGCTTTTAAAACTAGAAGGGCTTTTGGTCTAATAGTCTGCCACAAAAGATATAGGTGTATTCTATGCCAAAGAAAGCAAGTGCAAATCAACTAACCCAACACAACCATCAATTACGTGACCTTTTATTTATTCTGATTCGCTAACAGTGTATAGCACAAAACACTTCACTTTAGTAATTACTGCGGACTTCTGAATACAGTAAGTCAGATCAATTAACATCTTTCACAGAGAAAGCAAAGAGAAACTTGAGAACAGAGTAAAAGTTACAGTCAGTAAAGCAATGTGTTAAGTCCTGGCTGCCACCGACTAGCTTTGGGACCCGGGGCAGTAGTTTAAACTCTCCAGATACTTCATAGCCTACAAAATGAGTCTTTATAACACCTCTTCTCATGGGGCCATGGTGAAGACTAAACAAGACAATGCATGTAAAAGCTACTTCATAAAACACACACAGAGGTAAACGGTACTATCAGAATCATGACATTTGCAAAGACTTTGGTGAGGAGATTTTGACAAGCCATCATAATGAATGCTGAGTGGACTACAAGCTACCTGGCCACTTTCTGAAAAACTGACCCAGAACAATCCTTTTCCCTGCCTTTTGCTGCACTTTAAATTCCCACATGCATGAGAGGGCAAGAGTTCGTCAATCTGCTACCTTCAGGGCCGGCATCCATTTGTTCGTGAGCTGTAAGCAGCCAGCGAGAGCTGCTCAATGTCAGCCATGGCTATGAAGGAAAGAGGAGCCACAGTGAGGCCACTGTGTAATGTGTCATTTATTGACCAAAAATGCCTTCTGAAGATCTGTGCTGTCAGAAACCTCAAAATCAGGGGCAGGAAGCATGTGAAGTACCAAGGAAAAAGGAGAAAGAAGATGATATCGGTTGAGAGTGCAGGCTCCAGAGACTGTCCTGGGTTTGAATCACAGCTTTCCCACCCACTGTATGTTATCTGAAGCATCTCTGGGTCTCAGTCTCCCTAATCAGAAAATGAGACTGACAGTGTCCACCCCACACGGTTACTTATTAAATGGGCAAAGGCATATAAGCACTTTGCACAGTTCTTGGCAGATGGCAAATGCTGAAATGTTAAGTAATAATGATGATGATGATGATAATACCATGTGAAACTAACAAAAATTAAGATCTGGCACATCTCCAATCAAGACTTTTCTACAGGTTTTAGAATCAGGTATTACCTGGACAGCATGCTGGCTCACCCATTAGTCCCTAGACTAATCAAGGTTCTTCTGGATTTCTGCCTCATGCCCCAGGATAGGTGAAACATCCCAGCATACCCAACTGGCTGTCTAGATCCTGACACTTGTTTTCTGGCTCACAGCTGCCCATCGCTATCCTGAGAGGTGTGTGCAGAGAACCGATTAAGGTGAGTATCTGCGCCTAACCCTTCCAGCCATGCGCAGGCTGTGGCTCCGCATCTCTTTTTTTTTTTAAGATTTTATTTATTTATTTGACAGAGATCACAAATAGGCAGAGAGGCAGGCAGAGAGAGAGAGGAGGAAGCAGGCTCCGTGCGGAGCAGAGAGCCCGATGTGGGGCTCGATCCCAGGACCCTGGGACCAAGACCTGAGCCGAAGGCAGAGGCTTTAAGCCACTGAGCCACCCAGGCACCCCGCTCCGCATCTCTAAGGGTGAAATATATCTCCACCTTCAAAATACGGCCCTACCCAGCAAAGTGAGGCCCGTCAGCACCCATCTGGTGGACAGCGCCGCATCCCTAAACATGCCCTGGAGGCGGGAGAACTCCCTTCATTGCCCTCCAGGCTATCTCTGCAAGGCCAGTACTCCTTCACAGTGAAAAATACAGCTGCAGCTCCCTGGGCTCCCTTGAGCCCTGGAGCAACTTTACAGCTTTCAAAACCTTTATTCCTTCCTTATCTCATTCCAGCATCAGAACAACACTGTAAGGGGCTGGGCAGGAACTGTTACACCTGTTCCACGGATAAGGAATCTATCAGCCCGTTTGAGACATTTAAGTAATTTGGCTCAGGCTCTCTGGTGCTTGAGTAGCAGAAGCAGCCCAGAATGCAAGTTATCTGGTTCCTCATCTGGTTCTCTTTCCAGAAAATGTGGGTATTTGTTTTTAAACATTCAACTTTCATAATGGTGCTTTGCTTCTGGAGAATTCATTAACCAAGGCAGCTCGGTCACAGTACAGTGAAGATTCACATACTTGAAAGACACTCACACAGGCAGATGTTCCCTGCACTCTAGAAATCTAAAGGGTGACGGAAAACAGCCATGCCAATTAACATAACTGACAATTCCAGCTCTGGCTCCCGCTAACTGTCTGGATTCAGCTAGCAGCCTCCTATCAGGTCCCTGCTGTGGCTAGTCCTTCTCCGCTCTGATCCAACTGAAACACTAACACTGGACTGACGCTTCAGGATAATTATTTCACATCACTGAAATAGTAATCAGAACCACAGTAAAAACCAATTCTAGTGGTTCTCCCTCCACTGCTGACCAGTCTCTACCTCACCAGGTAAACTTTGACTTGCCACTTAACCTCAGAGTTTCCTAATCTACAAAATGAAGGAGTGGGCTAAATAGAGCCTTGTCTATTTCCAACTCATGACTCCAACACCCCCAACCAAATCCAAATCCTGCATGTGGAAGACACTGGGAGACAGCAGAGTCCAATGGTCAAGAGCTTCCAGGGCCCAGTTTTAAAGCTTTGATCCTCTGCTTTTTAGCTATGCTGACCTTAGGGAGGTCACTGGATCACTCTGTGCTTCAAAATCCTCATCTCTAAAATGATGCTAATAATCATAATACCCCTTCATGGGGTTTTACAACACATTAAATCAGATCATGCATGTGAAATGCTAAGGACATCATAAGACATGATGTGCTTCGTGTTTAGGCATTGACTGATCTTCCAAACTTAAATTTCCACCACTTTTTGAGAACCCTCCATTCTACGCAAGTCTCTGTTCCTGTATACAGGTTGGTCATTCCTACCTCTATGCTTTTAATTGTGCTATGTTCCCACCCATCTACCCCCTGGAAATACCTGCTACCCCCTGTCTGTGACTCTAAATCCTACCCATCCCTAAAGGTCTGGACTAAAGCTGATCATTTCCATGAGGCCGCCTTCTTCCCATGACAACTCACAAAGAGCTCTCTGGTCTCTGAATTCCTGCGGTACTTACAAATAGTCTAGACTACTTCACTGCATTATACATGGCCTTGGGTATCTTCCATCAACAGATGAAACTGCAGGCTCCTTGGCTATAACAACTCATTCTTCTTTAAAAATTTTCAAGATTTGGGGCACCTGGGTGGCTCAGTGGGTTAAAGCCTCTGCCTTTGGCTCAGGTCATGATCCCAGGGTCCTGGGATCGAGCCCCGCATCGGGCTCTCTGCTCTGCTCTACAGAGAGCCTGCTTCCTCCTCTCTCTCTGCCTGCCTCTCTGCCTACTTGTGATCTCTGTCTGTCAAATAAATAAATAAAATCTTAAAAAAAATTTTTTTTCAAGATTTTATTTTTGAAGTAATCTCTACACCCAACATGGGGCTTGAACGTGTAACCCCAAGATCAAGAGTCACATGCTCTTGAGTCACCCAGGAGCCCCTACAACTCTTTCTGCTTTCTTCCCTCTGGGTTTAGCCTAAGTGCCTGGCATCTGGCCCCTCAGATACATGTTGACTAAATAAATAAATGTGTAGTACTTATGCCCAAAGAAATACACAGTAAGTTTTCTTTCCATCAATGTGGCTCAGCTATTGATTTGTTGTACTTTGAGGCCAATTAAAGATAACATAAAGATGAACATTAGCCAGGCAAGGACAACCATGGCCAGTTAAGTCCTGATCATCAATCAAAGATACTAGTATCTGACCAGGCTGAAGAAAAAGAAAAGCACAGATGTCCAAGGAAGTGGTCACCTAAACTCTGAAGTACACTGTGAGACCAAGCTCACGAGGCCTAGACAGGGAAGGAAAGTTGAGGTTTTCCCAGGCTGAACTCATTCATTTGGTAAGTACTTATTAAGCGACTACTCTGTGTAGACACTGTCATAGTTGTGAGGATACAGCCAAGAACAAAAGAGACACAATTCCTGTTCAGAGTCTAGCATCTACGGAGGAAGGCTAGGTATCATACCACCTTCCAGCTGCAAAACGAAATCCAGCAGAAACTTCTTGCCCCAACTCCTTGCTATGCCTTCATGTAAGGAAAAAAGAAAAAGACAAAAAACAACATCTCATTCACAACTGACCACACAGAAGCCATGCTGAAAGTGCTGTTTCAATCCCAAGAAGGCTCCCCTTCTCGAATCTGGGGGGGGATGTCTGCAGCAAAGTGCCTGCGCCCTGGGCCATGTGAGCTCTAACACCCTGTGTCCCAGAGTCCTTTAAAAGGCAAACTTGTCAAATAGCAAATGTGGCTCATGACACCAAAGTGAAACAGAAAGGGGCAAGGAGGAAGGGAGGGATGGTCGTTAGCTAGCTTTCACCACCGTAAAACCTGAGGCTCTTTTCTCCTTTGGAGCAGAAACCTCTTCTATCATCGAAAGCCTTAAAAAAAATTTTTTTTTTCCTCCAGCAGGATACTGAAAATAGCTTTGCATTTAACATTTAAAATTGTTTTTGATCCCACACTCTTTCAGCTCTGCTCTCCTGCAAATTCATTCCATTCCCTAAGGGCACTTAGAAGTATAATTCATAAGTAACAAACCATAGTCACCATTTTTATCCCTAAGAGTTAAAAAGAAAAACCAGTTTACATAATTATATGGAAGATAAGTTGGCCAAGAACACAGGAATCTTATCTGGACCGAAAGTTCTAGGACAAAATTTCTTTCCACTCATTAAGAAAGATAGCAGATCAGCATGAGGGTGCAGACGGAGTGGGCTTTCTAACTGCGGAGCACCATACCCGGAACTTCTGGAGCTCCTCATTATTTGAGTACATCTACTTCTTCAAGAAGAAAGTGGAGGCAGCCATTTGAGGGTAGGTTGGAGCAATGAAATATGTGTTTTCCCACGGTGGTGAGAAAACAGGCTTTTATATTCAAGAAGGACCTGAGAAGTCAAAGCTCAGGGAGGGCAGCTTCCTCCAAGTTATTCAGCAAGTCAGGGGTGGGGCCGAGACTGGGCCCCTGGTGCTCCCAGCTCCCAGGGCAGGGCTCTCCCCACACTCTGCATGCCACGGGCTCATTTATAACATGGGGAGCTAAATCTTGAAGGCACGATGGGAAGAATTCCTTTCATAAAACTTTTTTTGGCAGACTGGAAAAACAGGAAGAGATGGGTCCCATTGATGCTAACAGTAAATGACCTAGAATGCCACATCTAGATGAGGGGGTCCAGCTGCAGAAGGCGTAATTAATGCCGTGAATACTTTAGCGCTAAACAGCATGGCTTCAACCACAGTCAGCACGAAATGACGTTTTGTGGGCTTGCCTGGGAATTAAGCCATCAGTCGGTTCATCTTTTTCTATAGAAAAATTCATCCCAGGTTTCAAGTGCCTTACAAATGAACCTTTGAAGCAGACCTGCTTAGAAGATGGCTGCACATGTGAAACCGATTTCTGAGGGCTGAAGCCCTGCACCAAACACAATGAAAACAGCAATCGCTGATGAAACGTGCTAGGGGCACATTTATGAGAAAACCCTTTGAACTGTTAATTTATGTGCGATATAAAGTTTTATTAAAAGCCTTCTGTGCAAAGTCTAGTTAACTGCTCTTTATACAAGATATAACTAAGGCCCAACGCTCCCATCCTGTATGTGAGTATTTACAGGGATTTTTCTGGCACTGGGCTCAGGTTACAGGGAGGATAAAATATCTGCATATAAGGAACATATAAACTGGTTACCAGGCCTTTACCTTCCTCAGAAACAAGCTCCTTCCAACCTCAGGGCCTTTGCACTTGTTGTTCCCACTTTTGGGGACACTTTCCCCGGATCTTCCTGCAGTTGAGCTTCAATGTCACCTCTTCAGAAAGGCCTCCCCAGGGGACCCAGCTAAAGCAACCTCCCTCTCACCATTCATTGTCACTGTTGTTTTACTCTATGCAATTGCTTTCCTTGCATCGAGAGCATCGACACTATCGGAAGAGAATGTCTTCAACTGTTCATGATCTCTCTCTAGCTGGGACTCTTGTTTTGTTCCCTGCGGTATCTCCAGCGCCTGTTAACGGTGCTGTGTACACAGTAAGCACCCAATCCACTACACTGAAGGACTGAATGAGTACAGTTGGAGAATGGGAAGTGAGAACAAGATACTTACTTGGGAAATGATTAAAAAATGAGAGAACTGGCCATCCCGATTAGCTACAATGTGATAATTTGCTAATTATGAAGCACACTGCTTCTGAGCAAATGGCTGGCAATCGAAAGTGACAAAGAGAGACAGAGTGCATATGTGAAGGGGGCAAATGTCACCAGAGGCGGCTTCACCAAGCAAGAAGTGCAATTTGAGGCAGGCTAGGACAAAGGTGACAGGCCCCTTGGGTCAAGGGGGAGAGGTGAGCAAGACAGACAGCAGGGAGCTGTAAGGCCTGCACGCGGCTGAGGCAGGGGAGGGCAGAGCTAAGCAGCACAGAACCTCCAACCTCCGGCTCAGTCTGGCAATGGGGGTTGGGGTGGAGAAGCAGGGCCACTGAGGGGGAATAGGGTCCGACTCTGGAGAGCCTGGAGCACTGAACATGGGGGCATCAACCACAGGCCGCTGGCAACAGGGCTGTTTCTGGAAGGCAAAGTTGGCCCCGTTGTATGGAAAGAACTGAAGGAGGCAGAGAACAGAAAACAGAAGATACCCTCACTGGTCTAAGTATAAGGGGCAAAAAGAGCTTCTTCCCTCTGCTTGGATATGAGAATAACATAAGTAAGCAAGATGTCAAGGAACTCCCTCCACCCCCCCCCCCTTGAAAAAGACAATTTCCAGAATCTTTCACAATAGCATTCCATGGCAGATTCAGGTCAACTTCCCATACATCCTACACTTGGATCACTCAAGGACGATAACAGAGGTTCCAAACAATAGCTCTGAGGGCAGAGCATGTCTTTCCAGGCCTTCCAAATCCAAGGTTAATTACATTCAGTATAGCCTGTGTTTATTATCTTTCTATTCTTTGGGGGAAAAAAAAGAGTGGTATCTAATTCCACTGTGCCGTATATATTTGAACATTATATAACACATTTTTATGTAACAGGTTCTTGACATAAGACAATGTTTCTCTTACTATCTAAATGTATTCAGAAAACAACTGGTATTAAAATATATATATATACACCAAGGCTGTTGATGCCTGCTTTGGGTTAAAAAGCTGGGGAGAAGAAGAAGAAGGTGAGAGACATTGAAAAGGTCTCCTCCCCAGTGAGGAGCTCTGCAGATGGCTAGAGGGAGGCAAGGGGTACCAAGCTCCGTTGGAAGGTTCATCCAATGCCCAGAGCTGCCCAGGGAGGGGCTGGCTGAGCCTGGCAAGGCCCATGTCAGAGCAATGCCGCAGAAGGGCATGAGGAAGCAAGAGAGACAGACATGCGTAACACGATGTGAGAAGAATGCTCGTGAACTCTTGGAACTGCTCCTCGGGTGAGATCGGAATGGGCATCGTGTCCTGCCTCAGAGGACTTCAGTCGTGATAAAGAGAAGGTGTGTGACCACACGCATCAACAGTAAGATGGGTTAGCAACCCCCGTGGGCCTGCTTGCCTTCCAGCATGGTGTTGGGCACCGCACACATAGCGTTTCAGGTAGTGGCTCCTCCCTGGCCCCCGTCCCCACCAGCAGACCCTGGCAACAGTGCTTAGAGAATAGACTCTGGAGTCCTCGGGCATAGATCCTGCCCACCCCACACCAGCTGAGTGACCTCGGGCAGTCTCCAAAACCACATCACTTGTGGGGAAAAAAAAAAAAGGTAATTACAGTACCTACCTCATGGGGTTGTGATGAAGGTTAAACAGGTTAATAAACATAAGGTGACTAACATCTTCGCGGGCACACAGACAGTGTTCAATAAACATTAGCCACTAATGCCACCAGTACTATTATTTCTGTTTTGCAAATGAGGTTAAGTGAGACTCAAGCTAATTAAGTGGCCCAGGTCACACATTTCAAACAGCAGTTGAAGGCACAAATATACGCAAACGTTTTACTTAGTATACGTACAACATCCAACGGGTATTGTATTAATCAGAATAGGAAATCAGGCAGACCTCCATCCCCTTCTTTAACCTGGCTGGATGAACATGAGTTTATACTATTTAAAAGTACAGCCCGTATGAACGTAAAAATCATTTCTCATCATATGCCAGCACTCAACGTTCTCCTAAAGCAAAGATGACTAAAGCTTATCCAATCTTATCCCCCCCAACCACTTTAAGTCCCAAACTCAAACCTCTCTTCCCTGTAGACCTAACTGTTCATGGCCATGTCCAACGTGCATCTCTGATGCAACCCATTCCAACTCCTCCTCCTCAAAGATCACTAACTGATCAGATTGGAAAAGCACATCCTGAAGGCTCCCTGTGCCTGTGATTTGGGGAAAGCAAGATGAACTCCCCGCAAAGTACTTGGCCCGAGCAAGCAGGGGAGACAGTCCCAGAGACAGCCCAGCCCAATATAGATGCAGCAGTACTACGAATTCAAGCTAAACCAAGGGCCAGGGGGCAATGCTGCCAGGTGTCATGGAGGGGGAAGAAAAACACAATGAAGAAATCGTTCCTGGAGGACCACGCACCTGAGCTGGGTCTTAGAGAAGAGTAAGATTTTGATATGAGAAAGCTGGAAGATGGAATGGGCCAAGGGCTGGTCCAGGAAACAGACAGCTTTTCAGTTTGACTAGATAGTCCCTTGCACGTGGACAGGCAGGCTGGGTACGGAGAGGTGAGAAGGAGCAGAAGTACCAAGACCTAACATTCACTGAATGCTCACTATGTGCCATGAAGGGCTTCATGTATTTTTTAATAGTTTTAACTCATTTAATCTACACCACAGAGATCCCAGTCTTATAACTGAGGTTACCAAGACACAGCGAGCAAAGCAACTTGACTACACGTCATAAAGCTGGTAAGGAACAGTTAGGATGTGCGATCTGCTCCAAAGTCTGCACTTTTCACTGCGCCAACAAACTGCCTCTCAGGACAGCTCAGCGGTGAGGGGGCACAGGCACGGGTGTGTTATGAGGATGAAATGAGACAGTGCTTGCAAGCAGTTTGCAACCCAGAACTCCAAAGTCACGAATGCCGGCTCTCGGCTGCCGTTAACAACTACAATGAACCTGCCGGCAGCTGAAGCAGGAGAAACAGATTAGGATTGAAAATGGGCCAGGACAAAAAACTACCTTTATGCTATGCAGGAAGGGAACCAAGAAAGCATCATGACCCAAAGGCTGAAGAAGAAGGGAATTTCAAGAAGGATGGAAAGAAAGTAGGGGAACAGCTGCACGGGGGCCAGGAACGACCATTCTGGACTAAGAACAGGCCCCTGGAATTCAAGACGGAAAGTTGGCGGAGATGTTTGAGAACTATAGAGAAGGTGGTAGATGAGAGCAGGCAGAGGGAGGGAGCTAGGGACAGCGCAGACGAGAAAGTGGAAGAGGTGAACGTATACAGCCCTGTGAGAGGCCTCTGGGCAGGGAAGAGAGAGGCATACAGATTCAGGGGTACCATGTACAGACAAGTCAAAGCTGCCTGCTGCATCGCAGGCCTGCAGAAGGGCGATGTCCTCCCCTTCCATCCTTCCTCTACTAAATTGAGATGAAGGTATCTCTGGGTTTGTGAGGAGGCTGAGGACAAACAGCCTGGAGCATTTTCAGGGGGGCAGGACCACGGCAGCACTGGGAGGGAGTGGCAGCAGGCCCTAAGGGAGGGCTTCCTGTATGCCAGGCATTTGACAAGCATCATCTCTCTTGACCCCGAAACAGACTCTGTGAGGCAGGCACTGTCACTGCACCACAGAGGAGGAGCCTGCGGTCAGAGGGATCAAGCCATTGTCTAATCAGAACCCAAGTCTCAGGTCCTGCCACTGGAGGCTCAAGTCCCAGGCTCCTGCCCAAAGGGAAGGTCCGTGGAAAAGAAACAGATGCAAGATCCAGTTGCTTTTTCTGAACTGGAAAGAAAGGAGGAGACCTGGGGGTGGGAAGGTGAAGACAGGACATTCTGAGCCGGAAGGAAGAGATGCTGAGGGGGGCTGAGCAGGTCTTGTTCTGAGAGAGGAAGAGGAGAAAAGCCAGGGTGGCTGTTTGGGGTAAATCTGGGGGTCGTGACAAAGTGGCGAAGTGGCAATGAGGTGAGAAAAGACTGCAGAAGGGTGACTAACGTGCCTGTGTTACTGGGCGACTCACTAAACCTCAAGGTCTAGAGATGAGTTTTACTTCCCTGCAAGTACCAACCATGATGCTAACTAAAATCCCTCCGTACCTGTAACATGGGAAGGGGCAGAAATTGCTTCTTTTGAGACTCTCTCTTACCACCCTCAGAGCTGATGTTGCAATCACAAACAGAAGACAGCTCACAGAAGGAAAGCAACTCTTACACCAAAGAGAGATATGAAATATTTAGTTTCTATAGATTTTCATGCAGTTGTGTTAACACGGCCAAGTCTTTCCATGGGGCTTGTTCACTGTTTAGTATATAAATTGCACAAAGATGGTTGGCATGGAAGGAAAAAAATCTGAAAACACGGCCACTTCCCTTTCTTCCGTGTGGTAGGCAAACCTCTTCTGCAGAAGGCAGACAAACTCCTGAGTCGTCATCATTTTCTAAATCATTCGAAATGGAGTCTTTAAAACCCCATCTGTTGTTCTGTTTAAGTTTCCTATGAAAATAGGACTTCAGCTCAGATGTTCTGGAGGGAAATTAACAACCTGAACTCAAATGTATTAAATATTTAAAGATGCAGAGAATTCTAGAGCAGAAGGAACCTTTCAGATCACCTAGTTCAACTGCCTTACTTTCCACTTGGGGCATATAGAACCCAGAGAGGCTCAGTGACTCACTCCCAGTGGCACAGCCATGAACACCAAAGTCTGGGCCAGAACCAGCAAGTTCTAACTCTCAGGCTAATGCTCTTCCACCACCTGTTCCTTTCTCTCTCCCTCTTTTTAAACTTTAGGAGTTGGAATAAGGCACAGATTTAACCATAGTTTAAATTATTATTATTATTCACTGGCTACCATCAAAACCAAAATATCTCCACAGATCCCGCTTCAGATGATACAGGCAATTTTGAAGGCTTCTAAATAGGTTCAAAAAGCTGTTTTAAAGGCTTATCAGTAACGCAAACTCAGTAACAGATCATGGACCAAAAGATTCAATTTTGTGTTTTTAAAAAATATTTTGGAGTTTCATTGATATGGAAATTTAATTTAACAGCAGTGACTCCCCCCCCCCCACCTCGCAAGCACAAAGAGCATGAGATTATTCAAAACTGCTCAGGAGCAGCAATGATTATTTTAAGCTCATGATTCAACCAGTACATTAATTAAAAACTCCACCAACCCAAATTGACAGATCCTGATATCAATGGGACCAGAAGAATTAAAATAATAGTTGTCATATAAAAATAGATTAAAACGGGGAACAGCAGCAGATGTCAGAAGGACAAGCCTGCGTTGTGGGAAATGAGATGCAGCTAAGGGGCAGCTTTTGTGGATTTCTTAAAGAACGAAGACCCTGGAAATACAGGTACACTCAAGAAATGCTTCCTCACAAATACCGAATCTTATTTCTGGAAGCTGGGTGAGAAAACTTGGCTAATAATTCCATGCCGAGGAACAGCTCTGTAAGCAGGGAGAAGAGACTGGCAAGCGCCAAAGTGCCCAGACAAGGCTACTGGACCGGGAAGGGGCCAAGGGGCTGAAGCGGAGGGGGGAAAGGGGGATAGGGAATGTGGGGCGAGGGGTGCCAGCCTGGTCCCTCATCGGCCAGCACCTACAGTGACATCCGACGCCAATGCCCAGTGCAACCCTTTCTTCTCCTGCACCCACCCTCCGACACCTGCCTGCGCTCCACAGCCCGCTCTCAAGACCCCTCGGTCGTTGAGAGGGGGTGGTTGTCTCAAGCCCCGCAAGGTCAGCATTAATTTCTGCTCTTCCACTTCTATCTCCGAGCAAACGAGAGCACTCCTGGCTGTCAACGCCCGGCAACCGCGAGCGGGAACCTTTCTTTTCTGATATCTGTCAAACCCGGTGCTAGAGCCAGCCTCGCTGCGCCCTCCGCGGGGCTCCAGGGCTTCTAGGGCGGGCGGTGGGCCCACATCTGGACGCCGGGCGACATCCCCGTGCCGTCGGGCACCTGCTCAAAGACCCAGGGAGGATGCTCCCGGGGCCGCCGAGGACCCAGACGGCGCAGGCCGGACGAAAGTTCGAGTCCTGCGGTCTACCCCATTACGGGCCCCGGATTCCCGGGTGCAGCGCTAAGGCCCGCGACAGGGCCGAAGGGGCGAGCAGAGTCGCACTCCCCAAGCCCGACGGAGACGCCCTCCTGCCCCCTCCCAGCCCCACAGGCTCCCTAAAGGGAAGTGGAGGAGATGGGGTGGAAGGGCAGAAGAGGCATTGCTTGCCCAACGCCCTTGGAGTGCAGCCGTCAAGAATGGTCCTCTCGAGGGTCCCCCCAGCTCCCAGGGATACATCCTAGGACTCGCCCTGAGCCGGATCATCGCTCCCAAAGGGTGGAGCTGGCCCTTTAAGAGGAAGCTGGCTGCTTCCTCCCCCCGTCAGGTAGCGATGCCCGCGGAGGGGAGGTGGGTACTCCCGCGGACACTTTCCCGGTCCCTTTAAGGGCGCCTGCGGCACCTCTGCCCGCCCTATCCTGCACCGCCAGCCCCCGCGAGAGAGGATGGGGGCGGCCGGGCGCGGCGCCTTTAAGGGGCGCAGCCTCCCCGCGGCTCTGGTGGGGGCAGGGAGCGGGCACGGGCCCTTTAAGGCCGGCAGCGGGCACGTCGGGCAGGGTTCCCCGGCGGCCGGGCTGCGCCCCGGGCGGCGGCGGGGGCGCCGCGCCTGCCAGGGTGCTAACGGCCCCCGACGGGGTGCCCGAGGCCGCGCCGCTGGCTGCGGCCAGCCCAACACTCACCGTGGCTCGCGGGAGCGCCCGCGTCCGCGCCCCCACTCGGATCCCGCGGCGGCGGCGGCGGTGAGTCCGGCGCGGGTAAACAGGCACCTCCGTCCCTGACCTACTTTCTGCCTTCCCTAAATGTCGCACCACTAACCTACTTTCCGACCAATCCGCTCCCCGCCGGCCCAGGCCCGGCCCCCCGCCCACCAATCGCTGTGCCCAACCCCCCCTTCCCCGCCCACCAATGGAGGAGCCCCGGAGCCCGGATACCTGCCTCTTTCCACCAGCCAATCCGAGCGCCCGAAGGGAGCCGGTCTCGGCGGTCGCCTCCAGCCAATCCGTGCGCCGCTTGGCGGCCCGCTGCCCAGTGGTGTAGCAGCTAGAGCGGCCGCTGACCAATGGCGAGGCGGCGGGGGCCGGTTTACCTGCTCCTTTCCCCCCACCAATCGCTGGGCACACAGAAGCGCACGCCCCGATGAGAGGACCAATCGGCGCTCGTTCCCTGGATTTCCTCGCCCCTGCCCTCTCCCCTCCCCTTAGGTCTCCCGCTCGCGGTGGCCACTGCGGGTGCAGACGCCGCACTCCTGGCGGCCGGCTGGGTTGCCCCTCTTCTCGGGGTCCCCGGCTTTCTCCGGCTCACCGGTCTCACCCCTCCTCCTCCCCTTCCTCCCTCGGGCACCCTGACAAAAAGCAGCGTTGCCTCCCTCGCCTCCCTCCAACTCCATCTAGGAAAGCAATTTTAGGAACGCCGAGTGCCAGACCCTTCATGAAACAGCCGGGCTTGCCAAAGTCCAAACGGGAGAACGCGCACTTCGTGTTTCTAGAAGGCTGCCCCATCCAAGTTTCTTACGTTCCTGTCGTTCGACTTGACCTCCAGGCGTCCCGCTGCAGCTGTCATTCTCGCGGCTGAAAAGACAACTCGAGCCCGCGTTGACTCCACTGCACTTCCTTCCCGCGGCGGGGGTTTGACCACCTACTGTTCCGCCGACTCTGTCCCGGCAGCCGCGGACTCTGCCGCGGAGAGCTGTCCAGGGAGTGAGACGGAGGGAAACAAATAGTTACCAAAAAATAAGTATTTCATAACAGAACACATCTTGGGTGCTGAGAAGACAGCGAACCCGTCTTATTTTTGTGTCTCAGGCACTTAGCAGAGGGCCTTTAGCACAAAGATCTCTTAATCTTCTAGATGTGAACCTCCCTGAACAGGAGGGCGAGGGCGGCGTCTTCTTTTTTTCTCCTACTCACCCGGCTCCCCTGGATCTCCTGATGGGAGTGAGATGGAGGGGCGGGGGCAGGTGTCTGACCCCAGCAAGTGCTTGGGATGTGTTTATTGAGTGGATACAGCAACAAATGGAATGAAATCTCTTCACTCAATTCTGTGATCCAGACTAGCCCCTAAGATTCTAGAATTCTAGCCTCTTTCCTTGAACACACACAGACACTGCGTTTTAATCCTGGTGAAACCCTTCCTGTCCCCAGCTCATTGCGAGGCACAGAGTGGTGGCTCAGTGCGCACTTGTGGCCTGAATGTTGACTGTTCTCGAGCTCAACCAACATCATGGGTAGCTTACTACTTTCCCTAAATTGATATGCTAGTGGAATCATTGCTGTCTACTTTGTCCCTGCCCTGATTTCACAAGGAAACCACTCTATATAAGTGGCCTTTTAGCAATACATTTCACCAGATTTGTGGGCAAGATAAAGAAATCTAGGCCTGGGTTCTAGTATAATTAATGGGACCAATAAATTCTTAAGTAATCCTAGCCAATAGATGCCTAGTTAATGAATCTATGTTGACCTGAAGGAAGGTTGGGGGAGGGATCAATATTTGTGCTTCCTCAAATATGCTAAATGCTTTCTCACATCTTCTCTCTTAATCCTCACAACCCCAAGTTACAGATAAGGAAACCCAAACTCAAAACTTCAACCAGCTAGTCCAATCGCACACAGTAGGTGGCAGAGCCATAATTCAAACCAGGTTTATTTGACTTCAAAACCTTCATTCCATACCACTTACCAACAGAATGATAGAAGGCTTTCTCTGGGGTTTAGACTTGGGACTTTTATCAGTGTTCTGGATGAAAACCCAGAGGACTTACATCACATTTCTAGATGACACAAAACCAGGAGGGGAAGAAATGCCATTACATAGCATAAGCCAAATGCCATTTGGGAGCAGTGGGCTAGCTCTTCAAGGGATTTTAAATGTGGGGGTCCCACCATGGGAAACTAAGTGCTGAAACGCAAGGAATCTTAACAGATGCATATAAGAGCAAAACTAAAGGGTCTCAAGTGACAGACAATTCGATCTGAGTCCTCAGTATGGCTGCCCAAATAGATGAATGCTGTCTTAGGCTACATCGATAGAAGTCTGACATATAAAGCAAGTTGCGTGTTACAGTACGACCCAGTGTTGGTCGTGACATACATAGAGTATTGTCTCCAATTAAGGCTTTGCAAAGGAAAAGTAAACACATGCACAAGGAGAGGAACCAGGATGTCAAGAGGCTGGAAACTACATCATATGAGGAAAGATTAAAAGAAGTAGGTTTTGCCCCAGGGGGTACAAGGTAACTGTCTTCATATATTTGAAGGGCTGTCAAATAGAAGAGAAATTAGACTCGTCCTTCAGGGACCTAAAGGATGGAAGGGGAACCTGCAGATAGAACCTCTAGAATGAAACAATATGAAGAGTTTTCTAACAACTACAACTTCCTCTGCCTTGATAAGTAGAATTTCCTGTCACAGAAAGTGTCTACATAAGAACTGGATGACCAGAGGCGCCTGAGTGGTTCAGTGAGTTAAGTGTCTGCCTTCAGCTCAGGTCATGGTCCCAGGGTCATGTCCTGGGATCGAGCCCCACCTTGGGCTCCCTGCTTATCAAGAAGCCTGATTCTCCCTTTCCCCATTCCCCACTTGTGCTCTCTCTCTCTCTTTCAAATAAATAAATAAATTTTAACAGAAAAAGAAGAAGAGGAGGAAGAGGGGGAAGGAGAAAAAAGAAGAGGAGGAGGAGGAGGAGAGGAAGAAGAAGGAGAAGAGGAGGAGGGCAGGGGAGGAGAAGGAGAAGAAGAATTGGAGGACCACGTGGTGGGAAGGGGCCTGGAACAGGTGTTCTTTTAGGACTCTGCCTCTCTGAAATGACATGGTTTTACCTTCATACCTTGGTTCTCCTCTCTTCACGTTCATCACCCGGACTTTTGCTACCCTCAGTGACCAAGCTACTGTAAACTCCATCTTTCACTGGTACCCACTTCCTCTTTATTTTCTACCTTCCAGAATACTGGTTTTTAATTCTCTGGGCACTGTTAAGGTCAAAGTATTGTCCTCAAACTAAAATTCACTGGGGATGAATAAAAGAATAAAATCACATAGATAAAAGGAAGGGAAAGGGAACATTTATTGAGCACCTACTGTATATCAGATGCTTTAAATACATTATCTAATATACTATGCTCATTCATTTCTAGCAGTTGATATGCTCACTCTCCACACTTGCTAGCTGAATGAATTTTAGCAAGCAAAACTAGTTTCCTCATCTGTAATATGGGGTTAATCTAGTATCTACTTCACAAGATTGCTGTGAGAGTTAAACGAGACAATAGATAGAAAGCCTTTGGCATAGTACCTGGCACACAGTAAGTATTCAACACATACAAGGTTAGCAATTCTATAGAAGAGGTATTTACTGCACGGACTTTATAGATAAAGTCAGTGAGGATAAAGAAGTGTAATCCACAGTCGTTTCCCAAACTCTGATCCAATGGTCAGGTCCATTAGAATTCACTGAGGAGTTTTTCTTTTTATTTTAATACAGATTCTTAAGTCCTAATTTGGAAGATTCTGATTCAAAAATCTTTGGTATCTGAGAGGCAGTCCAATTTGGGAACTGCTAGTCTAATGGAATAAGCCCAGACCCCAAGTTAAACAAACATGAAATCAAATTTCAGGACTGCTGGACTAAATGGAGCCAATGACAGGACCTGGAAGTTAGGTAGTTGTGTTCTCTTTGGAAAGAAGCTGGGAAGTCCTGGGATCGATATGTTAAAATTCTTGCAGAAAGCCAGGGAGGAATGTGTTGCTACAAATAACAGTAATAACAATATTTACTACAGGTTTCCAATGTGTAAAGTGCTATTCTAAGAGCTTTATATGCATCAACTCTTTAATTCTCACAAACCCCTAAAAGGTAGATACTTTTATTATTCCTATTTTACAGATGGGAAAAACTGAGGCAGAGAGGTCCTGAGATCTCAAGCCAATCAGGCATCATGAACCCAGTGCTCACACTCTTATCTACTTTAAATAAAATTGTCTCTTCCTTTAGACAATTCCTTTGGAAAACGAAGAAACTTCATATTTTAGAGACACAGATTTCGGCTCAGGGGTATCGCCTTACATTTAGGGAATGCAAGAAACAGAAGCCTCTTCAACAAACTGAAGCCCAAAAGGGGAGGTTTATTGGGAGGAGACAAGAATCTGTCATCATGGTAAGAAGCACAGCTAGTCCTCCAAAAGGACCAGAACTGAGGTGCCATTGGCACAAAGCAGTTCCCATCTCCTCCTCTCTCCAGAATCATGTGTCCCCGGGACTTGTCTTCCCTCTGCTTCTGTGCTTTATGATTCTTTCTCTGTAGCTCTTCACCCTCCACGCCATTTACACATGGCCCCTCATGAATGCTTTCAACCGCTGGGTGAGAAAGAGAGAGCAGGAGAGGTTCAGACAGGTCATTCTTGAAGTCTAGGGTATAGGCTGAGCAAGATTCCCCAGAGGTGCCTACTGCCGTGATCAAAGAGTCAGAACAGGAGAAAATAGAGTCAGAAGAGCAAAGGAAGTGAGAAGTGAACAACTGGGTTTGGGAGACTTCCGAGAAAGTCTCAGCAACAAGTTTAGAAGATCAGGGAAACTTACACTTGAGACAAAGGTTTTGGTTAGAACACCAAAGTGTTTGACTATAAGAAAGCTCTTTTACTAAAACTGCTTCTACCAGAAGATCTGCCATAGGAAATTAGGGAAATCACAGGCGGGAAGGAGTGGAGACAACATGGTGCCAGGCAGTACAGATCATGTTTTGAAGACATTTGTTATTTTAGGGGAAATTAGAAAAAAAAAAAAATCATAGCTCTCTCTTTGCAGCTGACCCAACTACAAGTGGTTTATGTTTATATGTGTAGGTGTGATTTTGTTTTCTTAAACAAGTTTGACTATGTGGGCATACAAAAAAGGAACTTCTAAAAATCAGGCAGCCTGATTTTTAGAATCAGTCATCCTGGTGGGCTGACCAGTGTTTATAACTTCCAGTTGCTTTTGAAAAGATCTTCCTTGGCTCTTTTTTGAATGGGATGGTCATAGTAGCCCAGAAAGGGAGAGCAGTAATACCTCATTTGGAATGTGTCTTAGACCATGTAATTGGGCTTTAGCCTAGATCCTGCTTGTGGACATCGCCAGATTCCAGAGATCTTGGTGCTTAAATGTTAAAGGGGCTTTTCCACTTGGCTGAGGGGTGTTTGTTAGAGGGAGACAAAACACCAATGACCACATCACTTCTCGACAGAAACCCTGAAGAAAGACACTGTCTTCAAAAAACTGGCATAATTTTTGCCCTCCTTTCTAGAATGAGCAGCACTAAAATTCAATCTCTGGATAATATATATATATATACATATATATGTGTATATATATGAATGTGTGTATCTATATATATGTATGTATGTATCTCCATTTGCATTAGTAAAGCAAAGTGAAGTGTTAAGTCATTTAAGAAATGCATTAACTAAAAAAAAGTTACAATATGCTTTTGAAAAAGAAAATGAGATGGATTTGGGGAAATTGAAACATATTATCAAAGCATGCTATAAGACCGTAGTAATTAGAATAGTCTGGTATTGGTTTAGAAACAGATCAAGAGGGGCACCTGGGTGCCTCAGTGGATTAAGCAGATGCCTTAAGCTCAGGTCAAGATCTCTAGATCTCTCTCCCTTTCTCAAATAAATAGTTAAAAAAAGAAGAAGAAGAAACAGATCAAGAAATGAATGAAAAAGGATAGCATCTAGAAATAGAAGCAAAAATCACAAAAATTGAGTATAATATAAAGGTGACTTAAATTTTTGAGAAAAAATGTAGAGTTTTCAATAAATGCTATTAAAACAACCAGCAAGCCATATGGAAACATAAAGTTTGCTCTCTATCCTAACCTTACGCTAAAATGCAACCATTATTCAGGATTTAAATGTAAAGAGTGAAATCTATCAAAACACTGGAAGAAAATAAGGGTAAAATTTTTACAAACTCGAAAGACCTAAGCATAACACAAAATCCAGAGACCACAAAAATAAAGGTGGATTACACAAACGCACACACACTCACCACGAACAAAAGAAAGGGTCAACCCAGCAAACAGGTCCACAGCATGCTATTAAAGAATGCATCATACACATTCCAATTAAAAGGTCAGAAGTTGGGTAATGAGATATAAGCAATGTTTCTAGGGACATTATTTAAACCTGTCATTTGTAATAGGAAATTTTAGAAAAATCACTGTGTGGGGGGGCTTGTTTTTTTTTTGTTTTTGTTTTTAGGGGGAAGTTGTGGAGGGGCAGAGGGACAGGGAGAGATAGGGGGAGAGAGAATCTTAAGCAGATTCCACACCTAGTATGCAGCCCTACTCGGGGCTCAACCTCACAACCCTGAGATCATGACCTGAGCTGAAAATCAAGAGTCTGTTGCTTAACCGACTAAGCCACCCAGGCACCCCCCAAGAATTGTTCTTTTTAAAGCATTACTCCTTGTGAAGTTTTATTTCATTGGCCCTCTCTTTGGTTTTTTTGGTTGCTGTTGCTGCTGTTGTTTTGAAATAAAAGTCAATAATCCCCCAAGATTATCCCAAGCAACAGAGCCCGTTTCTGGGTTCTTTACTTCAGTCATGTAACAGCTACTGATTCAAAACCTCCCTGAGGATAACTCCCATTTGTACAAGGATGTGTGTGCATTACAAGAATGATTGCTGCTTAAATTTCTCCTTTCTCTTTGCAATTAAAAAAAAAAAAAAAGACAAAACATCCATTGCCTTTTTTTTCAGATGATAAAACTAATACATTTTTGTGACAAAAATTTGGAGAACACATGAAGAAAATAATCTATAATCTCATTAAGCAGATATAACTCATTAAAATACTGGTATATTTCTTTGCCATATGTTCTTTGTAATTCTATTGTGACCTAATTTTTATCACACTGTATTTTTTATCATCATCCTGCTTTCTAAAATTGATCTTTTGTGAACATCCCTCCATGCCATTCAGCCTTCTACAGCATAATGTCTTAATGGCTATGGTATATTCCATTGAATGGAAGCATCATACATCGTTATGCAAAACTCTCATTTCTAATTGTTCTTCACTATAAACAGTTTTGGATAGACTATAGGCTTCTGAGATGGGCCCACAGCTTTCCTACCCTATAGCATCATCATACCAGCTTTCAAAGAATCAATCAGTATAGAAAAAGAAAAAAACTGACATATTTTTCCTTGATGGCGGTTATGTTTTCTCCTCCTGCCATTGTTTCTTCCTCTCTCTGCCATAAATCTTATGTTAAAGACACAAGAAAATTTATGTGCAGTCCAATTAAAAACAAAACTGGAAATGACTCTAGCTTGATAAGCAGTCTTTGTGAAATTTATTACCCTAATTCTGTGTTTCAAAGGGCACTCCAGCTATCGAAAGGATTGATTTTCAGAAGAACTTACTGTAAATAAAGATATCCAAACCTTGGGTACAAACAGAGTCATTGAGTTTTGATAGTATCATTATTTTTTCCTTTGTGCTGTGTCTTTCCCTTTATTCCTCTACTGCTAAATAATTTCCCTGTGCATTTGTACATTGGCCAAAGAGAGGCAAGGAAATATAATCAAATGCTGTTTCTTCCTAGCCCTTGGGAGATCGGATAGGTGGCAAAGTTGAAACTCATCAGCAAAACAAAGCTGTACAGTGACCCGGTGCTTGTAAATCTCCCTCACTCTCAATGCCTTTGTCCACATTAAGCTGGCTCACACCTGCTTCTCTGCTTAAAGGTCACTTCCTCAGGGAAGCCTTCCCTGACCTCCCAGCCATAAAAAGCACCCGGTATTTCCTCTCTCAAAGTGCGATCACACTTGGGATAATTTCTTGTCTTTCCATGGACTCTGTGAGCCCGATGCCATGCCTCTACGGTTCACTAACCTCTCCCACAGCTATCAAAGCAGCAGCACATTTGCAAAAATGAACACTGTTTGGATGAATGCATGAACAACAATGAAGAGATGTAAAAGTGAGCTGTATTTTTCCCATGCACATCTACGTGTCCTTTCACAGACAAATGTAATGTAGGAGTCACTCCCTCCAGTGACCACCCCACACCAAAGAAAACTTCCCAGACCACCCTTTCTGAAATAGCAGCCTCCTTCCAGTTCTGGCATGAAGAAGTCGCAAGGAGGAAAGGCACAGCATAGGGATCAGGGTCAATGGCACTGGAATAGTGTTGTACGGTGACAGATGGCACCCGCCCTTGTGGTGAGCTTAGCATAAGGTATAAATGTGTTCAATCACTCTGTCGTACACCTGAAACGAAGGCAACTGTGTGTATCAACTAGCTTTCAATACAAAAATACATAAAATATAGCATTTTTAACCCCCAGCACTGTCCTTCTCTACCCCCTTATCTTCTTTACTTTTTTAAAAAAATAATACTTACCACTACCTGACATTGTGTTATGCACTTAGTTATGGTATGTTCTCTGCAGTGAGGTCTGTGAATGAAGGGGCCCTTTTGCTGCTCTTTCTTCTACACCTAGAAGAGTCCCTAATAAATGTCAGCAGAATGAATGAATAAATGAGTGGGTGGGATTTCACAGTGTAGCCCTACTGGGCCATTGTGGCTTCTGAATGGCCATGGATTTCAGTAAAATTCATTACATTATAAGGCAGGGACAGATGAATATGCACATTTTTTTCATTTTTTTTCTTTTAATCAGTTCACTGTTCTGCCATGTATTAGCCATTTCTACAGTTTAGCTACCAAAATTTTTGTTCTATCACCTGATAGCAAATTGATATTATGTTCAAATAAAGTATTTCATAGAGTATAAAAAGAAACCACAGCATGGGGCACAGTATGTTGAGAGACAGACTCTTGATTTCAGCTCAGGTCATGATCTCAGGGTCATGGGATTGAGCCCTGCGTCATCGAGCTCCATACTCAGTGCAGAGTCTGCTTGGGATTCTCTTTCTCCCTCTCCCTCTGCACACCCCCACCCTCCCCATTCATGCTCTCTCTCACTCTTTCTAAAATGAATAAATAAGTCTTTTTTTTTTTTTTTTTTTTTTAAGAAACAACAAGAAACTTGTCTGAACGTTATGGGGATGTTTTTCCTTTGGGTTGTATTTTTACTTTTTTTTCACTTTTTACTTTTTTATTTTTACTGTTTTACTTTTTGTCAGTCGAGCAAGAAGGGGTAAGACATTGATTTGCCTTTGAGAAAATATGTTATTTTATCACATGGATAAGCTATTGTGCCCTCCTTTAAAATGTGAAGTACTAAGTTAGAACATAAATACAAAAAAAAAAAAAGGCAAAGAAAATAATGTTATAATCAATATAATGTGAAAAGTTAGACCCCCATCACATACAGAGCAATTAAAATGTTGCAAGGAAGATGTATGCATATGGACAAATTTGCAAGTGTTCATACAGATATGTCTATAATTTTATTGAAGAGTTTATGGGACAAACTTTCTGCAAAGTTGTTTATAATAATAAAAATGATTTTAAAAGGAAACCAGGAGAACTAAGTGTTCCAGAACATTTCATGTTTTCTCTAGCACCATTTCATGTTATTCTGGTTTTCTCTCCTTAAACTCACCAGTTATCCAAATTGCACAGCCTTTGAGATAACTTGCCCTGGCTGAGCTGGGATCCCTGGAAAATTCCAACACGATCTGCTCTTAGGTGTTAGAGCCCCCCTTTTGTCTCAATAAATGAACTGAGAAATACCAAGAGTCACATTTTGAATTGCCAGTTCCAAGATGAAATTGAAAATAACTTACAGTGTATTTGTGGGGTTTAGCATGATTTTTATTTGCCGATATTCTCCAGCCTGAAGCCCTACTCTGGGGAAGACACTATACAGTGCGGAAACTAAGAGACCTGCTAAAGGACTAAGGGACGTCCACACTATAAGACCACAATCCCCACCCCTCACACAAGGTCATTGCCTTCTCCAGGGGTCCCAGTCTGGGGCCCAAAAAAGAAGTTATATTTTTTCCCAGAGGCCATGGTCTCAGAGACTTCATGCTTCCTGGGGACATCAAGTTTTAGAAAAGGAAGGTGACTAGCTCTACTCATATAGCCCATACCTTATTTACTCTTCCACTCCCTTCCCCTATCATGGGTGCCATATTGGCATCTTGAAGGATTGGCCATAATCCCTGGCTCATTAACCAGCTTAGGAGTTAACCTTTCCAGGTAGGTGAAGCTAAAAGAGTTGGCAACCTCCCTGTTAAAATCATATTTCCTCCCCCACCCCTGCCTAATCCTGGGACCTAATGATATATCTGATAAACAACAATTTCATTGTAACCAGGGGGAAAGAATACATTAAGACATTCAGTCTATTTAATACTTCAACCCAGGTTTTAAGCATCCAACTGTGTTCATTCACAAGGCATTAAATATTTTCATATTCCACAAATGGGGCTTTTTGACAATGATGAATGAATGAAGTACAATGCAACTATTTTTAGCACGGTAATTGTAGTTAAAAGGCAGTGGTATGATAATCTTGCCCAAGCATGTCTGAGATCTCCCTTCCATTTTCTCAAAACAATGCTTGATATGTGTGGTTGCAGAGACTTGCTGCTTGTTTTCCTTCTGGTGAAGAATAGGTAACTCTTGACATTCCTCTAAAGCAAAGGGAATGGCATGTCTGAAATTGTGGTTTTGGCCAGACAGAACCTTCCTTTTCTCTATTTCCTCATTTGCTCTTTCTGGGGGGTGAAATTTCTTCTCCACATACGGTGGTACGTTACCATGAACCAAATCAGTTTCGTAGGAAAGTAATTATACTACATATCTGTACATTTTTTTTTCTAAGAAGAGACAGGAAGCATACCTAATAACATTAATGAACACTTTTGCAGGGGTTTCTACATAGTTTCTGTGTATTGACTTAAGCCAACACAATCAACACAACAACTCTAGAGGTAAGTTTCTATTTTATCTTCATGTGATAGGTGAGGAAATTGATGCATTGAGAGGTTAAGTAACTTGCCCAAGGTTCTTAGCAAGCAAATGGCAGAGCCAGAATTAAAAACTGGGCGTCCGGCTCCAGACTCTGACCTCAGTCTGTGTACTGCACTCATAACAGTGTCCCTGGCATCTGAGCCTTACCTCTACTTGATGGGTGAGGCCACTGAGACTTGGAGAGGTAAAGTTATTTGCCCAACGTTGCAAAACTGATGAGCAGCTAACCTAGATTTCAACGCAAGCTTCAGGTCTCTTTGGCTCCAGTGTCTGTGTTCTTTCCAACCCCAAAATAACGCTGCCCTGATACTTTTTATTCCTATTGTCCTTTCAAGTATATCATGGCCTAACTAGACTCGTGTGGGCTGGTGTGAAAATCCAGTCATCACCAAGAACTTTCTTTTCCCCTTAGAAATGTTTTCAAACTTCCAAAGAATCATCTTAAAAATGTCTAGTTGCCATTCATTACCTCTACAAGTTAGGGATTAATCAAGATTAGAAAATAAAATCGAACTCTAAAATGTTAGACAGCACAGTATTTTTGAAAGGTAAACGACTATACCACTTGGTTTCTCATTCTGCTAAGGACCTACCAGGTTGGTTGAACTAGCAAAATACATTTTCTCTAAAACAAAATGAAGACTATAAGAACAAAACACGTAGGTAAGGCTTTAATTTTTTTCTTGATCAGTTACTAACCACGCGTCTACACTGTGCTTATCCTCTGCAAAGCAAGTAGTAAGAGCCCATTAACTGCAATGCAGAAAGCTTCTCTTTTCTCTTTCTTTTTTTGAGATTCCCTCTCCAAGTTTTTGTTTGCAGGGAAGTCCTTGGTGCACACTTGAACACGCTGGGGAGACCGCACTAGATGAGCTTGCCTCAAGAATGAATCTAAAGATAAAAGCTCCTTGAAAAACAAGCAGTCAAACCTGATTATCATAGAACCCCATAGCATAACACATCGCTGATATTTTTTTACACATGAAGACCCACAGGGCCTCGTGTATGTTTTTATTTCTGTTTCAGCAAATTTTAAGCTGAACTGTGACTTCCATGTTCAGAATTAATGAGGCTTTTGCTGTGCTTTGAAATTTGCTGTCAGCCACTTCCTGTGTATTACTGGTTTTGAGACCAATTCGGCCAACGGCAAGTAAGTCCTGCTTGCTCTCTCTCCCGCCCAGGTCCTTAGAACCTGATTTACTGAACAGTGGCCTTCCTGTCCCAAAGTGCTGCACAGTAAAATGGACTGCCCTTCAAAACAGCTACAGACCTTACAACAGACACATTGGAAGTGTTGGTTGAAAGAAGATGCTTAGGAATCCCTTGGTACAGGAATGGCTCTTACAGTGAAACATTGAAATGAGCTATATGTGTAGCTCAGCATTTATTTCACAGAATGTAGAGGAAAAAATTGTTGGACTTTAGATATAAGAATGCCTGGTACTTTGTTAAAGTTAAAACCATTTCAAATACACACACACACACGTAGGTATACACATAAACACATGGATGTCAATGGAAATATTTACTTTCTGTAGCTACATTGTCCAACAGAAAATTGCCATTCTCTCTCTCCCTCATTATTGTTGACACGCTTCTTAAAAGAAGTGATCTATATTTGTGGCCTCCTGTACTTCACTTCAAAATCCTTCCTTATCTTCCTACAGACCCATTTTTCTGACTGACATCCTAAAGTCAAATGGCTTTTCCTCTGTCTTCGGTCTCTTTGACTTGAGAGCCACGCAAATGAACAGAGTTTAATGTTGGAAAAATAATCATCAAAGTTGATTTGACATATATTAAATGATTGATAGGCAACATAGTATTTTACAGCGAGCTCCCAGCGAACACCGTAAAGAAGTTTAACTGAGTGTTACTGTTCCCAGCCCAATCAATTTTTATTTTTCAGTTGTTCTTTCTGCTTTATTGGATCAACGATTGAATTTTATTTTATTTTATTTTATTTTATATTGTCCAGGCACCACGCACCATGCTACACACTTGGTACATATTATTTTATTTAGTCCTCACATACATGCTAAGATTATTGTCCTTATTTTACCAGTGATGAAACAGAGGCCCAAGAATGATTAAGCAACTTACCCAAGATTATAGGGCTAACCGTGGAACAAAGATCTGAACCCACCTTGGTTAGACAAGAAAGTACTTGTTCCCAGTTCTCGAGATCTACACATCCTATCAGTCACGATCATCTTTTTCTGGGGGCTCGGACATTTACACACTCATTGTGCATACGCATGTACCCGATGCATGGGCCTGGCACTCAGTCAACATTTAAGTGTTAAGATTCCAAGATAAAGAAAATATTCCAAGATAAAGACACAGTCCCATCGATCAAGACATTCATGGTGCAGTGGGGAATACAGGGCAGTAAATAACTACACAGTGCCACAGGACAGTCACCACACTAGAGACGTAAGAGGTGCCATGAAAGTGGGGTCGACAAAATCCACCTGGGGAAGTGAGGAAAGTTGTTGGAAAAGGGCTTTGGTTCCAAGAGAGATTTGAAGAGCACAGAGCAGTTTGAGGGCAGAGAGGAAACAGGCGAGGCTCGATGGCTTCTGGGCTCTGGGCTCTGGGATGTGACATTCCTATGCCTTCAGGCCCCTCTGTCCTCCTGAAATCTCTGGACTTAGGGTACTTAACTGGGATACCTCTCAGCTCGTCCTCATCAAGAACAGCTTGGTGTAGAGGTAAAGGTATCAGGTTCTTTTGACTTAATACTCTTTTAATGCTCTATCCCTGTTCCTCCTTAATACTCTAGTCCAGTTATTTTCAAAGCGGGGTTCCTGGACCAGCAGTAGCACCTGGGAATTTGTTAGAAATGCAAATTCCTAAGAAACAAAAATGAGCAAAGGGACAAAAAAAAGAGAGAGAGAGAGACAAACCAAGAAACAGACTCTTAACTATAAGGAACAAACCGGGGGGGCGGGGGGATGGATGAAATGGGTGATGGGGATTAAGGAGGGCGTTTGTGATGAGCTCCAGGAGTTGTGTATGTAAGTGATGAATCAATATATTGTACCCCTGAAACTGATATTATACTGTACATTAACTAACCGGAATTTAAATAAAAACTTAAAAAATGCAAATTCCTAGACCCCACTCCAGATTTACCACATCAGAAACTCTGCAAGTGAGCCCAGAAATCTGGTTTCACAAGCCCTCCAGGACATTCTGAAACACACTGGAGTTTGGGAACTGCGGCTGTATACTTACTGTCCTCTCTCTGCTTTAGCACAGCGGGGCCGAGTTCTCCGAGGAGCTGGGAAGTGGGGTACATCTCTTCTGTTCACGCCTGGACACCTAGTACTTGCACCAGCATTGGACACAGAGTAGGTGTTCAAGAAAACATTTGTGGAAAGGAAGAATGAATGAATGATTACAAAATGAATTCCACAAGCAAACAGAAAGCTACAAGTACTGATACTTTTAGAAGAGCTCATATAATTTCACTGAATTTTAAGTGTCTGGTTAGAATGGAAGGAAGCAGACTGTGGGAGGTCTTGGGAGGGAAAGAGAATGAACGTTTGCTCAGCACTGTCTCTGTGCTGGGGGCTTTTCAGAGGCTTTCCAATAACTCTCAGCGACCCCAGGAAGGAGCCGTTGTTGTCTTTGCCTGGAAGACTAGAAACTGATGCTCAGAGAGGCAATGTTCCCAGAGGCACAGAGCTGGTGGTGGGTGGTACGCAGCCAGCGCGCCATGACTCTCTCTCCTCTCCATGGCCCCTCTATAGTCCACCAGGAGCAGCCAAGGAGTAGACACAGGGAAACAGAAAGCCCTGGGGGGGAAGACAAACTCCATGAACCACTTTGCCCAGCATCTTCGCCATCACCGCTACACATTTGTCCAGGACGCTGAGCTAAGCAGAGGCTTTAAGCTGTTAGGGACTGGTTCTTAGGCATTCTGTACCATTTTTGGTCATCTTCAGGACTCTCGTCCCCTCCACTGGCAGCGACATCATACCATCTCTCATCTTCTCCCGGCTAAATGTGCCTTTTCAGCCACCTTCCCTGACCCTGCGAGGAGAGGTCAGTTCACCAAGCCTCTCCGTGTCCGGGCTAGAGGACGCCTCCCTGGCTGGGGTCCCGTCCAGTGCAGCCTCCACTCCTGATGCTGTCCTACGTGAATTTCAGCTGCAGCTTTACAATCAGACTCCCCCCAGAACCTAGAGACTCTGGTTCCCACCAGTGGGTCCTCTTTTCCCTCTACCCATTAGAGACTTCTTCCTTTCAGAGAGCCTCAATGACATTTCATGAGTCTCCAGGCCCGGCCAGGCCCCGAGCTCCCCTACAGTATCTATCTACCAGTTAGCTGTTTTGCTCAGGTGTTCACTTTAAATACAGCGTGTTTGAACCGAACTCATCAATTCATTCTCTAACGCTGTGCTTCATCCCAAACTGCCACTGTCTCTGTTGTTGATTCCACATCCAATCAATCACTCGTCAGGCTTTTCAATGACCCACTTGAGTACTTAACCCCTCCCTTCCTTTGTAGCCTCTCTCTTCCCCTCTCCCTCCCTCTGTCCCTTCCTTCCCTTTCTCTCCTCTTCCTCTTTCCACAAGTAGGTCCTCAGCCCTCGCTCTGTGCCAGCTCAGGCCTTGTCTTCACCTTCCTGGTGCCTCCGTTCTAGGAGAGCAAGAAAGCCGACAAGCAAGCCAATCAACGAATTGTAGCTTGTGATAAGTACAGTAAAATAAATAATAGGGCGCTGTGTAGTGTGTGGTGATGGGAGAGACCAGGAAAGGCTTCCTGGGGAGGTGACATTTAAGCCGAGACTTGTGAGGAGCAGTGAGCCGGGGAGGCTGGGGTGAGGCACCTGTTGGGACCGGAGCTAAGTGAACGGGTTGGGGGAGGTGGAGCAGCCAGGAGCAGGCAGGGGCAGGCCATGTGGGGCCCAGAGGACAAGTAAGGAGCTCAACTTCACTCAAAGTGCCGTGGAAGCCCTCAGGAAGATTCATGGAGGGGTGGCCCAGACTAATGGACACCAAGAGAAGGTATGGAGCGCACAGGGATCTTTCCAGCTGCTACCTCTAAACGTCTTTCTGATAGAACATCCTTCTAATGAGCACCGATGCTCTTTGTCCCACCAAAATGGTGAGAGTTACATTCTGTACCATTCAGTCGCAATGTTTCAGAAAGAGGGGGTCTTGGGTATTTGTAATGAGTGACATCATCGTCAACAACAATGATATTAGTAAAGCTTATTGACGGTCACTTTGTGCACTCAATTGGAGTACTCACATATATCATACGTTTTAATGCTCAACAGTACTTGAAGGGGTATATAGTTACCTTCAATTCACAGGTAAAGACAGAGAGGTTCATTAACTTGCCCAAAGTCACATAGCTGTTAGGACAAAAAAAGAATAAAGAGATCATCTTTGAGCAAACATGGTAAGGCTTTGACTGTTTTCTCCTTCCTGTTTTCCCAACTCCTTTTGGGAAACTCAAATCACTCAAAGCTATACAAAGTAGGAAGTTAAAGCTCCCCAAAATCCTGCCCCATCATGTGACTTTGAACTTTCTTTGCAGTTTTGCTCCAGAAATGCTGAAATGTTTCGCATTGGCAGTGCTGAAAGGCTCTCAAATACCATGCCCTGTGAAGGGGCTGGTCCTCCTGGAAGCTGGTGCAGAGACAAGGCGATGCAGAGCCACTTTCTTACCATCTCTGCTACAGGAAGTGGACGCCAGACTGTTCTGTCTCCAAAAGGAGCCGCACCCACTGGGGGTCAAAGAGCTTTAGCCAGTTTCTATCACTGCTTCGAAGGACAGGCCAAAAACAGCAGGAAAAGGACAACGAGAGGTTACCTACACCCACAACCAAAAAAGAATTCAGAGGCCAAGTCTGGTTGTTCATTTCAAATTTTCACGTCTCCTTAAGACAGATCATGTGCGTTTCCTCTGTCATGAAAACGACAACTTCAGCAGGAAAACTAATCACCCCCGAGTAATATTCTGGTGTCATTTTTATCATTCTGAATAAAAGATGGAGGTGTTCAAATTTCTAAACCCCGCTGGACAGAAGGCAGTTTTCCTAGCAGGGCGAGGCCATGCTAACTGTTGAATAGGAAAACCAATTAGCATCCTGTGTGAATTATCTTGTCTTTTTTTTTTTTTTTTTAGACCGGAAATCGAATGGGAAGGGTTCCCTCCTGTTCCAAGTGAGTTCCAGAAGAATTACTCATGCTCCTTAACCTATGAGTCAGACAGGAATCTAGGAGAGTGTTTCCAAAACAGGCCGACAATAAGATAAACAAAGCAATTGATATGTGACAGTGTGGAGAAGCTGGGTGGCAACTGGCCAAAGCAAGGGACGGGGTCTAGTGCAAGAGTACAGCAAGCAAACCCGGGATGGCCGAGTTGCCCAAGACACGCTCCGGAGTACTGGAGCTCTGCAGGCCAGCTCAGAGCATTTCCTGAAAGTGAGCGTCCACCCAGAGATCTGTCTCCAGAGCCTTGCTTCGATTTCATTGACTTTGTATATGGAATTAGAGCATCTTCCCCTCAAATGACTCTAGGGGCTGACCACTATCACCCAGCACCTCCTGGCTCTCTAAAAGCTTTGGCTAGCCATGCGTTTTGACATTTCACAACACAGGATATTAATCATTTTGGGACTCTGGGCCTGTTCCCAGTGTCCATGTTTGCCACTGTTGATCTATAGCCCAAAAAATAGCTCCTCAATGAACAGAGGCTTCCCTGGATCGAAATATAAATTAACCGAGAATGCTCAGCTTAGGAAATAACCCAGCACCGAGCTGGATTCTCTCTTGGGAATGGGAAAAAAAAAGAAAGCCTTCTCCCTGCTCCCTCCAGGAGGGGGTCTGAAGCCAGATCTCGGTTGGGCCTGCCTGAGGCTGTGAAGGGCCTACAGGTGTCCCTGAAACAGAGGCGGAGTGGTAGCTGCCACCTTTTAAGGATCCTGCCCCTGGGCCCGAGTCCTGTCATCTGCAGAGAAAACAGCAGGGTGGGTGTGCTGGAGGAAGAGCAAGGCCTGACAGGTGTTTTTCTTCATCCCTCGTCGAACCCACAGAGGCAGGCTGGGCTGTGGGGCGGGGGAGGCATCCATCTTCCACAAGAAGTCAATGATCTTCCCGAACACTGCCCAGATCACCTCCCGCTTCCTAGAAACTCTGAGAGAACTGTCTCCCCACACACAGCGTCAGCAGAAATTCCACAGTTCCTCACTGCTGTTCATGGCCCTTCCCTCCCTGACTCCCTGCTTACTGGCCATCCCTCCTGGGTCTTCCCACATTTGCCTACTAGTTAGTTCCTAACCCCACTGTGTGCTGTCAGCTCAGGTTTCTCCTTCCGCCTGGAATGCCGTCCTCTTGCTGACTACTTCCTGCCCAGCCCTCCAGCATCCCCTCTGCTGGCAGGAAGGCTCCCCTCCCCAAGTTCGTTGCTCCCAGCCTGGCTCACTACAGGCAGGCTCTCTTCTGAGGGGGATTAGCTGCTGGGGGATTGTGCCTTGCGCGTCTTCCCTGTGAAGACTGTGAGCTCCCTCAGGGCAGGCACTGGGTTTGCTCCTTCCATCTTGGGCTCTTGCAAAATCAACCACGTCTCACTGAAGCAAGATGAGTTTTCCGTATCAGTTACCGTTATTCTTCGCTTTTCAGAGAATGGCCAGCAGTTTAAAAGAAGCATGCCCAACAGCGGTGAGGCTCTATGCTTTTCTTCCTTACAGCTTTCTGCAATTTCAATTTGACTTTCAGTAACATTTGGCTTGCACCCCAAGACTTATGGTCTTCAGTTTTCGAGGGTAATGGCTTCGGGGTGCACTGATTTCTGTGATTAATTAAGATAGGGACAAATGGCAAACACATATCCCACTCCAAATCCTCCTCTCACACACACATACGCAGTCCACAGACAGAAACTCCGAACAGTATGTGAGGACGGCTGATGGTACAAAATTCAGCGTATAATAAAAATTTTAAATGTCACTTAATACAGAAAGCTGTTTAGTTAATAGGTGTTTAGAGGAAGGCACAGTGGGTTCTCGGCAGGGTTAGGGGCCATAAAGGGCTACCAAAGGGGGCAAATGCATATTGATATTGTGGAAAAGTCTCACTGGCTTGTCTTTCAGTGTGAAGCAAGCTTTTTCTCTCTCAGTGTTTGTACAGGCTGCTCTCTCTGCCTAGAAAGCCTTTCCCCTTCACCTCCAGCCCCTCTGTTAAGTGCCTTCACCCTTCAAGTGTCAGCTCACACAGTACTGTCGCAGAGGGGCCTAGACTCAATGTCCTGGTACTCTCCCTTCCCCTGTTGTTCGTATTTTCCTCAAAGGCCCTGCTGCTGCTGCTGCTGCTGCTGCTGCTGCTGCTGCTGCTCCTGCTGGAGATGATTTTACATCTGCTTCTCCTGTTAGACTGAAAGCAACCTGAAAGGAAGAGGATCTGTGTGGTTTTATTTATTAATTTATCCACAACACAGAGTACGGGTTCAATAAATACGTCTGGGTAAATGAGGGTAGTCTAAGCCAATGTTCCACTTGGCAGCTAGAGGGAATTGGCTGGTTTCTCGGATCAGCACCTTTCCTTGCCCACTCAGCTCCCTGCCCGCCCACCCCCACTCCCCTGAACCTGCTTCCCAGAAGTTCACCTCCCTTATCACCTTCCCCACTCAATACATTCCTCCTCACTTCCGGACACCTTCTCATACTCCCCCCTCCATTGCAACACTCTCCCTAGGCTGTCTCGGTGACTCCTGCTTCTGGGCTCCCCCAAACACTTTGACTTTCTTCCGCAGTTTCTCATCTTCATTTCTTTCTTTCTTATTACAAAAACTAGAAGGTACTTTTAGAAAACCTTGAGCAAACATCAAAGAGGGGTGTAGCGTCAAAAGCGAAACTCTCCCTTCCCCTTCTCAGCTTTCCAGTTGACCTTTGGTACCACGGAGTTCTGTCCTCTGCATTTACAAGCACATTTTACATCTTCTCTCTTAAATAAATTAAAAAAAAAAAAGGGGGGGGGACCATTGTATACTTTTAGGAAGTAAAAAACAGATCAGACAATACTGAGTCATGACATTTTTCAATGACTATGTGTTATTTTTCTTTCCACATGAGAATAGAGGGGCCTTGCTTTTTCCACGGCTGAGGGTTAGTCCATGTGTGCCTATACTTGCATTGTAAAAAATCAGTTTCTTCACAACTGTTTAGGTGCTTTCTATTTTTGTGAATTGCCAGCAGTCCTGAGTACGTCCCCTTACACATCTGAGTGGCTATTTCTCTGGACCACATTCCTAAGAGTGGAGTTGCTGCATCCAATGGCCTCCCATTGGGGGTTTTGACGGCTATCGCCCGACTGTCTGCTGAAGAAGCAGTGCCCCATGCGTGGCGTGTGATGCGCGAGCATGTCGGGCTCTCACAGCCATGCCTAGCTATTGTGTCGGTGCTTTACCTTTCTTCTCTCACTGCTCCAACTTTTCCTGTCCTCAGCTGTTGAAGTTGAATAGATTTTCCCTGCCTCCGTGCCGTTCACCCCTACACTATTGTTTATATCCTTTGCTCCTCTGCTGATTAGATGGTTCAATTTCATTTTTTACTCATTTCTGCTGGGTGTTCTTTTTTTTTTTTTAATTATAGTGAAATGTACACAGCACAAAATGTGCCATCTGAACCAGTCTGAAGGGTCTCGCTCAGGGGCATCAAGTGCATGCTCTTTGTCACGCATCCATTCCCACCACCCAACTCCGGGGCTCTTCATCTTGCAAAACTGAATTCTCCCTTTCCCCCAACTCCCAGCCCTGGGCAACCACCCTTCTCTTTTCTGTCTCTATGAATTTGATGACTCTCTGGCTTTTAAAATCGTATGCATATAGGGGCACTTGGGTGGTTCAGTCGGTTAAGCTTCCAACTCTTGGATTCAGCTCAGGTCATGATCTCATGAGTCGTGAGATCGAGTCCCAAATCGGGCTTCATGCTCAGCTGGGAGTCTGTTTGACATTCTCCCTCTCCCTCTGCCCTCTCCATTCTCTCTCTCTCTCTCAAATAAATAAAATAAGTAGCAGGCATATAAACTTCTGTTTGTTGTAGAGGTTCAAAATGTTTTTTCCAAAAACCTTAGCTTGCCTTTTAACTATAACGTCTCTTGTCACATAGAAGGTGGTCCTTTTCTTAAGGTTCACATTTTTATGTCTATAAATACGATCATCTTTTGCTTTATGGCTTGTAAGTTTTATGTTTTGCTTTGTAGAATCTCCTCAGCCTCAAATAATCAAAGTGTTTTCCTGATTTCTTCCAGTAATAAAATTACCGCAGTCACTGCCTCCTTCGCCCTTTGCTGTTAGGTCTCACCCCTTCTTGTCCCTCCCTCATCACCATATTTAAATTGAATTCTTAAAGCCATGGTAATCTAGGCCCTTGGTTCTTGGCTCTCCTTCATCTCAGCCTGCCATATTCCGCCGCAGCCTTGGACCGTGCCAATGCCCTGCTTATTCTTGAAAACGTCACCTTGACTCTTGCCACTCTATGTTTTTGCTCTTCCTCCCACATCTTTTGCTACTCTTTTAGCTTATTCATTCAAAATGTTTTTATTGAGTATCTGCTATGGACCACAGCTGTTAGGTGCTGGGGACACAGTTGTGAACAACACAGGCATTGTCATGGACCTCTGGTTCCTTACGGCTTAAGAGGGCAGATATAAGACAGTCGTATATATTCTCTATATCAGCCACCTGTTGTGCATGTGTATGTGCGTGCACACACATTTACATATTTGCAGAGTGTTATGAAAGTAAATAACAGGGAGGAAGGGGAGAGAGGAAGTCAAGGAAAGACAACTTGAGGAAGTGATTTTTAAGCTGAGCTCTGCAGGATGAGAAAGGGCTAGCTGGCTGAGGAGTGGAGAGTTTGGAGGGGGAGCTTCCAGGAAAAGGAACGAAAACTGGGAAGACACTGAGGTTAGTAGGAGCTTGGCAAATTCAAGAAATCAAAAGAGGGCCAGTGTAGCTGGAGTGCAGGCAGCAAGGTGGGAGATGAGGTCAAAATCATGAATAAAGAACTAGGTCATACCAGGTCTTATGGACACGTGGAGAGGGCTGGAGATTTCTTCCCAAGAGCAATGAGCAGCTATTAACAACCTCTCTTCTCCTGCCTGTTTCCCCACTTTGGATACCCATCGTAGATGAGTCTTTGGTGCTCTGCCCTCCTCTTGGCTCATTCAGTCTTATGGCTAAGTAATCATCTCTCTGTGGCTTACTCCTGAATCCTAATAACCTCCTGGATTCTAGTCCTTTTCCCACCGACCTCCTAGGGTTATTACTAAGGTGTCTTGATGGGTTCATGTATGTAAATGTTGAAAACTGTCCCCAGTTTCCTTTCCAAAATCTTTCCTTCTCCTGTATTTCCCATCTTGATCAACAGCAGTTCCCATGCACCCCCATTTTCCCAGATTGGAAACGTGTGTCTCCTTGACTACCTCTCCCCTTATTTACTCAATCATTTATTCTGAGGATACAGCAGGGACCACTGGTGAAACTTGCATTCCATGGAGACGACCAACAGGAAACACCTATGTGTATTATAATGTCAGTAAATGATAAGTGCTATAATAAAAGCAAAGCACAGAGAAAGTGATGGGGTGGGAACGCTGCTTATTTTCATCAGAGAAGCTCTCTTTGAGAAGGTAGATTTGAGCAGAGGAAATAGCAAATGCAAGGGCCAGAGGTGGGAGCAGGCTTGCAACGCTGCAAAAAAGATCATAGCTGGAATGCATCAAATGACAGGTTGAAAGTAGTGAGAAGAAGCCTGAGAAGAGGCACTTAGAGACTACAGACTTCAGGAAGGTATGGAAAGGGGATTGGAACTTAATTCTAAGTGAGGCGAGAAACCTTCAGAGGGTTTGACATGATCCTATATGTAAAGATCAGAGATCTGTCTGGTGCTATGTGAAGAACAGACTGCGGGGGCAGAGGGAAGACCACACAGTCATCCAAGTCCTTGCCACACTCGCAGGGTTTTGCCCACACCCATCCCCCTCCCCTATCCTCACAGCTACTGCCCTAAACTAACCCCTTCCCTCTCATACCTGAACCACCCCTGGGGCCGCATTAATGATCTTCCTGCATCCTTCTGGATTTCTCCTCCAGTTGCACACATCTGAACAAGCCCTTTCTTTGTTCAAGTCTTCAGTTGCTCCCTACCCCATACAAATGGAAGTACAACTTCTTTAGCCTTGGGTTCAAGGCCACTCCTTTGTTCCCACTGTATTTCCCACTCCTTCTTTCACACAGGCCAAGCTCAAGTCACTTCACTACTCAGTTCCCCATAGAAGCTTCTTGCCTTCCATGTCCAAGCTTTAGCCCAACCAGTTGCATCTCCCCATAAAGCATTCTCTCACCATCCTCCATCTCTGTAAGACCCAGACTTCCTGAACCTTTCCCGATGGCCCAGGCAAAGGGGATTCTTCTTGCCTTTGGACTTTTACACTTTTCCAATGACACTAATCACTCTCTAAATGGCTATAATTCTTTATTATACACATCTTATCTTTCTCATGAAATTATAAGTTTCCAGGGGTCAGGATCCAAGTGTACTTTGTATCCACACTGCCCAGTCCAATGTGCATGGGGAGACACCCCAGGCATTCGTCAAATGGATGGACTGCTGGCTCTAGAGTGTTTAAGCTATCTATTTGGGGAGACAACCAAGTCCGAAGTTCATTCAAATGAATAATACAAGACTGTATAAAATGGGAGGGATACCTCAGGTAACACGCTCTACGGACTGTAGGGATTCAGAGGGGCAATCTCTAGAAGATGGCTTGGTCAGGGAAGGGCTGGTAACAGCTGATGTTTCTGGGATGCTTGCCATGTGCTGGGCTCTCTAGGCCGAACACTTTCCTGCATTGTCTAACTCCTCTCCACTACCCTATGCTACTGATATCCCTACACACTGATACGATACCCCCCTCCAGACGAGGTAGCAAGGTGAAGTGATTTTTCTCAAAGTCACACTGTTACTAAATCTATAGACGTGGGACCTGAACCCATGCCTATCTGATTGGTTAGCCTGTATCAATCCCTCTAGTAGTCTGCCTTTGGAAAGTCTCTGCGGTGAAGACAGGGTTTGCGTTTTATCTCCTGCCTCATTGCAAAATGGCTCTGAATGCGTTAAATCTGAGCTGAGCTGTGCCAGAGGAGATGACGAGGATCTGCAGATGAAGTAGGTGGTTCGGGTTAGGGAAATAGCTACTTGTAGGCTATCAGGCAGACTCGTTCCTGGATGGAAGCAGAGTGTGTTGACTACATTGGAGGATGTATCTGGAGTCTTGTTGGAGGCTAATGTGTGGAAGGTGTTGAGTGCCAAGGAGGATTGTTGAATGTTAATGACTTAGGACACCAGGAGATGTTGAGGGTTTATGAGTAGGCCAGGGTAGAACTCCATTCAGAGAACATTCATTGGTATAGATTTTGCACTAAGCTGATGAATGGAAAAGTACGATTCACTGAGTAAACACTTGCTCTCAAAGAGTTGATCATCTTTTGGGAGATACAGCCCGTAGGAGGCAAACAAAGCACAGTGGGGGCAGAGCTAGGAGAGAGGGTTTGTAAGAAGGAGCGGGAGAACCTCCTAAGGTTGTGGCATTTGAACCAAGCCTTGCAGACAAGTGAGGGTGGAGAACAGTAATGGTGACTGCTTCTGGATCAGGGGAAGGGGGCGAGAGTGGGTTTTATAGAAGGTTCCCCGGTAATCATACATAGGCCGGGTCATAACACATATGTCTAACACATTTCTGAGGGGGAGATGCAGTTAAGGCTAAAAATCCCTCTGCACAGGCAGCAACACCCGTGAAAAAGACTCAAGAGTCTCAGCAGTGAGCAAGTTCAGTAAGAGAAAGGGATTGCTTGCCTGTCAAAGGAGCTGAAGTCATCAGGAGCTTCCTTAAAAGATGGTCCCGGCTGCACCACTGGCTCCCAGACTCTAGCCCGAGAATTGTGTTAATTCTGGGGGCCACCTGCTAGAGCAGCAATTCACAGTCAGGGGTGATGTTGACCTTTAGGAGACATTTGGCCATATCTCGAGACATTTTTGGTTGTCACACTGGGAGGGGCTGCTACTGACATCTAGTGTAGAATCTAGGGGTGCTGCTAAGCATCCTACACTACCCAGGATGCCCCCCCCATTCTCTGCAACAAAGAATTACCCAGACCAAATGTCAGCACCACCAAGCTTGAGAAACCCTGACCCAGAGGATGGAGCATCCACAGCTGGGTTGAGGTTCTGACAACAGTGTCCTTTGAAGCAGTTGAAGTAACTGGGAATGTGCATCCTGGAGATTTAGGCACCTGATAAATATCTTAGAAAGGCAGGTTGTTCAGAGCAACCACCCCCGCTTCTATCATCACTCACCCCGACTACTGCTATCGGAGTCCAACCAGACCCAATGTTTGGAAGATTAAGACAGTCATCATAATAGCAAATGCTTACATAGCATTTACTGCATTTCAGGTGCTAAGGAAAGAGCTGCACCTATGCCAACGCACTGAATGGTCCCAGCAAACCCAGCTCAGCCAGTTTTCAAGTGGGGAGACTGAGACACAGAGAGGAAGGTAAGTCACTTGCCTAAGATCACAAATCTTAGCGGGTAACAGAGCCAGAATCTGAACCCCGGCAGCTGTGCCCTGAAGCACTGTGTGGTATTTGTGATGCTGCTTTGGAGAGAGCTGCGTTTGCAAGACACAGATCCAAGCTCCAATCCCAGCGTTACCACTTACGAGCTGTGGAACCACGGGCAGTTTCTACCCCCTCATCGCAGGGACAGTAAGATGATAAATGGCAACTAGCTCTTCCACAACAACTCCAGGAGGTACGTGTTTAATGCCCTCGTTTTACATAAGCTTGCATTATGTGGCTTTGAGAGGTCGAGTGACTTGCTCAGGGTCACCCAGCTCGAAAGTGGGGAGTCAGGATTTAAACTCACATATATTTGATCCCAGAGCCAATTTTTGACGACCAAGCCATATACTCAGAAGCTGAGGGTGAGGGCAGCCGGACAGAGCATATGAAAATTTCCTGGAACGTAGAAAGCAATTAACAAGAGCTACTTGTTATTATCATAGCAATCCTAGCTTTGATCTTCGTGACCAGCTCACTCAGGTATGCATGGCAGCCCGGAATTCTGGCCAAGAGAGCAAGATCAGCAGAAGATGAATGATATGTGGCTTATGTGCAGATCACAAGCCCGCAGCCGGCTATCCCATAAGCCTGAGCTTCGGTCTCTCCGGTAAGGTGGTGTCACTTTTGATCCATTTGTCCTGCTCTCTGCACAGTCTACTATTCATAGAACAGGAGTGGGAGGAGCAGGGACAGCGTGAGGCTAATTTAATGTCAAGGTTCCATAGCCCATACACTTCATAGATTCCACTTAGTCATTAAAAAAAAAAAAAAAAAAAGAATGTGGTGCCTTGTGCAAAACCGGAAAAGCCACCCCACACTCACATCCAGCACTGGAAATAGAACCACAGCTCACCTGATGGTTTAATTCCACCCAGGAAGGATTTCATTTCCAAACAATTGCCTGATTTCATTGTAGGGAATGCTGTGTGAGCGTTTTCCACAGAGAGGGGGTGGCCTCTGCCTCGCTGGAGGGCTGGTAGCACATGGAATCTGCCAGCAGTGGATTCTTAAACATGGAATCCTGGCCAAAGGGACACCAGACAGGAAGGGACGGGAGAATTACTTGAGTGACAGACATGCGCACAAATGGCCAGGGGAGCCCTGGGCCATGGACCACCAACTGCCTAGTTGGGGGAGAGTGGTCAGAGAAACTCTCACAGTGGGGGATATTTGAGTTGGGTCTTGAGGGATACATAGGGATTTGCCAGCGTGAGAAAGGGGGACGGTATATTGACACAAGAGACCAACAGTCCTGTGAAAGCTCTGTGACCTGGGAGAACATAGCCACTCCTATGCTATGTGGCTGGTTGTGGCAAGAGTTCAGGGAGAGAGGGGCATGGAGTGAAGGAGATGAGGCTGGAAATGTGGACTTGAGTCGGCTCATAAAAGGCCTGTAGGTCTACAATGGCTTCTGGACAGCTTGGTGTAGTGGAAAAGATTTCTGGCTGTGCCGTAGGAGGAGAAAAAAACAGGGGTTTGGAGTGTGTCAAACCTGGTTTTGAATCCAAGTTCCATTATTTACTGGCTACATGACTGAGATCACATTACCTTACCTCTGAGTCCCAGCATCCACGTTTGCAAGATGGGGACACGAAGCCCACCTCCCAGAGGTGTCATTAGGATGAAACAAGGTAAAGGGCAAACTCCTGACACAGTCAGAGCACACCACAGGCTCTTGGTGAGCATTATTTCCCCCTTTCCTGGACAGGGAAGAGTTTCAACTAGATCTCTGTTTTAGAATGGTACCTCCAATGCATTGTTCTAGGGGGAAACTGACAGCAGAGAGAAGACTCAGCTTTGAAGGTGGAGTTTTAACAGCTTCAGTTTCAGGGCTACATCCTCATTATAGGTACCAGATTCTGGGGCTACAGACTCTGGTTCCACTATCTGAATCTGTCTTTAAGAAGACTGGATAATGGGGCACCTGGGTGGCTCAGTGGGTTAAAGCTTCTGCCTTCGGCTCGGGTCATGATCCCGGGGTCCTGGGATCAAGCCCTGCATCGGGCTCTCTGCTCAGCAGGGAGCCTGCTTCCACCTCTCTCTCTGCCTGCCTCTCTGCCTACTTGTGATCTCTGTCTGTCAAATAAATAAATAAAATTAAAAAAAAAAAAAAGCCTCTGCCTTCGGCTCAGGTCATGATCCCAGGGTGGTAGGATCGAGCCCCAAATCAGGTTCTCTGCTCTGCAGAGAGCCTGCCTCTTTGCGTACTTGTGATATCTGTCAAATAAATTAAAAAAAGAGAAGAAGACTGGATAATGGGCTGGTTTAGCGGCTTCAGTTTCCTAATGTTGTTTGAAGGGACACCATTCAAGCAAGCTTCACTTTATTTGGCCACAGACAAGCTGTCCTGCCTCTTTCTTCATTTCATTTATTCATTCATTCATCTGGCAAATATTTACTAGTGGCCCACCTGCATGGGTGTTGGGGATACAACGTCCTCTCTCCCATCTGTGTGGTTATATAAGGTCAGAACTTGAGGAAACAGATCCCTGAATCTAGACCACTGTCTCTTCCTCTTATGGACCATTCTAAGAGCCAAAAGGTCTGCCAACTATGGGTCTGCTGAGCCATCCATTTTCCATGGTGTGCTAGGTCTGCTCTCTCCAGAAGGAAAGAAGGATCCCGGCCCCTTTCTGACTCTCTGACTCCCTCTGGGGGAGTGTCAGGCAGTCAGCTGGGAATCGAGGCTGCTCCTACCTAAACCCTCCTGAGTTCCACCTACCAGCTATCTCCTTATTTCACTCAGTATAAATTATTCATCAGGACAGGATGGGGACCAATGGTGTTGAAGCCATGCCCCATAGGGGTAATGAGGTTGAAACTAGCAGAAAGTTTTTGTTTTTGTCTTTAGATTTTATATATTTATTTGTCAGAGAGAGAGAGAGAGAAAGAGAGAAGGAGAGAGAGAGAACAACATACACAAGCAGGGGTAGCAGCAGGCAGAAGGGGAAGCAGACTCCCTGCTGAGCAAGGACCCTGATATGGGACTGAGTCCTAGGACCCTGGGATCATGACCTGAGCCGAAGGCAGATGCTTAACCAACTGAGCCACCCAGGCATCCTGAAACCAGAAAAAAGTTTAAAGCTTATTTTTCAGGGAACAGTTTCCCCCAATCAGTTATTGTGTCTTTTCAGACCTCACTAATAAACCCACTGGCTGTCTCTGCAGAAGCTTGGGCTCAGGGTCAACAGATACATTTCCAGCCTAGGAAAAAGCAAGGCCCTGTATTCCTTACCTGATCATGAGCCAGAGACCCCATCCAGTTTATACCAGCTCTCAGAACATGCCCAGAGCCCCTTCCCCTTGTCCTGAGATAACCTCCTGATGTCAGGGGCTGAACCTTGCCTCTTTCTGACGCTGTCTCCTCCCGCCCCCCCCCGGAAGTGAACATGTGATGTATGTTACATTATGTTTGCTCATTGCGCATCCTCTTTTCCTCATGAATAGTCATAAGTTCCCCTGCCCTTTTCATCAATACATGTCAGCTCCTAATGTGAATTTCCCCTTTAAAGCCCCCTGCTTGATCTTTAACCTGGAATCTCAGAGATGGTCTTTGCAGGTTGTTGTAGTCGGGCATCCTCTCCCCAGGTTGCTGACCTCCTGAATAAAGCAACCTTCCTTTCCAGCCAACACTTGGTGAGCGGCTGAGCTCGGGTGCTGAGCTCGGGTGCTGAGCTCGGGTTTCTGCAACACTGTAGCCTTCTAGTTTAGAGTTATCTTCTTCTGCAACCCCATCTCCTTCACAATCCAGCTCAGTGCTCGTTTCTGCCAGAGACTGCTTCTTGCCTGTCCCTCCAGAGAGCCAACCACTCCCTCCACCCGTGGGGTCACCTCTGTATTCCAAGGCCTCTCAATGCGTTTCCGTGTTGTGTTATACTTGATGGAATTCTGTGTCTTCCTTGCCTGCAGGGACCCTTTACACACAAGGGCACAGACCCTGCCATGCACAGTGCCCAGCACATGACAGACAATTGCATATGGGATTTTTATAGCTCAATTAAGTAAGGAAATGGAAGGGAGGGGAATAGATATCCCAAAATAGAAGAAAAGGAAGTAAGTCCGACCAAATCTGTCTCCTCCACAAAAAGTCAACAAAACTTCATTGCCAGGAGCTTCATTGTCCACCAGGGCTGCAGACGGGGCCCCGAGAACAACAGCCTTTTCCCTCAAGGAGTATTCCTTAAGAATGTGGGCCTTGGAGCCAACCCACGTGGGTTGGAAAGCCAGGCCTGCCACTTGCTTTGTGACCTTAGACAAATGACTTAACTTGACCACACCTTGGGTTTTCATCTGTAAGACCAAGGTAATGCCAGACTTCAATCACCAAGTTTTGCCGTGAGGACAGATGAAAAACTCCTCGTCCGGCACCTAGAGCAGTGTCCGGCACCATGAGCACGGGATAAACATCAGCTCCTATTAACGAGTGCGCCATCAGGCAAGCTTGAAGCTTGAGTGTCATCACTGAGCCAGCACGATTTCCTTAATAGAATCTGCATGCTCGTCTGCAGAAGGGCCCAAGATCTGCTGGTAGATGCTTTGATGAGATGCTCAAGGATGGAGCATTGCTGCTGACGCATGATTGGGAAAGAACAGATTTGGTGGTCGAAATGCTTTTTAGCCAGCTCTGGAGTTTTTGTGGGTGACTCAAGGCAATGCCTTGCTGGGAACACCACCAAGGAACTGGTGGTCTGTGACGAGAAGAGGTCAGACTGTTCTTGCCCATGCCCCCCGCCCCCCAAGGGAAAAGAGCTTTGTAAGGCAAGTGAGTTTTCAAAGCCGAGCTTTGGATCTCCCTTTTTGCTGTGTGTGATGCAACACTTTCCTCGGCCTTCCCATAAGGTCCTCATGGAGTCCCTTTCATGCTGACTGCTGCTGGAGTTGGCTTCCCTTCTACCCTGCCCAGAATGTGGGTTCTGGCCTCAAGGTCATTGGTGAGAGCAGTGGTGCCCCCAGGGGGCCAGCCAAATTGGGACAGATAACTGCAACCCAGTGTGAGAAGTTCCACGAGAAAGATGCTTTGGGTACCCTGAGGTAGAAGAAGCAAAAGAAGCCTGGGGAGCAGCGGGAAAGGATCCCAGATTGCACTTGCTGACTGTATAGTTCAACAGTGAGATAGAGTCAAGTTCTAGTGCCTTACACCCACCCCTCCAGCATGTCCGCTTTAGATAAACTAATGCTAAACACTGTATATCTCTGCAAAGTTCCCGTCACCTCTCATGTTATATCCAGTCATGCTCTTTCAAGCGGGGACAGGGAAGGAACACAGCACCTGCCCATCGAGTTGGCATGGATAGCTCCATGTGTCTGAAATGCCAACAAGGGCCAAAACCACAGCCCTGGAAAACGTCCAGAAGCCTCCATGATATTATACACTAGGTCAAGGATTTGGATGCCCTAACTCCAATCTGAGTTCAGACCTCTAAGCCCAGTGACTTCTAAACATTGTTCAGTTTTTCCTTTTGTGGCTGACAAGCTTTGAGCGCTTACTACCCGCCAGTTGCCACGCTACATGCGCTCCTGGTGCCACGTCTGTTCCTCCTCCCTGAAACCTAATGGTTCAGTGAAATGATCAACAATCTGCTACAGATTAGAAAATTGAGGCTGAGGGAGGTTAATTGACCAGTACAAGGTCACACAGCTTCTAAGTGGTAGAGTTGGGTTTTGCACCCAGCCAGGTCTCTTGGAATCCAAGACCTAAGATCTTAATCACCATGTTAATTGGTTGGGAAGGGACACAATGTTATCCAGATCAATCAGTTGTATGCCTAGAGGGTACAAGTTGCATTGGGAAGTGCTTGAGACTTGCCTTGTCAGAGACACCACTGCTGTGCCTCACTGGGCAAGTTACTAAACCTTCCTGGGCCCCAGTTTTCTTTTCCAAGAAAAGGGTAGGAAGGACAGGGAGGGGAGGGCAGGGGAAGAGAAGAGAGGGGAAGAGAGAAGAGCAGAGAGGAGGAGAGGGGAAAGGAGGGGAAGAGAGAGGAGGGTAGGGAGGGAAAGGGTATGGAGGGGAGGGGGGAAAAGGGTAAGGATGGGAGGATGAGGGAGGGAAGGGAAGGGAAGGGGAGAGGAGGGATAGGAAGGGAGGGGGGAAGAGTAAACCCCTCTATCTTCCTCATAGGTTTGTTTTAAGGAACTACTGTAAGTAAAAGCCTAATATAAGGAGTGGAACAGAAGGAAAGGCACCACTTTGTCCTTCTAAACAGACAGCAGGCATATCCTAGTCATCCTTTATGGGGTAGCTAATTTCTGGTACATCTAGCCAAATGTGATTAACAAGGAAAAGTTTAATATAGAACCACTCCCTTTTCTGACTCACTAAAAAAATGAGATAATCTTGAATATTGCATTAAAATAAAGAATTTAAAAGTTGAATTTGATTTTTGGCTGCTCTATGCTGAGCATTTTCATATGCATTTAATCTCCAGTTATACAGAATGAGGCTCCCAGATGGTTAAGTAATTTGCCTCCAAACACACAGCTAGTAAGTAGTGAGGATTCGAACCCAGCACTGCCTGGTTTTACCTGTAGGCACTTTTCCACACAGCAAGGGCTTTAGCGCAGATTCATTTGAATAGAGAAGCAAACAATTCTGTCTTCATAGGACGCCTATGAAGTCACCATAACATCCTGGGAACACTCCCAAAATGGAAGAGTTTCCTCTGCCACGTCCAAGTCTAAAACCTTAGTAAAATCCAACCTCAGCCAAACAAATTAACCAACCTCAAAATGTATAAAGAGCCAACAGACGATAAAGATATAGAAGGCATATATAACTTTCAAAGCCATGAAGTAAAGGAGGAATTCAATTTTTAAAAATTAAGGACTAGGTGCCTTGGTGGTTCAGTTGCTTAAGCGTCATGATTTCAGGGTCCTGGGATTGAGCCCCGAGTCAGGCTGTCTGCTCAGTGGGAAGTCTGCTTCTCCCTCTCCGTCTATACTCAAGCTCTCTCTCTCTCCTTCTCTCTCAAATAAATAAATAAATAAAAACTTTAAAAATAATCTCTCAAAAAATTAAAATAAAAATAATTATAATAATTAAGAACACTATAGTGTGAAACTTACTCAAAACAATGGCATGAGGGGCACCAAGGTGGCTTAGTTGGTTAAGCGTCTGCCTTTGGCTCAGATCATGATCCCAGGGTCTTGGGGTCCAGCGGACACCGCAGCTGCGTGGGTAGTCCTGCTCAGCGGGGAGTCTCCTCCTCCCTCCCCTCCCTGCTCATGCTCTCTCACTATCTCTGTTAGTATCTCCGTCTGTCTCTCTCTCTCAAATAAAATATTTAAAAAAAACCCAAAACAAAACCAACCAACCAACCAAACAAACAAAAACCAGTGACATGAAATTAAAAGGTAGATAACAAACTGAAAAAATATCTATACCAAAGATGATTAAATATTGAAGCACGTGATATACATATATGAAGAAGTATTAAATTTTAAAAGAAAGAGACCAAGACCTCAGTAGATCAGTAACCTAAGGACACAAAAAATTTATCTAGAAAACAAACAAATACTAAACACTTTATCCTGGTTAACATTTTCCTGAGTAGTAATCAAAGAATTACAGTTTAAAATAATCTTTATCGTCATAAGAACATGTAACAGTGCTATAGTTCTTAATATTTACTAAGTACGTCACATCTGTAACTTCATTTAATCCTGAAAACTGCCTCAGGAGACGGTGCTATTTCCATTTCACAGGTGAGGAAATTGAGGCCCCTGGAGGTCTAAAAACTTGCTCAACTCAGAGTGAAGTCTACTTCTGTTTAAGAAGTTCACCCGCTGGGGGTGCCTGGGTGGCTCAGTGGGTTAAGCCTCTGCCTTCAGCTCAGGTCATGATCCCAGAGTCCTGGGATCGAGTCCCGCATTGGGCTCAGCAGGGAGCCTGCTTTCCACCCTCCCCCCCACCCCCGCCTGCCTCTCTGCCTACTTGTGATCTCTATCAAATAAATTAAAAAAAAAATCTTAAAAAAAAAAAAAAAAGAAGAAAGAAGCTCACCCACTGACATGTAGATTGGGGGAAATAATTCAACAGAAGCAGAAATCTCTATGAAGGCAGTTGTTCACCTAACTGCTATCCAGCCCCGCCCTGTCCAATATAAAAGTATTACACACCACATATGTAATTTAAAATTTTCTAGGAAACGGGACACCTGGGGCCTCAGTTGGTTGAGCATCTGACTCTTGATTTCAACTCAAATCATGATCTCAGGGTCGTGAGATCGAGCCCCATGTCGGGCACCATTCTGAATGTGAGGCCTGTTTGGGATTCTCTCTCCCTTTCCCACTGCCCCTCCCCACAACTCCCCACCCCCACACTGCTCGCATGTGCATCTTGCTCTTGCTCTCTAAAAAAAAAATAAAAATAAGATTTTCTAGGAACCATTTAAAAAGATTTTTTAACGTGAAATTAATTTTAATAATTTACTTTCTTTAATCCAATATATCCAATAATATAATTTCAGCTCAATAATCAATAGAAACATTTACATTACTTTTCCAGTCATAAGTCTTAGAAATCTGGTGCATATTTTATACTCAAATCACATCTCAACCCAGGCAAAACATACTTCAAGTGCTCAATAGTTATGTGTGGCCAGTGGTTACCTATTGGATAGCACAGATCTAGAATAGCAGAATATAGAAAATACCCATTAGTGGGGAGAATGGTTTAGAAAAGTACAGTGGATCAGTCTCTGGAATTGTATAAGGTCACTGCCAACAGTAATAATAAAAGCCACAAAGAAATATATAAAATGCTTATGCTTTGTTAAGTACAAAAAAAATCTAAGAATACAAAATATTAGGTTATTAGATATTTAAAATGTGTCTCAATGCAGGCCACAGATGAAAGAGAATGTGCAAATGTTAAAATAGTTGTGTTAGCATGCTGGGATTTAAGGTTGGTTTCTTCGTCAAATTTCCTTTTCCTTTAAATAGGCATTCAACATTTATTTCTAGTAAGAAACTTTCCTAAACAGAAAAAAGACAGGGAAGGAATCTTTCATACGAAAACACAAATATTTGGATGTATTTCATATTTTCATAAACCAGATATCCTCATAAATTCCACACACTAGCTATCATATGGGTTTATTCTTGATAAACCCCAGTATTTTTTGACATGGGCGTTGGATTTTGAGATTGCTGGTCTCTTTCTTCTGTTTATGTTAATGTTCATAAAAGAGCTGAGTTACTAAAAAAAAAAAAAAAAGGAAAGAAAGTTCATTTACAAACCTTTGAATAATACACTATCTGGACAACATGATGCTAGGACCATTGTTTACATCTAATACACCTCTTTTAATAATACGTTCTCCTCTTTGACCTATGAGCTATCCTCAAAGCTCACCAAAAGCCAGGCCATTTTCCTGTGGATTTCTAGAGTTAGAAAGGAATAAATAAAACCCCAGCTCCTGCAGAAAAATATAGAAATTTTGATTTCAGTTTTCATGAACATGCCTAGCTCAGAAGTAGAGTCCGGAAAGAAATGTGTGAGTTAGATGAAAAAGGATGACTGGAATCACAAAAGTGATTCCAGGATGGAATCCAGATTCATCCTGAATTCAAAAAGATTCCAGAAATGGATGGGTTTGATAAAGAAGGATGACTAGCATCACAGATGGTCCTGATCCTGAACTTGGAGAGGCAGCCTCCTCCAGGCAGAGGACAGGAGTTTGGGGTCAGAGAAGACAATTCTGGCTCTGCCTTCCTCTGCTCTGGAGAACCGCATCTTTTTTCCAAATCTGTAGAATCAGAGGTCATAATCTCAGCCCTCTAGGTAGAGAGGTAAATAAGAGAACCCACTTCTCTAAAGATCTGGGATTCTCAGAAATCATTAATTGCAGCCTCTTATTTTAGCAGTGTGGCGTAAACAGGCTCAGAAACCAGCCAGTTTGCCTTGCTGGGTTCTTTGAGCACAAAGCCCGGGAGTCCAGGCTCTGACATCAGGACACTGAATTACAGTGTCAGCTTCCCCAGCTTCTGACGTTTTGACCTTGAGCAAGTCATTTATGCTGTCTCAGTCACCACCCCTGTAAAGTAAGGACAATCATTGTGCCTAATTTAAGATAGATTGTGGCGATTAAAAAAAGTCCAACTCAGTAAAGTGTCTGGCATATTGTAAACTCTCGGTGTTACCTATTAGTAGTAGTACTGTCTGAAACTTTCTTTGAATGCTTTCCGTGTTTGCAAACCGATTCTTATGATCAGCCTTATTTTGTCATCAGCATTCAATATGCTTTGCTCCTCAACTGGTAGAATCTTTCCTTTACAGTGTAAATGCTAAGGAATTAAATTTTGATATTTCTAGAAAATAAAATAAAGTGGGGGGGGAGGGTAGAAGACCACCACTAGAGGGAGTATTGGCAAAATTTTATCTCAGTTTCTGAGGCAGGGCGGTTCTGAAGTGGGAGATGCACCCTTGGAAGGAAGGGAGGGAGGAGATCGGGTGTTCAGATGGGCTTGGAGGTGTGGTCCTGATGAAGAAGAGTGCGCACAAAGTGAGCAGGAAGGCAGTGCTGCACCCTGGTAATAACCATCATTTATTGAGTACCTACTGTATGCTAAGCCCTCATTCTTACTAGCTTGTTTCTGGAAAATGGGAGTAATAATAGTACCTCCTTTATCAGCGCAGTTGTGAGCACTTGAAGAAATACTATGAATCAAATATTCTTGACACAGAGTATAAAATTAGTTGTTACTCTTAGATGGAAACCCTCATGTTTCAGATGAGGAAGGCTAAGTAGGTAATCCTGCCTCAAACCAGGGAGCTACCAAGTGGCAGAGATAGACTGCGGTCTGATTCTGAAACTCTTAATTCTGTAGAGCTCACGGCCCTCCTCCCGCCCCACCCAGCCCCACCCCTCTATCTCACAGCAATGTCAGCCTGGGCTCTGCCGTCACACGGACTGGACTGGAGCCCTCATTCTGCCTCCTGCTGCTTCTGTGACCTGGGCAAGTCACATCACCCCTCTACAACTCCATTAGCTCATCTGTGAGGCAGGAGGTTCTTTAGCTCACAGGGATTTTATGGGGATTTGATAAGGTTTTCTACTCTAAGCAGAGTGCTCAGCCGGGTGCTTGGCACGGGAAAAGCACTAAGTGGATAATAAGTTATTATTGTGAAGTGGGCACCAGGGCTCTTCCCAACCAGAGCACCACACCACTGGTATTTCCATGCTTAACCTTTATTCTGGAACAGTCTGTGACAAAGGAAACATCTCGAAAGCCTCAGCTTTGACAGCTCGCTCCCTCTTTGTAATATGCCATTTTCTTAATTCAGCGCTGTGTGAATCAACGTGGCCATCTCTTCTGGCCTCTACATTCATTGATGGCGTCAGCTGGCAATGAAATGCCAGGGCACTGGGATCCAACCATCCCCCTGCTGTTTGCTGGCTTTCCCTGGGTGAATGGTAACATTTTCAAGTGGATAAAAATCTCCAGCCGACGTCGCTCTCCTCCTCCAGAGCAGATTTATTACCGAGAGCTTGGCATTTGTCAGTGTCACATTCATATGCATTCTTAGGTGTCTATACATATATAGGCATAATTTAAACCTCCAGTGAACAAAGGCTATTTTTCTAGCTTGGAGACCTTCCAAAAGATCTTTGCATTTCGTCTATTTTTAAATGTTTGTGTGATTTAAAAGCATGGTAACATCAAAGGATACAGAGGAGGGCTGGAAACTCAGCTTCCAGCAACTGATCACGTGCCACAGGCCCTTTTATAGCCAATATTTACCTAACCGTGGGGTGGGTAGGCGTTATTCTCGGTCTACAGGGGAGGAAACTGAGGGTCCGCGAGATGGGCTGTTTGCTCCAAGTGGCACATGCTCAAGTCCCGCGCACTGAGAACGAGGAGGGCGGCGTGCCCACCAGTCCGGTTCCATATTCCATGCTCCTGCCGTTTGATACAGCTGCCTCTGCAGGGAAACACTCACTCGGGATCTTAAAAGCTGTTTCCTGAGCATCTACTGTGTGGCACTTTGCGAGGCTCAGGTCAGATCGCCGTGGGAAAAAGTAAGCACAAATTCTTGCCTTCAGGGAGCTTACATTCGAGTGGACAACAACACAGATGAGTCCTGGGACTTGGTTTTGTCTTCACTCGATGACACGGAGATAGAGGAACAAGGCAGAATGTAACCATTCTGAGGGCTGGTTTCTGTTCTTTCCCAGATCATACAGGCAGAGGACGTGGGTACAGGGCAGGATTTGGGGGAAAGACCGAGGAGAGTGAGGGGTATGTAAAGCGGTACCAGTACCTGCCCAGCCTCTGTTCCTTCCCCTGTAATACTTAGCTTGATCCCTTTGGGAGCTTGGGGTTTTGACAGCAGGCATTGCTCCTCTAACACAAATAGAGATTAGGTAAGTGGGGCAAGGTGTTGTTGGGATGGGGACAATAGAGAAGGAGTTCCAGAATGCTGGGAGCAGGTGCTCAGAAAAGCAACAGTGGCCACACTGTGACCACACACACTCTTTTCCTCACAATTTCAGAGGGGAATCAATGGGAAAATAATGATTTCTCCTCCTGATTATCTTTTCAAAAGCACTGTCATCAGCTACTGTCCATTCAACAATTCCTCTGGGTCAGGCACTGTCCTACAGTCTTTGTGCGTGTTGTTAAATTTAATTCAAAACAAAAAAAGAGAGGAGGAAAGAAACTGAGATTCAGAGAGGCTAGTGGATGGAGAAATTGAGATCTGAAGCTGAATTTGTCCAGCTCTAAAGCTTTTGTCCTTCCCCCCGACAGACAGCTGCCTCTGTGGTTCCCCACAAAGCTTTAAGGAGAATGTGGGATTCATCTGTGATTTGCACTGCGTCTTTTATATCCTTGCCCACCACCCGGGAGCTTGTCAGAAATGCAGAGTCTCAGGACCCAATGAACCTGAATTTGCTTTTTAGTGGGACTCCTGGGCACATTCAAGTCTAAGAAGCGCTCCCCTAGACCTCTTGCCAAAAGATATGACAGAGACCCTCTGAAAGGTAGTGGATAGTTACTTCTCTCTGGTTCCCAATACCATTATTTCTAGAATTGAACTGATGACTGCTGTTCAGTTTAATCACGAAGTGACAGTTTTAAAACCTGTTTGGGTGCCTCTTCAATCAAATTGGAATGGAAGAAGTGCTGAGTGATTGAAGAAGTTAGTTTTAGAAGGAGGATTTCTGTTTCAAGGATATTTCTATAGTCTTTCTAGGGAAGAGGTGCTCATCGTTAATGACTTTTTTCCCAGTGGGGATTCAGATCGTACAGACAGCGGAGGATGAATAGGATGTGGGGGTGCGGCCCACTAACCTGGATATAGGACAAGATGCATCTTTGCTCTCACTCTATGGTCTCATGCAAATCGTCAAAGTCTCTCTATTTATCTAGTGATCTCAGTCTGGAGTATCCAGAGTGATAGCTGGGTGTTTTCATGCCATTATAATGATGATTACGGAAACTTGTTTTTAAGGCAGGAAAATTATGTGGGTTAATATTCAAAGACCTCAAAAAATCATAGGACTTTACAAATTATTTGTTAGACCCTTCCAACAACCAATAACCCAATCAACCAAACCATTAAAAAATATTTATTGGGGAAGTTGCCACGTGTCTTGGAGAACAAAGGGATTAATACTCCTGGTGCAGAAAATAGTAATTATGAATCACTTTCTTCCTGCTCTCTGTTCCACAAGAACTAAGCACAGTAATGAGTGTAAGAAGCCGAGATGACAGGCCCTGGGCACGGGGGACTAGGTGGGTGGCAGGGAGAGGACTGTGGTTCTCTTTCCATTTTCCTATTCACCCTGAGCCTGACCCCTTGCCAGGCATCCAGAGCAGAATCTCCAAAAGCCTACTGAGCATCTAGCCTGGGAACAGAGTTCAGGCACCATGCTCGCTCCTTCTCTCTCACTTTCGTCTCTGATCCCAGATTCCTAACCACTCGACCTTGGGAATATCTTTACCTGCCCTCCGCATTCCATTCGTGAGCCCAAGCCCTCTGGAGGCTTCCTAACATCCAGAACAAATCAGGTTCCCCAAACAACCTTTAATGGCTCCCATTGGCTTAGAAGAAAATCCCACCTCCTTAGTCTGGCATCAGTGACCCTCTGTGATGTGGCCGCACACTGCCTTTCTAGCATGTTGTTTCCCTCTTTTCCCAGTCTTCAGCCAGAATGCTGGCCCCACGCTGTGCATGTGCGCCGCCCCCGACACCCTGGCCCGTGCCTTGGTCTAGTCATTGTACTTGGGCTGCTCCTTCCGGGCCACTCTCCAGCTCTCAAAAATCATCCCTCTCCTTCAAGTAGTTTAACCCTTCAAGTCCTTGAGGACTGTCTTAGTTTCTACTTATTACTTGTCAGAGTCTGGGCATTTGGGCTTATCAAGATGTTTTCTTCCTTTGTTGGGTTGTGGTCATGTTATAACCATCTTTGTGTCCTCAGAGGCTAATCCAGGGCCTGCTTCTTAAAGGAAGGAGGTGGGTGAACGAGGGCCAGTACCCACAGATGCTAAAAGGATATACTTAGTTTGAAGAAGTGTTGGAGGGTCTCTTCTTACTAAGGCCGAATAGCTCTATCGCTGACCAGCTGGGTGATAAGGGGGAAATGAATTAACTTTTCTGTGCCTCTGTTCTCTTTGATAAACTGGAAATGACAGTAATGTCTGCTTCTCAGGGTTGCTGCATGGGTGCAAATGAATGTCAGTTCAGGGGCATGTACTTGCTGCTGTCTCAACATTGCCACTTCTGCGATCTTTGCCCTTTCTTCTCCCCGTTCCCCCACCCCTTTTCACTCGACTTCTCCCACATCCCTATTGAGATGTCAATAACTACAGCAAGACAAGTCACATCTATTGAGCTTTAGTTATATGCTGGAAGCTATATGAGATGTCTCTCAGGCACGATCTTACTCAATCCCCGCAGTGACCCTTTGAGACAGGTGTTGTTGTTGTTGTTATTATTATTATTGTATTTTTAAAAATTTTTTAAATTTTGGGGCTGCCTGGGTGGCTCAGTGGGTTAAGCCTCTGCCTTCGGCTCGGGTCGTGATCTCGGGGTCCTGGGATCGAGTCCCACATCGGGTTCTCTGCTAGGCAGGGAGCCTGCTTCTTCCTCTCTCTCTACTTGTGATCTCTCTCTCTGTCAGATAAATAAAATCTTAAAAAATTTTTTTTTTAAATTTTTATCTTGTTTTTATTTTTGTCTTATTTTTATTATTGATATTATTATTATTCCCATTTTACAGATGAGGAAACAGGACAGAATAAATTCAGTAAATTGTCCAACACCACCCAGCTGATGAGTCACAAGATGGGGATTCAAACACGGCTCTAAGTCTGGCCCCATGTTCTTCATACTATACTAAATGCCCTTGGTACCCATGCCAAGCACATTCTGGAATATGCAAAAACAGACACACAAAACCAAAAATGCAAAAAACTAAACCATGTTTAAAACAAGTGCTTAGTAACTTGATAAGCCTTGTAAGTCTCCTCCACCATTCCTCCTTTCCCTCCTGGGGTGGGGGGTTCTAGGGAAAATAAAAGAAGATCATCGCTCCCTGGTTTGCCCAGTGGTTGGGACTGCGCAACTCTGCTGTAGTTAACTGAGCTCATTAGAAACCCACGGAAGTGAATTAAAGAAACATGACTTGTACCAGCCTACCTAGCCACATTTTAGGATCCTGGGGCATATGGGCACAAGCTCATTTAAAAAGCATTTTTAACAAAAGCACACAACAGAAATGTTCAGCATATGTTAGAGTAGGTAGAGATTCATGGACTCCTAAATCGACTTGCTTTTTATAGCCGCTCAGAGAGGGGCAAATTAGTGCAAGCCATTTTTCCATCAGCGCACATGAAGGAGAGGCTGGGTGGGTCAAGGAACAGGTGGAGATGCCAGAATAAGTTTTGTGCCTCGGAGGGTCCCAAGCCTCTGGTACCCCCCCGCCAAAAACAATCTACCACTCCCTACCCTCCCTCCCTCCCACACAACATGAAATATACCCTTACATGCTCATTCTCTCCAAGGCAGTGCCAACTCTAAGAAACTCCCCCAAAACGTGGTTTTTTTTTTTTTTTAAGAGATGACATAAATAATACATCTCAATTAGAAAAGAGGCTTAGGGGAAAAAAAAATGATCCTCACTCCCACTTTTCCTAAAGAAAACATTTTGGTGTCTATCCTTCCAGGGTTTCTTTGGGTTGTTGATAATATATATGATATTATATAGACACACATATATATACATACGTATATACACATTTATACACATGTGCATATATGTACGGACATTTCGTGTTTACTTCCTTTACCAAACCATGATTATATTCAATGTATTGTAATTTGCCCCCCCCTTGTAATATCACCATTTCAAATCCATAGTGCACGGTACATCATTATTATATAAATAAATATATTTATTTTAGTTCTATGGTATTCTGTGGTAAGGTTTATCGTAATTTATTTAACCACCCAGTGTTGTTGGATGTTTAAGTTGCCTAACCAGGTGCTGTTGGCGACAACACCTCCAAAAGCACCCACATACATCCTGTCCCAAGCACCTGTCCCATTATTCCTTAAAACAAATTCCCTAGGCACTGTATCTTAAAAACAAATTACTCATTACCGTTGGGTGTTGTAATCACTCCTTAATTGCCTGGTCTGAATTCACCCTAAGGCTCCTTTCTTTATAACTGTTATGAGCCCTGACAAAAAAGGGGGTTTGTTGGAGGTGGGAGGGTGTTAAGGAGAAGAGGGGGACAGGAGAAAGAATGGCTTGGGGATCTAAGACATTACCAAAGAGGAGTAGGACTTGGTGCCGTGGGACTAATTAGAATTAAAAGGTCAGACTGAAGATGTTGGATTAAAAGCAAAACAATGCAAACTAAGAGCCAGAAAGCAGAGATGGAAAAGGCTCCCACGTTTGCCTCCCTGCTCTGCAATTTCACCAACACTGAATCCCTGGCATAAAATCATGGAATGGCCACCTATCTTGGCCTTTTGGAAAATATTTGGGCAGTTGAGACCCATGAAGGTATTCATACTAATTGATTCAGTAGTAGTACTTCTGGAAATAGTACCAAGGAATGAGCACCAAAGAAAGTGAAAGCCATGTGTACAAAGTTGAAGAAATGTCTTTATGTACAAACTTACTTAAAGGAACAGGAACTTTAATTCAGTGAAAAGAGTCAACAGTTAACTAAATTATGGTTCAGCTACTGGATAGGGTAGCATACAGCTATTTGGTACTAGCTGTGTGATCTCAGGCAAATTATTGAACCCCTCCTATCTAGTAAATGGGGGTACTCATATTCATTATTACAGGCTTGTTGCCAAGATTAAGCCAGATAAATTTCAAGGCCCCTACAATGGTACTTGGAACGTAACAGGCGCTGAATACATAGCAGCTAAATATGTAAAGAATACATTGCGCTTTTGGAAATGAACATGATATAAACCAAAAGGTGCCCACGAAAGCAGACAAATACTGCTTTGTCATGGGGAACCCCGGGATCTGGAATTGTGTATCTCTGTGTCTCAGTGTGGACTTGGTGGCTCTTCTGTTTCTCGACTGGAGACCCAGTCTTGTCAATGCTTGGGGATGTCAGGCCCCAAGGATCTGTCCTTACTCCAAAATAACAGAAGTCTGAAGGGGGCACTAGAGTTGCAATGTACTGACTTACTTGGAGAAATATACATGTCATGTGGAACAGAGATTTCTGTCCCAGCGTGGGATGCTTTCTCTTCCTAGAGGCAAAGAGCAGAGTGAGGCCCAGCAGAAGCAGAAGCCATGATGTGAGCTGAATCACAGGGAGCTTTAAACCCTAATGAGAGGAACAACCCAAGTGTCCATCAGTGGAGGAATGAACAAACAAAATGTGGTTTACACACACAGTGGAATACCGTCCAGCCTTAAAAAGGAGGGAAGGGGCACCTGGGTGGCTCAGTGTTAAGCCTCTGCCTTTGGCTTGGGTCATGATCCCAGGGTCCTGGGATGGAGCCCCACATCCAGCTCTCTGCTCAGCAGGGAGCCTGCTTCCCCCTCTCTCTCTGCCTGCCTCTCTGCCTACTTGTGATCTCTGTCAAATAGACAAAATCTTAAAAAAAAAAGAAAAGAAAAAGAAAAAGAAAGGAGGGGAATCCTGATTCACGCCAAAACACAGATGAACTTGAAAACATGCTAAGTGAAATAAAGGAGACACAAAATGAAAAACATCGTAGAAGTCCACTTACATGAGGCAAATTCATAGAAATACAAAGTAGAATAGAGGATACCAGGGGCTAAAGGGGAAAAGGAACAGGGAGTTATTGTTGAATGGGTCCAGGGCAACCATTGGGGAGGATGGGAAAGTTCCGGAGCTGGATGGTGGGGACAGTTGCACAGCAATGGGGAAGTGCCTAATGCCACTGAGCTGGACACAGAGAAGGGCTAAGATGGTATGTTTTGTATAGATTTAATCACTAAAAACAAACGAATAAAACCTCCAAATCGAACGAGAGAGGAAATACAGCATGGGGGTTGAGAGTGTGGGCTCAGCTGCGCGGCTGTCTGGGCTCACCTTCTGCCTCTGCCTCTTTGCTAGCCATGTGTCATTGGGCAAAGTACTGATACTCCCCCTTATATTTGTGAAATGGGGAATACCTACTTCCTAGAGTTGTCATGAAGATTGCAATGAGTAGACCTAGGTAAATTTCCTTGTCTTAGACTATAACTGGGCACCTAGTGAGTCCTATGTAATTCCAAAAAAAAAAAAATAATAATAAAGTAAAATAACTTTCCTGGTTCCTTTTGAGAGTGTTACTATGAAAATCAGAAAAATTCAGTCACTGAGACTGGAGCATTCTTTGTGTGGGGAATCTACAAGGAGTCAGTCAGTCCTTAATTTGGTTTGTAAACATAGAACCAGAAGAAAAGGGTCAGAGAAATTATGTATCCATTAGTATCCAGCTAAGATACCCTGATATCATCACAGACATTGTTCTGCCAGAAAAACTGGAAACACTCAAAATCCATTGACCGGGCTCTGTGTCTTCTACAAGGGGGCTGGTCACAGTGGCTGGGGCTTTTTTGTGCCACTGCCCTTTGTCTGACCTTCCCAGGCTGACCGGTTCCTCTCCAAAGCAGGTGGACACCCCGTGTCCTTTGGGTGACCTGCCTCTCTGTGGCCTTCATGGAACACATACTATCTTTAGGCTTGACTTCCCCGAGAGACTTCCATCACTCTGGAAGGAGACGCAGAACACTGACAGCAGCCCGCTTACAGCACTGTGGATGAAATATTTGAGTTCTGTCACTAGAGCTATCACGGCTGTAAAAATCTTAAAAACAGATTTTACATCAGTCCTCGTTGCCCAGTATTTTCCCCTTTGTAAGCGATTTTCAGCTGGATGTATCTGGTTGCTCTGTGCACTGTGTGCAGCAGGAATAACGAACGTGAAAGGGATGCTGGTTCATGCCACTGGGTCCCATATTTGGTCCAGCCCATTACCCATCTCTGGGTTGTCCTCAAACACTCAGTGAACATAATGAGGGGCTTGATGTGGTGTCTGAATGTATGATGAGCCCCATTCATTTGCTTTTACACTCCAGTAAACAGCTGCTGAACTCTCTCTGTGTGGTTTATTCTTAGTGTTCTACAGATTCAACTAACTCAAAAGCCAGCAATGCTGTGTTCGCATCCTGTGTCTGCACATCCACAGCCTCCTGGGCCAGGAGCTGCTGCGTTTCATCTTTGGGTGGAGAGGGGGATTCCCGAATGTGGCTCCATCTGAATGAATGGTTGTTATATCTAACCTCACCCTAAACAGGGGCTGTGAAGGACTGAGTTGGAGCCTAGGCTGAGCTCTACGTCTTGCCCTTGGCTGGATGGGAGAGGGAGGCACCAGCCTCGCCCGGGCTCCCGTAAAGCATGGATTAGCAGACCGTGTCTGTCTGTGATTTATGTCTGTCCAGTCTATCTGAGACAGGGTGCATGGGCCAACCTCTCTGTGTCTGTGTGTCTGAGGGTTTGTTTTTATTTTTTTTTCCAGAGCAGCAGGAGGCTGGAAGTGCTGGGGAATGAACACTCCTGGGAGCAGCTATCAAGCAAGGATTCTTGGCAACTGGGGCATAAATATCTCAGCTCCCTCCCCACTTTGGAGGCATACTTATGAGGCTTGTGTTTTCTATTGTTTCCTGGATTCTTTTTCCTGTAGAATGAAGCTCTAGTTGCCTGTGGAGGTCGCTGGCTGGATATGCACTCCCTATGGGCTGCCCTTGTCCTTGCTGTGCTGCTTCCCATTCCCCACCACTGGCCCCAGAACCTCCCATATAGACCCACTGTAGCTGAGTCCCTGTCTCACAGTCCACTTTGGGAGAACCTATGACAAGATGCATCAAGAAAAGAGCACAAGATTTAAAAGTAGGAGTCCTGGGCTTTGTCCTGGCTCTGTCACATGTCACATGACTTTAGGTAACTGACCTCAATTTCTCTGAGTTATAAGTCCCTTACTTATAAAAACTGGAGCATAATAACACCTGCTTCATTCACTGGGCCATTTGTAAAGCCCAGTTGAGAACATATAAGAGGAGAAACTGCATAGGATAAAGTTCCTTAAAGATGGTCATCATATTGTTTTATGTGGCCCCTCTCCTTCCCCTATTGTCTGCAAAGTGCCCCCCAATATTTCTCTATGCTCTTCTTATCCGTATTCATGCTAATAACCTGTGCACAAATCATGATGAGAAACTCCAGCTTTTCAGTATTTTTGCAGCTAATTCCTTATGATTCTTTTTACCCCTTTCTTATTATGAAAATTTTCACCAATAGACCAATAAAGCTTAGAATTGGATTCAATAACTATAAACATTGAGCCATATTTGCATCACCTGTTGGTTTACCTATATCTGTAATCTATCCTGCATAATTTTCAAAATCAATATCTAGACTCCATGATGATTTATCTCTAAGTACTTCAGTCTACACTTCCAACTTCCCACAATATCCTTCATGCACATAAGCAGTTTAACCTTAAATGTTTAGTATCATCTAACATATCACTTATATTCAAATACTCCAATGGTCAATTGTATCAGCAATGCTTTTTATACCATCTTTTTAACAAGATTTTTTATTTATTTGAAAGAGAGAAAGAAAGAGAGTACATAAGTAGGGGAGGGGCAGGCAAAGGGAGAGGGAGAAGCAGGCTCCCCAGCGAGCAGGAAGCCTGACGTGGGGCTCCATCGATCCCAGGACCCTGGGATCATGACCTGAACCAAAGGCAGATGCTTAACCGACTGAGCCCCCCAGGTCCCCCAGCATCCTTTTTTTAAAAGCCAGGATTTGCTCTAGGTTCATTGCAGAGTATCTATGCTTAGAAAAAACCATGCTGGCTCTGATTGTGTGTGTGTGTGTGTGTGTATGCGTGTGTGCACATGTGTGCAAGAGTGAATGTGTGAGGACGAAGTATGCATGGGGTTGTCTGTCCCTGAGCATCCTTATTCAATGAAACCAGATCAGTGTTGTGGCTCTTTGGGCCTTGGGTGACAATGGGACAAACCTGAGTCTTGTCAAGACATTGGATCTTGCCTGGTGAGGTGGCCCCTGCCAGCAGCGGAGGGTTCCAAGAAGGTGGCCCCTGCCAAGTCCACCCGGCCACCATGTCAGGGCTGAGCTACCCACCGCTCGGCCACCCTCGGTGATCACCAGCCACTCACAGAGAACCGCTGCGAGCGACATCAGCTGTCAGCTGAGGAAGAAGGCATCCTGCCCAGTGATGTAGTGAAAGATAGTTTTTCTCCTTTTGGGGGAAAAAAATCCAACTATTTGGCAGGTAGCATGCCTATTGAGACGAGTCAGCGTGGGCTGTTATTCCAAATTGCCAACGTTCTCCTGTCCTTTCCTGTCTTCAAGGAGATGGTGAGATAATGGAGACAAATGATGAGGGAATTGTGAGGACAAGCAAGAGAATGGACCAGAATAACAGTAAAGAGTTATAAAGTCCTGGATACATACTTATTAAAAAATGAAAAATGAATGAATAATAGAAGCAAGCATTGGTAGAAGGCCTCCACAGCAGCATGCTGAGATAAGTGTTACATTTCCCTTTTACAAATTAGGAACCTGGGGTTGCCAGCTGGCTCAGGACCATGGTGGTGGTGGAGCTGTGATTTGAACCTGTGTCTCTCAGATTGAGCCTCTATGCTCTTTAAGCAGAGCCCCCAGCGGTAAGTGCTGTGCTAGCCTGTACCATAAGCATCTCCAGCCACAGATGTCACTGCTGCCTCTTGTCAGCACCCAGCACAGTCCACACTGCACAATGTAGGAGTTCGGGTAGTGTTTGTTGAATGAAGGTCTAACCCGAGATATGCATACAAAAGGTGAAGATTAGCTAGATTCTTAAGGCCTCCATTAATTTTAGTGACTCAGAAGTCTCTACCCAGTTCCTCTTTCTTTGCCCTCCGTGTCATTGTCTCTGAGTACTCTCCTACTTCCCCCAATTCTTCCCCAGCCCAAAGCAGCATCTTCTTTGCTGCTATTTTCTGCTAAAATGTAATACATGCCAAATACACTAGGTACTCGTATCCCTAGTTCTCCCTTACCTTTTTCCCCCAACAAGCCTTTCGCAACAAAATGCCTCCTTGCAGAAATTAGACAGAAGTGTTCTTTGCAGGGTCCAGAAGCTATGTTCTTGGTTATTTATTCGCCCAGGAGGACCCTTCAGAGACTTACCCAGGAAGAATAAAATGGAAGATGCTGTTATCTCAGATCTGGAAAAGCCACCGTAAGAACCAAATCTCTCCCAAGGAGTGAATCAGAACCCAAACTCTGCTTCATACTTAAGATCCTATAAATTCTGCTTTCCCAATGAGTGAAAGATTAGCACAATTCATGAAAGTAAAATTGGAAAGAGTAACAGCAGACAATTCGCTCTCATTCCCCTTGGGAGGTGGAGAGGGAACTTTGAATGTCAGCCCTCTTAAGTTTGGTGACCCAGAGGCTGTTTCGAGCCCTCTCCCACTCCCCATGCTCATCTACTTCCACCTGAACTCAGGCTGAGACATGAGTGACAAAAGGTGCTTGGTGGGGAGGCAGGAGTCTAGGCTTCAAGGCTGGGCTTAGCACTTGTCTGGGAACATGGCAGGAAACCACAGGTATGGAGAGAGGACTACTTTGTAAGCAGAAGCATGAGGTGCTTGGCCCCTGCCTTTGTGAGCTTACAGGCTCTTGGAGACTTTTGGAAGAGATAGGAATCACCAGACAACTATACCACCATGGTGCTCCTAAGATTTGGAAGTCAAGAGGGCCATAGGAGGACATTAGGGAGGGCTTCCCAGAGGAAGCAGCATCTTACATGGCAGTCGAAAGATAAATAAGCATTAACTGGACCAAGCTAGAGGAGTGGAGCAAAGTGGAAGAATGTTCCAGGGGGAAAGAATAACATGATGGAGAAGGGCTGGAACCTAAACCGTGAGGCAGTAAGGAACATGTGATAAAGCTGGAATGGAGAGAAGGGGCCTGAACAGTGGCCCGTGGGCTGGAGGCTAGAGGCTTGGAGGGCTGTTGGAGGCTGACAAGTGTGTGCTTTTGACGACAGAGATAAGGAAGGAGATGTAGGGCAGCTGAGTTCTGCATGTGTAAGGGGGCTGTTTAGCTCTCCTCGGCACCCGCTCCCACCAGGCCAGTGGTCTCCATCTAGAGCCCCACAACCATCTTAGCCTCCTGCTCAGATCCGACGTAGTGGATTCTTCCATGTGTTTCTGTAGTGTTCTGCAGATAATGCCATCGTGACCTGCTTCACTGTCTCTGCACTTATGCATCCTTCATTCTTTTACTCACTCAGCAAATGTTTATTAAGCAGCTTCTATACACCAGCCACTGTGCTAAGGGCTGGATAGAGCGATGAACCCGACAAAGTCCCTACTCTCGAGGAGCTCAAATTCTTTTCTGTGTGAGTGTGTGAATGTGTGTGTATGTGTGTGTGTACCCAGTATATAAATAAACATACAATTTAATGTCAGAGGGAAGAGAAAACAAAGCTTGAGACAAAGCAGGGTGCTGTTTGAGCTAGGTTGGTCAAGTGACCTTTGAGCAGAGATTTGAATGAAATGGAGGAGTAAGCCAGGCTGACATCCGGGCGAGGCATGTTGTTGGCAGAGGACACGGTATGCAAATGCCCTGTGGCATTTATGAGGGATATATGAGGAGTAGCAGGAAGTGAAGGAGGCTGACAAGGACTGGATGAAAAGGAACCTATCAGAGTCAAGGTCAGAGAAGGAGCAGAGAGAGGGGCATAGCGTCCTGGTTCTTCAGGAACAGAATAAGGGTTCTGGAATGATTCTGCATGGGCAGAGAAGTGTTAGATGTATTTTGTGCAGAGGAGTAACATAATCTGCTTTGTTAAAAGCGTCAGGCTGACTTCTGTGGTGAGAACAGACTGTAGGGACAAGGGTCAAGGCAACACTGCAGATGGACTTGATGGCAGGACCCGGGTGGTAGCTGTGCGGTGGTGAGGAAAGGACGAATTTGTGACATGTTTTCAAGGTAGAGCCAGGAGGATTTCCTGACAGATTGGATGTGGGGAGAGAGAAAATCAGTCAGTCGAAGGAGACTGCAAGAAATTGCAAAACTGCATCTTAATGATCCTCTCACATGCCACTCACCACCTCCTTCTAGAACAGTGGTCCTTAGTTGCCCCTCCCCGCCCCCACTTCTCTTAAATTCTGGATGCCTTTGAGAATCTGGTAAGGGCTATGGATTTTCCCCCTGAAAAATTTGCCATGTGCTTATACATAAACAATTTCGTCTATAATTTCAGATAGTCACAGACATTACGAATCTATTCCATCCCCAACCCCGGAATCTAGGTGTGAGAGTCCTGCCCCTTCACTGTGGGCTCCTTGGAGCCGGCTGCCCCCAATGACCTTCCTTTCCTGAACAGAGTCACCTGAAGATAGCCGTAGCTCAGTAAACGTGTTACAATAAACACGTGAAAAACAGAGCTGTCCTGGTGATAAGGAAGCATGTCCCATTCACACCCCTTCTAGTAATCGGGACTATTATTATACTAGAACAATAACCCAACCCAACCAACCAACCAACCAACCAATAAAAAGCTGGGGAAAGGTGAGAAGGAGAGACTAGAAAAGGGAATTACAGCAGAAAAGCATTTTTTTTTTTAAATGTTCTTTTCAAAAAGCGTTGGTGGAGATACACCAGCGAAGAAAACATGTGAGTAAAAATGTAATCACTCCGCTGGTAACGTTGGGACATTTCCCACCTCAGCTGTGGGCAGAGGGAGGAGCCTGCTTCAGAATTTCTGCACAAGGAGAGAGAGAGCCTGCTTGCCACTGAGCCCCAGGCCAGGCACAAGGAGGGAGAAGCACTTTATCCTGAGCAAACTCAGCTCAGAGCCCTTGGGTGGTGGGGGGGGGGGGTAGGGGAGTAGGGGAAGGGCTGACAGAGAAAGGCCTGATGGGATCCTATAACAAAAGAGTTAGACACCATAACAATAAAGTGACATGAAAGTGTCTCTGAATGGTGCAAATTGGGTTCATTTTTCTGAATCTGCCACGGAACATAACTGATGATTTCCGTTCAGCGGATGTGCGTTGAGTTCCCCCGTTACAGGTGGAAAACGGAAAATGGGAAGCTTGGGGAAACGAACACCCCAAAGCGGAGGAGTAAGAAGCAAGACCAGATGTTGCCGAGTCCAAGTTTCAATTCTCCCATTCAGAAGGCGGCTTTCTGAAACGCCTGCAAGCTCAGCCGGGAGGAAAACAATTAGCCCTCTTTTGTCCTGTGAGTCAGAGGGAGGTTGGAAAGGGCTGTCTGCTCCCCCTTCCCTCCAGCTGACACATCTCCCAGAAGAATGCCACGGGAGCCCCAGCCCTGGGGGAGAGCCAGGCTGGGGTGGGAGGCTGCCGGGGAGCTGGTTCGGCTGCCTGGGTCCCGCCGCTGAGGTCTCTTTGCACCTGGTTCCTTAGCTCCTGCTTGAGGAGCCAGCCTAGCTAGAACACTGCGGCCATTTGGGGACAAAGAATGTTCTCATGGTGCCCTTCCCCGGGAGGAGGTGTCTGGCCCGGCGGAAACATAGCGATCTGAGCAGATGAAATCCACATCTTGTTCATTTTACTACCTTTGCCCCAGGGCTCGAAGACTGGTTATAATTTTGGTTTTCATTTTCCAGACATGTTTGCTTCTCCTCTAAGTGTGAAAGGGCAGCATGGACTTTCTAAAGGATGTGAGGCAAAGAGCAGGAGAAGGAGGAGGGGCGCTCTGAAGAGAAAACTACCTACATCTCGAGTGTGTCTCTTCTGAGCTAAGATTCTTAGACCAAAGAGAGCAGAGCTCCCAGACAGGGTAAAAATCCTAAGAGGCTCTTGACAGAAAATATGCCGACACTTGTCATCTACCCAATGGCTCCTAATCCTCTTCCATGAACTGAAATCCCCTTGAATTGGATTATAAAATTCCTCGTGGTGGAAGGCACTTCACTTAAAAATGCAAAGCCCTTGATTGAGAAAGAAAACAAACACTAATTTGAAATTTTTTGCCTCCAGGAAGAAGGGGGCAGACGTGTTGCAGGAGCCTGGCTCCCACCTTTTGACCTCTGGGTTCCCCGATGTGTAAGGGCACACACCTCTCAGGATGGAGATCATCCCTCCCTCCACCCTCTTCAACTCAGTCACATTTCCACGGGAGCTGCTACTTGGACTTGTTTTAAAAAAATTATTTTAAGCATTCGGCAGAGGGAAAAGAAAACCCAGTTTAGAAGCCAAAGGGCCCTTTCGAGTGACCCATTAATTGGATCAAAGCTTCCCTCAATGCGGGGATAATTGCTTGTAACTGGCTGAAGTCTCTGACCTGGAATCTGGACTGACAAATGTGAGATGGCAAGTCAGGGAGAAGACTGGAGATAAAGCACCAGCTGCAAATGACCGGGGGCAGAGGCGAGGGCACTTGCTGGGGAAACAGTTCTCCCTACTGGTTGCAGCTCAGGTTACTCCCTTATGGACTCTCTGATCTTTTCCTGGACCTTTCTGTCCTCGCCAATGACTCAATCCTGCACTCTTTCGTCTCTCGCTCATAGCTCGGCAGGAGCGTGTCTCGGGATTTTGAACACGATTCCAGGGTTAGAGGTGAGCCTGGGGCTCTGCTGTGGCTGGGGGTGGGACGTGGGGTCTAGGAAGAGCCTGGCCTCTGTAAGGGGCAGAAGGGAGCCCCTTGCCTCCCATGCCAGCACCAGGGTACTGCCTGTGGGGTGCTGTTAAGCATCTCAGCGCCCCACCCTGGGGACGGAGACCCATGGCTGTTCAGTCACTGTGAGCTTAAGGTCGTGCAAGTTTTATAAAGGGCTACCAATCATGTCCCTGCTTGGGTCAGTGTGCTTAGCATCTGCAAAACTGTGGCTGCCTCCCAGGAGCCTTGGAATTACAAAGAAGCAAGAATGTGAACGTCAAGGAGCAGATGGATGGGTCAAAGGGTCCCACTCACACTTTATTTCCTGTGAAGCTCCCTGCCAAATACTACCCAGCCTTACCCACGGCTTCCAGACCTCAGCTTGGCCCCCAGCTCTGGCAGGGCCAGAGTGGAAATCACTAACTCATAGTGACACAGCTTTCTCTTGCTTTATCTGACAAGGGATGAAAAAGTCTCTTCCTGTTTCTCAAAAAATTTCAAAGTCAAGCAAACAAAGAGGGACTTCCAACAGAGGATTTGCTGTCCTTACTGGGTCTCTTCTCTCAAACCCTATCCGCAGCCCTCCTCTGGGGAGAGCACATAGACCTGTTTGAGATGCCTAAGGAGCCACCTTCTCGTGTGTCCCCTGCAAGAAGGAAAACACTATATGGCAGAGCCAGGAGACTCTGGATCCTAGCCTGGGGACATGCCCAAGAGTTGCCAACTCAATTGGGACAAAATGGATGAAGAACAGGGGTTTAATTTCAATTTATTCATTTATTTTTTAAATTTCTCACATTCTTTTGTGCTCATGATGCAAACTTTGAAAGATCCTAAAGAGTAGACAGTGAAAATTAGGTCTTTTTCCCCTTTCCTGGGCACTAGTCTCTGTGGAGGCAACAGTGTATGGGAGAGATTATGACTAGGAACCAGGAGTCAGGCACTCAGCTCAGAGGCCAGTGGAAGCACCTGGAAGGGTGTGAGGAGGGAGGGTTGGCCATTGGGAAGGAATAGAAGCCGCTGGTATGACGTGACTGTGGAGGAAGAATGGGCAGGACTTGGGTGTTGATTGGAATTGAGGAGCAGGAGCTGGGTGCAAAGTCAGAAACGGGGATCCTGTGACTAGAGTCATCTGTGGAAGGCAGATGAGAAGGCTGGCCGAAAAGACAGTGGAGGGATGGAGCAAGGCCCAAGTTGGGGTTCTGAGAAGTGCAAAGGAGGCAGAGGAAAACCTTACCAACGTGGGGTTTGGTTTTCAAAGAGCAGGTGGAGTTTTGCTGGGTTTTGAAGGTCAAATAGGGTTTATCTGTGGGTGGACAAGAGAGGGAGCCATTCTAGAAACGAGAACTGCATGCAGGGTTAAAGGTCAGAAGGTCCAACTGAGGGATAATAAGGGTGGGCTGCCATATCAGAGAATTCCAAAAAATAGACTTGGACCAGATTACAGACAACTTGGAAAATGGTCCCAAGGAACTGGACTTGAGATGAGACCAATAAACAAATTTGAGAAGATAAGGAAAGTAAAAGAAGGGGCTTCTAAAGAGGTTTTACATGTGTCCCACTCACGTCTTCTTCGGGCATCTCCTTGGTGAAGTTTCTTCATCCTTCTCTCCAAAAGTTAAACCTTAATCCTGTGCTGTGTATGAACTTCTGCTTTTCTACCAATCCCCCCGTGTTGTCATTAGTCATTTGTATGCCTGCCTTTCTGTTAGATTGTCTTTCTTATGTCTCATTCTTGTATTTCTGGAATCTCCAAGAGCAGCAATAATATTAATTAATATATTATTATATTATCAAGTAGACTGGCTTATGTATCTTACAATGTTATCTCAAGAAGGCTCTTCAAAGCCCTATGAAGTCGGTAGCTACTAGTAACCCCATTTTAGAGATGAGGAAACTAAGGCACAGGGAAGTTACTTGTCCAGGGTCACATTGCTGGTAGCTAGGGGCCAGGATTTGAGTCTGAGTGGTTAAACTGCACAGCCTGCACTCTGCATTATTTTCATAAAGGTAATAACACATAGGAGACATTTGGAAAGGACCAGACATGGAGCAAATTGTTTTACATGTAATAGATCATATAATCCCTCTCATTACTATTCCCTTTTGGCTGATGACAAACTGGGTTCTTGTTTTAATTTTTAAAAATTTTTTATTTAAATTCAATTTAGTTAACATGTAGTGTATTATTAGTTTCAGAGGTAGAGTTTAGTGATTCATCAGTTGCATACAACACCCAGGGCTCATTACAACAAGCACCCTCCATAACGCCCATCACTCAGTTACCTCATCCCCCCACCCACTGCATTTGGTTTTCAAAGATTTTTTTATTTTTATCTTTAAGTAATCTCTGCATCCAGCTCCAACCTGAAACTCACAACCCTGAGATCAAGAGTTGCACGCTCTTCTGACTGAGTCACTGCAGTGTCATGGGGAACTGTTTTTTTTTTTTTTTTAAGATTTTATTTATTTATTTGACAGAGAGATCACAAGCAGGCAGAGAGGCAGGCAGAGAGAGAGGAGGAAGCAGGCTCCCTGCTGAGCAGAGAGCCCAATTCGGGGCTCGATCCCAGGACTCTGAGATCATGACCTGAGCCGAAGGCAGCGGCTTAACCCACTGAGCCACCCAGGTGCCTCGGGGAACTGGGTTTTAAGCCATGTCTAAGTCATGGAGGAAGAAAGCAAAGGGCCTGGACCCATGTCCCCAAACTCTTAGATACGTTCTATACTCCCTCCCAGCACGCGGTGTGTGCTCATTTGGTATTTATGGAATAAATAAATGGCTGAAGTAGAGGAAGGAGGAAAGAAGGGAGGGAGGAAAGGAAGAAGAAATGAAGGGAAGAAAAAGGAAAGAAAGGCATGAAGGAAATAGCGGAAAATAAATCCAACAAGATGTAGCAATCATATGTTTATAAAAAATTAAAAAAAAAAGATGTAGCAATCAGCTATCTCGTGAGCTTGGCTGGCACCGGTGATGCAAAGATTACATTATGTAAATATTTTGAAAGAGGACTCTGAGAGTAAAACCTCTAAATCAAAGGAAGCTTCATGAATGGGAAACTCCACCACAACACAAGCTGATGGGGAAATCCTTGAGAGTAGAAAGGGCTTCTTGGAGCGCAGGTATAGAAGCCAGGGATGGCTTTCCTCCCGGAAGTCCCGACACACTTCCTTGGAATAGCAAACTGTGACGAATATGCGTTCCTTAAAATCAGCCACACTCAAGAGGTACCTTCTTTTGAAGTACTTGACGGTGTTGAGTTGTTTGTAAGGGACACCAAACGTCTCCTCTATTATTCCCTGACCCAAACTGACTGACAAGATGAATGAGAACTCAAATTGATTTCTTTCTTGCAGAAGGATAGTATTTGATTTTATAGACTTGTGTATGTGTATGTGTGTGTGTGTGCGTGTGTGTGTGTCCTGGGTTTCTCTACTGCTGTGTGCCCCAGGAAGGGGATGTGAGGGCGATCTGGGTGTGACATCTGTCACCCCACTGATCGTCACAGGTGATTCGGCTGATCTGGCTGGCCAGGCAGGGGTCCCCTTTCTCCCTCACTGCTCCATGTGAGTCCCTCCCAAAGCGGCATGCTCTTTTGGAGAGGATGACCTTTGCCAATAGGGGAGGACTGCTCTTCCGTCAAGGGTATACAAGTAGCTGTGCTCCCCAGCGAGAACCTCCAAACAGGTTCATTTGTAGGAGAATCTAGGGTAGTCAGGCTTCCAAGACTCGAGACACATCCAAATGAGGCACTGCATGTGGCAGTCTGCCTTTCTTAAAAAAAAAAAAAAAAAAAGGAAGGAACGGCATTTCTGCAGGGTAGCCCAGCCTGCTGGAGGTACTTTTCTTAGGGGAATCAAGCCAGGCCCGGTGGATTTCTCTACCACAGACAGGAAGTCCTCAGTTGAGCATACTGATAGAAACCATATTTTCCAAACCCCAAACAGGGTCACAGCATCAGACCGAGCACTGAGTTTTGCTTTATGAATGTAGTCATATGAATGTCTCACCATGGCACAAAAATGACATCATCTGTCATTACCCCTTTTACGAATTGTCTTTATGGAAGGTAAAATGGCCAGATGTCAGGACCACCCAGGGCTAAGGGGACAAGGGATCCTTGTCCCCGCCCACCCCCAACCCCAGAGCCCGTGGTCTTTGAGGACAGCAAGGTGCAGTCACAGGGATGGGGCCTCTCTGCCCCACAGACACAGTGGGCCTTGGGGACACGGCATGGCTCACGATTCCTGTGGTTAATGAGCTCACCCTTGAGCCGCCGGCTGGTCTGCTCCTAGCTAGCTGCCAGCCTCTCAGCGGGGGCCGTGAGTCAGCCCTGGGCTGTCACACTATCCAGAGGGGACACAGATCTCGGGAGCCTCCCCAGACCCAGAGCTGCAGCAGGAAGCCTGCTCAGTCTCAGTGCCCGGGGAAGCGCCTCCAGGTGGACTGGAATTCAGAGCATTGTTGAGAAACCCCTTGTCACACCCACAGCCAGCCTGTCCCTGCTCTACAAGGGGACTCTGCCCACACAGAGTGTCTCTGAAGCGCTTCAGAGATATTACTGAATTAATCTCCTTTGTCCTCCACATAATTCCAGTGGAATTAGTCAGCTTTAATGGGTAGCATCTCATTCTACCTCCCTTTCTGCTTAGACGTATAGCACCGGCGTCTTCCTCCAAGCCCTTGTCTGGCTGCTCCTGGTCTGTGGCTGTTGGGCTGTGCAGTTAACTGGGGCAGAGCCACAATGGTTGAGGGGGTGGGAGTGGGGGGACAAGGGAAAGGGATATGACGGAGGCCTAGTAAGACATGGGGGTGGGAGCCTCCTCATGTTTTAGCCCATGGAATCTTCCTCATGGTCCTCCAAGGTAGGAATTACTATCCACTTTCTAGAAGAAGAAACTGAGGGTCAAGCAAGTTCATAATTTGCTCAAGGTCACAAAGCTGGTAAGGGGCAGAGCACTGACTCAAAGCGGAGTCCGTGTGATTCTATTAACCAGCCTGCAGGAGGCTTGTTTGGAGGAATCTATATTCCTCACATTGTTCTTGCTTATTATAAAAAAAAAAAAAAATTCCTCCCCAAACCCCTCACTTTAGGAAACCTCCTGGACCACATGACCCTGTTCCCAGGCATGGGGTGATTCTCGGTAATATGATGATACAGTGTTGCAAACTGCAGACAGGGTGGGGTCACTCACTTGACCGGCGGGGATGATACAGAGATCCTACAGAAAGCCCGAGGTCAGGCACTGGCCTGCCTTCCAGCGCTCTGAGTAAAAAGAACAGTCACTTACCAGGTTTGTCTGGCTACCGGCCCCCTCACTCCCCACTTCCCCACCCTCCTCACTTAGGTCTCCTACCCCGGCCCCCAGCTTCTCCACTCTGTGCTCTCTCCCCCACAGTCTCTCTACTGGAGCTTTCTAAACCAGCATGGACTCAACACAGCACCATCTTCCTTTTAAAGGCTGCCATGTGACCCAGCGATTCCACTCTGGGTAGACACCCAGAGGAAAAGCAATCAGGATCCTGAAGAGCTGTCTGCACTCCCATGTTCGGTACTCACAACAGCCAAGACCTGGGAACAACCCAAATGTCCATCAGTAGGTCAGTGGGTAAAGGAAATGCCATATGTACAGACAGCCGAGCACCAACCGGCCCGGAGGAAGAAGGGAATTCTGGCCTTTGGGACCATACTATGCTAAGGGAACTAAGCCAAGCAGAGAAAGACAAACACCGTATGAGCTCACTTATATGTGGAATCTGAAATAGCGAGACTCACAGAGTAGAGTGGTGGTGGCCAGGGGTCTGGCGGGAGCGGGGGAAGGAGGAGGGTGGGGGCAGCGTGGGGCGATGTTGGTCGAAGAGGACAAACCTTCAGTTACAAGATGAGTAAGTCCTGGAGATCAACCGTGCACCGTGGTGACCACGGTTAGCGGTTCTATATTATACCCTTGAAATTTCTTAAGAGGGTAGATCTTGGGTATTCCCGCCAAGGGGAAAGAAGAGGGTAAGTATGTGAGGAGATGGGGTGTGAATGGGCTTGGTTGCGGTGATCATTTCACAACGCGCATCCGAACATCACATCGCACAACTGAAACATACTCGGGTTTTTGTCAGCTCTCTGTCCATAAACCTTCTCTGGCTCTCAAACCATCTTCAGGCGTTTCCCCTCCAGGCACCAGATTAAAGCCACTGCAGAATGGGCCCCCATCCCTGACCAGGCAGCACGAATTCAGGCCTCTAAGCCTTTGTTGGTGTTATTCCTTCTACCGAGAAAGGCCTTCCCTCCCATTCTGAACGGTGACCTCCTTCAGAGCTAGTTCAAACACGACTTCCTACGAGGAGATGTGCGCTCCCCGTAACCCACTGTGGGGTCCTGACCGTGCTCCCGTCACCCCGCATTAGTGTCCGTCTTCTCCCAGAGGCCCTCAGCCTTCAACCCCAGGGCAGGGTTCGCTGGGGTGTTGCACGGGGAACCCAACAGGGTAGCAAGTCATCGGCGCTATTAATAGTAAAAGCACCAGAGTTTTTGAACGAGCTGCTTTTGTTATAAATTGGAGTGGATTCAAGGTTATTCTTACAACAATATCATTTTCACTTACTTGCATGTTTTCCAGAGTAGACAAGAAAGGGGTGGGGTTGCACCAGCATCAGCTTTGCTGATAACTGTTCCAAGTGTTGGAGAAAAAAAAAATTGAGAAAGGGTCACCCAATCTGAAGGTGCCTTATTGGGCTGCGGCAAACCCGTGAAGCATGCACTGTGCGTGTCTGCACGTGGAATTAGTTACTTAAGGATGTGTATGTGGGTAGACACATGCAGGTATTGGGGGCAGGGTGCTCTATTTATTCACGCTAAAAAATACTCCTGGGTAAGAGCAACAATTATTTCCACCAGGTTGAAGGTTAACTGTGATCAAGATGGAACAACATAGAAAATACGTGACATAATGTGCAAAGGTAAAAAAAATGAAAATCTCCAACTATGTGTACATTACAGGTACACAAAAAGTCAATGCAAATCTGGCAGGGAGGCAAGCTAAGAAACTGGTGAGCTGGGATTTGTGAGGTGATAGGGTTTAAGGTGAAGTTTTTTCTTATCATGTTTTGACCAGTATCTTTATCTTGAAGATCCATCTCCTGACTACGCCGTGTGGTCAGCAATGCTGCGGCTGTTACTAGCCCATCTAGCTTGATGTTTCTAGAGTTGTGGGGGGTGGGGAAGTAAGAGACCACCCCACCTGAAGTCAGTAGATCTTGTGCCCACTCTCCTCAAAAAGGTCACTGATACAAACTCCTCCATGCTATCTATCCCACTTTTAGTCAGTAACCTAAGTAATGCAGCCATTCTTTTACTAACGCTCCATTCTTTCCGCCATGTCTTGGGCCTCCTTGCCTTTGACCCAGCTCCTGACCTCCCAAACGCTCATCACCGAGCCCTCTGCAATTGCTTGTTCCACAGCCACCAAATCCCAGGAGATCTCCCACTTTTCCTCCAGTGCTCCTCCCCATTCCCTCATAATGCCAGCCAGCTTGTCCTGAGGACACCACATACATTGTACCCCTCACCAGTCATGGTTGTTCATCTTCCACACCCAGTCCCAGGGCTGGAAGGTGTTGTCACTGTCCTTGTTCCCAAATGCCATTCCCACAATATTGTTTCTCTGCCCCTTGAGGTCCATGCCTTTGAGCAACACTGCTTCCGGGATTCCCCACCATGTTGCCTCCATCTTCCAGCTGCCATCGTCCCTTTCATCCACTGAAGATGTGGGCACCTGCCTTACTGCCTGCTTTTACTCTCGCATCTCTGCTGTAGACCTGGTTGATGTCAGCATCTGTGTGGATGGCTCATCCACCACTGTGGCCCCATCTGTGTCTTCCCCTTCCCACTTAAGCTTCTCCCAAGAGTTGTCGCTACTACTGTCTCCATTACTCTCATTCCCCTCTCTCCCCTCAGCCATCCCAAACAGGATGTTGGCCCTGCATGCCAACAAAGCAGCTCCAGTTTTGGTCACCCATGACCCTTATGTCCTCAAATCCAAGGGACATCTGTCCAGCCTCATTTTACTTGCCCTCTCAGCAGTGACTGACATGGTTGACAATTCACTTCTTCTGGAAACACCCTTCCCTTGGCTTTGAAGATAAACTATTCTCCTGGTATCTCCACATCCTCTGCCAGTCTACCCCTCTCATTCTCACTATCAGGTGCTGATGTCCCTCTCCCCTTCGCTCTCCACAATCTCTTCCTAGGTGATCGTGTCCTTACCCACAGCTTCAACTCCATGTGGGGAACATGGATATGTCCATCTTCACCCTCAGCCTCTCCTTTGAATTCCTGGCCCACAGAACCAATTCTTGACTTGATAGTTCCATGTGGAAGTCTCCAAGGCAAATTAAACAGGTCCCAAGCCAAATCCTGTCTCTCCAACATGTCTGGTCCTTTTGGTGTTCTCTCACTGTCCACCTAGTTGTACAAGCCAGAACCCTGAGAGTCATTCTTGGTATTTCCTTCTCTTATACACCTTATCTGCAATTTATCGGCAAGGGGTATTTCTTCTCCTTTGTCAAAGTTTCTCAAATCCATCTACTGCTCTTGATCTCCAACTCAGTGCCGTAGTTCAAGTCCAGAGTACCATTTGCAACACCCATCACTGTAGCTTGGGCTATCCTATATTGAATATGAGTCTCTCCAATCATCTTCACAGAGCACCTATAGACGTCTTTGTGAAATAGTCATCTACGTTACCTCTGCTTAAAACACATAATGACTTTCCACCTTTTTAGGAAATGACAACATCATTAATGTGGCCTACAGGTTTCCTTTCACTTTTCCCTTCATTTCATTCATTCTTTCCTTCTAGCCTTCTTTCCCTTCCCCCATTCTCCCCTGTTCCCCTTCACCCCAGGGCCTTTGCACAGCAGATCCCCTTTCCCTGAACGTTCTCCATACCCTTGGCTTAATTAACTTCTACTTACACTTCACATATTATTAGTGCAGACATCAGTTCCTGGGGGAAATCTCCCCTGACCTCCCAACAAGGGCAAATTTCCCTTTAATAAAGTTTCATAACATCATGCATGTACTTCTTCATGGCACTAATAGCAATAGACATAGACAGTTACGCATGGCATGATTTGAGTAGTGTCTCTCTCTCACTCTCATTAAAGTTTTGCGGGGGGAAGGAATGTCTGATTTTGATCAACATTAGATCTCTAGCACATAATATAGAACAGGAGCACTCCATGTAAAATAACAGCTTTAATCATGATTTTTTATAGCCTTATTCTTTTACATAGCAGTTATAACCACTTGCCACACATGTATTTATTTGTTTCTCATGTACTAGATTGAAAGTTCCACAAGTGCAGAGAATTTGTTACGTATTTATTCCTAACACCTGACACAGTGCCTAGCATGGGGCAGTCACTCCACCAGTATTTTTGCATAAACACTAAGTGCTTAATAAATGTTTGTTGAAGAATAAATGTACTCTTGGGGCGCCTGGGTGGCTCAGTGGGTTAAAGCCTCTGCCTTCGGCTTGGGTCATGATCTCGGGGTCCTGGGATCGAGCCCCGCATCGGGCTCTCTGCTCGGCAGGGAGTCTGCTTCCCCCGCTCTCTATGCCTGCTTCTCTGCCTGCTTGTGAACTCTGTCTGTCAAATAAATAAATAAAATCTTAAAAAAAAAAAGAATAAATGTACTCTGCACAATAACAAAATAACCACCTTCCTCAGCAACAGTATGGTATTCAATTAGCCCATCTAGTTATTATGTCCTTGCATGCCTATATTTGCCATAAATAAATCCACTACATAAAATTATAATGATAACTACCAAATTTACCAAAATAGCTACCCTATCCTAATTAAGATATTAATTGAAAATTTACTATATTCAGCAGTAACTTGTTTATTTGCTTATCTACCATTAAAATAATTGCCTCCAGAAAAGGAAATTCAGATAATGATAAACATCCCATTCATAATTGCAGAGTAATATTTTAAGTAACTATTGAGTTATTGCTTGTCTCCAGGGTGTGTTCTCCTTTTCACAGGCACTACCAAATTTCCCTTCCAAAGGGGTTTACTAATATTCACAGCCACTGGTGGACATGGAAATGCGCGTTTCTCCCCAACAAAGGATGGGTTTTTAAAGAACAAAAGTGGCCATAGTGAGGAGTGGTTTGAAGCAGGTGGAACACGGGCGGCAAAGCCAGCAATCTAAGAGCTGAAATCCTAGAGGAGGCCACTGATACCTGCCTTTTTGTCTTGTGCCACAGCAGAGCAGGGAAAAGAGGCTAAGGATAAGGCTCCCACCCTCCCAGATTCTCCAAAACCTTACCTTACCTCTTCCTTTGGCGGTGGTTGAAGAAATATGGGTCACTTGCGCCACCTGCTGTCCAGATTGGGGAATGGCTTGCCGACGTCCATGCCTCCGGAGGATTTTTGTTTCAATTTCTACCCAGTTTCCTCCCCGTGCGTGACTTTTCTCCTTTCCTCCAAGAGCACACCTTCTGTGATATGGATGGAACAAGGGCCTAGCCTGGGAGGTTGCCTTTGGGAAAACGGGCCCAGAGCTTCCACCCGTTGTTCTTATTTCTGGCAGTGTTTTAGGTGATTGTTTCCATTCAGCTCTCTGTTAGGCTCTGAGCAGGCCCTCAGGAACAAAGATGAATGAGATGAGATTTCTCTCCCCAAGGATGTCATAGTCTAGTGGGAGTGTCAGGCACGCAAACGAATAATTAAAATGCCGGTGTCATGGCAGAGACAATTCGAGCTGCAGGGAAACGTAAAGCACCCCGCAGAATCCACGGAATCAGGAGGGCTTTCAGAGAAGGGACGAGATGTACCTGCTCTCTGAGCGCCGGGCGGAGGCTCACAGGTGGGAAAGATTACTGTTTGGGGCAGACCAAACTGGCAGGGGCGCCTGGGCGGCGCAGCCGGTTAAGCCCCCAACTCTTGGTATTCGCTTGGCTCTGGAGACGGAGGCCCATGTTGGGCACTGCGTTCCGCATGGAGTCTGCTCACGATTCTATCTTCCTCTGCCCCTCCTGCTCCTGCTTTCCTGCTCTCTTTCTAAAATACCTAAATCTTAAAACAGAACAAAACAAAACAAAACCCAAACCTGGCAAGTTGCAAAACTGGGGCAGTCGAATATCTACAGACTGTTCTGGGAGCAGCAAAAAGTTGATAACTACTATGAGTAGTTTGTTATAGAGATTTTTAGGCTTTTGGTTTGTTTTTAAGACTTTATTTATTAATTTGTCAGAGAGAGAGAGAGTGAGCACAAGCGGGGGGAGCAGCGGCCGGCAGAGGGAGAAGCAGGCTCCCTGCTGAGCAAGGAGCCTGATGCAGGACTCGATCCCAGGACCCTGGGATCATGACCTGAGCTGAAGGCCGACAAACGACTGAGCCACCTGGGCGTCCCCTTTCGAGCTTTCTGAGATGACATGTTATGTGTATATTTGTGGATGGATATTCATATGTGTCTATGACTTCTTTCCTTTCTCTAAACATTATATTTTTAGACATCTCTCCATGTTGGCGAATCAAGACCTACCTTATTCTTTTCTCTTCTGCATGGTGTTCATTTGTGTTGGTCCATCTTATCCCTCTTTAGTGGACATTGAGGTGGTTTGCAGTTTTTCACTTGGTATATCTCTTTATGGACATGTGCAAGGATTTCCTAGGAGGGAAGTTGCTGAGTCAAAGGGTAACTACACTTAAACTTTTAGCTGATATTACTTAATGACCTTTGAAAATGCTTCTACGGATGTATACTCCTCTTAGAGTAGCTAAGGTTAGTCATGTAAGCTAGTGAGTCCTTCGAATCTTTCTGGTTTAATCCATGTGCATGTTTTGCTCCCTATAAGAATGATCCTCGCAATAATCCTACAGGTGTGGAGTGATCTGTTTTTCACGTGGCGATAGCCGTCATCCTCTAACACTACTAGTATGTATAGAAGATGATGAACCGAAGCTCAGAGGAGCTGGGGTCTTGCCCGCAGTGCCCCAGGTAGTGAGGACCAGAACTAGAACTCAGACCTCCAGAATCCTAAAGCTCTCTCTACTACCCTGTTGCTAGGCAACACTTCTTCCTTTTGATTCTTGTGCCAATGCTACTTGTTGCCATGGTGCTGCTGGGACAGGGAGCAGTACATTGTCATTAAGCAGTGAGTTAGAATCTTAGCTCCTAGCAGGCAAAGGTCTTTATGCCCCTCTGTATGGGTGGCCAGAGAGGGGCCACTGGACTTAGCTGGCTCATTGTCATGTGTGTTTCATTGGGGGCCGATGTCTGTCTTCACCTCTGTCTGCCAGGAATGCCTGGGCAGGAGTGCTATGTCGCCACGAATCAGCATCCAAGTCCAGTGTGTGCCTTCCCTCCTCAGTCTAGAAGGAATAGGGGTGACCTTGGTAAATAGCACCTTGCTGTCATCGAACCTGGGTTCAAATCCTGTCTCTGCCACTTTGCTGGGAGTGACTTACATTTCCTGATTTTCGGTTTTCTCATCTGGAGGGAGACCAGTTGTGCTCACCTCATCATGTTCTAGATGTGGATTGAATGAGCTCAGGGACATCAGTTACTTAGCCAAATGTCCAACATTCACCAGCGTTTATTAAGCATTCAGTACTATGTAGCTAATGCAAGTACCGTTATGTTTATCACCCACCCACCCAGTCCTCTTGGGAGGCTTTGCAGCAGTCAAATGGGTTCCAAAACATCTCGAGTATTCCATCACTCAATACCGAGTGCAGGAGTACAAAAGCTCGTCGTGTTCTCGTCTTTAAGAACGCTCATAAACAGGTTTTCAAAAGATTTCATGGAGTGAAGTTCTGTGCCTCAGAAACGCATTATTGGCCCCAGGAATGAGTCATCTGTAGTAGGAGGAAAAGTGAAACTGTTTTCCAAAGACGGCACAATGGAAATTGCACAATTCAAATGACTGCAATTGCCTTTACAGCTGAATCCAGGGAAATTTTTTCTTTCATTCACTTGACTTTTTGAACGCCTATTATGTCAGGCTCCATGCAAAGGGTGGAAAGATGAATAGAACATGGCCCTTGCCCCAGGGAGCTCGCAGATTAGCAGGGGAGACAGGCATTTAAAATAATTATAGCAATGTGATAGCTGCCGGTGATGGGGTCTGGGGCTGGTGCTGCGGGGTGTCTGGGGCTGGTGCCACAGGGGCCCAGAGCAGGGAGCCCTTACGGGTGGGCTGGGGGAGTGTCAGGAAAACCTCCCCAGAGCTGGAAGTGGCTGAGCAGGCAGACAGGGGGCAAAGGCACTCAGTGGGGGAACACGAAGGGGAGGCAGGGGAGAGAGTGGCGTGTTCAGATGCGGCCACAGGCTGCATGCAGGGTGTGCTGGGGACAGACGTGCAAGAGGCAAGCGTCTTCACCTCATGTCTGTGCCGTGGACAGGCTTCCCGCAGCACGGAACTCCCACTGCCTAGACGCTCTCCTTGCCCACTCCCCTTCTTGTAGTGCTCACGGCTCTAGATCTGAGCCCCCTGTTTTAACCTCTGCTGGTGCACCCCCTCCCATTAGCACAGAACCCAATTCTGGTTCCGAATATGAATGTTCACCCCCAGGGCAGCCAGGAGGCGTTGTCTCCACGACGAATAGTGCTGATTGCCTTTCCGTAGCTGTGTCCGGGGGACCTAGCTTCGCTTTGAGACCTCTGATGAGGGAACGACCTCGTGTTTTCAGGTGAGGCAGAGCAAATGGCATTGTCGGCCTATGGCTGGCCTGGGAGGGAAAGACACCGGCCATCCACACCTGTGGCTTCCAGGGGGGTCCCAGCTGCACCTGGGGGCGAGGTGCCATTTTTGGTTCTTCCACCCCTCGTGAGGAGGAGATACCAAGTTGCCTTTCATCAGTTCTCCTGAGACATCGAATCAGCCAGCAAGTCCACAACGTTGTCCTTGCTGGCGCGGGGCTCCTCCTTGGAGTGACCCCGTCTTCTCTGTGGGCGCAGCTCCAGGAAGGATTCTGGACACAGCCTCCGTGAACTGTCTCAGACCGACAAGAAGGACGGAGGCCAGTGTGTGGCTGCTGGCCACCCGGATGCCACCCGAACGAATCTGCCCTGGCAGCCCCAGACCGTGCATCACAGAACTCGCAGGAACACTGTGCCCAGGGACTAGGGTGCCAAGGTCACCTGCTGGAGTGGTGCGACGCAGCCTCTCTGCCCCAAGGTCTGGGGCTGGCCCCCAGCAGGGCTGGGAAGGTACATATGCGTGTGCGTGTGGACAGAGCGGGGAGAGGAGCAGAAGACTACAGGGGCACCACATATGCCCCCTCCCCCCTTGCCACTGATGGTGCCTGCATGGTCAGTGGAGGGCTTTGGGACATCAAGGACTGTTGTGAGCAGACTTCATGTTCTAATACCTGCATTTCCAGCCCACTGGGGATTGCTTTCAAATTCTGTTGAGTCTGGATGGACTCAGCGCATGAAGTTTATCACAATCAGCCTTGTATTTAACCTTGCTGGATGGAGGCTCGGCTCTCGTCTCCCTCCTGGAGCTCCTAGTCTAGAACAAGATGAGAGGAACTGAGGAACTCCCCTACCCTTCCCTCACTATGCACAGAAATGCTTACTGCTAGTAACCTACTATCAGTGGATAGTGTTGGTGAACCCTAAGCTCCCACTGTCTTACGCTTTGGAAAGCGCCCAGTCAGGCAAATGTGTGGTAGGGGAGTGAAAAGAAGCCCAGGAGTCCTGTTGCACAGATTCGAAGGAGATCAGGGAAACTCTGTGGTAGCCCCTCTGCCGCCTACCGTTGGATCGTGGGCCAATGGCGAGAGTGTCCCTATTCTCAAACAGATCTAACAATAGTGCCTATTTTAAGGTTGTTTCCAAAATTACTGAGATAAAACACACGTAAAATACTTAGCACTCTACCTTGCATAAGTCAGCTCTCGGGAATATTAGCTATGATGGTAATGCTTTACTTGTATGGACAAAGCATTTCTAAGAAGGTGAGCATTTAGAAGAAGGGAGTCAAACACAAACACAGTCTGGGGCAGTGGCCGTCACTACCAAGCACAATCTGGGCTAGGTGCTGACTAACTAGATACACCCCTCAGCCCCATCTTTGATTTTTAAAACGTGCAGATTGCAGTGAATCCAGTGAAGACTTCTTCAAAAAAAAAAAAAGCCAGGAGTGGAGTGATTGTGGTCGGCATTTCTCAACCATCAGAGAAATAATGGGTCAAACCAAACCTTGCTTTTCCATTCAAGTCCTGAGTTAAGGTCAGCGGCCCCACGGTGACCAGCCAGCCAGGGCGGGTCCACAGGAGAACATCGGTCTTTGCATGCACTCTTTTCTTCTTGGGAAGACCCAACAGCCGTGGAAATTCTGACCATAAATTTAGCCCTGCACTGAAAGGACAGAAGGAAAACGGGAAGGTATACCCTATTTCCTGTCTGAGATCTAAGCAAAGGGCTTTTATTTTAAGATCCTGAAGGTCAAGAAAGCTTTCTTTGCACCACTCCTGGGTTGGAAGGGTTGGAAGTTGAGTTCTTCCTACTCCCAGGACAGTTATGCTCGATTGTCTATTGGCAGCTGACCACATTTTAGCAGTTCCCCATTTTAGCTAGTCTACCCTATTGTGTGAGGACGGGAAGCCTAGGTCCTAGAATATTCCAGAATCCCCTGCCAGGGTTCTGTGTCCGATTCCGCTCATCAGAGGTACTTGCGCAAGATTTGGAATGTGGAAAGTAGGTGGAGGCCATTGTGCTGTTCCTCTGGCAGTGACAAGCAGGCGTGTGGCTTTTGCAGATGTGAGGCATTTCAGAGATCCAGGCTTGCCTCTGGGGATCACTGACCCTGGGGCTGCAGCCAGCTGGATGATTGCTGGTTTCCTCTGCCTGCTGCGATTTCCTGCTTCTGAGACCCAGAAGGAAGTCTCTGAGCCAGCCATGGCTTCCCCTGACTTTTGATCCTTTGGTCCTTTGTCGACTGTTCCGCAAGCATCAAATTCTCTGGACAGAATCCCTTCTGCTTAAAATATCCAGAAAGATATTTCTGGTTCCCTAACCAGTAGAAAGTGACTAGCTTGAAATGTCTTATTGGCTAGGCTGAGAATTTAGGATTTAGGGTTTTCTTCCCCCCTGCATTATTGAGTGCTTGCTAAAGAAGTTCAGGCAAATGAATAATCCTTGAGACTTATTTCTGCTCCAATGACCTAAACGTGTGCTTTATTCCCAGGAAGTAAAAACAGAAACCCAAAGATAGATCCTCAGGCTTTCTATCAATTTAAAAACATGTTTTAAATCTGTAAATACCTATTAGGAAACTAATCCTCCATGAGTTACTATGATTTGATAATCATCGCATCCAACCCACCACTAATACCCTTTTGGGAAAAAGCCTAATTTAATTTTATGCATAAAGACCATTATAAATGCATTACCAGGTACAGAAATGAAAGAAAAAGCACACCCTGAAAAATCACGTTGTTTTGATTTTCTTGTTCCTGCTCGTCTTATCCACAGGCATACGTAATTTTACGTATTACTAACGGTCACGCTAACTCTTGTGAAAACACAATTTATGATCCATGTTTTGCACTTAAGAGTGCATTAATAAAATTTCCATCTTGTTATACAGACTTCCTGTCATGTTTAATTACTTCGTTACCTTTAGTTGAGTGAATTGATCATAATTTACTAACCTTTTCCCCCATGGCTGAATATTTAGGCAGGTTCTAATTATTTTGTTAGTATGCTTACTGCTTCAATGAACATATTTTTGCTTCTGTTGATTAATCTTCTCAGGAAAAATTCCCACGAGTGGAATTTCCAGGCCAGGAAACCTCATTTACACGTCTGGAACGGATTCCCACTCTCATCTCACCTCATCGCCCTAGATTTTATGCTCAATTAGTTATCTGAATAGGCCAGAAGGAAAATGGGAGGAGTTGGAGAGCCTGGAGTTCTTTTAAAGCCAAGCAGAGACTGGGAAGAGACTCCAGGATCCGGAAAGATACAGACGTCACTGCAGTCTCTGAATTAGTCAGAAGCAGCGACAAACAGCCCCAAACATTTTACATAATGAATATGTTAATTTCTCACGGAGCGATAGGCGGGGCCAGGGACTTCCAGAGTTACGCAGGCTGTTCTTCCTACACCCTGCCAGGGCGGTTGGCACCCTCTTCGCGCAGCCAGCAGATGGAGCAAGAGAGCGAGAATCACGTAGGGGAGTGTTCAGAGGCCGCACCTGGGAGTGGTCTCCGTTCTGTTCACATTTCCATTGCGCCAGTCACAAGGCTTCACTTAACTGCAAGGTAGGCTGGGAAATGTAGTTCCGGTGTACGCCCAGGAGGAAGCAGGGAGTGCAGATACTGACGTGTAGGAGCGGTCTCTGCCATAGCCTTTTTCAAACTTTAGCCAAACAAGCCTGAGTACAGAAAGGGTCCGGCACCAGAGAGCTGTGCACACGCTTTACACGCAGGATAATGAAACAGAATGTTCCTATCCAGAGGCTGGCAGGGCGGTGCTTTTTTTGTTGTTGTTGCTGGTGGTGGGTTTTTTTTTTTTTTTTAATGAATAAATTGATTTTATCCTCCTTTTTAAAAAGCTTTATTTCATCAAGTCTTTTTATTAGTTTCAGGTACAATACACAGTTCAATACATTATCCAGAGCTCATCACAGCAAGTGCCCTCCTTCATCCCCATCACCTGTTTCACCCATCTTCCCACCACCCTCCCCTCTGGTGACCATCAGTTTGTTCTCTACAGTTTAGAGTCTATTTCTTGTTTTGTTTTTCTCTCTCTTTTTTCCCTATGCTCGTTTGGTTTCTTAAATTCCACATATGAGTGAAATCATATGGTATTTGTCTTTCTCTGACTGACTGATTTCACTTAGCATTATACTCTCTAGCTCCATCCATGTTGGTATAAATGGCAAGATTTCACTCTTTTTTATGGTTATGTTCCATTGTATATTCTTTTTTATGGTTGAGTAATGTTCCATTGTATATGTATGTATATCTATCTATCTATCTATATATATAGATATATCTATATATCTCTATCTATAGATATATATCTCATATCCTCTTTATCCATTTATCTATTGATGGACACTTAGGTTGCTTCCATAGTTTGACTATTGTCAATAATGCTGCAATAAACATAAGGGTGCATATAATCCTTTCAAATTAGTGTTTTTGTGGTTTTTGGGTAAATACCCAGTAGTATGATTACCGGATTGTAGGGTAGTTCTATTTTTAACTTTTAAAGGAAAATCCAGGCACGCTGTTTCCACAGTTTGCATTCCCACCAACAGCATACAAGGGTTCTGCTATCTGCACATCTTTTCCAATACTTGTTGTTTCTTATGTTGTTGACTTTAGCCATTCTGACAGGTGTGAGGGGATAGCTCATTGTAGTTTTGATTTGCATTTCCCTGGTGATGAGTGATGTTGAGTATCTTCTCATGAGTCTGTCGGCCACCTGTATGTCTTCTTTGGAGAAATGTCTGTTCATGTCTTCTGCCCATTTTTAAATTGGGTTATTTATTTTTTGGCTGTTGAGTTGCAGTGATATATATATATAGTTATTTATCAGATATGTCATTTGCAAATATCCTCTCCCATTCCATAGGTTGTCTTTTAGTTTTGTTGGTTGTTTCCATCACTGTGCAGAGCCTTTTACTTTGATGTAGTCCCAATAGTTTATTTTCGCTTTTGCTTCCCTTGCCTCAGGAGACATATCTAGAAAAATGTTGCTATAACCAACGTCAGAGAAATTACTGCCTGGGCTCTCTTCCAGGATCTTTATGATTTCAGGTCTCACCTTTAGGTCTTTAATCCATTTTGAGTTCATGTTTGTGTATGGTGTAAGAAAGTTGTCCAGTTTCATTCCTCTGCATATAGGTGTCGACTTTCCCAACACCATTTGTTGAAAAGACCGCCATTTTCCCATTACATATTTTTGTCTCTTTTGTTGACAGATGCTGGTGGTTTTAAGCAATGGCTACAGGGTCACACAGATCCTATGATTTTTTTTCCCCCCATAGTCAACACAGGAAGAGGAACAAAGGAGTCACTTTTGACTCTTCCCTGGATTTCAGGGGAAGCAGACACTAGTAATATTATTCACTAACCTCCTACTCTTTTTCCTTCCCTCACTACAGCCTGGTTCCTTCAGCTCTTAAACTTCATCAGCTCATTCTGGCTCCAGGTCTTTGGTCCCATGTTTCCAGTGTCCTCATCTCAGACCTTCCTTCTTTATTTATTCGATATTTACTAACTGCTGGTCTTTGTGTTAAGAACTTTATAAATGCAATGGGAAGAAAAACATATTGCTGTAGTTTGAGCTTGTCATCCTAAAATGGTGCCAGAGACCCACTAAGAATTTAACTTAGTTAACTTAAAAAGTAAACACTTTTTGTTCTGGATGCATCTTAACGGGTTCGTTTGGCTATAAAGGCAGAAGCTTTGCAGAGCAGAATCAAACGGGAAGAGCTTTAGCAACAAATAGAAACTGGGTGGGGTTGGGAGAGAAAGAAAGAATTGCTCTGGGAAAAGGAAAGAGTGTAAGGAGAACTTGGAGCTGTTTTTTGGTGGGTCCTCAAGAAGTTACTGGAGATAAATGTTTCTGTCCTGGCTGTGATTTAAAATTACCTGGGGTGGGTGGGGAGTGTGCCTGGGTGGCTCAGTGGGTTAAAGTCTTTGCCTTCGGCTCAGATCATAATCTCAGGGTCCTGGGATCGAGCCCAGCATCGGGGTCTCTGCTTAGCAGGGAGCCTGCTTCCTCCTCTCTCTCCACCTGCCTCTCTGCCTGCTTGTGATCTCTGTCTGTCAAATAAATAAAATCTTAAAAAATAAACCTTTAAAAAAATAAAAAAATTACCTGGGGGACTGTGACTTCTAAGGCTTTAAAACATAAATTAGAAAACTTGAAATCTACTGAACTTACAGAAAATTACACAAATCATATATGTGTGCAGCCTGATGGGTGTTCACAAAGTCAGCACACCTATGTAGTCATCACTCAGATAAAGAGCAGAAATATTACCAGTATCCAGAAGTCACCTTCCTGTCCCCTCTTAGCACAACCCTATTCCTCCAAGATAGCCACTATTCCCACCTCTAACACCATAGTTCAGTTTTGCCTGCTTTTGAGTTTTATAAAAATGAAATAGTAAACTATGTATATATTCTTATTGGGCTTCTTTTTTTCAATATTACTTTTTGCAAGATTCAGCCACATTGATGCAAGTAGCATTTTTAATGCATGTACAGCATGACTCTAGCAAGAATCTCTAGTATGGATATTCCTCAATATTTTCGTCCACATTTGTGTCGTTTCTAATGTTGGCTATTTTTCATATTGCTGTTTGAATACTTTTTAAAAATGCTTAAATTGCAGAAAAATATATATAACCTAGAAATTGCCAGTGTAACCATTCGAGGCATATAATTCAGCGGCATTAATGACATTCACTGTCTACTATCTACTTCCAGAACATTCTTTCTTTATAACGACTTTATTGAGATTAATTCACATACCATACAATTAGCCTATTTAAAGTGCGAACTTCAGTCGTTTTCAGAGTATTCACAGAGTTGTGAATCATCCCCACAACCAATTTTAGAACATTTTTATCACCCCCAAAAGCAGTCACTCTCCGTTTCTGCCTATCACCCCCTCCACCCACCCACATATCTGCCCGAGGCCACCACTAACCTACTCCTCTTCTCTATAGATGTATAAATGTTTCTATTTTGGACATTTCCTATAAATAGAATTATATATGGTTAGGTCCTTTGTGACTGGCTTCTTTCATTTCATGGAACGTTCTCAGGCTCACCCATGCTGTAGCGTGCCTCCGTACTGCCTTCCTTTTTATCACTGAATCATATTCCATTGGATAGATAGAAACTCTGTATTTATTCGTCCGTCAGTTGATAGACATTTTACAGATGTAGATGATAGGATCTCGAAAGTCAGTTTGTTCTATAATAATAGATTTTAAAAAAACAGCCCTGCCCCCACCCCACCATATTCACACCTGTCCCCAGAGATCTGCAGAGGGAGAATATCCTCGGAAGAAGTCAGGCTGGGGGCACTTTGAAGACTAAATTTGGAGCCCTGTAGGGAGCTGTAGCTTCTTTAGTGAGGGTCTGTGGTCGGCCTCAGGGAGTCGGCTGGAAGTGCGGTCAGCGTCTCTGCGTGTTTCCCTTACCCCTCACTATTGCCATGAGCTTGTTCCATCAGCCATGCTATGAGGTCACGGCAAATGCTCTCCATGCAGGCAAGCCAAAATCTTCTTAAATGTCACCCAGGAGAAGGACATCTGTCTATGACTCACAGCCTTGCCGACCTCCATCCTAATGGCCCCTGCAGACACCCCTGTGGTACCTGCAGGCCCTTTAAAATCAAGGGTGGGTTTCTTAACAGGCCAAAGGGTGGTTGTAGCTTGGAAAAAACCTGAAACCCAGCACACATACTTGGGGGAGATGAGACGGCAGAGGACCACATTCCCATTATATAGATGGGAAAACTGACGTTTAGCGTGGTTAAAGGATTAGATCGAAATCACAGGGATAAAAAGTGATGGATCGGTTGCTTTGAGTACCAACCCTATGTCTTCCTTCCTATCCACCACGCCACCTGACGAGTTAGTGGTACAGGTAGAGGAAGGCCCCTATACTCTAAATTTTTCACACAGCCCAGTGCAAATCTACTTTAAACCCATCTCCACACTGCTGTATGCTTTTTTTTTTTTTAAGATTTTATTCATTTATTTGACAGAGAGATCACAAGTAGGTAGAAAGGCGGGCAGAGAAATAGAGAGGTTTGGGAAGCAGGCTCCCTGCTGAGCAGAGAGCCCGATGTGGGGCTTGATCCCAGGACCCTGAGATCATGACCTGAGCCAAAGGCAGAGGCGTAACCCACTGAGCCACCCAGGCGCGCCCGCTGTGTGCTTTTTGAGGCTGACCTTTGTGGATTGCATCAGAGGGCTCCTTGGGTTTCTGGCTTCTAGTTGTGCTTGGCCAGTGCCAGAGGCCAGATGGCAGGAAGGGAGCGAGGATGGGTTACTCATTCCCTTGAGTCCCCTTCTGCCAGGTGTGGACTGGCTAAATCTCTAGGCGGATAGCTACAGCTCTGCTCCTATGTCCCTTTCCTACAGTATTCTCTCTGGGTCTGCAACCGTCTCCCTTCCCTTGTCCCTTCAGCTTGTGGTAGCAATGCTCCCTTCCCCACCACTCCAGGACGCTTCACCATGTTTGTGGTTTCCGTTAACTCTCCTCAATAAGCCCTTCCCTCACTCTCTTTATTCAGCCTGCTGGGTGGAGGGTAACATCCGCTCTTTCTTGGGACCTGAACATCCTACCCATAGCCTCCGTGCTCAGTCAACTTGGCCGGGCCCTGGGATTGGGCCAGATTGAAAACTAGAGGAAGAAAAGAAAGGGAGGGACCAGATTTCTAACCGGGACACAGAATTTGCTCTGCTGGGAGCAACGCTGTCCAAAAGCCTGACCAGCAGCTCCTCGGTGGGTCTCCAGCCCCACCACCCGGTCCCAGTCCTCGCTCTACACCTTTCTGTCCTCACACAGCTGCAGCCTCACCCACCCCTGCTAGCACCGGCCTAGACCTGGGGAGTCCCTGCTGTTCCTGCTCAGCAGGTGTGGGAGGGGGACAGATGACACAGGAGGACCTAAGGTCTGGTTGGAACCTGGGGTTGGGTGGGTTTTTCCAGAAACTCTCTGCATATATTTTGGTCACAACCGTGTGGTATTTTGGATACTTTCAATCAAGAATAACGTTCAATAGTAAATGAATTTTGTGGGTGGTTGGGACCTAACATTGTTCCCAGGATGACATGTTCCGAATACAGGCCAACCAAGTACCAAAGACAAAAAAACGTCCTCATTTACCAGGTGAAGACAGAACACAGGTAACTGACGTCCTTGTCATTTACACCAACTCAACGCGGGATCCTCAAGTTTCCTAAATCACATCAAAGCTGCCCCGATCCTTCTCTCTCTCCCTCTCTCCCTTCTGAGGAGACCTCCCAGCCACTCTTTGACAGCCACTTAGGGACGAGTGGCATGGGCCCATCGGTCAGATGATGAACTGTGCCCTAGTGGCCTTGGTCAGACTTTGCTGCTTCTCCTCTGGCGATCTAGCAGTGGAAGTGCATTGCTTGGAGGCTGCCTGGTTTCTATCTTCTCTGGTTCTGTTGAACTCCTCCAGCAACACCAGTCCCGGGAAGTTAAACATTCACACAGTGTGACGTCAGATGTGCCTTCTAAGTGGCCCCGGCTCCGTGATGCTATTCATGGACAGCACTTTGGGCCCGTGGTCTGCCCACCCAGCTGACTGGGGAGGGGTATACAGGACTAGAAGGCAGGATTGCAAAGTCCCAAAGCTGCTTCGAGTCAGCATTTGAATGGCCGTCTTGTCGTTCGTGTAGGTTGTGATGAATTTTGTGTTTGAACGTGTGTCTGAAAGGGCTCTCAGAAATGAGGATGGGTATCTATAAATATATAGATATATCTGCTTCATAAATTGTCAGGTTATAAGCAAGTTGGAGGCACTGTGGCACAGAGGAAAAACTGTTAGCTTTGGCACCAGACAGCCAGGATTATGATCTAGAACTTTAACTGGTCTGCTATGTGTCCCTGGCAAGGTTACTTAACCTCTCTGAGCATGTTTCCTCAACTGTGAAGTAGAAATAACGACACTTTACTTATGTCATGAGGCTATAGGAAGTTTGAATTCATCAAGCACGTAAAGCATCTACACATTGCCTGGCATTGTTGAAGGTGTTTGTAAATGGTAGACAGTACAGTCAGGATGTCCGCTAAAACATAAAATCAATCTGCGGATATTGGCTACGTTGACTATGAAGAACAGTAGAGGGCAGACTTTACAAGGTTATTTGCTGTCTTTCAACTCCCGTTCCAAGAGGCAAGCCAGAATTCCAGAAATGACTTTCTTAAATGCTTTGGCTGAAAGATGCCTCTATCGCTACTTATAATTTCTTCACAGACCCTGGGGCTGTCTTGTTTTGCAAGGATCCCAAAGGGGAACATGGGGCAATATTTAACCAACAACTTTGATCACCAGGACATGTCCGCCTGGTCTCCAGATTCCAGTGGAGCATTTTTGACGGGTTACTCCGACCATTTTTCTGCCTTTCATAGATTTAATGATAAACCGAGGAAATAAAAGATGCCGACCTCATTTCAAATTGCATCATGTCAAAATAGCGTGAAGTTTGTGACTAGAATCCTCATGGGATACGGAAAGCCAACTGGCTGTGGACTGGAGATCAGGGTCCATTTAGTTCACAATTAGGATTGTGGTGGGCGTGAATTCCATTCCATGATGAGAGAATAAATGGGTATTTAATAAATATATGTGGAAATCGGGAGACGTTCTGAAGTGTGAACGTTTGTTTCATTCTATGCTGCCGCCCTCAGTGCCTGGGGAAATTAGCCTCACTCATCCTTCATAGCATAAGTGATTCGGTCGCTTGACATTTTTAATAATTTGGAGATGAAAAAATGGCATCTCGAGTTGCTTGCAACTGATGTTTCTTTGGTTCCCAGAGATGAACATTTCTCCCCTCCCTGCAGATTCGAACATTTTTGAATACTAACCACATGCTATGTGATATGCTAGGAAAATGACAGGCAGAGAGATTGGGTCATGTATGTTTTCCAAGAATGATAGCAATGATTACAATGAACCTCTTGCAGAAGTTAAGGAAAACAAACAAACAAACAAACCATCAGTACCCTAATAGAAGATTGAGCCAAAGATATGGTCATCGACCAAAGATTGATCTAGATATGATCAGGTGTTTCTCCTTTTGTTCTATGATAAACAATGTTGTTACAGGACAGAAAGGCTAAATTGCATTTTTATGTATGATTCTATCCCCCCAAGTCATGTAATCCAACACTGCACACCCCGCCTCTCTCTCTTCCCTACTTCTCCCCTACCCCCCCATCCCCCACCCCACTCCCTGCTCCAGCAGCAGGTGCAGAGGCTGGACGTTTTGCTTTGCTGAGCTGGGAACTATGAACCTGAAGGTATGAGCAGTTTCCTAAGCAGGTGGTTGGAGTTGCCCCAAAGGCACAAATTTCAGAGAAAGGGTTTGTGAGAGAAGAAAACAAGAGAGTTGAGTTTTGGAAAGATGGAGAAAGAGGATTAGAGAGGTTTTGAAGAGAGTTTTGATGTCTAAACCAGGGCTACACACACTGGTTGTGGGCTATTTGTTGTCTGTCTGTGCTGCATTAATTGCAACAATCTTGAGCAAGCATTTAGAAACTTGTATGGAAATTTGACATTGCTGCGAGACCCAGTGTCTCGTTGAGCAGAGAACAGGGTAAGCCACATGCTAGTCTCTTGCAGAAGGGCCACATGACAGTGCTCAATATTCCAAGGTTATCTTATCAACTGTAACTCAAAAGTGCATAAAAATTGGAGAAAAATGAAAGATTATAAAAACGAGCTCTTAGTGTTTCTGAACTATTAGAAGTAATTTGGGCCAACTTTTTTTTTTTTTTAAAGATTTTATTTTATTTATTTGTCAGGGACAGAGGGAGAGAGAGCGAGCAAGCACAGGCAGACTGAGAGGCAGGCAGAGGCAGAGGGAGAAGCAGGCTCCCTGCCGAGCCAGGAGCCCGATGTGGGACTCGATCCCAGGACGCTGGGATCATGACCTGAGCCGAAGGCAGCTGCTAAACCAACTGAGCCACCCAGGCGTCCCAATTTGGGCCAACTTTTAAAAGATGTGAATTGGGTAACCAGATTTGCGTATTCATCTGATATTTTGACAATTTCGGTCATCATGATACTCTCATGCAGGGAGATAATGCAGCAAATTTTTTTCAATGGTAGATCAGAGTAAGGGGCATTAAAAAAAAAGAAGCTTAGAAGAACAGTTTCCACTGATTGTTAGGGCATGTTTCATGTAATAACACTGATCCACCAAGGGCTGATCTGTTACTGCACATTTGTGAAAAGTTATCACTTGAATACTTGTCAAATATGAAAGTATGTTTCCAAATGTTACTTTCTATCAAGTGAAAGCCTATGCAAAGGCAATGCACAGATTTATTATATGCTTTTTATCAAACTGTAATTTAAATTTAACCTCAACTCTAAAGGATATTTCATTGGAGATGGCAACTGTTGAAGGACTGAAGATGAATTTTGAAAATACATCTTTGCTTACCTAATTTTGCGTGAAGTTAGAAACGAGTATAAGGTGCTCCCTCAAACCGCCTTACATTTCTTCCCCCATATTGTCAGCAGACCCCTGGCAGAATGATTTCTCTATTACGAGTGCTAGAAAAACAAAATATAGAAAGAGTTTAGGTACACATTATCCCCTTGTGAAATGTGTTCTCAATCTAACCTAGATCAAATAAATTAATGAAGAAGAAGAAAGTTCATTTTTTACATTAAAAAAGCAAATATTTACACTGTTACATTGTTCATTTAAGGTGTGAGTATAGAAGATTAATAGGAGTAAAAATATGGGTAAGATTGCTATTTTACTTACAATTGCTCATTTAGTTACAATTACGGAATGACTAAACTTCCAAGAGTAAATGATTTTTTTTGTTAATCCCTAAATGCACAATTTCAATGTTGCAAAATTCTTGTGGTTTTTCCTTATTGCCCGTGTTACTTTAGTTCTGATGATATTTATTGAAATTTAGTGTTTGTTGAATCTAATAATAAAAATTAGACTTGTATGATATGGATTTTTAAATTTCATTTTTCTAATTGCTCATTTTTATTGCATTTTAACCAAAGTGTCAGTCCATGAGGTACTGGAGATTTTAAAACCCTGGTCCTTCAGTACAAATGGTTCGAGAAGCCTCCATGACACTACTCATGAGGGTCTTCATGAGAAAGCTCAATAGAGAGCGCCAGTGAGAGCCTGCGTTAGCAATCAAGGCTTCGGGAAGGCACTTATATTTAATTTCTGCACAAAGGAGAAGCAGCCAGGTTTAAAAGCGGCATCACACATATTGCCATTCTAACTTCAGACTACAGTTAGTATTAATTCTTCAGAATGCATCCAAGGAGTGGAAGGCTAATACATTACATAAATCAATTTCAAAGTCGGAAATTTCAAAGTAGAAATTTCCAGAACGAACTCCTGTGCTAACTGCCTGCCTTCCTGGCTCTCTTTGGGTCTCTGCTGGCTGCTACCCTCCCCCTCCCAAGCACCCTTGTAGCACCACAACCCCCCGCAACCCCCACTGCCAGCACCCAAGTCTTCTGCACAGACCAGCGCTGATGCTCTCTTTTGCCTTTGGCGACCTCTCCTCCCACTCCTGACTCCTCATATTTTTTTTTTAAGATTTTATTTATTTATTTGACACAGAGAGAAAGAGAGATCACAAGTAGGCAGAGAGGCAGGCAGAGAGAGAGAGGGAAGCAAGCTCCCTGCTGAGCAGAGAGCCCCATGTGGGGCTCGATCCCAGGACCCTGAGATCATGACCTGAGCCGAAGGCAGAGGCTTAACCCACTGAGCCACTCAGGCGCCCCCTGACTCCTCATTTTTAATCTCCTTCACCCTCTGCCTCTTTTCTCTCTACCTTCTCAGAAGGTATTCTCTCCCGGCTCCTCTTTCCCATCCCCTCCTCAGGAGCTCATTCAAACTCACAGGTCCCAGTGCCCGCTCCTCACATTCATCTAGGTCTCATAGCAGCAGACCCAAGGTTTCCAAAATTCTGATTTTCATTTCACAGATCAAATTTTGATAACGATTTTTTAAATTAGTTGGTTTTCTTGAAGTGAGAGGCTCACCGTAGTCATGAATTTTCAAGAAATTGCAGAATACCTCGCTCTGAATAACAATAGTTTGTCAAGACTTCAAGTGGTTCTTCATGGAACAACCAGCTCATAGAGATCTTCCGACAAGTCGAGCCATTGTACGTGTGTCCTTTTCCCGGGTGTGCAGCGTCCTTATGCGCCTTCTTCAGCAGGGTCATGGCTGAAAATAATCTGCTTTGTCTTTACATTTAGCTTCAAATATTCCTAGTCTTTGGGCCTTAAACTGCGGTGACTTTATTTTCTGAATCTCAAATCAGAATCCATGGTTTGAAAAAGGATTCTTTGTTTATTTTAAAGATTTTGTTTTTTTATTTGTTAGAGAGAGAGAGAGAGCTGAAGCAGGGGGAGTGCCAACTGAGGGAGAGAAGCTGGGTCTCCGCTGAGCAACGAGCCTAAAGTGGGGCTCAATCCCAGGACCCTGGAATCAGGACCTGAGGCAAAGGCGGGTGCCCCTTGAAAAAGGATTTGTATGCCAATTTGAGGTACAAGAGGCACGCCAAATGGTATGTGTTTCTATGGCTTTGATAGTGTGACTGACCATACAACATTTGAAATTGGAACTCTTAAAAATCCCCGACAGAAGCTACCAATGATGCTGGCCAGAGCCGAGTGCCTCCAGGAAGGTAATGGCAAGTGATGGGACCACGTTGGTGTCCCACTTGAAAATGGGGATGCAACTCCTTGAATGTCAGATCTAGCATCATTTAATTTAAGCTGACATTCCATAATGGGGCTGCTTAGAACTGCCTCATCAACTTTCTCAACAGGCACAGAAATACCAAGTCAAAGAACAGTCTGGTAGAGACCACACCTGCTCTACTCCTTTGCATACACAGGTGATGAACACTTGTACTAGAAATACTGGTAGACTGTGTGTTTGAGAGGTGGATCTGATATGATCATGTGATCACAGGTACCACCTGTTGGGGAGACAAGACTCATAATTAATCCATGACTGGGGGACAGGTAAAAAAATGCGGGCATTGTCGAGGGAGGGAACTGATTACAGTCCTTATGCCTCGCCCAGCTGGATGCATGAAAACACAGGCACGCCCCAACATATGGTTACTAGCTTGAGGGAAGGGAGAGGATTACAAGATACAAACGATAAATGGACTCCACAGCTTCCCTGCGTGGTCAGTATGGGAGGAGCTTAATTTTTAAGTTTTCTTAAAAATGTTCATGGTGAGGGGCACCTGGGTGGCTCAGTGGGTTAAAGCCTCTGCCTTCGCTTCGGCTCAGGTCATGATCCCAGGGTCCTGGGATTGAGCCCTGCATCGGCTCTCTGTTCAGCGGGGAGCCTGCTTCCCTTCCTCTCTCTCTGTCTGCCTCTCTGCCTACTTGTGATCTCTGTCAAATAAATAAATAAAATCTTTAAAAAAAAATGTTCATGGTGAAAGGGGTCTTTTATCTTTAGTACCAATTTTGTCTTTGGGACGTTTGAGGATCTGGCCAAACATGCCACTGCTTTATTCCCTCAAACAGGAATCATGAATATTTCTACCTATTTGCCTTCTTTCTTCTTTTTTTTTCTTAAAGATTTTATTTTTAAGTAATCGCTACACCTAATGCGGGGCTCAAACTTATAACCCTGAGATCAAGAGTCATGTGTCCTACCGACTGAGCCAGTAGAGCTCCCCTGCCTTTTTTCAATATATGTATATTAATTGATGTTTGATGACAGCTTGGAGATAATATATGTGATAATATATATTTATATATTATTATGATTATATATTAAATAGATAATTGTATATTATATATAATTTATAATGATATATAAATACATTTATATAAATATTTATATATTTATATTTATATAAATAACATTTATATAAATATATATACCAATATATTTGGTATATTCTAATGTCAAGTGACATTTAGTGGGCTACTATGTGTTACCCATTTTAAGTGTACTGCTTATGTTAACTCATTGAAGTCTTGCAAAATCCTACAAAATAGGAACTATTACAGAGGATAAAACTAAAGCAGGGGGTAATGAAGGGACCCATCCAAGGGCATGCCACTATAATATGGCATTGCTGAGCCTACCTGACTGTTTGATTCCAAAGCCTGTGTTCATCCCCATTTTGCTTTACTGTAGGTAACATGGGAAGAATGTAAGACAAGATAAGACCCATGTCTATAGCCAGCTCCATGGTGGAACTAATGTGTGACTTTGGAAAGGCATATAATCCTTTGGTGGTAAATTTTCTCATTTCTAAAACATATAATACCTGCCCTACTTAACTCTTGTGGTCGGTGAGGATAAAAAGACTATGACCTCCTTGAGAGAAGGAACTGTAGGATTTATAACTGTAATTTGAGCCCAACCACAGTACTTAATGAGAATATTTTAATGATGACACACAAACATCAATGAATGAATGAGTGAGCCAGTGATTATATGAAATGATGGATGTGAAGACACCTTGAAAAACTGTAGACCATATTATATGGGCTTGTTCTTAACTTGTCTATGAAGTCCTGCATGAATATTTTTTCATGAAGTAATTTGTTAAACTTTTTAATTTGAGGTCATTGTAGATTCATATGCAATTGTAAGAAACAAAGCAGAAACCATCCCATGGTTTTCCTCAATGGTAACATCTTGCAAAAATTATAGTATGATGACACAACCAGGATATTAACATTGATACAGTCAAGATACGGAACATTCCATCCCTACAAGGATACTTTATGATGCCCTTTTAAGACACATCTACTTCTCTTCTGTTCCCATACCTCCTTGGCAACTATGAATCTGTTCTCTATTTCTGTCATTTTGTCATGTCAATAATTTTATATAAATGGAATCCTACAATATGTAGCCTTTTGAGATTGCCTTTTTCAGGCATAATTCTCTGGATTATATCTTGAGATTTTAATATAAATTTCCTAACGGCTAATAATGTTGAATATCTTTTCATGTATTTACTTTCCATTTGTCTCGTCCTCAGTGAAATGTCCCTTCATGTTTTTTGTGCATTTTCCAGGAGGATTTTCTTTAACTGTTGAGTTTTGGGTGTTCTTTATATATTTTAGACTAGCCCCTTATCAGATATGTGGTTTGTAAATATTTCCTCCCAGTCTGTAACTTGTGTTTTCATCCTCTTCAGAGGGGCTTTTCTAGCATAGAAGTTCTTAATTTAAATGAAATTGGTTTTTTTAAGATAAGAAATTTGTGTTGTTTTAAGCCACTTAATTTGTAGTGGTTTGTCACAGAGGCAAAAGAAAATGAATACAACATTTTCCCATCTTTTTACTTTCAATCTGTTTATATCATTCTTTGAAGTGAGTTATTTTTAGGAAGCATATAGTTGAGCAATGTTTTTAAATCTATTCTGCTAAATCTTTATCTTTTAATTGTTGTATTCAGACTATTTATCTTTAATGTTATTATTAATATGTTAGGGCTTAAGTCTGCCTTTTTATTTTTTATTTTCTGTTTATTCTGTTTTTCCATTTTTTGTTTTCTTTTCCTTTCTTCCTATGGATTACTTTGATATTTCTTTAAATTCCATTTTATTTGTACTATTTTGGTCTGCACCTGCTTGATAGCTTTTTTTTTTTTTAAGGATTTTATTCATTTATGTGACAGAGAGAAATCAAGAGAGCACAAAGAGGGGGAGGTGCAAAGGGAGAGAAAGAAGCAGACTCCCTCCTGAGCAGGGAGCCCAATATGGGGCTCGATCCCAGGACCCTGAGATCATGACCTAAGTCAAAGACAGATGCTTAACTGACTGAGCCACCCAGGCACCCCGGTTTGACAGCTTTTTTAGTGGTTCTAAGTATAACATTACATATATAACCTATGGGAGTCTACTGTGTCATTATTTTACCAGTTTGAGTGAAATATAGAAACCTAACTTCCTTTTACCTTCCTCTGTTTATAATATCATTGCTTTAAATATTTCCTCTAGTATAATTAGGACTATATCAGACAGTGTTATGATTTTGCTTCAACGATCAAAGATAATTTGGCAAACTAAAGAGGAAATGCCAAGTTTATTGTATTTACCTGTATTTTGCTTACATATTTATCCAAAATACAGAGAAAAATCATATTCTTTCTTCCTTTTTGATGTTCAAAGATTCTTCTATTATTCTTTCCTTTCTGTTTAGAGAATTTCCTTTAGCCATTCTTTGGGATAAGTGTGCTGGTGACACATTTGTTAGTTTTCCTTCAACTGAGAATGTGTTGATTTTCCCTTCATTTCTAAAGGATATTTTTGCTGGGTATAGGATTCTGGATTGACAGTTCTTTTCTGCCAGCACTTGAAAAATACTGTGCTCTTTTATTTTAGCCTTCATAGTTTCTGATGAGAAAGTCACTGTTATTTGAATTCTTTTTCTCTTATTGATAAGATTCTATTTTTCTCTCCCTGTTTTCAGAAGTTTTTCTTTGTCTTGAACTTTCAGCAGTTTGACTATTATGTGCCTTGCTTTGAGTTTTTTCCCCCCAGAAGTTTACCCTAGTGGGGTTCACTAAGTTTCTTGCATCTATGGGTTTACGACTTTTGCCAAATTTTTGACGTTTTCAGCCATTATTTCTTGGAGTAACTTTCATTCCTATCCTCCTTCATCTCTTCTTATCTAATAACAAAACTGTTCAAGTTTTTTTATAATGCCACAGGCCCCTATGGGTATGCTAGAAAGGACATTCAGTAATTGATTTTGTCATTTCAAAATCTTTCACAGATTTTCCTGACAGTTTATTTTAACAAATAGTCCCCTCCTATGACAGCCCCTCTGCTAGGTACAGAGCTGCAAAAATGCACAAGACACACTCTGCATGTAGAAAGCCTATAGTCTCCTGGGAGAGTCAGACACAGGAACAAAATATCCTTATTACTTATCTGCTAAAAAATGGTATTCATTTAAACCAGGGATGGGCAAAGTTTTTCCATAAAGAGACAAATAGTATTTTAGGCTTTGTAAGCCAAGTGGTCTCTGTGATGACTATTAATTTCTGGCATTGTCATGTGAAAGCAACCATAGATAATAGATAAGGGAGTGTGTATGTGTATGTGTGTGTGTGCTCTGATAAAAACTTTATTGGAAAAAGAAAAGACAGTTGGCTTTTTTAGTCTACTGACTGAAGCTTGTTGATCCTTGATCTAGTCTTTATTTTATTCCCTTTATGTCTTTCTATGCAGAAGAAGGTGGTTATAAAAATTCAATGAGTTAATATTTGTAAAGTGCTCAGAACAAGGTCCCACATATATCACACTGAAGTTTGTATGATGTTGGTGTTTAGCTCTTGTCTCCCATCCAGCCCCCTGCTCCAGTCACATGGCAGACCTGAGGGTTAGGTGTAGGTCACGATGAATATATGCTCAAAGACTGAAAGGGGAACCATTATCAATGGGTGTGTTTATTATTTAGCTGGTCACTTCAACAATAACCTAAATAAAGAGCTTACCAAGTTCATTGCCACCTAGAGTGTCCATGATTCTGTGAGCATCCCTCTGCTTTCATCTTTCCCAGAGAGGAGTGAGGTTGGGGAAAGAGAATTTGTCCTGGAGTAAGAATCTGTCCTCCACCCATTTAGCTTCACCTCATTGACTGATATATCCTTGTGTTTAAATTGAGAATGATGGTCCAACCTTCATGGGATGATTTCAGGAATTAAATAAGACGATGTGTACGACTAGTACTTTGCAAACCACAAAGTACTTTGCAACTGCTGGTAATTATTGGCATTATTAGGCTATACAGACTCTCATTCATTCATGAGTTCCTTTCCCACAAAGTTTCCAGCCTCTGTGGTAGGAAGGGTGGCACTTACAGAGGCACTAAAGATCTGATACCCAAGGAGGGAAATGGAGTCGTTACTTAGCAAGCCTTTGTTGCACTAAATGGTACCTCTGTGGCTTTCCGAACTTTACATGCTTCAGTGTAGTCTTGTCCCGGTGTGTTATAGAATTGTCTGCTAAGTGATAGCAATTGAAAGAAGGCTGAGTTTGCAATGTGACTGAAGGACAGCTGCTTCAGCAGTGTGGCTGATTCTTACAGTCTGGGACCTAAAACAGGAATCCTATTCAGTTCAATGCAACTCAATTCAACTCAATTCAACTCAATTCAACTCAACTCAACCCAACCCAACCCAATCTAGTCCAATCCAGTCCAATCCAGTCCGATCTTATCCAATCCAATTTGATTTAATAAACTGAGCTTTGCTATTTGCCAGGCTGTGTGCCAGGAGCAAATGGAAAAAAAAAATGAATATGACACTGGTGCTGCCATCTCGGAAATAATGAACTCCAAGTTATAGTGTGAGAGGAGCTAGGCTAGGGGAAACCTTAGAGTGGGAAAGAAGACAAGGTTTCTTCTTCAGGGGATTTGTTGTCACCTCAGGAGCAGGACAGCAGGAGAGGTTTCCAAGGGTGATGAGAAATAAGACTGTCTTGCTGTTTTTCAGAGTCACATTCCTAGGGGTGGGTCACTACCAGCAGGGACTCTGACATTAACAGGAACCTAGAGAGGGTTCTTTTTTTTTTTTTTTTTTTTTTTCCCCATTCCAATATGTCTCCACCTTTCTAATGACTATTTTTGTTTCTTCAAATTGAGATGCTGGCCTGATTTTAAAAACACTTATTTTTAACAGCTTCATAAATGGGAGCTTTATGAGGTGAGTTTTGCTGACCATTTCCTTGTTTGAAAAGTAGAAGGAAGCAAGAAGGTTTACTGGTCCAAGATTTACTTCTGCCAAGAAAAGTTGTCAAAATGCTTTAAATTGGGGGGAAAAAGATTACTGGTTGTCCTGTCTAGTGCATCCTTTGGGCAGACCTACTTTTTGTTATATTTAAGCCAATTTACAAATCTTTAGGTCATAGAAAAGTAAAGGTGAATGATTCTTATCTAAAATGCAAGTGATTGTGTGGGTGGAGTAGTAATATTCCTGATTGCCTGCCTATGTGATTCTTTGAATTCTCCTTTGAGCCACTTGCCATATCTTACCCTTATTAATTAGCGAATTAAATGAAACCTTTAAGATGTGTTCATCTTATGTTTGTATGAGTCATGATTTTATCTTTTAATATTTATTTATTTATTTTAGAGATTTTATTTATTAAGAGAGAGCACAAACTGGGGGAGAGAAAGAGGGGGAAGTAGACTCCCCGCTGAGCAGGGAGCTCCATGTGGGGCTCGATCCCAGGACCCTGAGATCATGACCTGAGCCTAAGACAGCTGGCACCCAGGCACCCCTAAGAAATTACCTTTTAGCATATTTTACCTGGGAAAGAACTGGCTGGTGATTTGGAGGGGTAGGAACAGAAGGAAATGGAGATGTGTTCAGTGCCTATTAGATACCAAACCTTTACGTGATTATTTTGTTAAATCTTCACAAGTCTTACATCTTTGTGTTCTGCTTTTTTAAAAAACCAAGCTCTCATATTTGTCATGTTAACCACGCTTACATTGGTGTGATGATAGGCCGTGTAATGGGGTGAATTCTCTTCCCTTAAAATTCATATGTTGACATTCTAACCACCTATATGTCAGGGTGGGACTTTATTTGGAGATAGAGTCTTACAGAGGGAATCCAGTTGTTTTTTTTTTTAAGATTTTATTTATTTATTTATTTGACAGACAGAGATCACAAGTAGGCAGAGAGGCAGGCAGAGAGAGAGGAGGAAGCAGGGTCCCTGCTGAGCAGAGGGCCCAATGTGGGGCTTGATCCCAGGACCCTGACATCATGACCTGAGCCGAAGGCAGAGGCTTTAACCCACTGAGCCACCCAGGCGCCCAATGCCTGTTGTTTTAAGTCACCCAGCTTGTGGTTCTTTGTTACACAGTAAAACCACAGCAAACCAATATAGGCCATTTACAAATTCTTTCTATTTTTCTATTTTTAAGAATCATTTATATTTAATTATAGGTGCGAGGGACCATCCCGGGCAGTGAGGCCCGGTCCCCACCATCAGTTCCCAAGCTCGCAGTGAGATCTCAGGCGTCACCAGTCTAAGTGTCGGGCAGACACTCGACCTCAGCAGTGGGGATTCACAGGCAGGGGACTGGCACATGTGCCCCTTAGAGGAGGGACTGAAGAGTGAGGACGTGCCACCTCCTTCTCACCAGATTCGGGTGACAGGAACACAGCCCCATATCCTGGTTATCACCAGCCAACAGGGCACACGTTATCTTCTGCCTTTCTTAAGTTCACTGGCATTTGCTTGATCAAAATGAAATAGCGTTACTCTTTCCTCCTGGAACGCCCCCAAAAGAAGAACACCTTTGAGGCAAGTTGTTGTTTTATTCTAACTGTTCCAGGGAAGCACTGGAGGTTCAAGCAGCAGAGTGCCCTGAGCTGGGTGACGTTTCTCAGGGGCCAGTCGGTGTGTGGGGGATGTGGGAGGAAAGAGCGGAAGAGGGGACCAAGTGGAAAAGGATGCTGGCCTAGATCCCGAGGCAGCAGTAGAAATGGTAAGAAATATCAGGGTTGGGATATTTAAAGGGAGAATGGGTGGGACTTGCTGGAGAATTGGAAGTGGCAGGAGAGGGAAAGGAAAATCAAGGATGGCTCCGTGTTGGTTGTTTTTTTTTTTTTCCCCCTGATAAACTGGATGGATAGACAACCAGGAAGGGGGGGGGAGCTTTGAGAGGGCTTCCTTTTTATGTCTCCCATAAATGTCAATGCTGGGAAGCCACCCATTCTTGCCCTGGTCTTTGGGAAAGCAAATTTCAAGCCATTCATAGGAGACTAAGCCTCTTTCTTCCTTCAGATAAACAATGTAATTATATGCTAATTGGGAACAAGTACTGTATAGCCTGCCAAGGGAGCTGCCAATCTCCTAGATGGGAATGGATGGAGGGCGGGATGGGGGCTTAGAGATGTGGGTTCTGAGGAGAAGGGATAGTCCTTCAGTCCACCTGTCTGGAAGAAGTGTTACACGTCCAGAAGGACTGGCAGGTTGATAGGAAGCTTTTTAGCCAGTGAAAGCCTCTGGAACAAAGATGGGTACCTTCGGTCAGGGAGCTCCAGGCTTAGAATCCCAGGGGCTGGAACTGCGTCCTGGCTCTCCTTGCTCTCAGGAGGCAGTTCCCAACTAGATCTCTTGCTGACACCCAATTCCAGTCTGCATTTGGGACTACAATCTTCATCCTTCCATCCCCAGGGCCTACCCAATGCTTCACGTAAGGAGGCATTCAATAAACTTTGTCAAATAAATGAGGCATAGATGCTTTGGAAGTAATTATTTCTTTTTCTCATCAGGGCTAAAAAGTTGGCAAATCAGTGGATACTGTAGAGATGGTGTACCTTGATTTCAACAACGCATTTGTTGATATTTTGAGATTTTTATGGAGAGATCTGGAAATAAATTTGGGTTGGATGATAAGATAGTCTACTGAGGAGTTAATTTCTGCTGACTTATTATACAAAAGGGAGACATATCTGAATTACTGTCATACATGGGAGGCTATCAAGTGACCTCCATATACCTCTGAGTTAACCCCTGTCCTGCCCAACATTTTTAGAAATGACTTGGATAGGTCGAAAATTAAACCTCGATAAATTTGCAGCTATTTTAAAATTGAGAAGCCAAGTAAATGCCATGGAGACAAGAGTCAAGATTCAAAAAGTATCTCAATGGATTTTGATTCTGTATGAAGACTACTAAGGTTATATATGATCCGAGTAAAACTCTTTGTAATGTAGCAAACACGTGAATTCAGCAAGAAGGGAAGGAAGGACTCGTGGATCTTCAGCAGTTCATGGAGAGAGAACGGTTCCTTCTGGAAGATTTGGCGGTACCATGCTTCAGGGAATGAGAGAGTGGATGTTCAGGTGACCCATTCTTGACAGAAGCCTCTCAAGACTCAAGCCCATGAAGGTTCTCTTATTCTGGCAACATTCATGATGCCCACAGCCGGTGTTTTGTCCACCACAGGGCCTGGGAAGCCATGGCTGACCCAAAAACCCAGGTGTAATTCTTGGCACTGCCGTCGGGAGCCCGGGTTTCTGGACACACCTTCTCTGAGGGGCTCACTTCCTGCCTTGCTTGACCCTGGAGAACGACTCTCAGAGGCAGACTGCCCTCTGCAGGGGTCGCTGGAGCTCTTCCGTTTCCATCAGACCCTTCCACGCACGAATCAAAACTCAGCTCCCTCCAGGTGCAGAGGAAAGGTTATCTCAAGGGACAACCCTGTGAAGTTTCTATGTTAATCACTTTGAGTTTATAAAAGCAAACAGGCCTGGCCTCTGGGACAAGGAAAACTGGAAGACCTGCTGCTCCTCTCTGAGGTGAGCGACTGTGAGGTGTCGCAACAGACCCAAACCCCTTCTGGGAAAGGGCGCGCTGTTTACCTTCGCAGCCCGGCAGGCAGCCCGCGCCACGGTGAGGGCTCAGTGAGGGCTCCACGCCCTTCCCTGCCGCCTCCCTCCACCCGAGTGTCAGGTTCCAGCCTGCAGAGCCAGAGTGGGTGGCTGGACAGGAAGGAAACACTACCTTTCATGGGGTCAGCGCAGGCTTCTGGCCAGCAGGGTAGCCCCGGACGGCCTTTGAGGCTTGCTTCCGTAGTCTCTCTGGCCAGATGGCAGGGCCGGGGGAAGGCACTGCCTTCCGGTGTATGGATGCTCTTGTCAGTCAAGGCCAAAGAGACTGACCCCCTCACCCCCCCACCGGAGTTTCTGGTGAAAGGCACTTTTCAGGCCTGGGGCATTCACATTCTGAGTGTGGCTCCAGTCTGACAGGAAGGGCCTCCTCCCTCTGAAGTTGGAGCAAATATCACTGGGAACCAAACCCATGGGGGGCTGGGCTGGAATGAGGGTCGAGAAGAGAAGAAAGTCACGGTCGTGTATATTCTCCACCACTGCCCCCCACAAGCGGCTGACTCATCCATAGGACACTTTGCTGGAATTCCCTCGTTTCACTCACAAAGATTTGCATGACCCTGAACAAAAAGAAAAAAGTAAAGAAGCAAAACAAACAAACAAAAAAAGGAAAATAAGAGAAAACAGTACTTTGGTCCATTTTCCTCTTTGGGAAGTTAGCTCTAGTTACACAAACTAGAAAGCTCTGTCTTCGCTGTGCCCACATAATGGGCAGAAAGTGAACCAGACAACTCTCTCTCTCTCTCTCTCTCTCCGACTCTGTGCGTGTGTGTGAATGAATTCCAGCAGGCCAATAGCCAATTCTGTTTTGTTGTTTTGGTAGAAAGAAAAGAAAATGCCTAATGTATGAACCTGAATTAATTACAAATGCCTATGTATTCCTGAATACAGATCTCAGAACCAGACAGGCTTGGAAATTCCACTCAGGAGACTTGGCAGCTCCATGACTTTGGCTAAGTCCCATAATCTCTCAGAGGATCAGGTGGGAATTCTTCACCTGAAAATTGGACTAACAAGCCAGGTTCCTAGCCAATGATGAAGATTGGATGAAATAGCGTGTGTAAAATATCCTAGCTCAGTGACCCAGGGAGGTGAGTCTGGAGAGAGATGCTGGGACTGGAAGCTGTAGGAAGTTATCTTGCCTTTATCCTGAAAACAACGGGAAATCAAAGAAGTTCTATACGAGGTGAAGACTCAGGGCTGTGGCATGGAGAAGGCAGTGTCAGCAGTTGCCAAGGTCAAGGTCAGAGGCAAGGAGATGAGCTGGATGTTGCAGTAGTCCAAAGGACTCCAGACAGCCTCTGGGCTTTGACCCTCCATGATTTCCTGGCTTTTAAAACTGAACTTGTCTCAAATTCTGTGAAAGTGTTTTGATCCTCAGTTTCCTAAAATTGGGCTCACCGTGGTTAGGTTTACTCTTCGGATCAAATTCCAGCTTTGGTTTTATCTGGTTAAATTGCTATTTATTGAGTTCCTCTCATGAGCTAAGAACTGTGCAGCCTGAGTGTAGAGTTTAAGAGTACAGAGTCGGCAAGATGGCTGGTAGGACCTGAGATAGAAGGGTTCTAGGGCCTCGTGGTCCAGGGTGCCAGGACTATTGAGCATGTCTGCTGTAGGCAAGGGCAGTGTTGGCTGCACATTAGTGCCATTTTTGCCATCTTTGGTCCAGTGGCTCCCAGCCCCTATATCCACACACCCCACCCCCACCCCCCAATCCTGTCCCTGCTCCAACTCTAGTACTTTCAGACAGCTCCCACTAGTCTGGGCACAGAAGCTGACACCTGCAGCTGTTTCCTGCCTAGAAACTATGGGAAAAGAAGCTTTCTTTTACCTGTGGGGCTGCTCTGCTCAGGTATCAAGTCCACTGACAGGGGCCTCTTGGCTGAGAGAACATGTCTGATAATGAGCAAGAAGGAAGGCAGAGTTGAACAGGAGTCCTAGTTTGTAGCCCCCCATCTCACAATGCTGGAAGCTCTTGTCTGGGTCGGGACGCAGGGATGTGTGCTCACGAACGGGGTAAATGACTACATCCTGGAGGACCTGAAGCTCAACTCAGTCACCACACACACAGAGTTTAGCAATGATTGGAGCAAGCTAGCTGACTTATGAACTTACAACTAACATGGATTTATGGACCCGGTAACTATTTCTTGGCAGATTTTCAGAAAACGTGGGGAAAGGGAACCCAAAGGCTTAACTTAGTATCATGCCAGATGGGTGCTTGACTTAGTGCTTTTGGGGAATCTGAAAGAGAAGGGTGATATAAACCTCTGGTCTGGGGCAGCTAAAAGTGGTGTGCCTTCCCATGCTCTTTCTTTCCCATCCACAGGGCTGGAAGCAAAGGGCTTCGGGAAGGCAAAGTTAGAAGACAGAAGCCTTTTGGTTTCCTGAGTCATCCTTTGGAGAGGAGCTCCTTGGGAGTCATCCAACCCACATCAAATTGTGAGGAGAAACATTTTGTATGCCATATCCCTGAATGTTTGAGGCTTATTTTCTCGGTTAGCTTATCCTATATTGATCAATACGTTTACAAAGAACATGGAGAAATTGCTAAACTTCCATTGCCCTAGGGTTTAGAAAAGATTATCTATATACCGCCCATTAGAAAAATCTCTACCACTTACTCACTCATGCACTATTTATTTTACTGATGATAATGCAAGGTTAAGCCAGGCCAAGAGTTTGGTGAGATGAACACTTTCACACACTGCTTACATTGTAAATTTCTGGAAGGTTCTGGAAAGCAAGTTGGTAATATTTATCCGTCCACTTAAAATATTCATACCCTTTGAGCAAGTAATTCTACTGGTAGGAATCTAGCTAAAGGAAACTATGAAAGATGTATGAAAAATGTGTGTAAATAATAATGTGCAAACCATTTATGGTCATCATGGAGAAAATGTAAATTTTCAATCTTATCAGAACGGTGGGAAATTGTGGTACTTACATAAAATGGGATATTATATGTCAATTACATTTGTGCTTATGAAGCCATCTTAACAGTGTGGGGGAAATATTTATGTTATATGTTAGTGAAATATCAGGGAAACTACTATTCTGTGTAAATATATTTATAGGAAAAGCATAGAAGAAAATGCACCCAGCTTAACAGTTATAGTGGTTTCTGTCTTACCTATAGGATTATATGGCGTTTCTGTTTTTTTCTGTATACTTTCCTGTACTTCCCAGTTTTAAAGAATGTCAATATATTATTTTTTTTATAATGGAGGAAAAAGTCACCAAAAACTATTCTAAAATGTTACACCAAAGTGTTCTCCAATGGGGGAAGGTGCCATTGGGCTTCTCAAAGCTGAGGTTGCACTTCTTGAGATAAATTCAGGAGATGGTCTTTACCCAGGTGTCTAAGTGGAACCCTTATCCTATGGCCACTAAATGGTTCATCAGGAAAGCCTCAGGGCCACTACTGAGTGTTTAAGCATGCACTAAAGCCAGGAATCGGGGTAAATGATTTCTGCAAGTTGGGGAGAATCTTGCCCATGAGGCTTAACCCCCACCTAACCTCTGACCTGTGCTGTGGGAAGAGAGACAGAGGGAGAGAAAGGAGTGCTCAGGGGAATAAAGGTGGGTGAGTGCGGTAAAGAGCAGCAGCAAAAGGGAAAAAGTACAGAAAGAAAGAGCAAGAAGGCAGCAGAGTTTGGAGGGGAAAAATATACTTAACTTCTGACATTGCAGATAGATGCCAGTAGGGAACCTGGGACAGAATAACCAGAGCTGTTGAATGACAGGTAGAAGGTGCTTGAAGAATTGCAAATAAAGACTGAGAATTCCCTGTAATTATTTCAAAACCCTGATAGACCTCTAGAGAGAGGTATGCATTTTGCTCTAATGGATCCAGGTTAGGATTACAAAATAATAATTTAAAAAGAGATGAGCATCTGACCATCCAAATATGACCAAAATGAAGATATTCCCTGATCCTAGAAAGGGCAGATTGGATATTAATATCACATCAATGTTGTGTGCTTTTCATTACTTGTTTTAATGTTCCCATGTGGTTCCAGAGATGTGAAAGGAATATTTGATACAGAAAACATTGGATGCAGGCTTTTTCCATAACTAACATTCTTAGTACAGCATGGTGAATTGGAGGAGTGGGGGAAACACATGGAGTCAAGAGCTTCATCCATTCCTTACTCATTCATTCATTCATTTACTGGTTCATTCAGTTCATGTATGCTGAGAATCAGTTGAAATGTACAGGTCATTGGAGACACAGAGATGAATGTTCTCTTCTTTTTAATGAGCCCAGGGTCTAATGGGTAAGGTGATTGTGCAAATAACCCAGTTATTACATAGTGTGAGAATTGCTGTAATGATAGAATGCATAAAGTGTGGAGAGCACACCCTTAATGGGATAGCATATTCATGGACCCAGAGGAGTTTCTGGGTAAAGGGAGTAGGAAGGGAATTTCAGGCAATGGCAGGAGCATGCCAGGCAAAGTGGGAGAGGGGAGAGGCAGAGCATGTTTGGGGGATCAAGAGATGTTGTGGCTGAAGTTTAGGTGTGAGGAGTGACAGCCTCTGACTCTGGAGCTAGACTGGGAATGATCTCCCGCATACAATGGCAGTTCTCAGCCTTGGTTGAGCATTGACTGGGAAGTTCCAAAAATATCAATGTCTGAACCTCACCTAGAAAGTCTGATTTCACTGGTCATGTGAGTGGCTTGAACACTGGGACCTTAAAAGCTCTGCAGATGACTCTAATGTGCAGCTAGGCTTGGGAACCCTTACTCAAGGAGGTGGAAAGTCTTAGAATAACTAGTGCATTTTTCATAATATTAGTTTGGCATCAATACAGAGTCCAGAGACTGGTAGCAAAAAGGCACATTAGAGACTGAGTATCAATGTCAGGTAAGGGAGGATGAAGGTCTTTTTTTTTTTTTTTTTAAAGATTTACCTATTTATTTTAGAGAGAATGAGTGAGCAAGATTACACACAAGCAGGGGGAGGAGCAAAGGGAGATAGGCAAGCAGACTCTGTGCTGAGTGAGGAACCTGACACAGGGCTTGATCCCACGACCCTGAGACATGACCTGAGCCAAAATCAAGAGTCAGACGCTCAACTGACTGAGCCACCCAGGCACCCCAAGAGGATGAAGGTCTTAAACATGAGGCAGAAGGAAAGGAACAGATCTGAAAGCTATCAGGAAGGGATAATTGGTGGGCTAGAGTGGGAGGAGGGGGAAAGAACAAAATCAGGTATTCTGATTTTCCAGGTGATGGCTGGTACCTTCACTGAGATAGGAGAGAAAATGCATGTGGAGGCATTTGGGAAGCAGGAGTGGATGTGGGAAGTTCAGTCTGTCTCTTGTTGAGTTGGAGGCGGCTATGCTTTCCATCGCTTTATAGGCTTTTCGGGTTGGGTGGCTACTGAGGATCAGATAGCTCAATATGCATTTCAATCTTCTTCTAGATGCTTTCTGATAATGCAGAGCTGGAAAGGAAAAGAATCTTGTATTTGCCAGACTCCAAAACAGCTCAGGTTCTGCAGGAGATCTGAGGCTCTGCCAATCTGGAGTATCTCCCCATGAGAATCAACAGGTCGGGGGAGACGTCGTAAAGCGGAAGCCGTGGTTTTGCTGCTTCACGATCTGCTGACAAGCACACTTATGTGGGCATTTGGGCTTTGGGGTTTTCTCTGGTATTTGAACACAGGGCACAACTACTTGCCTCTTATCTATAAAAGAAAGGGGGGCACTTATCACTCCCTCCTCCCCAAATCTTACCGCAGGGCTTTGCCCTAGAGTGAAAAATCCTCCTGGGCTCCAAACAGACAGACAATTTAAATCTTGGTATTTACGAAGCCTCCTTTCATTGAGACACCATTGATTGGTCCTGGGGCTCTTTCCTTGCCTAACACATATTTCCACAGAGAGAAGTGTGGCTTTAGAAAAATAGACGTTGGTACATGTGGGGATGCTGTAAGTTCAGATATATTGTAGACTGAGGTGGAGGGGAGATCATTTTCATTTAACCATGTCTGTCAATCATCTCCCAAGTATTGTCAAGGAACAGCTTATTTTGTTTGGGTACAGCAGAGTGGATGGGTGAGAAGCACTGAAAGCAGCTGGGCCTCGTTTTCTTGTATCAAAAAACTCAGAGCAAAGCTCTGCTCATTCTCTCTCTGTCTCTGTTTCTCTCCCTGATAGAATTAGAAGACTCAGCATTCCTAAAAAGCGTGCTAGGAAATACTAATCCCGCAGGAGTTGTGCCTCTTTGCATTTTCTCCATTTGCAGGAAGGGCACAGAGTGTGGGGAGAACTTTCATTCACTTAGTTTTGATCCATGTCTTCTTGCATATTTTGGATTTCAAGGAAAAGGACACTTCCCATTTACCTCCCAAAAAACCAACTGTACTTTTCTTTAACAGTAAAAATGGCTATCAGGCCTTTGTCTGTAGTGTCATTTGCGAATATCTTCTCCCATTCTGTGGGTTGCCTCTTTGTTTTGTTGACTGTTTCCTTTGCTGTGCAGAAGCTTTTGATCTTGATGAAGTTCCAAAAGTTCATTTTCGCTTTTGTTCCCTTTGCCTTTGGAGACATGTCTTGAAAGAAGTTGCTGTGGCCAATGTCGAAGAGGTTACTGCCTATGTTCTCCTCTAGGATTTTGATAGATTCCTGCCTCATGTTGAGATCTTTTATCCATTTTAAGTTTATCTTTCTGTATGGTGTAAGAGAATGGTAGAGTTTCATTCTTCTATACATAGCTGTCCAATTTTCCCAGCACCATTTATTGAAGAGACTGTCTTTTTTCCACTGTACATTTTTTCCTGCTTTGTCGAAGATTATTTGACCATAGAGTTGTGGATCCAAATCTGGGCTCTCTACTCTGTTCCACTGGTCTATGTGTCTGTTTCTGTGCCAGTACCATGCTGTCCTGGTGATCACAGCTTTGTAGTAAAGCTTGAAATCAGGCAACGTGATGTCCCCAGTTTGTTTTTCTTTTTCAACATTTCTTTAGCAATTTGGGGTCTCTTCTGGTTCCATACAAATACTAGGATTGTTTGTTCCAGCTCTTTGAAAAATGCCAGTGGAATTTTGATTGGGATGGCATTGAAAGTATAGATTGCTCTAGGCAGTATAGATATTTTAACAATGTTTATTCTTCCGATCCATAAAGAACTCCTCAAACTCAACACACACAAAACAGATAATCACGTCAAAAAATGGGCAGAAGACATGAACAGACACTTCTCCAAAGAAGATATACAAATGGCTAACAGACATATGAAAAAAATGTTCATCATCATTAGCCATCAGGGAGATACAAATCAAAACCACATTGAGATACCACCTTACACCAGTTAGAATGGCCAAAATCAACAAGACAGGAAACAACAAGTGTTGGAAAGGATGTGGAGAAAGGGTAACAGTCTTACACTCTTGGTGGGAATGCAAGTTGGTGCAGCCACTTTAGAAAACAGTGTGGAGATTCCTTAAGAAATTAAAAATAGAGGGACGCCTGGGTGGCTCAGTTGGTTAAGCAGCTGCCTTCGGCTCAGGTCATGATCCCAGCGTCCTGGGATCGAGTCCCACATCGGGCTCCTTGCTCGGCAGGGAGCCTGCTTCTCCCTCTGCCTCTGCCTGCCATTCTGTCTGCCTGTGCTCGCTCTCTCTCTCTCTCTCTGGCAAATAAATAAATAAAATCTTTAAAAAAAAAAAAAAAAAGAAATTAAAAATAGAGCTTCCCTATGACCCAGCAATTGCACTATGAGCATTTACCCCAAAGATACAGATGTAGTGAAGAGAAGGGCCATCTGTACCCAAGTGTTCATAGCAGCAATGGCCACAGTCACCAAACTGTGGAAAGAGCCAAGAGCCCTTCAACAGATAAATGGATGAAGATATGGTCCATATATACAATGGAGTATTATGCTTCCATCAGAAAGGATGAATACCCAACTTTTGTATCAACATGGACAGGACTGGAGGAGATTTTGCTGAGTGAAATAAGTCAAGCAGAGAGAGTCAATTATCATATGGTTTCACTTAATTGTGGAGCATAAGGAATAACACGGAGGACATGGGGAGATGGAGAGAAGTGAGTTGGGGGGAATCAGAGGGGGAGATGAACCATGAGAGACTGAGGACTCTGAGGAACTAAGGGTTTTGGAGGGGAGGAAGGTGGAGAGTTGGGTGAGCCTGGTGGTGGGTATTAAGGAGGTCACATATTGCATGGAGCACTGGGTGTGGTACATAAATAACGAATCCTGGAACACTGAAAAAAATAATAATATTACAAAAAAATAAAAGTTAAAATGGCACATGAGAGGTAAGGAGAATTTCATATTTTTCTGAACTCTTAGCCTCCTTTTTATTTACTTTTACAAAAAGGAGATTATTGGATAATACATTTAACACAATGGTCACAGGAAATAAAATAAAATCCTCAATCTATATGCTTAGTTTTGTTGCAGAAAGAGTATTGAGTTGTCAGTAAAAAGTTGTAGATTAAAACAATGTATTAGGCTAAATTACAGTATGTGAAATGGAGTGGAAGTCAAAATTCAAGATTTTCTGGGTGTTGAGTATTAGGCAAGTGAAACGAGTTGCATATGTGTTTTTTAAAATAGATGGCGGTGGGAATTAAGGTCTATGACACTTCCGTTCTACTGGCTACATTACAAAGAATTATGTGTCAGCTTGATTTTTAAAATGAATATTTACAATGAATCATAAGTTACCTTATTTACAGCTATTTAACTCAGGATGAAATATTTCAGATGTCAACTTAAAAATGTACACATAGATACTGAGTTTCCCGAAGTTCTTTTGGAAGGTATGAAGATAAAAGAAAAGTGTGAGGGCCACTTATCCAGGGAAAAGTCCACGGAGTTTCACGGTAACTTCCACACCCCCCTCCTCCACCCCGGCTGCCCCCACCCCCCCGTGTTGTATGGAGCCTGAGTGGGATCACAGAATGCACAGTTAAATTTAACACTGGCTGGGGTGCCTGGGTGGCTCAGTCCATTAAGCATCTGCCTTCAGCTTAGGTCATGATCCCAGGGTCCTAGGATCGAGTCCCCCATCGGGCTCCCAGCTCAGCGGGGAGCCGTCCTCTCCGTCTCCCTCTGCCTGCCACTCCTCCTGCTTGCAGTCTGTCTCTGTGTCAAATAAATAAATAAAAACCTTAAAGAAAAACAAACACCAGTGGAAGGATCAGTGTTCAGATCCATCTGAGACTAAAACAGGAGAGATCCAGGTCCTTGGCTGTTTGCATTATTCATGCCTACGGTCCCCTCTGGCAGGCTGATCCAGACAAAAACTAAAAGTGTGGGCATGTCTTGCTGGGATGCGTCACACACATGTCACTCCACCATTTACACGACTGACTTTACAGCCATTTATAACTTTCATTTACAAGCAGGAACATGCTAGTGTGTGTATTAATTGCTTTTTGAGTAAGTGTGAAGGAGATGGCACAGAGAAAGTGGAAAAGGGGTCACTGGGGTGTTTTTCTTCCCCTTCCTTCTCGCCCGGTCCGCATCTCAGAGTGGCCTTACTTGACCTGTGCTCTTCGGGCCACACCTGGCTCTGGTGAATTCCGATTTTAAAACCCTGAAGGTTTCACTCCCTGAGGGTTTTAGAGTGATCTCTGGGCCACTTCTGGGCTCAGATGGTCTGTCCACAATATAGAAACCCCTGTGAGATCCTGCCATCTTCCAGTCTTTGTTGGGGAGCCCACGCCCTCCGGGCAGCTTCCCCAGATGTCGGCACCTTGGCAACACCCTGGTTTGAACACGATTTTAACAGCGACTAATTCCCTCGGCTGTGGCACTACCGCAAATGGCTCACCATTGACAGACAAGTTTCAACAGTCGCGGAACCAGATGAGACTATTTTCCCCGAACAATAGCTTTGTAGCAGAAGGCAGCCAGGGCGTGTCAGGGGACAGCGGGGAGTGAGGCAGGCAGCAAATTGAAGGTGGGATGGATTAGTGCTTGACTTTCGGAGATGATTACCTATTTAAATCTTGATTACTCTCTGAAGGGAAGGGGCCGCTTGCAACTCCCTGCAGATGATTTTTGGTACCTTTGTAATGTATTCAGGGACAAGGGCTGCCAGGAAAGTGGCGCAGATTGTTAGAGGAGTCCTGTCTCAGTTCCCACCCAAGCTTGGAGGAGGGTGGGGGAAAGCACCAGCTACGGGCCCTGCTGGACACAGTCAGGTCCAAGGCAGCAAATTCATCATTGTTTTTCCATCACTCCATCCTCCCCACCCCCTGCCACCCACCCACTGAATCATCAGATGTCCTGCTGCCCCCTTGGGCATGCTGGTGGTTCCTTCCTTCAGGATTCTGCTCCATGGCGGGGTTCGGGGGTGAGAGGCTACCAAGGGACTGTGTGCCCGAGGCTGGAACGTTCAGACTCTGTGATGTCAATGTCAAAAACATGTGGTGTTGCTCAAACACCTGTCATTGCCTTATAGCCTGTAATAAACCAACTCCCCAGGTCTTTTACTCTAGTTGGAAGCTCAGCTTAGGTTCCTTCTAACCACACGGAAGCACAGACCACATGTACGCAGCGGCACTCACAGAAAGTCCACCTTTGCTTGCAGTCATTTCCAAGGATAAATATTGCTTCTTAAAACTCTGCTTTGTGGCAGGTTCTTTAAACAGATCAGCGTGAATCCTCATCTTCGGGCTTCTGAGCAAAGAGTCTTGTTCCCTTTTCTCCAGAAGCAGCAGCAGCTGAGCTCCAGAGAGATTAGTTCATTTTCCCCACACGAGAGGCTTCTAGGATGAAGAACCCGGCCTGCCTGACCCTGGAGTCTGGGTCGTCCCATCACATCTTGCTGCCATTCATGTCTCTCTTCCTGTGCTTGGATAATAGATCCACAGTCCCGATCGTGTGCCTTGTGTTTTTGTAGACGGGCATCTCTGAGCTTTTCCAGTAGTAGAGTCCTTTACGTCCTTGAAGCCAGCGGCTCTAGGCTGTAGATTCTCTCAGTTCCCCTTTTCTGGAATTTTCCCAGCTTTGCCAAGTGTTCCTTGAATTTCAATGGTGAGGCCTGAAACCAGTGCCTCAGAGGCCTAAGTCCTTTTGTTTGGTGCAGGGACACAGAGACATTGCTCTCTTGGTTCTTAAATTCCAACACTGACCACTAAATTCCAACATTTCTGAGCTGGAAAGAGGCTTAGAAAACATCTACCCAGGGGGCCTCAAATTTAAGTGTGTATCAGAACCACCTGCCGCACTTGCACGTTATCTATGTATTGCTGTGTAACAGATTACCCCCAGACGTAGCAGCTTAAAACAACAAAAATGTATTAACTCACACAGTTTCTGAGGGCCAGGAACCCAGGAGTGGCTTATCAGTAGAGTTCTGGGTCAAGATCCCTGATGAGACTACAATCAAGCTGTTTTTTGGAGGGACGAGTGTTCATCTGAAGGCTTGACTAAGGCTGACTTCCATGGCTAGCAGTGAGGTCTCTTTTATCCACCATGTGAGCCTCTCCTAAAGCTGTCCGAATGTCCTAAAAACCTGGCATCTGGCTATCTGGAAGCCAGTGATCCAAGAAAGATCAAGAGTACAGTCAAGAGGGAAGCCACAATGTATTGTGTAATATGCTCTTGGAAGAGACTTACCATCACCCTCATGTCTTTTAGTCATCAGACAGACCAAGTCTAGTTCAAGGGAGGACAAGACTACACAAGGGTGTGAATTCCAGAAAGTGGGGATCGTTGGGGACCATCTTGGGGTTTAGATGTCACAGCTTATTGAAACAGATTTCTGGGCCCCATCCCTAGAGTTTCTGATCTAGTTGGTTTGGAGTGGGGCCCAAGACTTTTCTAACAAGTTCCCAGGTCATGCTGTTGCTACTCATCTAGGACACATACTTTGAGAACCACAGATCTGTCCCTGATTCTGATTTTGTAGATGATGAGGTTGAGTCTCACAGAGATGGAGGAAAGTAAGGAGCAAGGAAGTAAACCAATAATTAATTACTGAATACCAGCTACGTGTCAAGCCCTAGGCAGGAGCCTTTGCATACATTTTCTTGCTTAATAGGACCAGCCCTGTGCATTGCTCACCATTTCATGATGAGGAAGACGTAACAGAGAAAGTAAGCAGTGTGCCCAATTTTATACATCTAGTTCATGCACAAGGACAGGACTGGGACCCAGATCCCCTGCCTTTCAAGTCAGAGTGGTTTGTACAACTGAAGAGCCCCCAATCTACTATCCTCATGTAAGTGGAATCATTTTTCCTGAAAATGCATTAGGTGCCTTACTAGGACCCTATCACAGGGCACTGGGGAATCACCCTATAAACTGTACCCATTACACTTGCAGCTCATAGACTAAAAATTACCCTTAGTTTCATTTGAAGACTCAGAGATTCAATATTCTTGGTGCTTCTTGAGTCTCCAAGACCATGTCCAAGCCACCCTGGCTCCAGCAGGGATACCCAGGGGACACGGACAATGACAGAATGATAGCAATTACCTGCAGGCTGAAACTTCAGTCCCCTCGAGCGCTGAGTTGGGTAGAAGTCACAGTTCCAACATAACCTTGGGCAGATCTCTTAAAAGCCTTGTGCCTTCGGTTTATCATGTGTAAAATGGGAAGTATAGTAATTGAATTTTTTGCCCCCCCTTTCTGAAGCTATTGTGAGGTTCAAATGAAATAAAATATGAAATGTCCTTCACAAATTGCTAAATGCCTTGCACAGAGGAGATCCTAGTCCTGGTACCATGCTCATCCGTTTCAGATCTGCTGAGTTGTCCCTGGTTCTCATCTCCTTTTTTTTTTTTTTTTTTTAGCTTTTATTTATTCATGTGACAGCGAGTGAGGAGCACAAGCAAGGGGAGCAGCAGGCAGAGGGAGAAGCAGTTCCCTATTGAGCATGGAGCCCGATGCAAGGCTCGATCCGAGGATCCTGAGATCATGACCTGAGCTGAAGGCAGATGCTCAACTGACTGAGCCACCCAGGTGCCCCAGCATCTCCTATTTTTAAGAATTGGATGCTGGGCTTGATTAAAAGCCCTTTAAGCATCTATTGCTATTTCTCCAGGCAGAATCAGCTGCTGGGTAAGAATTTTAAAAAATATAAAAGAGGGAAAAAGCCAACTCTTACTATATGCAAGCCCCTGGGCCAGATGCTTATAAAGAGTCTGTAAGGGGGATATCAATATCTCTGTTTTATATGTAGAAATGGAGGAAAAGAAACAGAAGGTCATTGCTGCAAGTAAAAGAAGGGGGCACTTGACAAGTTACTCAGCACTGGGCCTGGCTCAGAGAAAATATTCCATGAACAGAAACTTCTTAATAGTGAGTGGATGCCTCTGTTGGCAATGATCGGGCCCACCCTCCCATCAGACTAGGTGGGCTTGCTGGACTCAGATGGAGAGCAGCCACCCGAGAAGGGCTTCCAAATCCTTTCTTCTCAGCCTGGAGCCCGGTAGGAATGATTTTCTCTAGGAGAGGGTGAGATTTCTATTAAGTCTCTCATTGCTGAATTTTCCTTAATTATAGACCGAATGGGGAGCAGAATTTCCCAATGCTGACCATTTGTTGGCATTTTAGAACACCTAGAAAGTGCAATGGTCACTAGGAGGCAGCATGGGTTAACTAAGAACCAAAGTGTGTGGGGGAAGAATTATTAGTTGTGTAAATTACAAAAGTGCCATAAATGCCGTATCCCTTGATTTCCACAAGAAATTGGAGGCAGATGGAGAAAAAAATCGCTGGACACAGGGGGCCTCAAACAGCTGGTTGAAAATTATGCCCAAGAAAATACAGATTTAGTAACATGCCTTAAAGACTCCACTCTTGATCCTGTTCTCCATAACAGTTTCCTTGGTGCTTGGCCTGAGGTTAATGACCTGCTTATCACATTCAGAGACTTAGGTCCTCTGTGTGGATCAACAAGTAGTATCTACACACGGTATCATAAAGACAGAATGGAGAACAGCGTCAGGTTTGTCTCCAGCTCAGACATCCCTAGGATATCCAGAGGTTTTGACTGCTGCGTTTCCAGAGGGATAGCGACATCGTAATATACAGAAAATGGACACTGAAAATTTTAGAGACGTGAACGCTGGGAATTGCTGTAGGACCGGGGCTATTCAGTGTGGAGGAGAAAAGGATTTGGGGTGGAGGAAGATGGCATTTCTGCTCACAGGGCTGCTGGGAGGGTTAGAGCCCCTCATGCCCCGCCCCCCCCCCCACACACACACCAAGTACATAGGTCAGTATGGCCTGCTTTACTGCTCTCATTTCTGGATCTACTTTCTCAACCTCATCTTTTTTTCTTTTTTTTGTATCCTCCTTTTAGTTAAACACTTTTATTGCAGTACACACCTGCAGTCAAGAGCATACATTATGAGCACAGCTTGATGGAATTTTACATAGGTGTATACGTATGTAACCCCTGCCCGGATCAAGTTTTAGAACAGGTTCCCTTGTTCCCCAGAAGTAACCACTATCCTGATCTCTGACCATAGATTTGTTTTATTTCTAACGAATCGTATAGGATAAATTCTTTTTATTTTGGCTTTTGTGACCTACGTCATTCTGAAAGTTTCATCTGTATCTTTGGGGAAGAGGTAGTTCATGATTTGTCATTTCTGCGTAGTATTTTGTTTGTATGAATGTACTATAATTTATTCAGTCCACAGTTGGTTGACATTTGAGTTGTTTGCAGTTTTGGGCTATTTTGATGTGCCTTATTTTAAGCTATATTAACTTGTTATAAATATTTATAGTTTATTTTAGAATTTATAACTTCATATAAACATTTATAATTTAGTTTAAGTGTATTTGATATTTATAGCAAAATACTTACGAGCTGTGCTAAAGTATTAGCCCTACCCTGGGTTCCTCTGCAGGCAGGAACCAGCAGTTAATGTATTTCCTGGCATATAATAGGTACTCAGCAAACATCTGATGAGTTTGATACATTGTTGGTTAATTGTTTAGAGCCAATGATTAGAAGTTACAGAGATAAGCATTTTATTCCCTATGAAGAATTTTCTTCTTTTTCTTTCTTCCTCCCTTCCTTCCTTTCTCTTTTTCTTTCTCCCTTTCTTTCCTTCCTTCCTTCCTTCTTTCTTTCTTTTAAAGATTTTTATTTATTTATTGGAGAGAAAGAAAGAGACAGAGATCTCAAGAGAGAGCAGGAGCAGGGAGGAGAGGGAGAAGCAGGGCTTGATCCAGGGACCCTGGGATCGTGACCTGAGCTGAAGGCAGATGCTTAACCAACTGAGCCACCCAGGCGCCCCATGAAGAATTTTCTTAATATTTGCCCTGTTGAACCCCGAAAGTGATGAAACATAAAAGTTCCCCTGTTTTTTGAAAGTGTGAAAGCAGGACATAGGGTCCTTCACCAGGGGACCTGGAGTAAGGGACACTTGTAGGGGCTCTGCCCGCATCTCCCTGGATCCCCTTTGTCATTTGTTGGGCCTCGCTCCCAGCATCTGTGTTCTTCTGTTTCTAAGGATCAGCAGAACCATTATGGGAGCCCAGCTCCCTTGATGTGCTTTCAGATAACCTCAGAGTTGTCTCCGAGGGCCCCCTATGGCATCAGGCTGAGGCTGACTTGGTCTCAAGTCCTGCCCTGGGGTGTCCTCTTTCCCTTCCCTTCCTTACTCCTCTTATTCATTCTCTTACTGCTTTGTCTCGGGGGTGCTTCCTGAATATAGCACTGGGACAGGAATCTTTGTCTCAGGGTCTGTTTCTAAAGAACCTAAGCCAAGGCATTTGGTGATGAATGAATTGATCTGATCAGTTCTGATGGATGACAACTCAGTCCAACTAGTAGGGAAATAGACTGACGAAGCAATTCCACTGTATCGGTCTTGCAAAAATGTAGATGATTATTTGCTTCCAGGCCTTTTGGTTAGGATTAGGTGTAGTATCAAAAACCTAGATGAAGCACAGTCCTTTCCTTTCACCTCAAGTCAGGACTCACTGTTAAAACCTGGAGGGGCTGGTCACTAGGCAACGCTGGGATCTCAGCTGTGGATGGATCAGCCTGCGGAGAAGGAAAGAAAGCCGGGGCAAGAATATGACAATGTAGGGACGACCCTCCAAGAGGATGTAATCAACAGTCCAAATTACAGGGTCCAAATCAGGTGTCCAATGCAGACTCCGTCATTTATCTCCCAGGGTAATACTCAGAGTCCATCGGAAATAACCTCAAGGCGCATTGAGTTTAGATCAGCAATCTAGCGAAGGGCTGGTTGCCATCATCCAAGGCAAAAACTGGACAAGTCTAATGCTAGGCATAAAGGCCAGGACCGGGGGGATCATGCGACTTCAGGGACCCAGAGTACCCCACTGTAGACTTGCGAGCAAAGCAAAAATTCAAGCTTCTCATGTTGGTGGATTTCAGCTAGACTCTGCTCTAGTAAGAGTTGGACCTAGGGAGCAGAAAACAGGTCGGGGGTGGGGGGACTCTGTGCTGGGACTCACTTGTACGTGCTGGGCACAGTGTGAGGCACTTCTCATACATAATCTTTCACCTTCTCAACAACTCTATGAATAAGCATTATTAACCTCATTTTTCAAACTCAGAGAATGAGGCTCAGAGAGGTTAAATCAAGTGCCCTGGGTCACTGGTTAGGGCGGAATTCACACACATCAAACAATAGCTAATTGAACAATGCCCTCTGCGGTCTGGGCCAGGGGTGTGTTGCAAATGATAATTGCCACAGGGGTGTAAACAGAAGAGGCAGAGGTGCCAAACCAGCTTTGTAATAAATGAAAAAATATCAATCATCCCCATGTGTCGCCCCTTAATGCCAGCTTATTGGGAAATAGGGCATTACTCCTCTCAAAGCATTCTTCTAGACCTGTATCTTCCAGAAACTTTCCTTAATTATTCACATAAACTCCTCAGCTGGCTGGAGGCAGGGGAGGAGGAAGCAAATTCTTTCTGTCCTTTTCTCTGTGTTGCATTATTCAACCCTCTCTATGCCAGTGAGGAAGGTATTCATCTTTTTATTTAAGAGATGGGGCTGATGGAGACACCTGGGTGGCTCAGTCGGTTGAGTGTCTGCTTCGGCTCAGGTCATGATCCTACAGTGCTGGGATCGAGTCCCACACTGGGCTCCTTGATCAGCAGGGAGTCTGTTTGTCCCTCTCCCCTTTCTTGTGCATGCTCTCTCTCTATCCCTGATCACAAAAAAAAAGAGAAAGAGAGAGAGAAAAAGATGGGGCTGATGAACATCAGAGAACTTAAAATTTCCCCAAATCTCAGCCTGTAAATAATTCTATTTTCTCTGAGCTAGAGTCTGTATGGGTTTTTCCTCACATGTGCCTTCCTCTTTACGACATTCTTGAAACTCTCGTGGAATTTATTGATAAGTGCCTGAATGGTTGTTTGAGCTCTGTAACTGCTTGTCTACAAATGGAAAGAGGTTAATCTCGGTTCTGGACATGAATGCTTGTTTTTGCTGTATGTTTCCTCCACAGACCACAGCTCCATGGTTATCATTTGGGTCCTTGGTGGGTGTAGACAACCAAACAAGAAAACTTAGGCTGCAGAGTCTGCTTTCAAACTGAGGATATCCAGATGGATGGTTTATACTTATGAAATACAGGTATTTCCAAAGTCCCCTGTTGTACGTGTGTATTACTCTGTCCATCCAGCCTTCCTCCCTTCTTCTAGAAATAGCCCTCCTTCATTTGGAAAACTTCAACCCCATCAGGCCAACAGGATTTTGGAGGAGACTGCCACCCTCCCCTTGGCCATGGAAGTTAGTCCACGGAATGGGCACGTGACCCAAACCAGACCAATCAAAACAGTCCACAGCAATTTTTTTGAACAGGTGCTAAGAAAACTTTTCCTGCGATGGCGAGGCAGAGAAGATGTGAGACTGCAACTTTGAGGACCACAGGTCCATCTTTGGAGAGAAAGCCCGTTTGAGAGGCTGAGGCTGACACGTAGAGAGAAGCCGAGATCAGGAGAGTGCACGCTTGCATGAGCGATGGACTGTCAATGAAGTCCATGTCCTGGTTCTCTGATTTGGCTCACCCCATGGTTATGTGACCCAAAAAAGTCCCCTTGTTGCCTGAGCAAGTCTGAGTCACGTTTCTGTTACTGGCAGCCAAGTCTGGTGTCACACACCCCATCTTTTCCCCCTATTGCTTGTTCTCAGCCGAAGACCAAGACAGCACGTGACTCTGAAATAAGTGGTGTTGATTTCAGTTGGAACTGTGGGATTGCTGCGTCCTCTGAGGCTAGAATGCATCCGGGTTGGCTCTGGACAGCCTGGGTTTGTGCCAGCTTCCCTGGAGGAATTATTAGCAGGGGTCCCTTTCAGCTCATAAGGGCCTGACTTAGATGATCACCATATAGTTTCATATTTCAGGCTCATCTCAACCCTTCCCTTTCTTCTAAGTCTTTTCTGACACCCATCCCCACCTTGAGCCATCATCTTCCTTTAAGTGGGAGACAGAGACAAAGCACACTTCCCCATAGCCCAGTGGAGTTCTGTGCAGCACTGTGCACACTGTATTGGTTATACTGTATTGGTTTATGCCTTAAGTCAAGTAATTAAACAGACTTACTGAAAAGCAATCAATTTGATTGATTTGCGTTAATCAGGATCTGGATTTTTAGTTTTCCAAGTTTAAAGGGCACCCAACATTTATGGGATGGATGATGATGACAGAAACGTTGACTATGCACTTCTATTTAATTCCCATGGGTAAGTCTTATCCCCATTTTTACAGATTAGGGAATTGATGGAGAAAGAAGGGAATGCGTGTCCCTGAACCGGAGCTCACCGCCACACTGCTGACGCCCATACCGTGTGGTGGGCTCACTCCTTCCGAGTGCTATGCTGCCCTACAAAGATGGAAAGCTCGACACTACACTTGCCACACTCTTTCCTAACTAGCATCTTGGGTATGATGTAGACCTCTATCTGATGCCGGGTTATCCTGAACTGAATTAATTCCATAGAGTGAGTGGCAGGAGCAAAGCATCCATTTTGCTGGTGCAGCTCTTGGAAAAAGTATGATAGCCCTGGAGGCAGCAGATAAAGATGCCCACTTTTGCAGAAATGACCCCCTGATAGTGGTGGGAGCCGAAGGCTGCTTGAGACCCCTGGTCTACAGTGTGGCTTTGGGTGTCATTCGTGGAAGCTCAACGTGGAGTCAATTTCTTCAGTTCTGCCATTGATTCTGTAAAGTTAGTACCAGGACAGTCAGGTGTAGGTGGAATTCTTTCTTCAAGTGAGCACTATTACATACAATAGTGATGTAATACATCATGTCTGCTCACCCTGGGGTGGCATGACTGTTAAGTTCAGGGGAGCAAGATGGGTTGATTTCACTTCTCCCTATATATATCCTTTAGTTCTCTTCTTCCCTCTAGTAGTAGAAACAGAGGCTGAGGATTCTCTTCTATGCTTCTGGCCCCTCATTTTAAAATACAGAGTTTAATACCTGCTCACTTCCTTTTGCTATTTCCTGGGGAAGACATGGTCACTGCCCAATGTGCTTCAGATGGAGCCATATGGAGGAAGAACCAGCATAATCATGACCCATGTTATATTAGTGGAACCACGAGAAAATCATTTGGAGCTTTCTGTCATTGATATACATGTTAGGGTAGAACTTTTTTTCCCTCTCTCCTTTCTATCAGGGCCAAGTAAAGGCGTATGTTGTCTATTTCCTTGTAATGATTCTTAGATGATCATTTTCCTTAGTATAATCACAGCTTGGTTCCATATTCTTACAACTGGGCATTTTTCTTTTCTTTTTGGAGGGAGGTGACTTGGAGTCATAGAGAAATATTAATCATTTGGTGTAGTTTTCTTGATTAAAGGAATTGTAAATGGCTATTTGAAAAACTCAAGGAAGGCTCATTCTTGGATTAATATCAGATAGAAGTGGTGTCTGTAATTCATCTTACAGAGCAATTGGCTATTCTTTTAAAAGTTCAAATGCAGTAAAACAAGGAAAATGAGAATAATCATCTGTTAAGCCTCCATTGGCAAAATGTCTCAGGGAATGGGTTATCCAACCATTAGGGTAAGAAGGAGGACCTTTCTTACTAATTTGTATAGTGTAATTTTGGCAGGCTCAGGAAAGACCCATACATCCAAAGAAATTCCACCCCTCTGGTTCACCAACTGCCTGAATTTCTTTAGGAAGGTGTAATGGTTAATTTTATGGGTCTTGACCAAGCCATGGGGTGCCCAGATATTTGGTCCAACATTATTCTGGGTGTTTCTATGAGAGTATTTTTGGATAGAGTAACAGTTGAATTGGTACACTGAGTAAAGCAGATTGTCCCCCACCTACACCCTAATGTAGGTGGGCCTCATCCCATAAGTTAAAGGCCGGACAAAAGTCTGACCCTCCCCAGAGAGGAAATTCTTCCTGCCTGACTGCCTTCAAGCTAGGACATGGTCTCCTTTTCCCTGCCTTCAAACCACACTGTTGGCTCTCCTGCATCTCCAGCTTGATGAGGCATCCAGCAGATCTTGGGAATTCCTCAGCCTGCCTAATCATGTGAGCCAATTCCTTACAATGTGTACATATAAAATATCTATATGTTTATCCTCTTGGTTCTGCTTCTCTAGAAAACCCTAATTAACACAAAAGGCACCCTCAAAATACCCACATATCCCAGAGGTGAAACGGGACTCATACACACATTGGCACACTAAGGAGTGAGTGACTAATCTCCCCATCATTCATCTGCTAGCACACGCTTGAGCAAAGGAGAGGATAGAGAAGGAGCTAGCCACCCAAACCAAGGGTCAGAGAAAACACCCGTGGAGGAGAGATACTCAGCAGAGCAACCAGAAGGTTCATTTGGTCATAAAATAGATCGAAGGTTTTTTAGCAGAAACTAGGCAAATGGTAGAGGGGTAGGAAGACATTTCCATTTGGGGGACATGGCTGAGGCAGTCTGGATAAGAGAGGGCCACAGTTTCAAGTGTGCCTTGAGACGCTTCACCCCATTACTAATGAAGCGGAATTTTCCACAACGTCCATGACCCCCCTGGGCCAAAGTGAAGTACAGGTTCTGAGAGTCAGAAGTCCAGAGAAGCAGGCTTGCACAGGAGGCAGGTGACACAACACCCATTTTCCAGACCTGTCCCTGTCACTCCCCAGTGATCACTTTCCTCTCTCTGTGCCTCAGTTTCCCCATCTGTAAAACACACTGGTCTGACTTATGGCTCTTATGTTTTAGTGCTTGTTGGGCATTTTCTATAGGTTAAAAAAAAAAAAAAACAAAAAACGAGCCTAGCTATGGGTCCCTGTTTGAAGCAGAGACAAAAAAAAAAGATTCATGTTCCAGAGCCAAAACCAATCTGTGCTGTAGTCACCAGGATAGAGATATTCTGGAATCAAAGGCCATGGAAGGGCAGATTTCTGCTAAAATTAAAAGGGGAGTTGGAGGATGACCAAAGCCTTTTTTGGCTAACTTGTCTTCACTCTGAAAATGTTTCCAACAGCTGTGTTGAGGAGGTTTTCATCTCCTCCCCTGGCCAGGTGCCTCTCCCATTTTCCAGAAGAGAATTTGGTTTGAGACACAAATGGAAGGCAGGCCCTTCCTCTATCTTGGGAGCCTGTCTTGGATCTCAAGGTGCCTGGCTTCAGGAGAGGCGACAGGTGAGAGCAGGTGCTCCTGAGTGAAGCTCAGAAGCAGATAGGCTGTGTGGCTTTAGGACAAGTTTCATTTACGATGGAGGCTGGTGTTACTGACAGCTCCCCTCTAAGGTCGGGAGCAGAGAATATTCTCAACAACACTCTTTTTCAAAGGAAACTGGGTAATAGTATGGGTTCCTTTCTGTTGTTTTTTTTTTAAGAAAAGATGTGGGTATCCTGGTGTTGTTATCTTGGTAATGATAAATTGCTTAGCTCTGGGAATGGGACCCACCCAAGGAAGGGGAGGGGTCCCCTTTGAATACGGTTATTAGAGGGCATTTTTTCCCTGCCCTGACTTCCCTCCCCTGCCAACTCCCCACCTCAAGCTTGTCACACATTCTTGGGTTTGTGACTCCCTTCCACCTCCCAGGGTGTGGCGTGACCTCCTCCAGAAGCTTATGTTGACCCATGCTGTTGGGTTGGATGCCTAGGTCAGACGCTGAGCTCCATCCAGATCCCCTTTACTATTTTTCTGTGTCCCTCCCTGGCTTCCTGGCTTCCTGGCTTCCTTGTTTTCCCCTTTGGAATGTTTGGCTTTCTGCAGCCTGTACCTGTGACTTTTCTCTAGAAGAACTTGCCCTGAGTCCACTAGCACCTGCATGTATAGAGTGTCTGGGGATGGCTGTCCCTCCCCTCACAGTCCTCCTTAGCCTACGACTGGCTCCATAGGAGTCTCAAAGTCCAGGTTCTTCCCCCTCTACTGGGACAAAACTGAGGCCTGGCCTACACTTCAGAATTCCCCTGTGGGGTCAGATGGAAGCTTCTAGAAGCAAAACTTGTGCTACCGATCTCAACCCAAGCTTGTTGGGTCTCTTCCCCTGTCCTGCTTCTTCACTATCTTACCAGTTCCTCCTGAGAGCATTTCTTGAAACATCAGGAACGTATCAGACTCACCACTCTCTCTGGGGGACCAAACCTAAGATGGCACCCCCCTGTGTGCTCCCTCTGGGCATGCCCCCCCCTTTGAATACTAGCCCGCACTGGACGGGGAGCTTTCTGAAGGCAGGGACTGCGTTTTGTCCACAGCTGTACCTCAGGACCAATTCAAGGGAGCCTGTGAATGAATGAATGAACGAACTACGAACTAGTTACAGGAATCAATCCCAATGGAAGGCTGAACCCAGGAAAATATCTGGGCAACTATAGAGAAGAGCCAGTCCTAAACAGAAACTGAGCTTCCTGATAGTGGAGTGAGAGTGGTAGGGGACCCCAGCCCCTGGCCCTGGGCCCCGAATGACGCCTTCATCCTCGTGTCCTGCTCATGCACCTTCTGCAGTGCACTTGTGGCCTCTGGCTGTGGATACAGTTTCCCCAACAGCCCTCGCAGAAATGGGCAGGGGCCTGTGTGATTCCACTGTTTCTTAGTTTTCCCTCCCTCTGCAGCATCTGCACCCAGACTCTCGCATTCCAGCCCAGGGTCTACAGCCATCTCCTTGCTGCGAGCTCACTGTTGGACACCAACCCGCCTCCGAATTCCACCGTGAGCCCTGTGTCCTCCACAGTAGGTCTGCTCACTGTTGCCCCCTGCGTCCCCAGCCTCTAGACCATCCCCATCAGGGGCCCTTTCCAGATGGCAGGACCTGGAGCTGGACTCTAATCATGACCCCCCCCACCACCGCCCCACCGTGGCCCAGTCCTCCATCCCCACCCAGGGCCAGCACAGCACGGAATGTGGTTGTGACAGAGAAGCCGAGTCTGTTCTGTGCAGGCCCGGACATGTCGCCAGGGGTTCTCTTGACACGAAGGACAGCCCCTAGGTTTCCCAGAAGGAACCGCGAGGAAGGCCTGGACCTGAGACGTGGCCCAGGGGGAGGTTTGAGCAGACCCGAGGGCCCTCACATGCTTAGTCATCTGGGGTTCTAGAAGAGGCTTGGCTACAGGTTGAATTTATCCTGAGGAAGGATACCAAGGCCCCACTTCTCCAAGGTATTTGGGGACAGCAGTAAGGCTCAGGAAGAACAAGAAACATGTACAGGAAATGAAAAACCGTGAGAGGAAGCCCCGTCTGCTGGAAGTGAGGCCTGCAGACTGGGAAGCGGCACTAGGAGGGGACGGAGGCCCTGGGAAGGGCTATTCATTGCAGGAAAGAGGAGCCCAAGTCAGGTACTGAAAAAAGTGCTTGAAAACTAACCTTGTAGACTTGTATTCCCTCCTCCTTGCGCGAGTGGCAGACGCCATCCTTCCATCAAAGGTTTGCCAGCCAGTGGTGGGCTCTTGGGAGACCGGCCCTGTGGGAAATGATGGTGACCTTGGCTGGGTGAGCAGAGGGTAGGGGAGCTGATATGATTTGCCACCAGGAGATCTGGGGAGTCCTTCACCCCACCAGGACAGACACGTCTCACGGCCAGTGTCCTCTGTCTGTGTCTCTGCCTCACCGCCCATTCTGGATCCTCACGTCCACACGGCCAGCAGACTCCAGATGACCTTGCCTTCTTTCTCTTGAGCACTGGACCTGGGTTGAGCATCTTCCTTGCCTTCGGGGCTGGGGAGACAGCAGCGAACAAGCCAGGTGAGTGCGGCCCTGGTGGAGGGCACACTCTCGGGGGAGGGCCCTGACACACGTGGAGCAGGTCAGGAGCCAGAAGCCCGCAGCGGGAGGGGAAAGGCTGCTGCCCATCATGTGTGGGTGAGGGCACTGTAATTTTAAAGACAAAGCTCAGGGAAAACCTTGCATTTGGGATTTTAATCAAGCTCCTCTCTATGCCAGACATGACGCTAACCACGGCGTAGGTCAGTTCCAAATAAAAGGCAGTAATTTCCACTCTTATAAAGCTTACAGTCCTGTCCTTTTCTGCCCCCCTCGAATCCTCATTTCAGCTACGCTGCTGGTTGTCCTATTGGGCTTCAAAACCTTCCGTGACACTTCAGGGCCTTGGGGATCAAATCTTGGGTCCTGGGTGGGTTTCCACGCTTCCGTCCCTGTCCCACCGCACTTCCGGCTGGTGTCGGTCACAGCCTGTGTATGTCGGTCGTCCCGCCACCAGAATTCATAGCATGCCACTTGACTCTCAAAAGTGTCTCACTCTGGGCAATACAGCCTCACTGTGTTGTAACACACGCCCAGTGCTCCAGCTCTGTACAAACACGTTCGGCTTCCAGCGTCCACACTGTGCACGCTCCCCCCTGGGCTGAGGTTACCTTCTCCTGCCCCCGTCAGACAAACTTCTTCTCCTTATCCCTAAATCCCAGCCGGCGTGTTGCATTCTGTCTGTTTTCCGGGCTCTCTCCCCACCCGAGCCCGCTACTCAACAGCAGGGCTCCTTCCATCCTCGGGTGGCTTCTGTTGCCAGAAGAGTGAACTCTCCACCCCTGGGCCACAGCTGGGGCCTGCAGCCCATCCCGCCCTGCTTGCTCCGGCCCCTCACGGTGTCTGGGCCACAGCAAGTACCAAGTAAGGGTTGATTAGGCTGAACGCAATGTACTCCTGTGCCAGTGGCTTAAAGATTTTGATGCTTTGAAGGAAACCATTAGAACCCGAAGATGGGATCCACCATGATTTTTTTTTTTCAGTCTGTCACATAATTTTTTAAACATAGTGTGAAATTGGTGCTCTGAGTGTGGTATCCCTTGCTGACCTCCCTTTAATTTTCCAGCTGCCAGGTGCTCGCTCACCTGGACTCCGTGATGGCCCGCCCTTCCGGCTCCCTGCCCCCTTACGCACCCCAGGGGGAGAGCCACTGTGGGATGGGTTTGAGTCCTGGGGGTGGGAGAGTGAAGAAGGGAATATTCTCAGTTTATGAGGACCGGGACTGAAGGGAAGGGACGCTGGATGACGGGGAGACAGCCCGGAAAACAGAGTAGGAGCAAGAAAATAGGCATCCCTTATCCCAAGCTGACCTGGGAAGTTTCTAGTAAGGGAAAACATGGAAGCACACCATTTTGGCATCTATGTTGATGCCAAATTCTATGTTATCGGTCCTGTGCCAGGGAGGACCACGGAGGAAGTTTAACCAGTATTTTTAAAGTTAGGAGGTCGTTGGTTGGAGGGAAGGTGTGGGGCAATGGAATGAGCACACGTGCCGTGGAAATCCCGGCTTTCCGTCCATGCAGGTGCTGCCGTATTCACTTATTCAGTCAGACTCACACAGCCAATCCGGGTTGCCCGTCTTGGGCCTGGTACTGTGTTAGGTGTTCAAAATACAACTCATGAAAAGAACAAAAGACCTAGTCCATGCCAGTCCCGTGAGGACGTCAGAAGATAATCAAATGCTCATAAGATTAAAAATGCCCATTTGAAATGGTGGTGGCAAGTGCTCTGAAGGCAGCATACACGGGACTCCAAGGGCAAGGGATGGTGCTGGGAGCAAGTCAGCCTTGCTGGGGATGGGGGGAGGGAAGGTGAAGGGTGAGTTGTGAGCTTAAGGGGCAACAGTTGTGAACTGAGATCCGGCTGATGCCTAGAAGCTGGGCCTGCCTTGGCTCCCCGGGGAGAAGTCCTGTGCCAGGGAGAAGCCTAGAGCAGTCCTGCTGGTCTAGAGCCCAGAGGATGGAGGGAGAGGAGGACAAGAGGAGGGGAGGGGAGGAGGAGAGAGAATGGGCAGATCGGGGACCACAGGGCAACTGGTCTTTGTGCAAAGAGTGTCGGATGACCAGGAAGGGTTTCTTAGGAGTGAGTATGGGGGTAAAGAGTATATATGTGTTACCTGATCATACATGTACTTTGAAAACTTCTTTCTAGCTGCTGATGGAAAGATTTAGGCATTGAGAGATCATTTGGAGAGCCATTGTCTGAAGCCAGGCCAGTGACGGGTGGGAACTTGCACTGAGGAGGGGGCCGCGCCGTTTTCCATAACCTCTCTGAGTCTCAGTGTGTAATTCTATAAAAGAGACAAAAAGTAGTAAAGCTCAGGGTAAGTAAAGTGGCAAAGTGTCTAGTTCACAGGGAATGCTCAAGAGATGTGCGGTTGCCTTCCCCGCTGACATGAGGCCGGCAGCAGACACTTGGCCGGGGTTCCTGGGCCTGTGAGGCTCTGCTTTCTTAAAAGATTTTTGTTTATTCACAGAAATCACCCTGTGTTTGCACAGGGAAATGGGGACAGGAAACCGCCCAAGACAAATTATAGAGAAGTTCCTTTCTGGAATATTTTAGAAGTATGAAAGGAGAGGACAGACTATATAGATCCCAGGAATGTTTCTCTCTCTCTCTCTCTCTCTCTCTCACACACACACACACACACACACACACACCCACATGGTGAGCTTCCTTAGGTAAAAAATGACATAGGTCTTAGCACAATAGAGAAGCCAGTGCCCTTGGTTAAGGAGGCTCTTGACTCCTGGGAGTGTTGCTGTAGCTGAACCTTCCTCGGAAAGCCCTACTTGTCTCTTGTAGCTAATCAAGTAATGGAAGGTGTAGGTGACCATGATCAGGTAACCCAGATAAAGGCCTCTTGTGTTCATCCCGGGGCACATCATATCAGGTGATCAGCTCTTCCAACGGAAATAGAGAGTAGTCGCCCCCCTCCAGCAGAGAGGGAAAGAAAGTCTCCCCCCATTTCATGTGGTCAGCTAGAACAAAGGCTCCGTCACTGTCTGATTTACAAAGTGCACCGCTAAGAGAGACCCACATGTTTGCTTGAGTCTGATGGCACTGTTGTAAGCACCGTCAGAAATGCTTCTGGCAAAAAGGAAAATGTCATTTTATTGTTTTCTCCTCTCAAAGAAACAACTAACAAAGGAAAGCTCACCCTGAAACACTGAAAGCACATCATTCATTCCTGAAGACAAATTTGGGCAAGACCATTTTGCAAAACTTGCTGTGACGTAAGTGATTTGTGTCTTACAAGCTTGCAACCAACCAGGAAGGTCACACTTCTTTTTAGTACCCAAATCATGATGGCATTGACCCGAGCAGCTGGGTCAGTGCTAAACAGCTTTCCTCAAAGTGTCCCTTGGTTATTTCAGGAGCTCCCAACGGGTGCTCCCTGTCCGGTCTCTCGGCTCTGACACCTTGCTGAGGGCCCTCTTCCTTCTCACCCGGTTGGCTTCCCATTCGTTCAGAAGCTGCCCTGCTGTTCCTGCTGGTCCGGAGGATGCCAACAACCCTAGAGAGAGGGCTCCTCCATGGAGTGGCCAGGAAATTCCTGGATGGTTCTGAGCAGAGGAGCACAGGCTGCCCTTCAGCACGATCAAGTTGTTGCTGTGCCAAAAACAAACAGTAGGGGGCACAAGAGTATATATATGTATATACATATGTACACATATACAATGTATATATATACACACATATATTTTTAAAGATTTTATTTATTTGACAGAGAGAGGGAGAGCATGTGTGCTTGCATGTGCACACAAGCACGGGGAGAGGCAGGTGGAGGGAGAAGGCAAAGGCAGAGGGAGAAAAAGCCTCCCAGCTGAGCATGGGACCAGATTCAGGGCTCGATCCAGGACCCCAGAATCATGACGTGAGCTGAAGGCAGATGCTTCACTGACTGAGCCACCCAGCCGCCCTGATTCTTGATATATTTTTAAGGTAGAACTGATAGGATTGCCTAATCAAAATGTAAGAGAAGGAGAGGAGTTGAGGATAATTCCAATGTCCTTGACTAACAGCCAACATGGATGGAGATGCCATTACTTCCTCTGAGCAGAGAATTTGCTCCCTCTGTGTTGCCTGCCTGACAGAGCCCTAAGATTGTCACTTCTAGTTATTAAGCCCAGTTCTAGGAACAATAAAAGCTGTTTTCTACCTTTTTCGTGGAAGACTGTATTTACTTATAGCAAACAGATGTCACTTGTCACCCAAAAAACATTTTTTTAAAGATAATATTTCTTAAGCAATTTTACAGGAAAAATTTCTATTCTTTTTAAAGTCTTGGTATAACTGACATATAAGCAGGCAAAATTTTTGATCATAAACTAGTATCTTGAAAAATAAACTATTAAAAGGTGAAAAAACCCCACTCTACATAAGAATGAAGAAGTATGCATCTACACAGTTCTGGCTCAATGAGAAAATCAAAAGGGACATTTTTATTGCTAATGATCAAAGAAGACCAATGACCCAGCAAAGGCTGTCCTCAGAGGAAAATTTATAGCCTGTCATGCTCTTGCAGTTGCAGAGAGAGACTAAAAAGACAACTAAGGACTTGTCTTAAGGAAGTAGTGAAATAAAAAACCAAAGGAAATGAGGAAGAGGAGATTTAGGAAAACAAAATCTAAATTTAATTCAATGAGTTTATTAAAATTTGTTGTATTGATTTGTTACAATTTAATTAAATGTAGCATTTATTTAAAAGCATAAATAAACATAAAGCTGGTTCCCTGAAATAGCTAAACCCTTAAGAAACCTCAATAAGTAAAAGGAGAAAAAAAAAGGGAGATTCCACCATGTGGTAATACATCTAAGGATTTAGAGGGAGAGGATGGCTTCCTGGCACATGATCTGAAAGGAAGAAGGAAACTTGAACAGACAAGTTACTGTCACTTTGAAAGGTTGACTGAGATGTCTAGTCAAGGGAGGCCTGGGTAGCTCAGTGGGCTAAGCATCCGACTCTTGATTTCGGCTCTGGTCCTGATCTGAGGGTCATGAGATTGAGCCCCACATCGGGCTTTGCGGTCAGCATGGAGTCAGCTTGAGATTCTCTCTTCTCTCTCTGCCCATCCCGCTCATGCTCTCTCCCTCTCTCTCTTTCAAATAAATAAATAAATCTTAAAAAAAAAAAAAAAAGAGAGAGAGAGAGAGAGAGAGAGAGAGATGTACAACCAAAAGCATTCCCAGGGCCAGAGGTATTCACAGGTTAGTAACAGACCAATCTGTTCCATTTCCCTGCCTAATATTTCAGCCACATGACTCTATAGCAAATAAGAGCTACATGGCCACACTATATGAAGTCCATTGACTGGTTTTCCATTTTAAAAAATCAACCCATAGGCCAAGCAAGCTCAGTTATAATTGTCATAACATATACAAATATTATGACTCTTTTGACATAAATAAATGATAGTCATCAGAAGAACTCAAACTAAGGCTATCACAAAGATCACCAAAAAAGGAAAAAGGGAACAGAAAAAGTAAGTGGAAAGTGGTGTATGTGTGCTAATTTTACCATATTTCCTACTGAGGGGTCAACAGATACTGTCTCGGATAAATCATGAAATAAAGGTCTAAGTATTAGAAGTGAACATTAGTTGGTAAACACCAGAAAAACTCAAAATAGAGTTCATACCAGTCATTTCTGGAAAGGGGAAATTAGGTATAAAAGAGATATGGCACTCTAATTTTATTTTGCAATCTTATATTCTGTTTGCATTTTAAAAGTCAATTCTTACAGGTGTGCCTGGGTGGCTCAGTGGGTTAAGCCTCTGCCTTCAGCTTAGGTCATGATCTCAGGGTCCTGGGATCAAGCCCCACAACAGACTCTCTGCTCAACAGGGAACCTGCTCCCCGCCCCCCGCCCCACCTCTCTGCTTACTTGTGATCACTCTCTGTCAAATAAATAAATAAAAATAAAATCTTTAAAAAAATTTTTTAAAAAGTCAGTTCTTATAAATAGCAACATTCATATACATGTACATAAAAACGGGAGAAAAGAGCCAACGCAACAGGTACTCTTTGGGGAAGGAGAAGAGAGGAAAGCCCCTGGGTGCAGCTTAGCCAAGGAAAGGATTTCATGGGAAGACATCTGAGGAAGTTTTTGGTTGTTTGTAGTGGGGTGTGCCCCATGAGTCACTCTTCATCACTCCCACGCAGTCTGCTGTGCTTCTGGAGGGATCAGAGGTCTAGAGCTATTGAATGGGCACCCAGGTGGCCTTGGGGTAAACACAGACAGCATGTGTGGACTCTGGATCCTTAAGACAAAAAGAGAGCCTACACTCTGGCCACACCACGATGGACCCAACAGTTTCCATCTTGAGGAGTTCAGTCCATGGGAAGAGCCAGATATGCAAACAGAGCTCTTTTGGGGCTATTTGCAGATGGAAGCAGACTGCTTGATGAGCACAGGAAAGGAAACTCCTCATGAGTCAGGGGGTCGCTTTGGAGAAGGTGACCTGTGAGTTACATGTTCAACCTGAAGGTTGAGGAAGGAGCTTGCTGAGAGAGAGAGAGAGAAAGGGCCTTCCTGGCAGAGGAAGAGGAGGGGGGCCTGATAGGATAAGGCTATTCTTGGAATGGTGGGTGGTTGGCATGGCTAACCAGAGGTTGTGTGGGGTGGGGAGATTGACAGGAGATAAAGCTACAATGATAGGCAAAGTCACATCATGAAGCTGCTTGTGTAGAAGCAAAACTTTACTCCGTGGGTGATGACGGAGCATCCTTAAAGGGCTGGAAGTGGGGAAATGAGCAGATTTACATTTTAGAAAGATCACTCGGACTGGAGGCTGGGAGATTGGCTGAGATTGTGACTACTAGAGAAGACACGATGAGAGGAGTCTGTCATGTGGGAGGTGTGAACCTCAGTGCTAGCCAACAGCACATAGAGTGCCATCTAGAGACTGACCAGGGTCCAGTGCCATGTCCCTTGGTGCCACAGTCCCAGGTGTGGTTTAGGCGATTGTGGCATCAGTGATTCCGGTAGTAATGGCTATCCCAACAGAGTGGACACCATCCTGGAGAATCTAGAGGGGACACTGCCGAAAACCAGGCAGGCAGGAGCCTCAGCTAGAACAAGGCTACCACAGGCAATGAAAGCCCTGACGGTGGTTAACTTTGCCCCCCTTTTTTCTAAACCACAATTTGAATCAGTGCTGAGGCCAGATGGAGTCATGTGGCTGTCTCAGGCAGGTCCAATTTGCTTTAATACATATTCCATATTCATTTAATGGGGGGTGGAAATAGAGAAAACAGATTTTCAATAAAAATGTAATGTGGATCCTATGGGGGAAAAAGGCTCCTCTGTATTTGCAATACAAAGCATTGCTACATATTAAATAAACAATATTTCATTATAATTTATCTGAGTTTTTGTGTCACTCATAGCTAGATGGCATCAGGTTATTCGACAGAGAGGGAGGTAATTTATGATAATATAGTCACACCAATTCTCCCTCCTGCCCCTGGGTTTTGAATAAATTGCTTTTCAATCCCTTCTTCATTACTGACTAGCTGTATAGTAAGCCATAAGTTACTTAACTGCCGGAGGCTCATCTTTCTATAATCTGGAAAGCAGCAGTATTACTATATTCCTCTTAGGATCACTCTGAGGATTAGCTAAGCTTACTGTGTGAAGGTTCCAGGAACATAGTAACTACACAATAAACAGCAGCTGCCTTACTTTCCCAGCATCATGTTATTGTAGGAGACCAGATATGGTCGATTGGCTCAACCCAGTGAGATGACATCCCTCACCCCCGTGTCCTCAGAAAAATCAGGAAAAGATTTATTCAGGCTGCACATATTGAAAATGTGCCATCTGATAAATTTTGACCTTTGCATGTCCCTGTGATCACTACGTCACTACAAGCAAGAGAGTGAATATATCCATCCTCTTTCCTGCTGGCCTTAGGAATCGCCCCCTTCTGCCTCTCTCCACTACTCCCACCCTCCTGTTCCCAGGCAACCACTAATATGCTTTCTTTCACTACCCAGATTGTTTTCTTCTTACTGAGTTTTGAAAGTTCTTTACATATTCTAGAAACAAGTCCTTCAGCTGTGATATAATTTGTGAGTGTTTTTTTTTTTTCCTTTCCCAGTTTGTGTCTTTGGTTTGAGTTTGTCTGATATTTTCTCATGATCAAACTGGAATTATAGGACTTAAGGGCAACACGGAATATCACAGAGAATATGGAATATCTCATGGCATCTTATTGCGGTACCTGCTACAGAGACGACTTACACTGGTGATATTGACCTAGATCACTTGGTCGAGGTTGTATCTGCCAGATTCCTCTACCCTAAAGTTACTTTTAACCCAGTTCTTTGGAAGTTGATAAATTAAGTTTCACCTTCTGGAAGGGAAAATATGTACATATATTATTTAGATTCTTCTGTAAGGAAGTTCATCTCTCTTCCCTATTTGTTTATTCACTTATTTATATGTTTTGCATTCTTTTTTAAAAATTTTATTTATTTATTTATTTGACAGACAGAGATCACAAGTAGGCTTAGAGGCAGGCAGAGAGAGGCGTGGGGGGAAGCAGGCTCCCCACCCAGCAGAGAGCCCGATGCAGGGCTCAATCCCAGGACCCTGAGATCATGATCTGAGCCGAAGACAGGCTTAACCTACTGAGCTGAGCAGGCGCCCCTATATTTTGCATTCTTTTGATATGTTCCCATCCTTTTATATTTTTACTTCATTATTTTCCTCTGCATTATAAAGTCGCTCCAAGCTCATCTTGTATTGTTTCTGACCCAGTGCTAGAGTTCGCTATTTCTCAAGGGTCTTTTCTTCCTTGTGTCAGAGAATGGTATTTAGAAATGAAGATTTCAGGATAGTGGCTGTGCTCCTTGCCGGTGGGACTACTGTTGCGAGGCATGGGAGGTATTGCTTACTTCCTTTGGAAGTTCCTATATATTTCAGAGGGAGATTGAGCAATTTACAATTAACCAGTCATATAAAAGAGTTCTACTAAAAGTATGATCCATGAACCATCAGCATCAGTATCACTTATTAATTTGTTAGAAACACAAATCTTGAGACTTACCTCCGACTTACTGAATCAGAAACTGAGGGTTGGGCCCAAGACTCTGCGTTTTAATAAGCACTGGAGATGATTCTTTTGCATATTACAATTTGAGAACCCCTGATGTAAGAAGTGGTCTGTAGAAATTGGAGTTAACCGGGGCACCTGGGTGGCTCAGTGGATTAAAGCCTCTGCCTTCCGCTCTGGTCATGATCCCAGGGACCTCGGATCGAGCCCCACATCGGGCCCTCTGCTAAGCAGGGAGCCTGCTTCCTGCTCTCTCTCTCTCTGCCTGCCTCTCTGCCTACTTGTGATCTCTCTCTGTCGAATAAATAAATAAAATCTTTAAGAAGAAAAAAAAAAAAAGAAATTGGAGTTAACCATTGTGTTTTGCACTTATTCCAATACCTCCTACAGGGGGCGCTCCAGACAATTGTCAACCTGCCTGGCTGCTTAATCTAGCTTCAATCTCAGCCCTTGGATTCTTACTACTGTGATGACGAGGGCATCTCACACAGGGAAAGATATACAGGCCACATAGAAGAGGCAAAAACAAGAACAACAACAACAAAAAAACAATTTTCAACCAAATGCCAGAAAACCAAACGTAGTAGCATATAAAAAGGACAATAAACCATGACCAAGTGGGATTTATCCCAGGAATGTATGGTTGGTTTAGTATCTGAAAATCAATTAACTTCATACAATATTAATGGAATAAAGGACAAAACCACATGATTATGCCAATAGATACAGAAAAGCATTTGACAAATTCAGTACCTCTCCATAATAAAAACACTTAAACTAGGAATAGAAGGGAACTTCCTGACCTAGCAAAGAGTGCCTATAAAAAACTCACAAATAACATCATACTTAATGGTAAAGGAATGACTGTTTTCTTTTTAATTTATAGACTTATTGTGAAGATTGAATGAGCGATAACGTGCATATAGTGCCCACAACGGAACTAGGCATATATGGTTATAGTTACAGAAATATTTAGTGTAGATAGAAGTGCCTGGGTGGCTCAGTTGGTTAAGTGTCTCACTCTTGATATCAGTTCATGATCTTGGGGTCTTGAGATCAAGCCCTGTGACAGCTCTGCCTTGAGTGAGGGGTCTGCTTAAAATTCTCTCTTTCCCTCTCCCTCTGCCCCCTGCCCCAGCCCACTTGCATTTGCTCTCTCTCTCTCTCTCTCTCAAAAAAAAAAAAAAATTTGGTTAGTTTTTCTTTCTTTCTTTCTTTCTTTCTTTCTTTCTTCCTTCCTTTTTCTCTAAGATTTTATTTTCAAGTAATCTGTATGCCCAGTGTGGGGCTCGAACTCACAACCCTGAGATCGAGAGTCACATGGCTCCTGAATGAGCCAAACAGATGCCCCTAGTGTAGTTTCTTAACATAGTTTCAACTTACTGTAGTTTCTGACACTTATTTTTTTTTAAAGACTTTACTTATTTATTTGACAGACAGAGATCACAAGTAGGCAGAGAGACAGGCAGGGAGAGAGGAGGAAGCAGGCTCGCTGCTGAGCAGAGAGCCCGATGCGGGCTCGATCCCAGGACCCTGGGATCATGACCTGAGCCGAAGGCAGAGGCTTAACCCACTGAGCCACCCAGGCGCCCCAGTTTCTGACACTGATTAAGGGCATGATTAATATTAGCTGTTATTTTTAATGTTATTTCAAAGGAGTCTTACCATCTTGAGGTGAGAGAGATGGCATATCGAAGTTTCTACATGTGAAAGGAATCCCTGAGCGACATGGCAGGTGCTATGAGTGTTAAAATTCCATTTGGAATTTTGATATAAAGGTAATGCTGATTTTTGGCCAGATCCATACTGTGGGGGAATACTCCATGGCCAGTTTGTCCTGGTACCCTGGTACCATTGAGGTGGGGCAGGTTTGGGACAGGGAACAGCAACAGCACGAGTCCTATAATCAGGAGAAGCTACCTTCAGGGAGTGAGGCGTTAACCAGCCCCCTCACCTAGATAGAGGGTCTGATTCCTCCCTAGCCCAATCCCAGCTCTGAGTTTTAAGTGTTCTTTTCCCAACACAGCTGGCAGCAGCTGTCTTCATATGCCCTGGGCCCCCTCTCCAGTGATAGCCCCTTCCACAGGGCCACTGTCTGCTGAGAGGCACTCAGAGTCCCCGTCTGTAAGACACAACTATTCGATACGCTTTTGAACAGACCAGAGGCTAGGTTTTGTTTTATTTTGTTAATGGCATGCCAAGCTGTCACCTAGAGCATAGTGAAGGGTATGAACATACCCATAAATTATCTAGTATTCAAAGGTAATTTTGATATTCCTATCAGGAGGCTCTTTATGCTCAAATGAGCATGCGGTATTTTGCAAAGGTAAGCATTCCGAGGGAGCAGTTAATGATTTGAAACAAGGTGCTTGGGTGAGTGAAAACAGCAACTGATAGATCCTAGGAGTAGTTCAGCATGGGACATGAATTTACAGTCGCTATTGGAAGGGGGGGTTGCTTGGGAACTATTCAAAACTTAAGTGTGACCCACTGGATATTTCACAATTCAGAAGTGGCTCATGTGGTGGTCATGCGGTACAAAGGGGATCCTAGGGATTTCTGTGTCTCTGGTGGGGGGCAGGGTTGCCCCTGGGCAGCAATGTTATTATGAGGTTGGAGTGGTGGGGTGAGGACAATACTGGATCACAACTATTAAGGGAATGGAACCACACGGAAATTCTTCCAGGGCGTGGGGAAAGGGGGCATTTAATCTCAGACCCATCTCCTTTTGTGACTTTCTCTACTCCTTCTGGCTGGACCTGCTGATGGTTCTAACTACAGACTCGAGCCTGGCCAAAATTCTGAACCAATCTCAACAGGCAAAGGCAAGGCCTCTCAGTCCTTCATCTTTTTATCCTTTCATTTACTTAGCACACACATGGCGACGGGCATTGTTCAAGGCACGAAGGGATACAGAAGATAGAATAGAAGGCATGATCCCTCCTTAGAAGTAGCTCACTGCCTAGGGTTGGAAATGGATGCATAAATCCCCCTAATCTTCGATTTGTTCTTTTAGGTCCTGCCCTGCCCTACAGTTAGTCTCTACCTGACTCTGGCTTGCTCAACAAATCCAGCCCTATGACTCCCCATTCCAGCCTAATGCAACCAGGAAGTGATGGTGCCTCGTGCCTAGCTTCCAAGTTACAGGACTGTCGCACACACAGCAAAGTGAAGGAAGAAGGTCAGAAGGATGAAGGAGGTAGGACCTAGTGAGAAGGCAAGGTTGACAAGAGATAGGAATAGACAGGAATAGAACATTTGACATAAAACATTGGACAGGACAAGGAGGAAGGGGGTCATGCAGCTGGTCTACCCACTTCTGCATCTCTATCAGCTAAAGCTTAACATGTTAGCTTTGTTATAAAAAAGGAGTTTTGTATGATTCCCAGTATTTTATAGTGGTCAGGATGAGTGATTTAAAGTCAGTCCAACCTGAATTCAAGACATCACTTTTCTTAGGCTCAGGTAAAAGGAGCCCTTGCACAGTCCCCACACCTCTAGACCAACCCCCCCCAACACATACAGAAACACATTTTGGGTGACTTTCCTAAAATTTTCTAAGTGCCTCTCTGGTGTTTGGGACCACACAGAACCAGCAGTACTGTCCAGGTGGGATGCTCTGATCCCAGATGGGACCTGAGTGGGTTTTGTCCTTGTTTCTCCCACTGGGAGCTATCTCTGACCCTCTACCCCACACATGGAGTCAACCAGATGTCCCTTTCCTTTTTCCAGGAAAGCTGCCTGGCAATCCAATTACTTCTGCTGGCTAACATGGTATTTCTTTCATATGAGATTGAGCTGCCTCAACAGTACAAATGTGCTTATTTTGGTATCTCACTCCTGTATCATAAAGGATTATTCATGGCTTTGGGCTAGCAATGTCCACTGCTGGCCTTGGGCTTGCACTGTGTGTGTGCCTGTGCTTAGACTCACCTGTCCATGTTCCGACCACAAGGCTGACTCCAGGCTACAGAGCCACAGGTGGTGGGGGTGGTAGCGGCCTTCCCTGACCCTGTGCACACATCCTCAGTCTTCACACTATGTGCAAAAACAGACATTTATGTCCTGGGTGGGACTTGAACTATATTGGACCATGCAGATATCCCTGTGCAGAAAGGACTTTTCTTGCTATGCCAGGATCACCCACCTATCTTGGGAGAAACTATCTTGGCTCTATGATTCCTCCTCTCCTGTTCTAATCCATACATTGGTTCTGAGAGAGAGAGAGAGAGGGAGAGGTTGGGGGAGAGACAATGGATTTTTATAAGAAAACAAGGAATCAGACTTGTTTTCTTTGAAGAAGAGAAGGCAAATGGGTGGTTTAATTCTTGCTTTCAAGTACAGGCAATGATTTCATGCAGGGGATATAGATAAATTATTCTTTATATCTGAAAAGACTAACAAAAGGGACTGAAATTAAAATAGAGCCAGAGAGATTTCAGAATGATAAAGGGTAACCTGAGCGAGTCTCCCCTACCCCTCCAGCCGCCCCCCCCCCCGCCCCCGACTTCGGAGGGAATTAAACAAACACTCCCTCAACCCTTGTTCTTTGTGAGGGTTTTTTTGTTTTTGTTTTTGTTTTTGTTTTTGTTTTTGTTTTTGTTTGCGGGGTGGGGGAGGGGGAGTGAGATGCAGTCGTGGTCCCAGCCCTTTCTACCCAGATGTTCAGCTTCAGCGGAAATGTGGTGTCTCACCAGTGGCCCTGAAGAGGTGAAAGTCTTGACCCTGGGAGCACACAGAAAGAGCTAGGATCTTCAGGGAACAACCGGGGCAGCAGAGAAGCGCACCTGGGCTAATGTCTCCCCTTCCCTCACTGTAAAAAGGGATCACAAACTTACTTTTTGCTCTTTTATGTCTAGAAGTTGAGATTTATATGCAAAAAGAAGTTCCTTGCAGGATTCAGAGTCTGAGGACCCCAGCCCACAACAGCTGAATTTCTGTACATCATTTTCTGGACACTGCAAAGAGTCCCACCATTTCCCAAATATGCCCTGCTCCTTAACATCTTCTTTGCTTAAAATGAGTTTCCTGGGGTGCCTGGGTGGCTCAGTCGGTTAAAGCTTCTGCCTTCAGCTCGGGTCATGATCCCAGGGTCCTGGGATCGAGCCCCATATCGGGCTCTCTGCTCAGCAGGGAGCCTGCTTCCTCCTCTCTCTCTCTCTCTCTGCCTGCCTCTCTGCCTTCTGTCTGTCAAATAAATAAATAAAATCTTTAAAAAAAAATGAGTTTCCCTAAGCTGCCCCTTCTTTCTTCTGGCCAGTTCCTACTCATCCTTTAAGACCCGACTTAAATAATGTCATTGCCTTCGGGAAATACCCCTCCCTGCCTCGGGCTGAGTCAAACTGGGTCCTGTTTCTGTGTTGCTGAGTTTCTTCGTCCACACTACTGTCTCCCTTCTGGACTGAGCTCGTTGTGGACAAGAGTTCTGTTTCCGTCTGTCAGCTGGTCAGTCAATAAGCAAATGATTGGTGGGCACCCACTCTGTCCCAGGTACTATGCTAGGCGCTGAAGATAGACCCATGAACAAGACAGATGGAATTACTCCAGTCCAGGAGCCACTAACAGAAAAAGACAGTTTGATGAGTAAAAGTCACGTGGATGAAGATGGTAAGGAAATGGGTCCTAGACAGAATGAACAGCATATTTAAGTATGGGTGGCCGGATAGGTTGGGCTGGTACCTTTAAGGAAGAGAAAGAAGTGCGGTACTGCTGGAGAATACTATTAGCAAGAGACTGGTGAGAGATGGGGACAGAGGGGGGACCAAGGGATACATTACTCTGCACCTCTTGAGCCCTTTAGGGGAGCGAAACTCCATCCTATTAGCAAGGAGGAAATGTCTGAAGGGTTTTAAGGAGAGAAGAGGCGTCTGCTATTTGCACACTGAAAGACGATCCCAGCTGCAATTTGAGCAACAGCTAGACAGGAGGTGTTGCTGGAGGCAGATGCAGCAGTTAGGAAGCGTTCTGTTGAAATAATGGCTTGCTCCAACGCGGTAACAGAGGAAGAGGACAAGTGGGTTGTTGGCAAGGTGTCCTGCAGGTGTAGCAAACAGAGTTTAGTGGTTTATAGTTGGTTTACAGGTGGCGTGTGGAGGTGTTGATGGAGGGGAGGACACGATGGAAGCTTCCAGGATTGTTTCCTGGACAGTGTTTAATGGGGTGGTGTTCATTTCCTAGGGCTGCTATCACAAAATCTCACAAGCTGGATGGCTTAGGACACCAGGGGTTTATTGTCTCCGTTCTGGAGGCCGGAAGTCTGAAATCAAAGTGTCGGCAGTGCTATGCACCTTCTGGAGGCTCTGTGGAAGGATCTGTCCCAGGCTTCTTCCCTGGCTTCTGGTAGCTGTAGGTGTTCCCTGACTGATAGATGGCTGCCTGTTTCCTCTGTCTCTTCTCGTGGTGCTCTTCCCATGTCTGCGTATCGAAATTTCCCCTTTTTATAAGGACATCGGTCCTATTGGAATAGGCCCACTCTAGTATAACTTCATCTTGATTAATTACATCTGTAATTAACCTACTTCCAAATATAGTCACGTTATGAGGTCCTGGGGATTAGGATTTCAACATATGAATTGCAGGGGGCACAATTCCACCCCTGAAGAGGGGTAGTATCATTCACTAAGACAAAGAGCTCATGTGGTAAAACGGGTTTGGTGGTAAAGAGATGCAGCCTTGAACTTGGGGCACGTTGCATCCAGTGGCCCTATGGAAAATTAACGAGGAGGTGCCCAGAAAACTATTTGGTGCTTAGGAGAAGAGGGGTATGGGCTGGGCTAGGCATATAGATTTGAGTGTTCAGCATATAAGGGGATAAGATGGTAAACCTTTGAGGAGAGTCAGACCACGTGGGAAAAATGACCAGCTTATCTTTCCACCCCAGCACCTAGCTGAGCCCCTCCATTGCTTCAAATGTTGAATGAATACGTGCGTGATGAGATAAAAATGTTCCATCAAATCTCCATTCATTGGAGATCAGAAGGCTTTGCCTGGCTGGCGGCTCACCCTGCTGCAGCTCTGTGACAGGAAGGGAATGCACTTTGTGGGAATGAGAAACAAGCATTCTTAGGTTTCACCTTACATTCTCCCCCAGCCTAATTTAGTAAATGTGTCACCAGTGTCATACCCAGCATCTCCCAGGGAAAGCCAGGAGGTTGGGGTGAGGGATCTGAGGGTTGAGCTCATCTAACTTGTAGGAACGGAGCGGCAGAAAGGTGAATGAGTTAGACTGTGCTTTGCAGCAACATTTATACCCTTCTTACTTGAAAATCTTGCTCTTTGCCATCAGCCCAGCTCTTACCAAACCAAATTTGGTACTCGAGTTTCCAAATAAAGCCTTTTCCTACACCACCTCCTTTCCCCCCAAATCCCGAGACTGAATGGTAATTTGATCTTGGGGGACTCTGGGCCCCACTGGCTCTCCCACCTGGCTGTGCTGGGACAGGCGCTGCAGGGGGGCTGTGGGGCACTGTCACCAGCTGCTGGGCGGTTGGTGGATCCAGCCTTCTTTGTACCCGTTGCCTGGTGACATCCAGAGGCCCCTATCTCAGAGCCACACGCTGGCCTGCTATTGGTCCAGTGGTGGCATTTGTTGACAATAGACACTTCCCTGGCCCTGGACTGGTTGGGAGCTTGAGTTTCAGGCTACAATGCTTGTCCAAATGCTGTTCCTTAACTCATTACATCCCCTGCTGGGAGGGCTGGGCTGCAGCCGTGGGGCCACCGCAGGTGTGCCCACCCAGCGCTGTGACAGTGTTCTTTGCATGGGGGGCATGCAGCTGGACTGGGGTTCTTTGCTGCCCTGCTTCTATGGCAGGACAGGGTTTTTCTCCCTTCTCATCTCTGCTTGGATTTTTCCAGACGATAGTTTAAACAAACAGATTTTGTCGGCCTAACCACATGGGAGTTGAGCTAGGAAAGGCAGTCACTAGCAGCCACAGGAAGGTTTGTGTGGGTGCTGTATGCCACAGAGTCAGAAAGCCCTGGCTCCTATGGAGGAAATCTATACCTTCCGGGGTCGGAGGTGGGGTCAGCCAGGTGGAGAGAGGTGAGAAGACCGAGGTGACTATGGAGGAAGTAAAAGGGCAGGAAACGAGACAGAAAAGGGATTCTGGAGGCCTCTGAGATGGACCCTGTTGGATCCATGAGTAAATTCAAGGCCCAGAAGGGTGATGCCATTTATGGAGGCCAGTTCTCTGATTGGGTGAGCACCCGGGAGAGTCTGGATTCCTCCCCACCTTTTGCCCCAGTCACCCTTTAGAAAATGGGTCAACTAAAGGTCAGGATGGAGATAAACTTGGTTAGGGAAGCTGCAGTGAGGACCAGAGGTTGCCCAGTTAATGGGAGTTCTGTATGGTTCCTCACAGTGCTTATCTTTATCTTTTAAACCTGGTCTTGGCTGGAGGAATGTGGAGGCGCAACCTCCTAGCTAAGCCCTGACTCCCACTCCCACACCCCCATGCCTCTCTGCTCTCCCAGCTTAACAAGACCTTTCACCTTCCGGTGGGAAAAGCAGAGGATCTTGCCAGGACCAAGCAGGGCTATGTGTCAGGTATGAGGCAACACTAAGAAACAAGAGGAAGGAGAAGTCCTTCCTTCCTTCTGTTGACCCTTGTAGCCAACTGCCCAACCCTGACCTACACTCCAAAAGGAGGCTCCAAGAGGATCTTGGGATGGAAGAGGACATCCTGGGAGTTCCAAGCTGTGTCTTCCAGATTAACTGATCTCTGTTGACAGTGGCATGCACTCTAAAGCAAGTAGGGTTTGGAGCTGGGGCACAAATGCCAGGACCCCATGGCCATGAGACATGTGTACAAGTCACACTTGTGTTTCCTGCTAGGGCCTGCTGGAGCCCAGGTCCTGGTTTTCTCACTGAAGGACACCACTGGGCTGGATGCAGTGAAAGGACTCCCCCCTCCACGACCACCAGGACTGTGGACCATTTTGTGCAGCTCCTGTCATTTCCTGAGGTCATTTTTCTGCCAGCAATAGCTACTCTTCGGGGTTTGTAGTATGGCGCTCCCTTTCTGTACATCTAAGAACCAGGAAAACAAGGAACTGTTTAGGCCCAATGCAGGTTCAAGGTGCCTGCTGAGAACACAGTGGTACTTTTCCACCATCAGTTTCCTTACCCACGTGGATTAAGAACTGGCGAGAAATATCTCCTAAAGACCATACATCTAGGTTTTAGTTCTATTTCTTGGGTTTTTTGTTTTGTTTTGTTTTCAGAAAGAGCTGGCCAGCTCTAACTTAATCATCACCTAACAATTTATGGGTGTTTGGTTTGCTTTTGCTTGTCGGCATTCTTGAGAACAGAAGTGTTGGGGTAAGAAATATGGTAAGAGAGTCGCTCCGGTACTGAAAGTGGAGAGAAGGTGAACGTCAGGCAGCGTTCACCTGGGATCTTGAAATCAATGAATTCTGAGAAAGATTCTGAAACAACATTTCTAAGAGAGTGTATTGGTTGGCTAGGGCTATTTTAACAATGTACCAGAAATGGGATGGCATCAAGGACTGAAATTTATTGTCTCCTATTACTGGGGGCTAGAAGTCTGAGATCTGGGTGGTGGCAGGGTGGGCTCCTTCTAGGGGTTCTGAGGGAGAATCTATTCCCTGCCTTTCTCCCGGCTTCTGGTGGATTCCTGGAGAAACATGACCCCTATCTCTGCCTTCATTTTCATGGGATATTCTCCCTGTGTGTGTGCCTGTGTGCAAATTTCCCTTCTTTATGAGGACTCCAGTCATATGGGATTAGGGGCTCACCTTCCTCCACTCTACTCATCCTAATTACAGTCACAGTGATTTCAAATAAGGTCACATTCTAAGGTTCTGGAAGTTAAGACTTCAGCATGTGATTCTGGGGGGAATACAACCAGAACAGAGCCTCAGAGTATTTGGTAGAAAACCAGCCATCTCTAGAAGCATTGGTGCCTCTCAATCTAACTGGATTTGCTCCTTCACAGGGTCGAAGATGAGTGACCAGATCTACCCAGAAGTGTGGGCAGGGCCCAGGACCCAGTCGCCCTGATGGCCACACCAACGGAGAATGACTTTCTCCGATATCATGTAAGGGCTGACTTCTCGTTTGTTCTGGGGGCCCTCATTCACAAGTGAAACAGTTTGGCAAAGAAATTAGTCCCCACATGGGTTTGACAAGGGCCTGGTGGGCAAGGAGCTACCAGAGTTTCTAGTATGGCTGTCATTATATACACCGGGAGGGTGTTCTCAGAATCATTTTTAACGAAATCTCTAAAGCTTGGAAAACAATCTCCTATCACTTCCCTTGTCATCATACTACTTCCTTTTAATTTCCAAACCTCATTTGCACCTCTTCCCACAGAGTCTGTCTGAATGAAAGCAAATCTCAGTTTTCGCCAGGAATAACAGTGCAAGCAGAGTGTGGGTGGCAGGGCCCTAACCGCCCAAGCTTGGGCCTCCATTTCCCGCCATTGTTCCCAGAGTCAGGTTCCCAAACACTCATTTGAGCTGTCCTGGGGGGAGTTTTTCCAGATAAAAATGGCCTGGTTGGCTGCCAGTGATTTCAGGCAGGTTCACAGCCCCAAACCTGTTTTATCTTTCATGCTTATCGCTTACCATCAGCTGCCAGGAGACAGACAATGGGAGCAAAGAGGCATTTTGGCTGAGCCAGGTCTTAGATAGTCCCAAGGGTTTTAGAGGCCTCCAGACAACCAGATCAGGCAGTCTGACCGGGTCCCTCTGGGGTCCGCTGCTAGGAATCCTCTCCTGTTAAAGCAGCATGGGTTCAGTGCAGTCCCATGGCCTTCTAGCATTTCCTTGTGGCCCATGATGGCAGAAATGGATCTCTCTGTGTATGGATTTGTCCTCTCCTCAGACCTGCTGTTTCAGGAAGCCTAGGAGGACAGTGAGTGTTCAAAGATCCAGGGAAGAAGGAGTTCCAAAGGACCTTCCAGAAAGTTGGGCTGCATTTCCTTCCTTTCTTCCTTCCTTCCTTCCTTTTTCTTTCTTCCTTCCTTCCTTTCTTTCTTTCCTTCTTTCTTTCTTTCTTTCTTTCTTTCTTTCTTTCTTTCTTTCTTTCTTTCTTTCCCTTTCTTTCTTTCTTTCTTTCTTTCTTCTTTTTTGGTTTTGTTTGGTTTTCCCCCTGAAAATTTCATTTAACTTAAAAAGAAAAATAGCCCTGATGGTAAAATTAGTGACATCTGAATTTTAAACTCAAAACTCTGGATTGTACTGTCAATTCCCTGTTTTTGATATTGTACTACAGTTATGCAAGCGCACATTTTGGGCAACTTCCTGTGAATCTGTAATTATTTTAAAGTAAAAAAAAAAAATTCCTTAAAAAGTAATACTTATGGTTTTCCAAAACCCAGTCAATACACCCTGTCTTTGAAAAGCCACGAGCTTCCTTACCAGCTGAGAGCGCAGGATTTCGGCCAGACAGACTTCAGTTCAAACGCAGCTTGCACGCCTACAAGCTGTGTGATTTTGGGCAAGTAACTTAATCCTTCTGAGCTTGTTTCCTTATCTAGAAGATAAATCTGAGCGCTTCCCTGACGGGGTGAGGGTGGGGACTGAATGAGGTAACTCATGGAAAACACCTAATGGGGTGAGTGGTAAAACTTAATAAATGTCCCTTTTAAAACAGTAATCTGTTGAATGCAGGAGCCATGCATGTGTTTTTAGCAAGACCAGAAAGTCATGTGTGTGGCTCAAAGAATTTTTCTAGAGGCCTCAATGGGGAGTCAAGAGGGTCCACACCTGGACATGATTCAAGCACGAGTCAAATGCCTATGGAAGAATTATTTGAATTCTGTCCTAATTTTTTTTTTCCCTGTAATTTGTCCGGAGTTCCAAGTTTCCTAATGTGGAACTAGATGAAACAATTAACATCATAGAATAAGCACATTCCATTTCCACTGCAAATAGGGGTTGGCCACAACCTACCAGCCAGGTGCCTAAGGCTGGGTGGGCCAGGGAGCAGCGGGGGCTAGAAGGTGTTAGGCCCTGTTGGTGCCTAACTCCTGTGTGAGAGCTAATGAAGGGACACACATGTTTGTGAAATATGCCAGGTACCAGCCCTCCAGGAAGAGAAGGGCTGTCTGGTCCAGGAGAAGCCTCTTGAGCACTTATCAGCACCTCCCAGAGATTTAAGAATAGGTCCTAAAGCCAGCTCTTGGCACACCTTTTCTATTCCACTTCCCTGTCCCAAACCCTATGCTTCAGAGATCCTGGTTACCCATCATTTCTCAGACCCACTGGGGTTTCTCCAGCCTGGTGGTCTATCCACGCTGGAAGTCCCTCCCTCCACCTGCTCCTTTATTCTCCTTCACCTTGGATGGTTCCACCCACCCATCTGTCAAAGCCCCCATCAAATGCTTTATCTTCCTAGAAGCCTTCTCTGCACCACCATTCAGAGGTCGTCCCTCCTCCATGAAATAATGCTGGCCCCTTGTTTGTCTGCTTCTCACAGGCTTGACCACATTCATTCAACGAAAATCTACTGTGTTCAGCACACCAAGTCCTTTGCTGGTATCCAGAGAAGTGGCAGTGGGAAACGGAAGTATATGCTGGGGGCTGGGGGGTGCAGGGTGGGATGGTGTTGAACACACGGTCACACAAATAAATGTATTTGCATACTGTGTTAAGTGCTCTAGGGAATAAGGGGATTATGAAAAAACTGCGATGTGTGTTTAAAGGGCAAAGGCCTTTCTGAGAAATGAACATTTAAACTGAGGCCAGATGGATCCATTGGAGTTGTCCATGACCTCTGTGAAGAGGGCAGGTAGGAGCCTTTCATGAAGGACAGTAGATAAGTAGCCCAGCTGGAGAAGGATGAGGTGTTTGAAGAACTGAAAGGATGCCAGTGAGGAAGACGAGGGAGTGAGGGGTAGGATGTCCAATCATGGAGGATTATGAGGTCATGCACGGTAAGCATTTTGAAAAATGTCCCAAGTATGATAGAAGCTATTTTATTTTATTTTATTTTTTATTTTTTAAAAAGATTTTATTTATTTATTTTTGACAGATAGAGATCTCAAGAAGGCTGAGAGGCAGGCAGAGAGAGAGAGAGGAGGAGGAAGCAGGCCCCCGGCTGAGGAGAGAGCCCGATGCAGGGCTTGATCCCAGGACTCTGGGATCATGACCCAAGCCAAAGGCAAAGGCTTTAACCCACTGAGCCACCCAGGTACCCCAGATAGAAGCTATTTTAAAGGCTTTGACACAAATAAGTCATGTGGTCCAATATGTAATTTTATTTATTTTTAAAGATTTTATTTACCTGACAGAGAGAGCACAAGCAGGGGGAGCAGTAGAGAGGGAGAAGCAGAAGCCAGAATACAAGAGTGGCTGACAAGAAGAGAATGTACCCTTTCTGTATGAATGATGGTGTTGAATGTAGGGACTGTAAACAGAGAGGAAAGATCCTAGATCTGTTGGGAGGTCTGGCGTTTTATTGGTTGTGGAGACTGAGGGAGAAGGGGGAGGTATTGCAGGTTACTCCCAGAACGGACATCTGAGTGGATAATGTGGCCACCCAATGAAAAGAGCCATGCTGGAAGAACAGATTAAGGTGAACACATGTCTGAGGTTCAGTTTTAGACATAACATTGCCTATAGAGATATCAAGTAGACAGCTGGATAGATTAATCTTGACTTCAGAAGACAGGTCAGGCTGGAAACATACATTTGGAAAGCCATCAACATACAGATTTAAGCCATGTGAGTGAAGGAGATTGCTTGGACCAAGGTGTAGAAAGGAATAAGAAGAGACAGGAAGAGGAGAGGAGGGAAAGCAAGGAAGAACATATAGGATCAAGCTTCTGAGAACCGAAGGATCTAGTTTGTATTAGAATCATCTGCTCCTTTGATCTTACCTCTACCTCCTTCTCACAGGGAGAACAGAGCCTTTGGCTTGTTGCAAGAGCTGATGATTAAAATTACTCTAGCCTGCCCTCAAGGAGCCTGCAGTCTAGGAGAAGAGATATGACACACCCAAATGGCTGGGTCATGAGAGTGATGACTCTATGGCCTGTTTTAGGTTTTTAAGACTGTCAGCAGGACAGCAGACAGTTGTCTCACAGACATTTTTTCCATCTCCATAATGGAGTTCCTACCTCGCACTGTGTTTATATCGTACACTTGCTGTTGTGAAGCCCTTCACAACACCGACTTTCATATGATTACACATCTTGTATGTTCCTCAAATCTAGTGCGCTCATTCCTGGGAGAGATATCATTGCCTTCTTATTTCGTACCTTGGGTTTCTGCCATCACCTCCTTAGAGCTTCCTGCCTCAAGTCTCTCCCCAGTTGAGCCCATTCTTCACATTGTAGCCAGAGGGATGCTGAACTGCAAATCTGGGGCTGATCCCGTGTTTAAAACCCTCAATAGCATACCACGAACCCCAGGATAAATCTAACTTCTAAGCCCAGTTTTCCAGATTCTCACTTTATATCTTGTACATTCCATGCTTTAGCAACATTTTCTGTCCCGGCAAGAGAGGGCTGCTTACGACGATCTACTTCCACACACTCAGCCATTCCCCAGGTCCAGGCCCCTGTTCTGCCCTTGAAAACATGCTTTCTTCCCACCTTCGGCTGACCAACTTCTACTCACCCATAAATACTGAACCAGGACAGAGATCACATAGGAAACCTCTCGGACCTGCACTTACCCTACTGTATGACCACTATCTCCTCAGGAGCCGGTTTCCACCAGTAGAACTGAAACTCTTGAAGGCCACCCAGGTGTCTTCTTCATTCTGTACCTCCAGCACCTACCACAGTTTCAGGAAAATAACACTCGGTAGATACTTGTTGAAATAAAATAAATGAGTGGATAAAGAAAGTACTGGGATATAGTAAGTGCCAAATGAGTAGTTCAGAAAATAAGCATCAGAGAAAGGAGGAAGTGGTCACTTCCGGTGGAGAGAGTCCCAGAAAGCTTCACAGATAAGAATTTCTGCTGGAGCTTGCAGGATGAGATAACACATGTGTTGAAGAAGGGTGAAATCAGTCTGATTTGGCTAGGTGGAAAGAAGTGGGGAGGACATTCTATGGAGGCAGGAGGTGGGGGCAAAGGTTTCTAGGTGGCAAAACACCAGGCAAGTTTAGGGAACAATCAAGCGACCAGTTTGACTGGAATAAAAGATTTGCAGCTGGGAAGACAAGTAGGTTTGAAACACAGGGGCAGGCAAGGGACAGTGCAGAGTGGTCTCATACTTTTGTCCAGAGCAGTCCACATACAAGAGCCATGACGCTATCTCCCCTTGTCCTTCCCAGCAAGAAGGTATAAATTTGAACTTGATTAAGGGGTCTTTGGACAACACAAGCAAAACAAACGTTCGGGGCTATGAGATAGGGTCAGAGTGGGTGAGGTGCGGGATTAGGTAATTATTGGTGCCTCTATAGCGTGAACAATAGGCCAACATACCTGACCGGCTTTTATTTTCCTTCGTCTCTTCGGTTTTGCCTGAACCAGAGAGCAGCTGAACTGACCTAGGAAAATAGTTATTTTAAGCAGGAAATGCGGCAGGGAGGAGAATGGGAAATCCTAAAATCATGCCAGGAGAGGAAGCAGTCAATTCTGGTCAGGCTGAGAAGAAGGGGCCTGCTTGGCCCACTGGGCTCCTGGCCTGGTCTTGGGAACTGCCTACTTGTGAGGCATTCGACAGGGCAGGACAGCGATAGCTGGGTGCATGCTGTGGGGGCCAACACCAGTGGTATGCTGTGTTTGGAGAAGGAAAGCAGAGAATGTATTTGGGGAGCACACAGGAGAGCTCTGTCCCCTCACCAACTCCACCTGCATCCTGTGTGTGAGTCAAAGGGGAGAGCACAAAACAGTTTGGAAAGGGAGTCCCCGGGCAGCAGCTAGTCCACTTCCCTGCTATCTATTGGCTATATGGTCTTCACAAGCCCCTGAAAGTCCCTAAGATGTGTCTTCTTTCCCTTCTATCGTTCTCATGAGGGTGGTGGGTTAAGGCTTTTCTCCAGATATCAAGTTCTATGACTCTCCCGTGATTTGGCTCTAAAAAACAGAACCAGTTAAGATGTATCAAGAGAGAAACAGATCTGCTATAAGGTAATGGCAATAGTGGAGGCTGGCGAGTCCAATACCGCAGGGCAGGTCAACAGGCTAGAGATGCAGGGGAGTTGATGTTGCAGTCTGAAGGCTGTCCCCTGTAGAACCAGGAAGAGATGGTGTTGTTGCAGCTGCAGTCTGAAGCAGACTGCTGGAGCCTTCTGTCTGGCTTGGGGGAGGCCGATCTTTTTGTTGTATTCAGGCCTTCAACTGGTTAAACAAGATCCAACCCCACGAGGGAAACAATTTGCTTTACTCAAGATCCACTGATTTAAATATTAATCTCATCTCAAAACACCTTCATAGAAACACCCAGAATAGGCTTTGACCAAGTATCTGGGCATCCATGGCTCAGCTGAGTTGACACATGAAATTAAACCATTATACCAAATTATCCAGCTTTAGAGTCCTATGCCAGATCTCACTCATCCTTCTGACAAGGAGAACAAAGGCAAAAGAAATGTAGGTAAAATGATATATCCTTACAATTTGCAGCCTTTTGACAAATACTTGAGACGGGCAGAGTATGACGTTCCTCAAGGAGCTCACAACTGTCTTCATTTTAATGTCTTGCTAGAGGCAAAAAGCAACACTAGCTTGAAAATAGCCAGACCTCTAAGTCTTCTTTAACATATGGACATCCTTTTGGAAACTCCATATATTAAAGAAGACTTAGGGGTCTTCTCTAAGACCTCTATACCCCACCCAACTTAATTGTATATAATCAAATGCTTCTCACAATCCCAGTGCAACTCTTTCCACCCATGGGTCCTGGCCCAGAGCTTCAATAAAAACACCTTTCCGAACTAAAAATGTCTCAAAATTACTTTCTTGATCCCTCGCTTGGGCCCACATCACCTCACTTTGACGCAGCCACAAAAGCGCCATCCCCCATACATGCCCTATATTTTCTCTTTTCCTTGGTTCACATGTTGCCTCTCACCCCAAATATTCTTCTCCATCTATCTTAGTTCCAGTTCTTGAAATCCTACATTTCCTTTACAAGTAGCTCAATTACCACGTCCTCTTGGGAGTGCTATCCCATTCTAATACGAAACCTCAGATAATTCCACAACCTCCATGTATATCTTGGTTTCATTTTCTGTGAAATAGGGACGATTGCTAATGCAGTAAGGACTGCATAAGCGAATACACATCAGCTAGTTAGAACGGTGCCTCACTGTCTTTCAGTGTTGACTTTACCTTACTTATTATTCTTCTACCTGTCCCTTATTTCCTGCTGAAGATGTGGAAAGAACGGTAATGTGGCTGGGAATTTAGCAGTTATCATAAAGTTAAATTGCTTTGAAAGTGGACATTTATACATAGATGTTTCTTTTTTTCCTTCCTTTTGTTTTTAACTCAGTGGTCTCGAACTTCCAATGGTTATAAGAATGACTGCCCAGGGTTGTAAACACACAACAATGTCTGCTCTATTTACAGCTTTTGAAGAATAATTGTGACCATATGTGATTTCTGTTTTATGCACTGACTCTGTGTCAGATTTAAACAGTGACGCTGCTTTTGTGGATATGGATCTAACTACGAAATCCTTTCTCCATGTGTTATTGACGAAGCCCTGGGTGGGAAGTGGCCGGCAACATGGCTGCCCTCGGCAAGGCTGAGCTGCTCTTAGTTCGCTCACACTGCCTTTACTTTCAAAGCTGGTCCTCAGCTCTGAAATGCTCCAAGTGCAAACCTTAAAGGGTGGCTTTCTGGGCACAATTACTAGTTTTTTAGCAACTGTATTTCAACAGCCTGTAAGCCATTCACTATTGTGGGGAAATGTAAATGAGGGTCTCTGAGCCTACAAGAGACAAATGCCTAATCAAGTGGGTGTCACCCAGGCTGGAAAGCCAGAGATGCAAATGGCCAACTTGAAACAAAGGAGCACCTATAGTTGTGCCTAGATGTCCCCTGTGGACCATATGGGGAAAAAAATGGCCTGGAAGGACCCTAGATATACACAGAGTCAGAAGCGGGGGAGGGGAGGGGAGCCCCATCCTTGGAGGTTAAAATTCCCACATGCTTTTATTTGCTACATTTAGGGAGATAGTGGAGACTGTCTGGCCCATTGGAGAACAAAAACTTCTTAATAGTCGGTATCTGTGTTATTTCCCTATGTTTGCAACTTGTTTTCCCTCCGGCTGAGCTCCTGCTAGGCTTGTGGACCTGTCTTTAAGGGGCGCCAAGAGAGAGCACTGGGGTGTCTGCCTCTCTCCTCATCAGGCTCAGGTGGGGAAGAACAGGGCCTTACGGTACCCAGCAAGTACAGGCAGCAACTCAAAGGCCTAGTCTGAAATCCTGTGAGGTGCTGTAAACTAGCAGGGAGAGTTTAACTAGCAGGCCTGGGGCTGAAAAGTCCCCAGTTCCAAGCGGTATGAATGAAGTCCTCTGCGAGGCTCCCCAAAGCCACTGCAAGTTTAACATTAAACTTGAAATATGTGTCCTTTGGGCTCCCATATCCCCTCCTGAACTTCTTCTTCTTCTTTTTTTTTTTTTTTAAGATTTTATTTATTTGAGACAGAGAGAGAGAGAGCATGAGGGGGAAGGGCAAAGGGAGAGGGAGTAGCAGACTCCCTACTGAGTGGGGAGTCCCAAGCAGGGCTGGACCCCAGGACCCTGAGATCATGATCTGAGCTGAAGGCAGATGCTTAACAGACAGAGCCACCCAGGTGCCCCTTAAACTTATTTTTGTAAACACGCGTTTGATGTCCCCCTTTTTCTAAGTTAATGGAGGGCAGGAAACATCCTTGGTTATGTTGTTCCTTGCAGGATCTGTCTTTCATAGGGTGTTGCCCACAGAAGGCACACTTTATTGTCTACTGCTGTGTAACAAACTACCTCCAAACTTAGCAGCTTGAAACAACAGCACTTTATTTGTTCTCTTGGTTCTGCCGTCAGGGCTGCGTTTGGCTGAGTAATTTGCTCCATATGGCATTAGCTCAGACACTAGTTAGGCTGCATTCAGCTGGCCATTTTGGTTCTGCTGGAAGGTCCTAGAAGGCTTTGTTCAAATGTCTGGCACTTAGGGGCTCCTCCACATGACCACATGCTCTCTCTCTCTCTCTCTGTTCATTTGGTAGTCAAGCTGCAGTTTCTTTACAGTCTAGTGGTGGCTTCCAAGAGCAAAGTAAAAATGGCTATATTAGATACGTACGTTTAGATACATCACATGTGTCATTTCAACATGTTATCAGCCAAAAGCGGTCAATGAGATATTTTACACTCTCTTTTAAATTTTTGTGCTAAATTTCAAAACTTTGGTGTGGCTTTTATACTTACAACACATCTCAGTTTAGACTTAGCCACATTTTGGAAGCTTAAGACCGACATGTGACTACCATACAGGACATGTGACAACTATACGGGAGAGTGAAGAGCTAGACAATTCCTTAATTTTCCTTAGCTCTAAAGCAAAGATGATAAAGTAGAACAGGCAAGCACTTATATGAGGTATATATTTTAGTGCTACTGTGAGTATAAATGGAGCAGAATACACTAAACACTCAGCAAGTACCTTGCATGCAATAAGAGCTTATTTAATGTTTGTCTTAGTCCCTTTGGGCTGTTATTACAAAGGACCATAGATTGGGTGGCTTATAAACAGAAATTTATTTTGTATCATCTGGAGGCAGGAAGTCCAAGGTCAAGGTGCTGGCAGATTCAGTGTCTGATGAAGGCCCACTTTCTCGTTCACTGACAACAGTCTTTTGCTGCATATTTCCAAGGTAGAAGGGGATGAGGTTGTTTTCTAGGGCTTTTCATGTGGGCACTAGTCTCATTTACAAGTCCCCACCACCATGACCTAATCGCTTCCCAAAGGCCCCAACTCCTAATACTTTGGAGATTAGGTTCAACGTATAAACCCCAGAGAGCATGAACATCCAGGCTGATATTAGTCCCATTTCATTGTTTATGAGTATTTCATTGCCAGCCATGGAGAGTCTCTCAAGTTTGCTCAATCAAGGTTTCATGTTACTTGAGTTGGAGAGTTGGAGAGTATTTATGATTTGCTTTTTACCTGGTGCTCTTAACCAGGTTTTCCCATTCTTCTCATTTCTCAGATTTTCTCAAAATTTCTGTATCTCTCTGCTTATCTGCTCTGCTTTCTTCTCCCCACTCACTGGCATCCTTTGCCTGCTCGTGGTTCATCATAGCTTCCCTAGCCTTTCTTGCCAGGACATGACCTTTTGATCAACTATGACTGACTGATAACTGGTTTGGGTTCTCCATATTTCCCAATTCAAATTCCCAGGAGAGGTAATCTGATTGGCTTTGTTCATCTATACATGCCAATTCATGTCCCATATCACCTAAAAATTGGCTGCCTGGAGTTCAGGTGCCCATCCTTATTCTAATCAGCTGTGGCCAAGGATGCCACAGGATGTCTTCTTGTGGCACTTCATATGGTCACCTGGAAATCAGGCATGGTGGGTGGGGTAGTTTTCCATAGTGGGGGTGTGGGCAGACAGGCACTGATTGATATCACGACACACTGTTTCTCTCTGTCGCTTGGATTTCCCAGTTGAACTCATCAGTCTGATGTCACCTGACAGAAGGAAGGTTTCTTCTCTTTCCTTGCTACTGTCCTCGACCTCTGGGAGAGTGTCGCCTGAAAGCAATGCATATTACTGGAGTTTGTAGGATCCCTGCTTGCTGAGGAAGTCTGGTTAGGTGCAAAGCCGTTCTAACCTTCCTTCCAGTGGGAGGGTGACACATGGAGTCTTTCTTTTGTAGTTCCTGAGGAACCCATTCTTGGTCCATACACAGCATAACTGATTGCTTCTAGTGTTTACTTTGCCTACATCCCTGTAAATCAGTGTTTTTCTAGGTGGAATTTGTCATGTGGCCCTCTTGCTTTAGAATCAGTTGAGAATGCTCGTCTCAACCACCGACCTATGGATGAGAAGCCTGGGGAATGTGGCTAAGGAATCTGCATGTTTATTATCTCCGTAGGTAAGTTCAATGACCATGAGTTTGAGAAGCATTGCATTGAGCCACCCTATGCACCTCATCTATCTCTAATTATCCTGCTCCATTCCCTAGATTTCAAGAAAACCCCTTAGGATGCTTGATTCGTGGAATCAAGAATTTTTCTAGAACTTTCCAGATAGTCTAAGGCCCATCCAAGTATCCTCAGAGGCGGATATGATCAAACATGAAGGTCCTGGCCACCATCCATTCTGACCCAAACCCCCAGATCCAATCAGACAGCACCTAAACTTTGCCCCTGACTTGACATTTCCCATGGGACAGCAAAGGGATTTACCTGGGAGCTCTTGTGTAATAAATCAGCAGAAATCTCGAGGCACCACCCTGGATAGAGGCCCTCCTGGCTGGCTGCCGGAGTCATAGCTCCATGGGATAAGCCCAAAGAAGCCCCAGGCGGGTAGAAAGCAGTGCGTGTGGGGCTGCCTCTCTGGAGAATCACAATGAAGCCAGTGTTTGCATTAGAGCCAGACAATGACTCTGATTCAAAGGACAGGATGCCAAGGCTGAAGGGTGCTCTGGGTAAGGGGGGGGGGACCTGGGCCCCTTTCTTGGCTCTGTCTCTGCCTGGAAATGATTCCACTTTTGTTTTTAATCCTATGTCTTTGTTTGTTTGTTTGTTTCCCATATCTTTAGGAGCTCAAATAAATGGCCATCCATTTCTTCCAGGGTGATCAAATATTTTTCATATTTGACCCAAGCATTTAGACACTGTGTACCCCAGCCAGTCCTTGCTGTATAGAAGCAAGAGATATGCATTCTCCAGATTCTGGAGAAAGTGAAATAATCTCCTTAACAATGGCTCGGAATTGACTTTCAGCTTCTCTCTGCAGCCAAAGCTGAGCTCTTTTGCAATCAATGTACCACTGCAGGCAGCGTATCATATTTCAGCTCTGGTCACTCCAGATAGTTTAATTTCTACTCTAGGACAGAAACCACCATTTGATTCATGGGCATTTAATTGATTCTGTGCTTCAGAGAGAGCTTGTCCCCTAAGCATCCAATTTAACGGTGTCCAGAAAGTCTTCGAAGTAGGTCAAACGCACCGATATGGTTTCCTGCATGGTGCCTTGCTTATTCATTGAACAGAAAAACTACTATCCTCTCCCTTTCCAGCCTGAAAGTGGGTGAGTTATATTTAAGTCTCCAGCCTCATCCTGAATATATCTCACTCTAAAGGCTAACCAAAGAGGGAAAAATTAACACAGACCAATGAAAATCAATTTAACTGAAGAGGAAAAAAATGGCCCAATATTCTGGAGTAAAATATAGAATTTTCTCCTTCTGATGTTGATTTTTTTGGTAGGGAAAAAAATATTTTTAGAAACTACTTGCCTTGTGTTTTCAGTAACTGTTGCTGAAATTCTCCTACTAAATAGGAACAAGACTTATTGAGAATACAGTGGGCCAAATTAGAAATGACTCCATGGAATTGAAAATGTAGTACAGACCAGCATCCATTTTGGGTGCTGAAAAGTAATAAATATGGTGCTGCAAAAAAAAAGTGTATTAATGAGAGGAGACACTGAAGAACTTATACTGGAAGGCAGAAGAAATGTAAATACAAAAAATCAAAATGGATAATTATATTTTAAATTGTTTAGTTAAAATTACTGGAAATGGGGAAACATTGATCAAGGAACACTTAATTTCTCATTCCATATAAAGAGGAGTCAACTGTGAATGTTCACTTTTTAGTAAAACAATAAAAATTCTCTTCTGGTGTCTGTTATCAACTTGCTCTCATTCTGCAAGGCTGCAAAGAAGCCGGGAATGACAGTTCCTAGGATCACCTCTCCATACGGCTCCGGGCTAGAGTTGGTCCAGGAGAGACACTCTCCTGAAGACTGGTTCATTGTTCTCCTGAGATGGCTGTGACCACAAACTAAAGATTTCACAGAAGCTTCAGACCTTCTGGCTCAGATCAGTTTGGGGGATTCTCTGACCAATATAGTCCTGTCCTTCCAAAGTTTTGTGGGCCCCTGGAGTAAACTTCCATTCCTGGAATACCTAGACATTTGTTTTTCCTGCCTGAGGCCTGCCTATACATTTGAATTTAAGAATTACTTCCAAATTTAGCCACCCCTCATAGAATTTTAAAGCAGGACGTCTAACTTCCAAATTATTGCAGAAGATAAAAGCAAACAAAATACTACCCATTTAGTAAAGGACAAAATAGAGAGGAGACATAATGTAAGGCATGAAGCAAGATGACAGGAGTAATACCCTGAAGAACCATTGTGTCAACAAATGTCAACACTTTTAAACCCCTTTAAAAATAGGCAAAGGCTTAGGTTAGAGTAAGGCAACAAAGCAATCCAGTAACTGCTCACCAAAGAGGTCTAAAATGACACTGAAAGGTTGAAAAGGATGGGGTGGGGCTTTGTCAGGCCAATGCAAACAAAAAGAAAACAAGAAAGGATTTAAGGTAGTCAAGATTAAACAGAATAATTTAAATTTTAAAAACATTTACACAACTCATTCACAAATACATTCTCGTAAAAAGTTCAAACAATACAGAAGTCAGCAGAGATAAAGGGAAGCACACAGAACATTTTGTGCTTATCCTTGTAGTCTTCTATCACCTCTCTATTGATCATCTATTATCTTCGCATCTGTCTGTGCGTAGTAGTAATGTCTTTGTTTTATTTTTTTAAAGATTTTATTTTTTTTAATTTTAATTTTTAATTTTTTAAAATTTTTTATTTTTTTAATTTTTTAAAATTAACATATAATGTATTATTTGTTTCAGGGGCATAGGTCTGTGATTCATCAGTCTTATACAATTCACAGTGCTCACCATAGCACATATTCTCCCAATGTCCGTCACCCAGCCACCCTATCCCTCCCAACCCCCTCCACTCCAGCAACCCTCAGTTTGTTTCCTGAGACCAAGAGTCTTTTAAGTTTTGTCTCCCTCTCTGGTTTCATCTTGTTTCATTTTTCCCTTCCTTCCCCTATGATCCCCTGTCTTGTTTCTCAAATTTCTCAAATCAGTGAGATCATATGATAATCGTGCCTCTCTGACTGACTTATTTTGCTCAACATAATACCCTCTAGTTCCATCTACATTGTTGCAAATGGCAAGATTTCAGGGTTTTTTGATGGCTGCATAATATTCCATTGTATGTATGTATGTGTGTGTATATATATATATATATATATATATATACACACATACCACATCTTCTTTATCCATTCATCTGTTGATGGACATCTAGGCTCTTTCCATAGTTTGGCTATTGTGGACATTGCTGCTATAAACGTTCGGGTGCACGTGCCCCTTCGGATCACTACCTTCGTATCTTCAGTGTAAATAACCAGGAGTGCAATTGCTGAGTTGTAGGGAAGCTCTATTTTCAACTTTTTGAGGAACCTCCATACTGTTTTCTAGAGTGGGTGCACCAGCTTGCATTCCCACCAACGGTGTAGGAGGGTTCCCCTTTCTCTGCATCCTCGCCAACACCTGTCATTTCCTGACTTGTTAATTTTAGCCATTCTGACTGGTGTGAGGTGGTATCCTACTGTGGTTTTGATTTGTATTTCTCTGATGTTGAGTGATGTTGACCACTTTTTCATGTCTGTTGGCCATTTGGATATCTAAAAATATTATATTTAAGTAATCTCTACACCCAATGTGGGGCTCAAACTCACAACCCTGAGATCAAGAGTTGAATGCTCCACCCATGGAACCAGCCAGGTGCCCCAGATGCATCTATTTTTTGGAAGTACCATTTCTGGGGCACCTGAAGGCTTAGTTGGTTAAGTGTCTGACTCTTGATTTCAGCTCAGGTCAGATCTCAGTGTTGTGAGATTGGCCTGTATTGGGTTCTGTGCTGGGCGTGGAGCCTGCTTAAGATTCTCTCTCTCCTTCCCTCTCCCTCTGCCCCTCCCCATCCCCAAAATAAATAAATAAGTAATAAAAGTAACCATCATTTTCTATATATCAAAGGAAAAAGAAGTCCTTTAAATTATGACATGCCAGAAGTTGTGAGATGCATTCTAATTTCACATAGTAAAAAATATCTAATTCTTACAATAGATTTATTCTAATATATTCATTTTTTATAAGAATGGACTTATTTTACATAATTTCTCTCTCTCTGCATATATATATAACTTCTGTGATTTTTTTAAAGATTGTATTTATTTATTTGACAGAGAGAGAGATCACAAGTAGGTCGAGAGGCAGGCAGAGAGAGAGGGGGAAGCAGGCTCCCCGCTGAGCAGAGAGCCTGATGAGGGGCTCAATCCCAGGACCCTGAGATCATGACCTGAGCCAAAGGCAGAGGCTAAATACACTCAGCCACCCAGGTGCCCCAACTTCTGTGATTTTTTTTCTTCTTCTAATGATATAGCTTGGGAGATTTTTCTACTTCAGATCACAATTACCCAATTAAAAATGCCATAGAATATTTCATAATTGCAATGTACCATCATTTATTAACTTTTCTTCTAAATGTTAGTATTAATATTTAGCTTATTTCCCCTTTTTTCCCAATGACAATTCTACAATGACCACCTTCATACACTCCTGTGGCGCCTTTGTGTGCACATTTTTCTAGAATAGGTAAGTTGCACTCTTCTGAGCACAAGCACCTTTAAAACTTCGGTAGATGTTAGCAGATTGTCTTCAACAAGACCTATACCAATTTACATTCCCATCAATACTTGCTTCCTCATCAAAATGGACATTATTGTCATCATTTAAATTTTTGTCAGCTCGGTAAGCTGTTTTCCTGTTGACTCTCTTGATTACCAAAGAGGTCAGCCACCTTACCATGTGTATCATCTCTCACATTCCTTCTTCCGTGAAGCAACTTTTTAGTATCGTTTGCTCATTTTTCTATAGGAGTTTTTCTTTAACTTTTCCTATGATTTGTGGATCTTCTTAGGGCTATGGATAACGGTCCATTGATCTGTTATGAATCTTGCAAATATTTTCTCCCCTTCTGCTGCTTCTATTTTCATTTTTTTAAAAGATTTTATTTATTTGTATGACAGACAGAGATCACAGGTAGGCAGAGAGGCAGGCAGAGAGGAAGGGGGAAGCAGGATCCCTGCTGAGCAGAGAGCCCGATGTGGGGCTCGATCCCAGGACCCTGGGATCATGACCTGAGCTGAAGGCAGAGGCTTTAACCCACTGAGCCACCCAGGCGCCCCTCTATTTTCATTTTGTTATGATGAAGTTAGGTGGATTTTTAATCAATTACGTTGATCTTTCTTTCACAGATTTTAGGGTTTGTGTTCTGATGAAAAATTACTTCTTAATTCTAAGTTACTTAAAGTGTTCTCCTATGCGCTCTCTCAATAAGGAACTGTATTATTTCACTTAAGATGTCCAGAACGGGGGCGCCTGGGTGGCTCAGTGGGTTAAGCCGCTGCCTTCGGCTCAGGTCATGATCTCAGGGTCCTGGGATCGAGCCCCGCATTGGGCTCTCTGCACAGCAGGAAGCCTGCTTCCCTTCCTCTCTCTCTGCCTGCCTCTCTACCTACTTGTGATCTCTCTCTGTCATATAAATAAATAAAATCTTTAAAAAAAAAAAAAAAGATGTCCAGAAGGAAGGTGGATTTTAGCATGGTATGAACAGTGATCCATGAGGTTTTCCTGAGCTTGACTTCATTGCATCCCATCTTTGGTTCTGTCTTTATCTTTGGCTGCTAGCAAGATGGTGAGAGCAGGCACAGACTTCATACAGAAAGTTCACAGAAAATCCAGAGGAACGAAAGGGGCTGTATTTTCCTGTTTCTCTTCCTTAGAAACATGAAAAAATTTTCCCAAAGCTCCAACATACTTCCCTTCGTGTCTTGGCTCCATTACTGCCCAAGGAAATGTGATTACCATGATTGCCTTAAACCAATCCTTTGGGGTAAATAGATTGGAAGGGGGGGGGTTCAAATATGATCATCGCCACAACTACTTTATTAAAATTTTAATGCCAAACCTCTACCTGAAATTAATTTGCATATGGTGCTAGGTAAGGACCTAATCTAATCTTAGCTGCTTAATTAAGATCTAATTCTTTTAGTACCATTTATTGATAATGCCATTGTTTTGTTGTTGATTTAAAATACCACTTTTAATACACATGGACACATGGGCACATATAAACATGGGCACAGAGGTTATGGGGATCTCTGGAGTCTCTTCTCTTCTGGGTCACTATATGTTTATTTCTACACCAAAGTCACCAAATCCATTGTGTTTTGCTATGTGGGAAAATAGCCCCACTCACATTCTTGTGTTTGTTTTTCAAAAAAATTTGTCTTTTTCACATAATTTCTTGAGGCATTATTAAATCAGCTTCAGGGTAAAAGAATAATCTTCTGTAATTTTAAATAGGATCCCATAAAGTATCTATCATTTTGGGAGAGGATCACTACCTTCACAACATGGAGCCTCCCAATCCAAGGATTCGTGGGTCATTTTTTAATATCTCAGAACAATTGTCTCTTTATATTAGGTTATAACAGTTGGTTTCAGGGGTATTAGTCTGTGTGGGCTGCCATAACAAAATACTATAGACTAGGTGGCTTAAATGAAAAAAATGTATTTCTCATAGTTCTGGAGGCTACTAGAGTCTGTAATCAAGGTGCCAACCCATTCAGTTCCTGGTAAGGACTATCTTCCTGGTTTGCCGTTGGCTGCCTTTCCACTGTGTCCTCATTTGGCAGAGAGAGAGAGAGAGAGAGAGAGAGAGAGAGATAGATATCTTTCTCTTTTTATAATGCCACAGTCTCACTGGATTAGGGCCACACCCTTATGACGCATTTAACCTTAATTACCTCCCAAAGAACCTATGTCAGATACAGTCACAGTGGGATTTAGAGCTTCCACGTATGAATTGGGGGGAGGGGTGACTAGGGGAGACACAATTTAGTCCATAGCATCTGAAGCTATTGTGAACAGAGTAGAAACTGGCAGAGTAGTATTAAGAGGAGGCATGGCAGAGAATAAAGCTGATCTCTGCCCCTACCCTATTACTCAATAAAGATTTCAAAGTTTTACATTTTAATGTAGCCAGATTTATCAGTCTTTTCCTCATGGTAAGTCTTGTCAAGAAATTCTTCCCCACCCCAAGGACATGAAGGGATTCTCACATGTTTTAATGTGTTTTACCTTGGGTCTTTAGTCCTTCTAGAAATTACTTTGGTAGTCTAATTTCTTTTTTTACATTTAGAAATCCAGTGGCCCCGACCCCATTGACTACTCTGCTACATCCCCTCCGTTGTGTTACGCTAGACTCTTCCCACTTGTAGTTTAGTGTCCAGGCTCTATACTCTTCCTCCAATCAGTTGGTCTCTTCCTGGATCTAGAGGGAACTTGCCCCTTAACAAGGAAGGAAGTCTGCTCATGCGTATGTTTGACAGAGAATAGTGGGGCTCCATCCTGAGGAAGAGTTTCAGGTCTGAAAGGTTTACTTGGCTAACAAAAGGCTATCCTTTTTCAAGTTCATAAGGGCCACAAGTGCCAAGAACTATCACTCCAATGCCATAAAAACCTTGATTTAACAACATCCTGATCTCTTGCAAGGAAATGATGTGAGCAAACAAATCAAACTCATTCTTTTGAGGCTTTGTATCCAGAAGTATAATCACAGTTGTCTTGCAATGGTCCAAGCGAGGTGAGTTTGAGGGCAACGGAGAGGGTCCTTTTCATTCCAAGGCACATGTTTACGGGTGGTCAGACTGTTTCTGATTTCCCCTCACCTTTCAGCTTTTCTGTATTTTCTAAATTCTATGTAGTGTGCATGGGATGTTTTTACTTGTGTACCTGTAAGAAGTGCATTCAGCTACAAGAAGGGAAAACCTGACTAACAGTGGCTTGAGCAAGTCAGGAAGTCATTGGGTAGAGAGCCTGGGGCTGAGCCAGGGCCCCATGCTGCCAGAGACTCACCCCTGCTGTCCTAGACATCGCCTTCATCTTCACCTGTGTATCCTCACTGTCACTGGGCGGCCGCTGCTCCTCCACGCTTCCTGCTCCTATTGATAGGAAGAAAAAAGGAAAGGGAAAGTAGGACAATTTTCTTAGGAAAACAGAAGCTTTTTCAGAAATCTATTGTGGTAGTCTGCTAATGTCTCATTGGCCACGACTGCCCCTAAGTTCAAGGGAGTCTGGGAAGGTGAGAACTTTTATAAGGACACATTGTTGCATGGAATATTGTAAAGCAGGGGTTGGCAAAGGATGGCCATTGGGCCAAATCTGGACTGATGTGGTTTTTTTTCTGTAAATAACCCCCCCCTTTTTTTTTGGTAAATAAAATCTTATTAGAACACAGCCACACCCATTCATTTATATAATGTCTGTGGCTGGTTTTGCTACATCAGCAGAATTGAACAGGGGCAACAGATCATATGGCCACAAAGTGGGAAGTGTTTGCCAACTGGCCCTCTCCGGAGGAAGTTTGTGGACCCCCTAATCTGAGAGAGAAGGGAAAGCAGGCAGATGTTGGAAGGCAGCTGGTAAGTAAGAAAAAAAAAATCCAACATGTTGTTGGCAGCCAGTAACCCATAAAGAATGACTCATGCCCTGAGGAGGGCAAGTTGTTTTAATGAACACATACCACCAAGGAAAGGACGGATGTTCAAAACCAAAAACCAAAGTTAGAAAAGAACTTACTGGAACAAATACATTTCTGTACAGTGTCAAGGCCCTCCCCAGCACCAGCCCTGATGTCTGAGGGCAATGGTTTCGTCTCCAACCCTGCTATTTTTTCATCATTTTTTTCTCATTAGGACAGAAGAGAAATCTCCTCAGGTTTCAGAAGTCCCTCCTTGGGTTCATGTGCAGAAAAGCAGTAAGGTGAGAAGGCTGTGTGAGGTGATCTCCCCTTCTCTGTCCTCACCCTGCAATGAGAGGGAAGCGTGACTGCCCTGGGAGTCACGCTGAGAGGAAATAGCTCTCATCATATCTGAAAGAGCGTGGTGCCGAAGAGGAGATCACAGGAGCCTGAAGAATGGGCGCCCTGAGGTTCACACAAGCTGCCGTGGCCACTGGTGTCTTTGCTGAGGTTTCCTTATAACTGTTGCACAAACCAACAGATGGCGTGACACTCTAGACTTGCCTGACTGGGAAGGGTCAGCCTGAGTCATCCGGCAAATGAATGCTGCTGATCTTCCTTGATCCCAAATGAGAAAAGTAAGTCCATCTTGAGATAACGAGGACAAAAAATTCTCATGACAGTCTCCGGGTAAGCTTGACTTGGTGATGAGAATGGAGTAACTCACTTCCAGGCCACCGTGGCTCGGTTCTTTCTGTAGTGACCATGCATCTGCAGTGACTATCAGGGCAGCTCTTCACAGTTCACGCTCCCAATGTCTGATGTAGTGTTTTAAGACCGCAGCCAACCACAGGCCCATGGCTTATGAGGAATCCTCCTTCCTCATGGCTGTCAGAGGAATCCACTCCCAAATGCCAGTCTGAGGAGGCCTCACAGACAAGGTGCTGCTCCAGCTGAGGTGTTGTTGTTGTTGTTGTTGTTGTTGTTGTTTTAAATATTTCACTTATTTATTTGAGACAGAGAAAGAAAGAGAGAGAGAGAGATCACAGAGGGAGAGGGAGAAGCAGACTCCCTGCTGAGCATAGAGCTTGATGTGGGCTCGATCCCAGGACCCCAAGATCATGACCCGAGCCAAAGGCCTATGCTTAACCTCCTGAACCACCCAGGGGCCCTCCAGCTGAGTTTTTGAAGGGCCAGGAATGCACAGAGAGAGGAAATGAGTTTACACTGAGAGAAGTGACACTTGAAGCTCCCCACCCCCCAGGCATGAAACAGCAAGGAGCTCCATCAGGGAGGAGCAGAAAGGGGCTGGAGAGGCTGGTCTGGGCCACATCAAGCAGAGTCCTGTGAGCTTCCCCCAAGACTCCAAACCTTGTCTTAAAGCTGAAGAGAACCACTGAAAGTTTGTGAGCAGCACAGCAATATGGGGTTATTGGAATTTAAGAACGGTCCTGCTGGTTGCAGAAGAGACAGCAGCAGATTGGAGGGGATACTGGAGGCCAAAACCTTTAATGACAATAATCCGGAGGAGAAATCTGAGTGAGGGATGGTGAGGAGCGTCTGACTGGAGAGATCTGGAGGAGGTAGAAGCTACAGGAATTGCTGTCTTTTTTGGATCGTAGAGTTGAGGAAGGTGCTCCGAAGGAGTCTGGCTTGGGTCACTAGGTAGACAATGCTGCCCTTCATCAGCACAGGCCCTGGGGAAAGCAGCAGGTGTGGGCAGAAAGATGGCGGGTTGGTTTTTGGTATCCTTTTGCCATCAACCTTCTCAAGCTGTTGGAATGGGGTGGGACTTGTTCTATCCCCTGCTTTTTACCAAATGCCAAATTCTTTATCTTCTAGTATCCATCGTTGCTTTGAGAAGTTTTACGCTCCTCTCATTTTTATCCCTTTGTCTAGGACTGTTTAATTTCTTCAGAAGTTTTTCACAATGTCTTAGGTGTGGGGTTCTGGTTTTCATCTTGTTCGGAACTCATAGTTCTAAGACTCAGGACTACCTTTAACTGTAGAAAATATTCTTGTACTGTTTCTGTGAATTAATATTTATTCTCTGGAGTTTTGAAGACTTAGAATATTTTAAAAAAGAATTTAAAATTTCCCCTTGGGAATTTGTTATATTGACTACATGTTTGAGATGATAATATTTTAGGTATGTCAGATGAAATAACATATATTATTAAAATTAGTTTGACCTGATTTCTTTTTTGATGTAGCTATCAGAAAAGGCAAAATTAATATGTGTCTTACAGTATATACCTATTGCACAACATTCTTCTTGATAAAAATTACAAGATGGGGAAAAGTCTGTTTTCTAACAGTATTAGGAAATGGGATATGTTTATGGTTTAATATTACCTGCAGGTCAGCATGCAAACTTGAAAGGGGCAAACCAGCCTCATGAGCTTCCTGATGAGATACATGATGTCTCCCAGGAAGTACTGGTGCCCAACATAATGTGGCCAGACTCTGATCAGGGGGAAAATCAGATAACACTAAACCGAGGGACAGTCTAGCCTGTACTTTCCAAATATATTGATGCCATAAAAGACAAAGAAAGGTTAAGAAATCAGAAAGTATGCACACACTGAAGTATTTAGAGACTGAGAATCACAGGGTCTGTAACTTACTCTCAACTAGCTCAGCACGAGTTTTTGTAGCTATGGAGAGAAAGAGCAAGGGGGAATTCACTGAATTCTTTTAACATCTTTTCCATAAATTTGAGAAATTTTGGAGTAGAATATTAAATTATTTTTTTAAAAGATTGTATTTATTTATTTGAGAGAGAGAGAGGGAGAGCATGAGTGGAGGGGAGGGGCAGAAGGAAAGGGAGAAGTAATCTCCCAATGAGCAAGGAAACTGGCATGCAACCGGATCCCAGGACCCTGGGATCATGACCTGAGCTGAAGGCAGACGGTTAACTGACTGAGCCACCCAGGAGCCCCAATATTAAATGATTCTTAATGATAAAATTTTTTTAAAAGCTTATGAGAGGCAGCACTGTGGAAAGTGCCAGAAAGTTCTTGTTCTTACAGAGGGCCCCATCCTACCCTCTTCTGGTTGTGCCCCTCTCCACAGGGCTGGGAAACTACGGGGCCAGTGGGATGCATCTGCCCAGAACCCACCAAGCCCATTCTAGAGCCTCCAAGAACCCAGACCCTTGCAATTCCCTGCCATGTGACCCCAAACCACTTGTGGACTTGTGTCACTGTTGCCTGGACCCATTTTCCTGAGAGTGGACCACACGGAAGGAGCACACAACCCAAGCCTCGAGGGATAGATGTTCTCAGGGAGTGTCGTGTGAAGCTTGGACAAGCAGGCCAGCGTGCCTACACCCACTCAAGGGATGCTCCTGGCTGTTCAGGATGCGGTGGGGGTGGCGGGGGAGGGCTAGGGGTAGGGTGGGAGGTGGAGCTGGGGAGAGAAGGCAGTCATTTGCAACTGCTGTTCAGTGTAGAACTCCAAGGAGTCTGAAAAGTCTAAATTCAGGCCTGGCCTTGTAAGTCATTGTGAAGGTCTGCTTGTTTAAGTCAGATAAGAAACCCATTTTTGTATAGTTGGCCAGCTCGATGTGATGTATCACTTTAAAGCATTTAACCGTATGGTATATGGGGCTGCATTCGTGCTCTTGCCCCAGGCCCTGCCATGCTGGGGATGTGACCGGGGCCGAGAGGCCTAGAGAAGCCTATGGCACAGGCTCACCATTGCTGCCACCTCTTGGTTTTCATTAAAGGGGGTGGGGGTGGAGGGACATCTCCTGACCCGATGGGAAGACCAGACCCTACACCAATATGGGAAGATGGACAGGAACCTGGAGTGAACACATGGGGAGACTGAGAGAACTCAAGAAGACCCTTGAGCGATAGCACCTGAGGGAAAACACACACACTGTTTAGGAAAATCTCTCACAGGTATGGACGGGTCCCACTGAGAAGGAAGCACTGTTTACTGTGGCAAGGATCAGATGGCCAGGCCCCACAGGGTGTGGATTATCTGGAAAACTCTTGAGGAGGACCTCCAGTCCTTTAAGTCTCATATCCCAAAGGGGGTTGTAGGTGGGATTAGTATCCTTGATCCCAGGAGTGGGACCAGGAACCCCAGCCTGGGCTCTACCAAGCAGTCTCCTTGGACACTTAGCAGTGCTGGCCGCCAGGAAGGCCTCAACGGGCAACCCTGGGGTGCTGGAAAGGCTCCAGCCTGGAGGTTCTGACCAGGTTAACACCCTCAGGAAGGCCCACACATCCAAGAGCTGACATTTCTCACTCCTCACTTGGCCAGCTGCTTCTCATTACCCGGGTCTGAGCTCCAATGACATCCTCTCAGAGGCTGCCCCGACCACCCCGTTACGCACCCCTCCCCCCAGGGATGTTTTCATTCACCCTCTTCCATGGTCTTCATGGCACTTCATGGTACTTCCGGGGGCATCTTGTGTATTTCTTTGTTCTCTTGCTTCTTATCAGGCTTCCTCTGAAACTAGAACTTTTTGGGAACAAGGAGTTTTACCTGTTTCACTTATCACTGTAGCTTAGTCTAATTCTTGAGAAAGTGCAGACATTCACAATAAACATTTGTTTTAAAACGCAAAAAAAAAAAGAAAAAAAGAAAAAGTTTCTCTAAAGTTTCTCTATGTAGGAAGCATAAATAGCAAACCTCATAGGGTCATAGAACATAAGAGCTCAAAGAGAGGACAGCAAGCCAGAAATTAATATGCGCATTTTTATGCTAAAAAGTCAATGTATTCACTTTCTACTGCTGTATAACAAATTACCAGAAACTTGATGGCTTCAAGCAACCCAAATTTATTACCTCAGTTTCCATGGAGTCTGGCATGTTTTGGCTAAGTCCCCTGCCCAGAGTCTCATAATGGAATGAATCAGCCTTATCTGGAAGCTTGACTGGGGAAAGGTGTATTTTCACGCTCTCCCTGGTTGTTGATAGAGTTCAGTTCCTTGTGGTTGTAGGACTGAGGTCCCTGGTGTCTCACTAACTGTGAAACAGCAGTGCTGTTAGCTGCTGGAAGCTACTCTCAGCTTCTGGTCACGTGCACCCTCCACCTCAGCTATGGAGAACACACACACAATCCTTTCCATGCTTTGAATCTCTCACATTTCCCTCTGCTACCAGCCAGAGAAAATGCTTTATTTTCAAGGGACTCAGCTAGTGACATCAGGCCCACCTGGATAATCTCCTTATTTTAAGGTTAATTAAGTAACAAGCTAAACCCAGGAATAAAATCTATCACCTTCACATTCCTGGGAATTATTTAGAACACATGCACTAGGGCCAGGAAACCTCTGGGGACATCCTAGAAATCTATCATGGGCAAGTTCATTTTCCTGTCTACTTTATTGCATATTAATTTGTTTTGATAAATGTTTATGTATATTTGTTTTTAAGTACAAATATATATGTTATATGTTTATATATTTTATTTATAAATTATATATAATATCAAATTATAGTTAATATGTTATATCAAAAATTATATATTATAAATATATTTACTATGCAACTATTACATATACAAATACATAAATATGTATATATCAGAAAAATAAATATCCAAATACATATTTACATATCATTTGTATAAAATAATATTTAACTAGAATTTACGGTGCTGGGAAAATGTAGGATGGCTCCTGTGGTGTGACCTACTGTCTGTCCCCCACTGCATAGCCACTCTGAAAAGTTTAGATAGAATGGGTCCATCACAGGAGTACTTTGAGCATCCCATGAGACAAAGAGTGAGAGAGAAAGGAGAGCAGCCTGTAGCAGGTGTTCTATCTATTTTTACTGAAGTTGAATCAATAGACTTAGCCTCCATCACTGCAGAGTGCCCTAGACTGGGGTGGCTGGTGGCAGGATGCTGGGCCAAGGCACAGGCTGAAGGAGGGAGTTTCTGCCACTATATAGGGTAGGGAAAGCCATCTGAACTTCTGACCTGGAGTCAGACAGACATGAACTTTAATCCCATCTCCCCCACTTGCCAGCTCTGCAACCTTGGGTAATTCATTTAATTTGAGTTTTGGCTTCCCCATCCTAAAATGGGAACAATTAGACTTACCTGTTAAGTTTGCTATATCAAATAAAATAATGACTGAGGAAGTTTTCAGGGCTCAGATTAAAGTTGGTACTCTGTAAATGCTTGTGGATTCCAAATCTGGCATTTTCCCCACTGAGCTTAGCTTCTGGGTTAGGGCATTATGCCTCCATGGGACTTCTATTATAAGGCCAGTATGTTCCCAGAAGGGTAAGACCTTACTTTGGCTCTGTGTTTGGCACCTGCTGGACAAAGAGAAACTCTTTTGTCCTGAGCAGTCAGCCCTGGTGAGAGGAAGGAGGTACTGGCAGAGAGCTGGTAGCAGAGGAGATGGCCCCCAGGGCAGAGAAGGCTCAGGGGTGAGGAGCAGGGACATGCAAGGAAATCTCGATCAAGCGTGGCCATTCTTGGGGCTCAGGTCTTAGTGAGCAAATTCAGCAGTCCCTGGGGGCCCTGGAGGCTGCAGGAATCTCTACACACACCCTTCCTAAGAGAGTGTGGGGTCAATGCCCCGTAGGCCAGAAGCACATTCTGGCATCCCAAATGTCCAGTCATTCCACTCAACAGTCCCCCTTCCCTTGCCCTAATTCCCTCCCCATCCACTCACTGTCTGCCATCCTAGCAGATTCACTATGACCTACAAATCCAGCTGCCTGCCTTTGGGGAGCTCTCACAATACTTATAAATATTTGTAACCTAAAGTGACCCATTTTTCCAGAGGTACCTGTGCAAAGTGCTCACCCCCAGCCTGGGGTGGGGGTGAATTTGGGAGGGGACTTCCAGGGCCTCTTGAAGGCTGAGGGGTTTGGATAGCTATGGAGTTGGGGGAGGACTTCTAGAGGGAGTATGGGTTGTCTACAAACATCCTGGCCCTTCTTCTGGGCCCATGGTCCAATTGCATCTCCCTGCTATTGCTACAGAACCAGGGCGAGAAAGATGGGGCAAAGAGATAGGAGGGAAGAGGGTATGGGAGAAGAAGGAAATATCTAGAAGCTTCTTCTCAGTCTTCTTATATAGACTATGCTGTGAAGGATGAAAATGTCTGTGAGTATGGTGCTGGTGATGTGTGGAGGTAGCCTGGTGTATGTGTGTGTGCATGCATGCGTGTGTGTGCATGCATGCATGTGTGTGCACACACTAGAGAGGGGGAAAGGATGAGAGAAATTGGTTAGAGAGTCATCAAAAGTGGGTCAAGCAAGAACCAGGCTGACTAGCAGGCAGGGAACCAGGAGTTTCTTCATTCTGAGATAAGTCAAGACATCTGTCCTGTTCAGGCCACTGTGGGTGCCAGTACAAGGTCTGGGTCTAGGTGTTTTTGCTCAAGCTTTTATGTTTAACCACCTCCTGCCTGATGAAAGTCCAAACTCCAACTAGGGAAGATTTACAAGGTGCCTACACTCCCCTACAGAGGCATTTTTGCTAGAATAGGGCTGGTTGAGTTATGGAGCCAAAGGGGTTTAAGACTCCCCAGACTGGTAGGATGTAATAGACTTTCTTGGTACTTTTGATTCCACCAATGCCACCAAACACCTCTCTTGTTGGTAACAGACTCTCAGAAAGAAGAAGGGACAACCCTCACCCCGTTACACAAGACTCACAGAGAATTAGTAGCCCAATAGGAATCCTCAGGGACCAACCCTAATGTTGTTTGGAATAGGAAACAGGTCCCACGTAGAGCAATTGTCCCAACACCTTGCTCACCTGCATGTGTTCTGACCTGAATAGCACAGTCTATAATTAACCATGCTGAATGTATTGGCATTAGCAAATCAGCTAATCAAGTCATAGGGTGATTAGTTATAAAACAAAAAAAATCCCAGGCTTGCAAATTCTTTAGCTTCTTATTGTAGCTTTCACTCCTACAGTTGCCCGATCTAGGTGTTTTAACTTGCCCTCCAACCGACCTAGAGAGGAGACTTGTGTGGGTGATCCAACAAGGAGGAGGAAGGGGAAAGGAAAGTGGAAGAGAGGGTAGGAGGAAAAGGTATGACCAGAGGTTACTTGTGTTTATGAGCAATCAGGATGTTGCATAAGTTGTGAGGAATTGTGGGATGGGAAACCTAGTCTCTAATCAGCATAAAAGAGTGAAGGAGGGGAAGGAAAGAGGATCCCAAAGGATCTGGCACTGGGACACCTGAAAGGTCTTATGTTTTCCTCTAATTCTTACATCCTGCTCTGAATTTGAAGCTTTCTTGTGACCTTGACAATAAGGAGAAGAGGGGAAGGAAGGAGCCCAGACTGGGCAAAGAATGTAAAGAGGACAACCTGGAAAGTGACCTGCCCTCCTAAGCAGCCCAGAAGAAAGCAGCTGAGCAATGCAGGTGTGTACCCCCCCCACCCCGACATCCTGGATGGAAGCTTATTAAAGAGGGAGAAACTGGGCTGCCAGCCCTGGGCATGGAGGAGCTATTTGGAGCCCCAGAGGAAGTGTTAGAGTCTGTTTTGTATGATGAAGGAAGCTATCTTCAACTCCAGCTCCAAGAAGGAAGTGACCCTTCACAATTAAAGAGGGGCAAACCAGCACATCTGGGTGGCTCAGTCAAGTGTCCACCTCTTGGTTTCAGCTCAGTCCATGATCTCAGGGTCATGAGATTGAGCTCTGTGTCAGGCTCCGTGCTCAGCATGGAGCCTGCTTGAGTTTCTTTCCCCTCCTCTCTCCCTCCCCCTCAGCTCCCCCTACCTCACGCTCTCCCTAAAATAAAGAAAGTTAATCTTAAAAAAAGAGAGTAAACCTCCTACTCATTGCCATTTTGTATCCCACAACACAGTCCACAGAGAAAATGGGAGACTCAAAGCCAGCATAGAGCTAGCAAGAGATAGCAACACACAGCCGTCTTGAGCATAACAAGCAATAATCAAGAGTACTCTTCCAGTCAGACTAAGTTTCTGAAGCATCAACTGATCATGCACATGCTTCAAACTAAGTGAGTCAAGAGTGGTGGAAGGCATATAGGAGAGGGTGAACGCCTCCTTCTCCCATGGAGCCTCAGGATACCCCAGCAATGGGCAGCTGAGCACTCTCATCTCCCTCTTGCAGGTCCAGACCATGTAGTAATCCTAACCCAGACAAGACAAGACAGAGGTCATTGTCCTTGGCCCCCTTATCCATGATCTTGTGACTTGGTGACAGTTGGACCCCATCTACAGTACCACTCTTCTCCTCCTGACATCATACATTCCTGCCTTCAGGCAATTCCATACCTTTGGGCTGCCATGTTGAAGCAGTCCACAAGACTGACTTCATCTTCTTCCCTCCCAAAGTCCTGGATCAATTACACTGCCTGCTACTCCATTTCCTACCCTGAACCCCAGACTCTGCATATGCTCTCCCATCTCTTCTCAGGGCTGGGTTCTGATATTTTGCCTCCCTAGGGTTCAGCCACTACCTGGGTCCCCACTGTTCTCCATCTCCTCTGCTCTGGGTGCTTACCATTCCTCAATGCTATGTCTGTGAAAGAGAAGAGCACCCTCAGACCCAAGTTTGTCCAGGGGATTTTTTCCTCATTTAACCATTCTGGAACCAAAACCTTGCTTCTTAAATTCAGGTAAGGAATCCATTTCGGCACTCACATTTAACAATATAGAATGTTGGAAACAAGACTTGAAATGTCAGGAAGAGAACACTGACATTTCTGAGAATGACTGCATTCCTGGTCTCTAAGGAGAAATACAGCTAAGAACATAAAGGACACAGAGTAGCCTGGGTTTCTCATTTCATTGGCAGTTGATAGACTTTTGGCCTTTGGCCTTATATTGGGACGTCCTCCCAGTGAATTCTGATGTGATGAGGGTGCCCTACCTGGTTTTCATTTCAACTCCATCCCCTTCTGGACCTGCCTGGGCCTTGGGGTTTGGATAATATATTTTGAGGATACATTCAACCATGTATTCATTGATCCATTCACTCAATATATAATCCCAACCACCTGAGATGTATGAGAGCCCAGCCTGGGGCTTGCCTCAATGGCAGCAGTACATGGTGGCCACAGCGCAAACTTATGTTTGGGTTCAAATTCTAAAATTTGTACTCATGAGTTGTGTAATTTTGAGCCATTAACTTTCTGAGCCTCAGTTTCCTCATGAGTAAAAAGGACACATGACAATAGTACTTGATTCAGCGGGTTTTGTTAGGCTTGGTATATAGTGATGGCTCAGTATTTTTTGGTTATTATTTTGTTTTATGCTGATTCCACTTGGGTTACCAGCCACTCCCCATCACAAAGCAGTCCTATAAGTCTCAGGCAATAAGGCAAGAAGAATGAAAAGTCTGGCTTCTCTGTGTCAACTGAAACAGCCTGGGCTGTGTTCTATCAGAAACAGAGCGACATGGGTGCCTGGGTGGCTCAGTGGGTTGGGCGTCTGCCTTTGGCTCAGGTCATGATCCCAGGGGCCTGGGATCGAGTCCTGCTTTGGGCTCCCTGCTCAGTGGGAAGCCTGCTTCTCCCTCTCCAGCTTCCCTCTGCTTGTGTTCCCTCTCTTGCTATCTCTCTCTGCCAAATAATAAATAAGATCTTTTAAAAATTTAAAAAAAAAAGAAAGAAGTAGAGGGACTTCATCATTTAGGTAGGGATGAAGTAGGATTTCAGAGGAACTTCCTTTGGAAAGCAGACAAAAGCCTGCTCATTATCTAATATCCTTCTCCCCAGCTTCTCAAGTTGGGCATCCCCATGCTCCCTTAGTTCAGGAACTCATTCAAAATGAATCAGGACATCTACCAGTGGCATCTAGCCCTATGACTTGCAGGGCTGAGGATGTAGTTTTTGGGTTTTTGTTTTGTTTTGTTTTGAAGTAGGCCACGCCCAGTGTGGAGCCCAAGTTGGGGCCTAAACTCAAGACCCCAAGATCAAGATTGAGCTGAAATCAAGAGTCAGACACTTAACCAACTTAACCAGGTGCCCCAGGATGTATTTGTTAACTCAGCTTTGTAGAAGGATCTCTCATGCCCCGTGCTCCAGGTCTCCTGTAGTGCTAATAGACCCAACAACCACTGGATTGGAGATTGTACTGGGCATCTGCGTATCCTCCCTTCCCTATCACATCACAGCCACCCATTCGTCTTCCTGTGTTGGCCCATTCCAAAGACTGGGCCTCTGCCTGTTTCTTCTCCTTCATGCAGGGCCATACCTCCTTCCTGGGCCAGCTCCCTGCTCCACATCTCAGCCAGTGGCCAATGCCGTAGTTCCTGACCTAGATTCGGAGTCTTCCTTCTCAAGGCTGTAGTCTCTTTCCCACCCTTCCCACTGCTTCATTTGCATATCCTTGGCTCCTCTGGTTAGATCTGCCCCTGCTCCCTGGCTGAATTTGCAAATTGTCTCTTTACCACCATATTCCTTCCATTACTCTTAGGGCTAATTAAACCTCTTGGGTTTAGATTCCTGTGTCTCTCTATCAGGCCAGTTCCTCTAATCCTTAGGCCACCCTGTCCAGACACAGGGGCTTTGGAGAATTCAGAACTGGCTAGTGGTGTGACCTTGGGAAATTTAAAACGTCTATGCTCCAGTTTTCTCAAGTGTAAAGTGGGAAAAGGAGATGTCCCTCATGGGTCTATTGGGAGGTAATACAGGTAGAACTCAGTACAATGCCTCCAACAGGCTAAGCCATCCACAAAAGACACCACGAAAGTATTTGAAGCAATGGGATGAAAAGGCATCTGTCCATTTCAGAAGATGTAGTTTTGCCCTGACATATTCCTCGTTGCTCCCTTCTCTATGCAGTGCACACTGTCCGCGACTAGTATTCCGGACCCAAGGGGGAGTCTGTAGGGCTCCATGGTGAGCAGAACAGAATCTGTTGTGCTCTCAGGTACTGGGCAGGGTGGTCTGGTGGTCCAGCCACCTCTTGGTCCCCGAAGATGCAGATGCTGCTCAGGACTCCAGCAAAGGTGCTGGGCATGAGCACAACCCAGGGAAGAGGACAAGAGAAGGACAGAGGATAGAAGGGGAAAGAGGACTCAAGAAACGAGAATGGGGACACACAGGGACTTGCAAATAGGGCAGAGACAAACCTCAAGGCTCTTTTGTGTTAGGCTAAGGGGATGTGGCAGCACAGAAACGCCAAGCTGCTTCTCCATCCGTTCTGTTGTACAGGTTCAAGCCCTGTGGGAGGGACAGGGCTGGGCAGATGGCCCTATTACTGCTACCCGCTCAGCACTTGGCCAAGCTCTCATCAGCCCCTCCAGGCTTCACAAGGTTCTCATTACTTCCCACCAGAAACACATTTCACAGATGGGGATCGTGATAAGAGCAATTATCTTTGGCCTGTGTTAAAACTGCCTCTGTCCCAGCCTCTCAAATCACAATGCTCCCCCTCGTTCTGAGGAAGATGAGAAGAAGGGATCTGTCTGGTCAGGAAGGTCAGGACAAAAAGGGTCACAAAAGAAGTGCCCAATATGTCTTTTCTCTTGTCTTGAGGTAGCCTAAGCATGGCCATAAAGACAGGCAGGAGAGGACCCAGCCCTGTTTCGGCTAGAAACTGGAAGATTCCAGTTCATGGGCTGGCTCTGCCTCCAGTTCCTCATGTGAGACATTAAACTCAAGGAGACATGAACACACCCATCATCACCATCAGCAACACCATGCAACAGCATTGGGATTGTCCCCACGTCTCACCTGCCACTCTGAGCCTTTGGGCCTGCGTCAGCCTGGACACGAGATGACCAGCAGCCTCATGTGGGGCAGCTGCGCAAGCGTGCCGGCAGCTGTGAATGTGCGAAGCCTCAGACGCACGCTCACCCGCCTCGCCCACCGGAGGGCCAGGGCAGCTTCTGTGGGCCTCACCTGTGTTTCCCCAGGAACACCCCCTCTCCAGGAATATAAGCTCCCCCAGGGTGCAGAGTTTTGTTTTGTTCCCTGCTTTTGCACGGTATGGGCCATAGAGATGACCATCAATGAATGAGTATCTGATGAATGAATGAATTCATCTATTTCACGTGGCCAGGCCCCGTAAGTGTCAGCCTGGAGCCATGCTCTTCACAGAACTTGGCCTCCCGTCTACTCCAACTGGACATACTCGGTGTCTGCTTAATATCCTCCTCAATCTTCAAGATTAATTAAGTAAACAGAGAAGTCACCATAAGAGTTTCTTAAAAAAAAAAAAGATTGTGCCCAGACCCCACTTCCAGAAATTTGGTTGAGTGTAAGACCTTAGCATGGGTCCATTTTTGAGATAACAATGAAACATCGGTGATTCTAATATACGGGTGAGGCTAAAAACCACTGCTCTAGACAGAGGGAAAGATCATTCCCCAAGGGCAAGAGGAGAATGGGGTAGGGACACTGGACAAGGCAGGGTTGGGGAAGCCGGGGGAGGGCGAGCTTAACTGGATTCCCGCAGAGTGGTAGTTCTTTAAGTTAATCAAAAGTCAAAGTCAAAATAGGGGCTTTTTCTTCCCAAGCAGGAACCCGAGCCACCTAAACCGGCCGCACGAGGGCCCATTGCCTTTCCTCCCGAAGATACCAAAAAGACACCAATGTTCTCAGACCCTACTTAGTTGTTTACTCAGGACTGCTTGTAATCCACCCTGCCCACCTGTGGCTCCCAACCAGGGACCATAATACTGATTGAGTTCATCTGGCTGAGGTCCTCCTCATTAACAACACCTAGAGGGATTCTTTACCAAGGACCACGAATGAGAGACAACAAAATTCTGTTGCTAAAGAAAAAACCCACACTGTGGTATAAGCTGTGTATGCTCTGTACAGTGTTTATAAACATTGGACACCGCCAGACACACACCCCGCCCCCAACGATAAGATATAACTATGGTGTGGATCTGGTGTTCACGCCTGTAAACCAGTTCATTGAATGGGCTGAATTCCATGATTGTATTAACAGGAAAGAGTATTGTTTTTTTGTTTTTCTCTTACCACTGTCTCCAGCCGCACTGCCTCCCTTCAGGGCTTTCTGGTCACTTCTGCGAATGTAAAGGATCTACTCCGATTTCAAACATAAAACAATCATACACCGACTTCAAGGCAACTCCCTCCTACTTTTCTGTCTCTAAAATGTGGGCTTGGGATGCCTGGGAGGCTCAGTCAGTTAAACTTCAGACTGTTGGTTTCAGCAGGGTCGTGAGATCTTGGGTCCTGAGATCGAGCCTTGCATTGGGCTCTGTGCTGAGTTCGGAGTCTGCTGGAGATTGTTTCCTTCTCCCTCACCATCTGGCCCTCCCCCTGCTTGAACATGCATGCGCTTGCGCATGCTCTCTTACTCTCAAGTATATAAATAAAATCTTTAAAAAATAAAATATGACCTGGGCTCGGGGATGAGCAGTTGGGGAGGAGAGATGCTGTGTTTTTTTTTTCACTCTTTCTCTACTTCCTTCCCACTTCCTGCTGCACATTCCTCTGGGGTTGGGCAGGGGAAGACAGTGTCTTTATGCTTACCTGTCCTGCAGGTGCTTCCTCTCTCTTGAGTGCCCGCACCCTCTGGGAGCCGTAGGCGTTCGGGGCTGGTCCCACTGCAGGTTCTCCTGTGGGGGATGCACTCCTTCTGCAGCATCTTGCAACCTCCTTAGCAACATTCTGCGACAACCTGCTCTGCGGCCTTTTCCTATCACCTCTATGCTGGCAGGTCACCCTCTTCTGGGACAGTCCCAACCCCATGTTTCCAGCCTAATCTTTCCCAGTGTCTGTTTATCCCAAAGGAAAATCATACTTCCTTTTCACACCCTTAGCTGGTGTTTTTCTGCTCACTCTCTTTACCCTGTCTTAGTGGGTGACTTCAGCACCCCCTTACCTTCCAGATCTAGCTGGGGGCAAGGCTGAGAGGAGGCACCCATCTCTATGATCAAATATACCTCTAGACTCCAAGGAAACAAACATGACTTTCATGTCTTTCTCGCGATAGGACCACACTTTCTGCAGCTCATCAGGACCGTGAATTATGAGCCTTCTTTCTTTCTTTTTCTTTTTTTTTTTTTTTCCAATTTGTTTCATCAATGCCCTGTCACTTGGTTTGGGGTAATGGGAACAAGAAGAGAAACAGGATAGCATTCCCACCTCAACTGGCAACTCCTTACCTCGGTGACTCTCCTCAAGAGCCCCCCTCAAATTTCTTGCTTTTCTATAAACCTGGCTAGGTTAATAGCCGCTAAAGCTTTCTGTTAACCCTTGAGAAGTCCCGCATGGGTACGTCCAGCACGTCTCTCCAGAGAACGCGGTACTTCTCACCTCTGTCAACACGTTAGGATTTCCGTGCCAACATTGTGGGCCAATAGGAAGAGTTCCATTTAATATCATTTTATGTTACCAAATCCAGCTCCCTGAGGCCCTAACAGGGGAAAGCTGGTGGTGGTATCAGCGCTGCCCCACCCAGGCCTTCCTCCAAGATTATACGCTGCTTGTGCTGTGTCTGAGGACACGCATCAGAAACCCAGAGATCTGCGTCCCTGACAGCCACTGCTGGTCTGCTCCACGATGGGCACCATGCTGACCTGAGAGCTGCTGTCCAGACTTCTCAACCACATAGAGTGGTGTGATTCTATCGCTCTTGTTCAAACATTGCTTGTCTGATTGCTAATTGGCCCTTCATAGATATGTTAGATTTGCAGCTTTCTCTTTATAATAGGCCTTAATAGATCCTCTTGGATTTAGCCAAAAGAAAAAAAAAGAGAGAGAGAAAGAAAAGAAAGAGAGATGTCTTGAACTGAATGCTGCCTAGAATCCTTTCGCCAACTACTCAGAAACCTGTGTCTCTGTCACCTACCCAAGCGTCGACCAGCCGCAGCACCTGTGTGGCCCACTTCCTGTCTCATTGGAGTTCTGATGATAGTGTTTCATGCTTCCTTTTGGGTGGGTTACATACGTTTTGTTTTTCTGTCTCTTTTTGTCCTCCCCATTCTCTTCAAGGGTGACTATCTCTGTTTTTCTTTCCTTCTTCCCATCTAGGCTGGTGTCCTTTGCAACCAAAGATGTTTCTGAGCCTTGGCTATGAGCTCAAAGTGGTTACAGCAGTAGGTCCCAATTCCTCTATGGTTTGGCTCCCTCTGGCTGGATTGGGTGCCCTGTGCCCAGCTTTGGGCCACTCATTTGCTGTAATCACTTTGGCAAAGGTTGCTGATGTCCTCTACTCTCCTCTCCTTCCCATCCCCACGGGTGCCAGCCAAATTCCAGCTGCAGCACCTGGCCCTTGCACCTGGAGGCTTGCTCCAGTGGCTGAGCACACCTGGAGCAGGTCAGGTGCTGGGGATGAACACCCTCCCTCTCCCCTGGGAGTGGCTCTCGCCCTGTCACGGATGGGAACCCATTTCCCTTGCTCCCTTCTATAGCTGACGCCCAGATGCCTAGCCTACACTAGATCTCAAGAGTTGCTCAGCGGGAGGAAGCTTCAGTTGCCCCACCTTGACTGGCTGCCATCCCTTCCCTGTCCAACTTTTCTTACCATCTCCCTCCATCTCCGCCACCCAACCAGCTCTCACAGTAGTATCTCAGGAGGGGATTCCTGGGCAATCCAGACTAAGAAAGTATCCGAGCCAGGAGTGAAAATATGAGCAGATCAAAGGACCACCAGACTCTGACAAGACCAAGGAGACAAGGTGTAGGTCAAGTGTGGACCGCATCAATCAGTAGAAGACTGTGTGTCAACGGGACATCTTTAACAGAGCAAACCTAGAAGCAGGCACCCACGAAAGGGTCCTCTTCCTCCTCCTCCTTTGTTCACTCTCTCACCTCCTGCCCTTCTTTGTCCACCTGCCTTCAGAGCACGACCCCAGACTCTGTAACTCAGCCCATCCCCCTTCCCTTCACAGCTCCCACCGCCAGCTGCCCTGGAAGCAGGTGTCTGTCTCCTTTCTCTGCCCTGCAGACAGCCCTCAGGAGCAGCCGACATGCCATCGTCAGAGAGCATGCCCCGAAGTGCCAGCCATTGTCTCAGGTCTGCTGGAAGGAAGTCAGGTAAATGATTCACTGATGAAAGAATCTGGTCTTAGGAAATAAATCCAAAGTCAAACTTGGCATTTTTTTTTCTTTTAGATGATGGGAAATCTCTTATCTCTCGGTCAGCTGTGTCGAGAAAGTGGCTAGCTCATTACTTAAAATTGGCAAAAGAGAGTTAAGGGCTTTAGCTGGAAGCCAGCAGAAGTGCATCCTACAACAGAGATGGGGCAGGAGAACGGACGCTGTCCTTCCTCCAAGCCTGTCGGCATCCCATGGGCTACTCTTTACCTCACTGTATGAGTTTGTGCAGAAACCTTAGGCATTCTAAGAGGCCCTCTGATTGGGGTAGAGGTGGCCTGATCAAATCACAGCCATTGAGAGCCACTACTACTGACTGCATGACATTGCAGCCCTTGGGGGATGGGAAGAAGGAAAGGTGGAAGTTTTCCTGTGACACCTCAGCCACGGATAGCTCCCCATGGAGCAGCTGGTGTGGGACATCCACCCACTGTGTGTTGCTTTCCGGGAAGGGGGGCTTAACTGTGGCTTCCACTCCTGCTCCCAGAATGAGCCTGGGCCTTGGGGGCTGTCGTGAGAGGGGCCCTGCCCAGCATGCCTCCGGGCCCCATCCTCATGGGGTGGTTCTGTCCTCCGAGCCCAGGAGCTGGAGGGATGCATTGCCTGCGTGTTTTGTTGACACACTCAAATCTCCACTGGGCAGAATGATTTATATGTACATCTTCATTGAGGGTAATTATTTTTTAGCACCTTGCTGAGCATGCTGGGTGATCTCATCATGGGGAAGAGCCCAGGAGTGCCTGTCTCACTTGGAACAAAAGTGTGAAAGAGCCTCCCTTCTCCCGTCTCATTCAGAAATTGTCTTTCTCTGGCACCTTCATGCAGAGATGAGAAGCCTGTTTTCTGTTCTCCTTAGAGACACTGGTTTGCCCAAAAAAGTGATCAAGGATGATATTTAAAAAGTACCTCCCCGGGGTACCTGTGTGGCTCAGTCGGTTGAGTGTCTGACTCTTGGTTTAGGCTCAGGTCATGGTCTCAGGGTCTTGGGATTGAGCCCTGTGTGGGGCTCTGTGCTCAGCGTGGAGTCTGTTTCTCTCCTTCTCCTTCTCCCTTTGCCCCTCCCCCACCAAGATAAATAAATAAATAGATCTTTTAAAAAAAGGGACCTCTTTTTTGGAAACACGTTTTCTTTTTTAAAGAAAAAGGAAAAAAAAATTCAGCTCTCCTGTTTTTAAAATCAAAGCAAGTAGCATAAAACTTTATTCAGTACGTAAGCCTAATGGTAGATATGTTTTAGATTTCCAGAGATATAGTTGAGTTGGGGAGGAGGAAAAAGGAAAAATGGAGACATAAGAACAGAATAGGTCCTGACAACGAAGAATCCACGAGAAAAGGGAAACAGAGAGACAGAGGGAAGGAGAAGAAAGAGGCAGCAGGCAGGGAAATGGTGATGGGCAGGTGGAAAGTAAGCGCAAGGGGGGAGGAGAGAGGGCACCTCCCCCTCCCAAAGCCCCCTGGGTCTCCTTTCCCCAACATCAGTTTCTCCAACTAGGGCCTCTTCTGGCTCCTTCCACCTCCTTGACAGCGCCCATCATTCCTCACTCAACCCACACCTCAGTTTGGATCCCCTCCCCCTGAGCCTGCTCCTTCCACGGGCCACAGGGGCTTCCTTCTTGAATCCAGGCCAGATCTGCCAGGCTGGCCCCTTTCCACGTCCTGACTCCGAGACTTTGTGCCATGAAGACTTCATGCTGTGCAGCCTGCTGATGGGATACAGACGTCCAGCCGGGGCTGGGTGCGCTGGCAGCTCCATGGCCGGCAGACCCCTCTCCCTCTTGCAGTTTCCACGTCCAGAAACTGGCAGTAATAATCCTACCTAGCCTGCTCCCAGCCCTGGATGCGGAGTTTTGGGGGATGTGTGTAGGTCTGCACGCACACGTCTACATGTGATAAGAGATCAGGAACATGAAGGCTCACAGTGAACTTGAAAATGATACCCAAATCAGAGTTCTTGCTTTCTTGTGGTCCTCCTGTCGCTTCTCTCGATCCCCGCTGCTCCCCCTTCTTTATCCCTCCCCTAGGAACAGATCTTGCCCAAAGCTTGTCATTGCTCTTTCCAATTCCTACCTTCTCCTCACTTCCTGGTTTCCCACGGACTCAAGTGCTGCCCCCTGGACGGCTGCCAGGATGCCCTCTGTCTGCACAGAGCTGCGGGCCCAGCATACCCACCAAGGCCGGCAGAGCCCCTTCTCCTGGGGGAGCGGGAGAAGTGCTGTCCCTGTGGCTAGACAGACCTGGGAACGTTCCTCGCAGAGCTGTGCCCTGTGGCCCTACAGGAATCTTCCTTCATGTTGCTCCACCATGAAATCAGAATCATAAAACCCAGCAGAGAAATAGGATGAGGCACCCAGGGATGAAATATTAAATGACTGAACCCTGAGGTAAGGCCACGAGGGCTCGTCGGGGCTACAGATTCTGCACTCTCTCAAGCACTGGTGACTGTGGGGCAGCAGGAGGACGAGGCTGCCAGGGGCAGGGAACCAGCAGGCAAAAGGGCATAGAGCCCAAGAGCGCAGACCCGAGCCAAGTCGTGGCCTTACCGCTTACTCGCTGTGCTGCTTTGGGAAAGTTACTTAATTTCTCTGTGCCTCAGGTTTTTGGGGCTTTTGTGGCTTTTTTTTGTGTTTTGTCTGTAACATGAGATATCGTGAGGCTAAATCATCAGATAAGTCAGATAAATTCATGCAGGCTGCTCACAGCAGTGTCTGGCCTGAAGAAAGCACCAGGTCGGTTTATTTTATTTAACAAGCGCTATGTCAGCGAAGAGTGTCATGGTCCATCCAAGTCTGCGTGTTCATTTCTTACTCCGGAGGCTCTGGGGACTCTGCGGCAGCTCAAAAACAAGGGGCCTGAGGATAGTCCCTGCTGTGCCTCGTGCCAAGTCTTGCTTCACCTTTCTCCACGCTGGAATCATCTCTCTGAAGTGAAACCAGGTGTCTGGTACTCTTCACCCCACCCCCTGCCTTGAAGCCCTGGTGGGAGCCGCCCAGGCTGGTGACATCACCAGGAGGGACAGACATGCTGGTACGGGCAAGGCAATGATGTCAACGGAGGGATGAAATGTGCCTTCAGGTCCTTGTTTCCCCTGCCAGGTAATTTGGGCACGTGGCATTGCAGGTCACTCCTGGCCAGGCAGGAGCGGGGAGGGGAAGTGGGACTGGGGAAATAAAGGTGGTGTTGTGGGGGCTCAGGCCCGGTGTAGGGGCAGACTTTATCCTCAGGGCAGGGAGGAGAGAGACAAGCTGAGTTCTATTGAAGAGAAATCTCTCTGGTTCTTGGCTGGAAATGGGGCTTAAGGCAGGGCAAGAAGGGAAGTGAGGAGAGCAGGTCCACAGTTGTCATGGACAGAAGGGACAGAGAACTGAGTCTAGACGGTGGCCATGGGGAAGGAGCGGAAGGACCAGGGAAGTCCAACCGTAAAGGAAGAAGTGGTCAGACTATGTGACCACTTAGGGTGCCATCAGTGGGGAGGAGCAGAGAATCCTGGGTGACAGGTGGTCTCCAGATAATAGATGAGGAAAGCTTTATTGACTGTGACAAGCTCTGTGCCATCAAAGGTGTCATTTCACATAGGAAGGCCCCATGAAGAAAAGGGAAAAATTGTAGTGTTTGTTGCTTCCTTTAAACATAGACTGTACCCCACACTGGGAGCTGGCAGATCCAGAGAGCAGGGAGATAGGGCCCTGATTTGGAGGTGCTCACATTCGAGCTGGGGAGACAGGCTCTCTGGGCATGCTTCTTGCCTCAGCCAGGCTGGGTCACAAACCAGGGAGGACCCTGAGCTGCCCCCAGGGCAGGAACCTCCAGGCCAGCCTCAGTCGCCACCTGCTGTACATCACCCCCCCCACACTTCCCCAGAGCATCGGGGTGACATGTAGCTTCAAATCTCAGTTACTGACTTATCAAGACATTCGTTAGCTGGTTGCTTCATCTGTCAAATGGAGATGATGATAAGAGGAGAAATCAGTTAAGAAATACATGTACATTTCCAAGTACAATGTTGGCACGTAGTAAGTGTTCAATTAAATGAGGCACTCTATCATTATGACTGCTTATTATGATCCTTATCACATCCCCATCTGGTCTTTTCTTCCCTTGCCTTCAATACCTCCAACATTTCCCCATCCCTCACCTCCCCCAAAGAGTCATCTAAGAGAGTTAATCCCCTTCCACAAACACCTGAGGACTCAGAGGAGGTCTGAACAAACCGCCCAGGTTCAAGGTGAATCTACTTCCTTCTTTGAGTGGATCTGTCGAGAAAGGAGGCAGAATCAGGCAGGAGAGAGAAGCTCCCGGGTACTGGGGCCTCTACTCAACACAAGAACATCACCCCACCAGCTGGTGGAGTCCTCACAGCCCCAGGAGGAGGTATTGTTGCCACATTTTATAGAAAATGTGAAATGAGGTAGAAAGAGGTCAGGTGGTATGACTGAAGGTCACAGAAACAACCACGGAAATTAGGATCAAATAGGGGGCTGACCCAAAAATCTGGGTCCTTACTTCTAACCCCATGACCTCATAAAACCTCCCATTCCTGGCTGACAGGAGCGGCCATCCCTTTGATTAATAGCTCAGAGAAGAGAAGTAAGTCATTCAGTTCCATATGGCCTTCCAGATGGAGTCACCAAGGAACAAAGTGTGTTTTAGATCTAGAGAACCCAGACTGGCTGGGTGCATGCTCCATTCCTTCTGGGTAGGGCCTGGACACAACGATGCAAGGCTGCTAAAGGAGTCAGGCTGGGGGTGTGGGTGAGCAGCCACTTGTTGGGCCGGATCTCCAGTACATCTGGGGCTTCAGCCCAGGCCAAGCCATAGGCAGGCCATGAAGCAGGGGCCATTGCAAGCCATAAGCCGTCATAAGGGCACAGAGAGCACACACACTGTCCTGACTGGTGGGAGACACGACCTCATCTGCTCCAATTCTTCTTAGTTCCCAGCCATGGGGGGAGGCCTCCCCCATTACCAGAGCCTGCACTCCTGCCTGCAGTTTTGACATCCTGTCCTGTCTATGATCTCATTCAACCACAGGTGGAGGAGGAGCCAAGGGTCCTGGGTTCGAATCCAAGCTCTGCCACCTATTAGCTGTGGGCAGTGAGTCATTTACTCCTCCCACTACAGCCTTGTAAGATTTTCGCCAAGTAGGTGAGGAAACTGGGCTCACAGAGGGCACCAGGGTAAATGCCAGCAAAGGTTGAACATCCAGGTTTGTGTGATTGCACGTCCAAGGCTCTTTCTAGAAGAAAGAACCTCTGCTCCATGGAGAAATGGAACTCAATAAGCAGAGCATCTTGGCTTCTTCTCCTCCAACCTGGAACAAAACCAAGCAACTGAACTCAACCACCAGACCCTTTAACTTGTTCGGCAGAAGGACAAATTCCTGTCTATCCCATTCAGGTGCCATCAGAGAAGACTCCTCTGCCTGTATGAGATTGTACCTCCAGTGTGAGACCCCATGCCAGCTTCTGGACAGCACAGATTAGCTATGGGAAGGCCTCAGCTTTGGGACATGCAGCCTCTTTCTGGGGTGCCAGTGCTGATCAGGAATTCAAGATGGCGGCACGTGAACAGTGGGACTGAGGCAATCCATGTGCCACTGAGGATGATCCCAGTAGGGCACTTCATGGCTGAGGACCACATGCAAGGCCCATAGAAATGGGAAGGCTTCACCTCTGAGAAATTCCTGCCTTGTTTTCTGTACTCATAAAAGAATCAAGTCAGGGTGACTTCTGGAGACCAGGCTACTGACCAGTACTTTGTGAAGTTGTGTTCCTAGGTTGGACCCCCTGGCTTATCTTTTTAGGTCTTCTTTTTCTAGGAGGGGATGGAGCCACATTTTGTATTACCTGGTCACAGAGCCCAAAGAGAAGTAGCTTCTTATTCATTCATTCATTCATTCTTCCCCCTGCCAGGGACTGGGGATACTATGTAACAGGACAGAACATGGCCTCTGTCCTTCCAGGCTTTGTGAAGTGACTGAGATTTGGGTCAGGTAGACCAGGACTCTGCTCCCAGCCTCCGCATTTACTCCCTGGATGATTTTACCTGTCCTTAAACCCTCTGAACCTCAGTTCCCTTCGGTGTCAGATCAATGTAATGATGCCTTCCTCCTGTGATTCAAGTGAGTGAAAGGATTTAATCAAGAAAATGCAAAAACCATAGAGATCATATCAATTTTGGTTATGACTGTGAATAGTGTCACTCTTATTATTATAGCTGCACTTTTCCACTCAGGGGGTTTTCTCTGCCTGACCTGTTGATTATGCCAGCATCTGGGTAAAATTTACTCTGACAGCAGGCTCTGACGATATTGATTGATCTACTCCAGATCACTAGCTGGCTTTTTTTTAAGTATTAAAATTCATGTACTATAAAATTTGCCCATTGAGAGTATACACTTCAATGGTTTTTAGTCTATTCACAGGGCTGTAGAACCATCACCAAAATCTAATTTTAGAACGTTTTCATTCCTCCTAAAAGAAACCTCACAAAAGCCGTTAGCAGTCACTTCCATTCCCTCCCATCAACCCACCATGAGCAACCAGGAATCTTCCTGTCTCCACAGATTTGTCTATTCTGGATAAATATATATGGAATTGCCATGTAAATGGAATCATATAAATGGAATTGTCTTTCGTGGCTGGCTTCTTTTACTTAGCATAGTGCTTTCTGAGTTCTTGTTGTAGCATGTATCAATAGGTCCTTTCTTTTATTGCTAAATAATACTCCATTTCATAGATAAAGCAAATTTTACTTGGTAATCACCCGTGAAGAGACATTGGGTTATTTCCACCCGATATGTTGGGTTATTTTGGCTGTTCAGAAAAATGCTACCATGCACATTAGAGTATAAGGTCCTACGTAGACCTATGTTTTCCTTTCTCTTGGGTATATACCAGGGCAGGGAACTGCTGGTTCTGTGTTTAACTGAGGAACTACCAGACTGTTTTTTGAAGGAGCTGTGCCATTTTACACTCCCACCAGCAGTGTTCGAGGCTCCAATTGGTCCACACCCTCACCAACACTTATTTCTATCTTTTTGCTTAAAGTTATCCTGGTAGATGAGAAGAGATATCACCTTACAGCTGTGATTTGCATTTCACTAATGACCAATGATGTTGCACATCTTTTCATATGCTTATTGGCCATCTGTGTATCTTGGAGAAATGTCTATTCAAATCCTTTGCCCGATTGGGTCATTTGTCTTTTTATTATGAGTGGAGAGTTCTTTATGTGTTTTGGATATAAGCCCGTTATTAAATATATGATTTGCAAATATTTTTCTCCCACTCTGTGACTTGTCTTTTTATTTTCTTGATGGTGTTGTTTGTAGCACCAAACTTTTAAATTGCGATGAAGTCAATTTCTCTGTTTTTCCTTTTGTTGCTTATGCTTTTGGTGTCATGTAGGGGCTACTTAAATGGGTTCTGCCTTTTAAAACTTTGTGTACCTATTATTTAGACAAGACATTGATACTAAATATCCAGCGCTATTTCCAAATCAGGGGAAAAAATCAATGAATCATCATTATAATCTTAAGCAAGATATAATAATTCAATAAGCCCCATTGAAACCATCTTGCTGTGGAAGAGATGGGGGAAGGATGGCATTTTTAAGGTAGCAGGATGGTAGTTCAGGTGGGCTAGCAATGCCCCTGCTCTCCTCACCACCACCAATGCAAGATATTTGCAGGGGGGCTTTAAGGGAGAAAAAAGTGAAAAATGTCCTGAGATGGAGATATGAAGAAGGAAAGCAAAGTTCTTACATGTGCTGCATTTGCATCCAAGGACCAAGCAAAGCCAAGTCTGGATTCCTAGACCCCCCAGGAGGGCCTGTGGGGACGAGGAAGCTTTTCAAGATGGCTGACAGAACACCAGGGCCTTTGAACATTCTCTTCCCTCTGCCTGGAAGTTTCCTTGCCCCCAGTCCCTCCCCCAGTCAACTCCTATACCTTTTTTCACTCCTATTTCATTTGTTGGTTCCTCAGGAAAACCTTCCCTTACCCCATCCACCCTTCCCCCTCTAAGATCAGGTGCCCCCTGAATACATTTCATAGCTACTCATACTTCTCCTTTGTGATACTTTTCATAATTTTTAATTATGTATTCATTCTAAATACATATTTCATCACCTGTCTCTTTAATAGGCTGCAAACTCCATTAGCACTGGGCTAGTATTTGTTTTGCTCACATTTATAAGCTTATCACAAAGTGTGACACCTAGTAGATTCTTATTAAATATTTGTAGAATGAATGAATGAATGATTATAGAAACTGGAACTCCCTCCCAAATGGCCCATTTTTTTTCCAGTGGGGTTGTTTTCAGGGTAATCTCAGAAGGTCAGTCCCCTCCTGTAGACAGGGCAGGAGAAAAGCCTCCTTTCTGTCTGGGAGGTGGTTTCAGTAGTACAGGACCCACTCCACTGCGAGACTGACAGGATCCTCGGGATGGGCAGGGAGAACATGGAAGCATGGCCGATCTCTCCTTGTCTTCACTCTGCTGCCCCTCGTGCTGGTTTCACTCTCCAGGTGGTCATCTCCCTCAGGTGGTCCCACAGCGACAGGTTAGCAGGTGGAAGGAGGACTTCTTCCTAACAGAGCCAATCAGAGTCCCAGAACTGGGTCTCACCAGACCACCACGAGTGTAGGCCCATCTCTAAATCAATCCCTTGGAATAAAAGAATGAACGACGCAGGTTGGCCTGGCCTGAGTCCTAGGCCTGCTTGGGAACCAGGAGGAAGACCGTGCACTGACAGTGGGAGCAGGGGGCACTGCCCCAGAGGAAAAGAGAGGTATTATAATCAACTGCAGGGGGAGTGAAGGTGGGAGACACAGCGGGTGGTTGTTCCCTGCAGTGATTACCTGAAGCACACACCTGCCCAGGCCCTCACATGTGGCCGCCGCCCACATCTCTAAAATGATTCCCTGCCATCCTCACGCCCGCACAGTTCCTGCCTTCCACCCTCCATGGGGAGCAAAGGGGCGTCCCTCCATCTTCCGTGAGGGGCAATGCAGAACTCCCTCCTGTGTGGCGGCTGCAGGCTGGCATTCCTCCCGGTCCTCACAGAGCTGGGCACCCCTTCCTCCAGGCTCCCTGTTCCCCCTGAGAACACTGGGAGCCGTCTCCTGCGCCTGCACCCTTACCCCCTCCTGGTCCTGACCCCGCAGAAGACCTCCTGGCGAGTACTAGTTGCTTGGGGAATGCTGGTTGGATTAATTAACTTGCCAGGCAAAGGGAGGCATTGAAGAATGTCCTGAGGCCGGGTTCCTCTGGCTATAATTTTAGTGCAGACTGGCTTAATCCAGGGCATTGGCATTGGATTTGTGGGGGGGGGAGAAAACAGGCTCTACTTGTTTTCCTCTGATTCACTGAAGAGAAAAGCGATTTCCTTTTTCTTTTCAGTTACTGTGTACTCTCCCCTCTCACTCCAAGATCCTATATGTTCCCCCGAGAGACCCCCACATCTGTCAGCAGGCAGTTCCCAGGCCCAGCTGGCTCACCACTCCAGGGGCTTGCTCCCGGCCTCAGGCACCAGCGCAGGGCTTAAAGCCCATGCTGTGGGCCTGCTGGGGACCTGGAGATGCTGTCCCCTGCTTCCAGGGTGGCCCGGATGTCTGTCTGCCACATTTCTGTTCACACAGCATCTGTCAGTCAGTCTGTCAGTCTGTCTGTCTCCAGGTCTGAAGCTGCCTGCTGCCAGGAGCGGCCCCTATACCTACCCCCTCCCCCCACCGGTCCTGCCCCTCCCCACCAGGTATTACAGAGGATGGTGAGAACACTTGTAGCTCTCACCCAGGCTGCATGGAAGTAGCTATTACTATTTTACCAGAGATGGAAACAGAGTCTCAAGATGGCAAAACAACTTGCCTGGTGTTGCTTTTGTCTACATAGCTAGACATTACACTTCACATTACCTAACCGCACATTAACTAGACTTTGGAGAAATGGTGGGTGGGGATAGCCGTGTCTGGTGGGCTCGTGGATCTCTGCCTGAGACAGCACAGACCACCCACCACCAGCAGCAATAATGACACCCCACTCCTCTGACTTCTCTGCCTCATCCTCATTGTTCATTCTCGAATATTTATTTTCTAGGCACTGTTCTAAGCTCCAGGATACAGCCATCAACAAGGCAGGCATCAGACCTTACCTTCCAGGAGGTATGACAGACGATAAATACAGAAATAAGTACATAATATAGTTTTAGATACTTGACAAGTGCTAGGGAAAAAAAAATCAGGGATTGTGACGATTCTAGATCTTAAATTGGTTGGCGGATTCGTAAGTGTTTATTATGTTATGCTTCAGAACTTACCTGTTCTTTCCGTATATTCTTTGCATCTTCTTTGCATTTGAAATGATATCATTTAAAAGTTCTGTTTATAAAAAGATTGGGGTTAAGGGCACAGAGAGTGATCGTGATGGGGGGTGGGGGGGTTTCAGATGAAGTCACTGGGGAAGGCCTCTCTTCTGACATTTATTTCAGCTGAAATCAGGAGAGGGATCCTGAAGAGCGCAGGTCCCAGGGAGGAACCCTGAGGCATCAGGTGCGGAGGGCAAAGCCCCTACCAGAATGACCAGGGCAGTTCTAGAAACACAGAGGCTGGTGAGCCTGGAGCCCAGGAACTGAGAGCTCTGGACAAAAGGAAGAAAGGAGGTGAGCTATGTAGAAAGGACGGACCGTGGGCATAGGGCATATGGACGTTATTCTGAATGTAATGGGAAGCGGGTTTCATTTTTAAAAGATTAGTCTCTCCAGAGCACCAAGGAAAATCACAGAGGCTCCCCTTAACCCTCCGCTCTTCCCCTCTCTCCTCAAGAGGTCGGGACTTACGTGGCGATGCCCTGCCCCTCTTTCGAGACTCATCAACTCCCAGAGTGTGAGTTCTGTTTTTATAGTGCAAGGAAGCAGAACAAGGAAAGGTTTAACTTTATGCTGCATTTACAGGTGACAATTAAATCCATGTTGCTAGTAAGTTCCAAGTTCAAGTATGTCTGTGAAATGAGGCTCTAGTCATTTGAGTTATATTGACTGTCAGTGTCTTTGCCAAACCATTTTGCCCCATTGGTTAGGATAATAACCTCACTCCTGCCATCTTTGACCCAGCAATTCTTCAGACATGTCTGCTTGGCCCCAGCATTTGGGGAAGAGAAGAGAATGGTGGGTAGTGAATAGAGTCTGGGTATATAATCTGGAGAACTGGCTTTAGCATATACTGTGCCTCTTATTAGCTGAGTGACTTTGGACAAGCCACTTAGTCTACTCTGAACTCATTCTCTCATCTATAAAACCAGAATAAATCCTTTCTCATGGAAATAAAACATGGGGAAAACGCTTAGCACAGTGACTGGGATGAAAGAGGAGATCCGTAAAAATTAGTTGAGTTCAATTTTCATTACATTCATAAATTAAACATTTTAAATCTATTAAATAAATGTGACCCACATTAATGTTGCCTCATTGATCACTCAGTATTCTGCTTTGCTTTGTTTTTTTCAGTGACTGCACATACTCATTACAGAGTATTTGTAAAATACTAAAGAGCATAAAGAAGGAAATTCAAACCATAATTCTACCACTCAGAGCTAATTACACTAAAAATACCCATGTGTTTTCTTCTAGGCATTTTTCTCTATACATATTTTCATATTTGGATAGTACTGTTTATTCTATCTTATATCTGGCTCTTTTCATCAAGTACTTCATTTTATCCATTTCCTAAGTCACTAAAATATTCTTTGAAAACCCGAGAAGTAGGCAAACAGAAAGATCTCTGCTCTGTGGGAATGAATGGCAGGGGTTAAAGGCGGCCCTATCAGCAGCAGATCTCAGCCACTTGGGGGAGGCACAGGGGTAGCTCCCCCCAGCGGGACTGGGTGGAGACAGTCGAGAAGATTCTGATTCAGAGTGGTTTTGGAGATGGATCTGATATGAGCGGTCAGAGAGACATTACAGGTAAGTGAAGAGTGAGGCAGTTTCCTGAGACGGGGAACAGCAGGAGCCATAGATCTGGGAGAATGTCCTCTGCTGTTTGGGACCGCCCAGCTTTTTGGGTCTTCCAGAAGACTTGGATGGTGGGAGCACTTCTGGCTAAGTGCTCAGAAGCAGCTGACACACGATCCTTGAGATATTGTAAGATGTTAGACCAAAAAGCACCTGTGGACAATTCAAAGACGCTCCACTGACTGCCAGGTTATATTCAGAAACTCGGGTTCACCTTTTCTGAAGAAGCAACACACAGACACATTTCTCAGCAGTTAAAGGCTGACACAGCGTGTGCTCCTCATTCCTCAAATAATCGTCAACTGCTTCCTAAGTGCCTGATGCTGTTCTGAACACTGGGCACACAGCAGTGATCAGTTAGAATTCCCTGCCCTTATGGAGCTTATATTCTCGCAGGCAAATCAATAAGTAATACATAATATGTTCAACTGTGGGAAGCGCTATGGGAAAGAATAAAATAGAGAAAGGGGCTCGGGTGTGGAGGGGGTGAGATCGCAATTTTAATTAGCGTGGTGAAGAAGGCCTCACCAATAAAGTGATGTCTGAGCCACATGGGGATGAGAGTCAAAGGCATGATCAATTACCAGGGCTCCTTGGACCTTCTGCAGTGACTGATATAGAAAATAAGTTCTGATGGTCTCAAGGCAGACAATGCAGGTAAAGCTGCAATGTTGGAACCAGGCAAGCTGTATGAACGAGGGTTTTTCAAGAGAAACAGAACCAATAGGCTATAGCCTATTTTATTTTTATCTGTCTCTCCATACAGACACGTGTGCACATACACATGAAGAGATTTATTATAAGGTATCGACTCATTTGATTATGGAAGCCGAGAAGGCCCATAACCTGCTGTCTGCAGACTGGAGACTCAAGAAAGCCAGAAAGCCAATGGTAGAGCTCCCAGTCTAAGTCTGCAGGCCTGAAAACCAGGAGTGTTGAAGGCAGATCTCTGGTACAGCTCAAGCAGTGAGGCAGAGAGCAATGTCAACTTTTCTCCACCTTTTTGTTCTATTCGAGATTCTCAAGGTATTGGATAAAGCCAAGACACAGTGGGGAGGGCTATCTGCTCTACTCAGTCTACAAAAGCAAATGCTAATTTCTTCCAAAAACACCCTCACAGATACGCCCAGAAGTAATGTTTAACAAGCTGTCTGGGCATCTCGTGATCTCGTCAAGTTGACATATAAAATTAATTATCACACCAGAGTAGGGAAGAGGGGGTGTTGGGAGCACGCAGATCTCCTGACTGCTCTCTGGACTCCTGAGGATGGTGGTACAGAGGGCTGAAGGAAGTCCTCTGAGAACAAGTGTTCCTATAGGGTGCTCTCTTGATTTCTGCTGATGGCAGCCTCAGAGGCTGGGGGAGAGCATCTTTCTTGTGCAGAGGTCTGCAGAGAGAACTCAGGGTGGGAATCTGAGTGAGAATGCTATTGTATTGGATGTTGCGAATTTTATCGTGTTGGGTGCAGAATATTTTTATATTCCTGTGAATATTTTTGAGCTTTGTTTTAGGATTCAGTTAAGTTACTTGGAAACAGGTTGATCCTTTCAGGTCTTGCTTTTATGATTCATTAGAGGGGTTCAGAGCAATATCCAGTCTGGGGATAATCTCCATAACTGAGGCAAGACCTTCTGGAATATTCTACTCAATGCCCCATGAATTACAAGTTTTCCCTGTGTGGCTTATGGAAGCAGGACAATTTCTGTCCCTAGATGTATACTAGGAACTATTCCTTTAATCTTTTTGAATGCTTCTCTGACATTTAATATTTCTCTCACACATATGTGCTCATCATACCCTGCTAAAAACTCGAGAGACCCTCTATGTGGATCCCAAGGTCTTTTTCTCTATGCAGCATTCTCCTGTTTGGTACTTTCCCTGATGCCTATCTTAGCTATCTTCATCTCCCAACTCAGGGAGTCAGCTTAGCTGGGCTTAGCTTGGGATCCCCCTGCTTGAGCTATGGCCTAGAAACTCTCAAGTAAACATGGGCAACTGTAGGGCTCACTGTTTGTTCCTTGTATCTCTGGGACCATTGTCTTTCTTTGTCTGCTATCCATATCTCGACAATTTTTGTTTTCTATATTTCATCTTTTCTTAGGTGTTTCAGGCTGGAGGGTATATCCAGTCCCCATGATTAGCCATTTGGGTCTAAAGTGGAGTCTCTCTCCATTTTATTTCCCTTTCTCTACAATGAGATTTGTGTTGGAAGATTCCTTAGAAATTACCCATATGGTATCAAAAGGCTCATGTCATTCTCCATTGACACAGATCGCTTTAATAATATGACAGCATTTGATTTAAGAAATAAAATAAACAAATGAAAAAACTCTCTTGACTATTCTGGGAGCCTGAGGAATTTTTAAAAAGGTCCAACACTTGGCTATGGACCTCCAAAAACGCACACTCTCACGGAGCCATGGGTATACTAATAAATGGCCCTAGCAAGACTAACTACTCAGTCATCAAAGTGTTGGGAAGTTAATGTAGCACCTCTCCCTGCAGCCTGTGGGCTGAGAGAAGGGTAGGGTGGGGACAGAAAGGGGCACACAACTGAGCATATTCTTCCTGAAATTGGAGATTTCAAAAGACTGATAAATGGAGAAGCATAAATTTTCTGTAATGCTTATCTTCAAAGATTTAGAGCTGTAGCTTGAAAGACACTAATATAGATGTAATCTTAGTTTCAAATGGTCCAAGGTGGCAGCTGGGTTTGGAGAACATGAGATTAAAGTCTTCCCGGGGCCCATGACAGTGCCATCAACATTCTTGCCTACGGGCAGCTAGAGAGCTAGTGGTTAGGGTGGTTCATGGAGTGGCAGGTGGCAACTTGGAACATGTGTGGGCGTTTGGCTTTTAGGGAAGGCAGCCTTGGGGTGAAATCCCAACATTGCCATTTACTGTTTCTGTGAGCAGGGGCCCATCAGTAGTTCTCAAGCTCAGTTCCCCCAGGCTGTATTTCTCTATGACGGCTGAAATCACTACATCTCAAGTAATACAGGTACATCAGTAATCTCTCCCTTTTAGAAATCCCAATCAAACCATCTACCTTCTGTTAGCAGCCCTGTCCCACACTGTAGTATAGCATTGTTTAGCTTTCAGTGTTCTTATTTGAAAAAAAAAAAAAATTCATGGGCTTGGCAGGCTCAGGCATCTTAGATAAATTTGTGTGTTCTGCAATCTCTGCAAACTTTTCTTTGCAGACTTGGTTTGGGTTACTTCTAGTGATGGTGACTCTCATGTGAGCCATTTCCATCTTCCTAATTACACTTTGGGAGATGACTGTTTCCAAAGGGCAGGTCTTCATTAGAGTGCTGTGTCACATTGCTTTGGGAATTATTTGCTATTTTTAGTGAGTGCTCCAGTAGAAGACAAAACCCTTAAAAGCTAGGACTAAATAGTATCCACCTTGATACTACCAACACCTGCTATATCGAAGAAAGGGTAGTAAGACCCCTTTGAATGAATGGACTAATGGAAGAGCAAATGGACGTATCTGGTAAGGATATACCTGAAATGGATCGGAGGTTGAAGACTAGCTAACTAAGAACCCTACTGAGAAGAATAATTTAAGTGAGGCTAGTCAGAACCCAAAGAACACATAAGGCATCCGTTCTGGAAAGCAGCTCTGAAAGAAATAGATGGTAGCATGAAAGGAGCATAGATTTCACTATCAGATTGACTTCGGTTCAAATCCTAGCTCATATGTGGTTAAATGTGGGACCCTGGACATGTTGTTAAAGCATCTGAGCTTTCTTTGTATTTAAAAAGTAAAAAGGGAGAAAAAATAACAATAGTAATAGTAAAAACAACATAGTAATTATCAATGCTCTTCACCATATATTTTTGGTTCACAGTACATGGTTCTCTTCACCATATATTTTGGTACTGGGTGAGGCGACATTTCCCTTCTCCCTTGATTTCAGGCATGGTCATACAGCTGACTTGGGCCAATGAAATATGGAATCTTTTAAGCTAGTATAAGATTTGCCACTGTTTCTTCCTCTTACCCTAAAGACTGGGAACTTTTTGGAGGTGACCTCTTCATTGCCTAGGTCTCTGAGTGGATATGAAGTGTAACAGATCCCTCCACTGACCTAAAAAAAAAACAACCTTTTGTTGTTTTGAGCAACTACAATTGGGGGTTTGTTTGCTACTACAGCTTAACCAAACTCAGTCTTACTGATAGAACTATTCATAGGTTGTTGAGATAAGTGAGAGATCTTTAAAATGTCCATGTCAGGGGTGCCTGGGTGTCTCGGTTAAGCATTTGCCTTCAGCTCAGGTTATGATCCCAGAATCCTGGGATCAAACCCCAAGTCTGTCTCCCTGCTCAGCAGGGAGTCTGCTTCTCTCTCTCCCTCTACTCCTCCTCCTGCTTGTGCTCGCTCTCTCAAACAAATAAATAAACAAAATCTTAAAAAAAAATAAAATGTCTGTGTCCATTTTTAAGTCTTTGTGGGCTTGACCTGGCTGAGTTGAAAAATGTAAAAAAGTCACAAATTATTTAGTTTGGATATGGGAATCGTTTTTGCTGAGGCAATAGCACCGTGAACCCTATCGATAAGAGAACTCCCAATCTCAACAATTCTCAATTAACTGAGCTGCTTACAGCCTTATTGGCAAGAACACACACGCGCGCGCGCGTACACACACACACACACACACACACATGCATATATTAAGTAAAGTGCAAGCCAGTATGTATCAAAGAGTAGATACCTAGTGCCAGCAATCAGCTTCCAGCAAGATCTAATTAAGTGTGAACTGTGTGGCCAAGGGACCTAGTGCAGCGAGAGGCCAGTTGTAGCTGGAGGAAATGGGAAGGGAGGTGGAGCAAAGTTTTGAAGGCAGGTAGGCTACAAACAGATGGAGGATAGAAAAGACTCTGAGTTTCTAAAAACCATAAGACGTAAGACACGTTTTAGACATAAGACTTGTCTAAAACATCAAAGCCTTCCTCTTCTCACTGCAATCTTTTGATTAGAAGTTGTATCTGCATAGGAAAGCTGCATTTTTACTATTCTTTCCAGGGAATATGATATCACCAAAACAGTTCCTAGCACATATCAGAGACTCAACAAATATTTGTTCGTTAAATGTATGAATTTCTGGGCTTTACAGAAAGACCAGACCTGGGTTCAGATCTCAGCAGTCTTTCTTACTCTATGAACTTGTAAAGGCTGTGTGTCATCCCTGTGGTTTACTTTCCATACCAGAGCATACTTTTATGTTTGAATATATCACGGCTTTCATGGTGGGGGCTCAGTAAAGAGACCCGGGACGAGCATCTTCTGTTGCAACACAGTTCTCTTGACGATCACAGTTGACACCTTTCATAAAGTGAATGTGCGTTCTTGGCACAAAGGGAGTTTTGATATATAACTATCATAAAATATGCTGATAACATCATGATGCCTACAGCATCTTCCTTTTATTGGACATTTTCTTTAGGATCAGTTTCAAAATCTGGACTCACTGAGTCAAAGATAATGAACATATCCACGGAAAACTCAGCATCTCAGAGGGGTGGTCTGGGAGGCAGTCCCAGCCAGCGGCAGGACAGAGCGTAATTAGAAGAGCCCAACTCAGCTGACGAACTTCGATGGGACGGAAAGTTCTGCTGGGGCTTGTCCGCCGATTCTGCTTTGCAAAGTGGTTTTCTGGTAAAAACTCTTTCCCAGTCCTAAATTAATCTCCATTCTTTCATCCCGCCGCTTTCTCTCACCTCCCAAACCTACCCCCATCACCTCTGGAGCTGCTTCAGTCCCGGATTAGTGAGCGATACCATCTGAGGTTGGTACGGCTGGCTGGGGTGTTGACTAATTATTTCCTGGGCGGTGTGTGGGCCCGTCCTCACTCCTCAGAGGCCTGAGTTCCTTTTGATATCTTTCTGCTCTAAAACTTTCCAGTGTGCTTATCAGGCAAATTATGGATACTGACTCAAGTTCCAGCAAAAAAGGGTAAAATCCACAGTGCTGCATCAAGGGATGGCATTTCCAAGAGTTAGACATAAGCGCACAGGACTCTTCTTGAAACCAAATCGTGTGTGCATGCGTGTGTGTACATGTGTGTTTCTCTCAGGGCTTTTACTTCCCAGAATATTCAGGTCATTTACCAGTATTTCACTTCCAAAAGCATGATCTTCTCCTCCCTCATATTTGATCTCTCCCAGAGCTCCCTCATTGGTGAGCGGTACCAACCATCCCTCTACTTGGGCAGAGGTAGACAGCTGGGAGCTGTGCTTCATGCCTCCCTTCCCCTCAACGCTTCCATCCTCTCCTCATTCGATCTCTCAAATCTGTAGCATTTCATCTACTAACCCATCCCTGAACCAGGCCATGTTCTCTCTCTCCATTGCCGCCACACAGGTTCAAGCCACCATCACCTCTCCCCTGGAACCTGTGATCACTGGGGTCCCTGTAATGTCTTGTGATAGAAGAGAAGACGCACAGCTCAGATCCCCTTCAAGGAAAGACTTACTGACCAGCTGTGGGGTGTGTAGAGAGCAGACGGCTTCTCACGATTCCTGCAGAGTCTGCCTCAGCTGCAGACAGCCACCTTGCCTGGGGTCATCCTTTCCCAGAGCATCCCATACAGGTGACTGGCCACTGTGGGAAGTACGAATGTCTGGTCCTTTCAGCCAGCGGTGGCACAGCTGTTGTTGACAACACTGCAGAGCCCTCCAGTAGTTTGGCTGAGCCCTAGTCAGCTGAGGCTCTGTCACGCTGTCTCCTCCTGGAGGACTCAGCCTGTCTCCACTCTTGTACACGGCAGCCACGGGGATGTGTGGGCAGTGTGAGTTGAATGACAGCAGGTAACCTCCTCAGTACTGCCCCATTGCCTTAAGGCTAAAGCTCTGAATCCTGAACATGGGTATGGGACCCTTCCTACTCTCTCTCATCTCACATTCCTCCCTTGCTCACTTAACAGCTCAGCCACACGGGCTGTGAAAGTTCCCTGGGGCTGTTGTAACCGTGTACCACATTGCTGGGGCCTTACCCAACAGAACCTCATTGTCTCGCAGTCCTGGGGGCTGGACGTCCGCAAACATGGCCAGCCTTCTCCCCCAGCCTGTGAGAGAACCCTTCCTTGCCCTCTGCCTAGCTTTTGGTGGTTTGCTGGCTGCTTGGCCCTCCTTGGCTTCCAGAGGCTTCCATCAGCACGTGGTGCTCTCGCTGGGTCTCTATCTTCGCATGACCACCTTCTTCTAAAGCCAGAAGTCCCCTTGCATTCAGGGCCTTCCTGTACTTCAGGATAACCGCTTCTTAACTAACTCTCTGCAACAATGCTATTTCTAAACAAGGTCATATTCTGAGGTACCTGGCATTAGAACCTCAGCATAACTTTATTTTTTTTCCCAATATACCTTTTTTGAGGGGACACGGTTTAGTCCATAACAGTGGTGTTCATTCGGTCCCTGAAAGAAGCCACGCTGATCCTGTTTCAGGCCTTTTGTATGTCCTGTCCACAGCTACTGGTCTCCTACCCAAGCCTGTCGTCCTACTTTTTATTATTATTATTATTATTATTACTGCATTATGTTAGTCACCATACAATACATCATTAGTTTCTGATGTAGTGTTCCATGATTCATTTTTTATGTATAACAGTGCTCCATGCAGTATGTCCCCTCCTAAATACCCACCACCAGGCTCACCCATTCCCCCATCCCCTTCCTCTCTAAAACCCTCAGTTTGTTTCTCAGAGTCCACAGTCTCTCATGGTTTGTCTCCCCCTCTGATTTCCCCCAATTCACTTTTCCCTTCCTTCTCCTAATGTCCTCCATGCTATTCCTTATGCTCCACAAGTAAGTGAAACCACATGATAATTGACTTTCTCTGCTTGACTTATTTCACACAGCATAATCTCCTCCAGTCCTGTCCATTTTGATACAAAAGTTGGGTATTCATCCTTTCTGATGGAGGCATAATACTCCATAGTATATATGGACCACATCTTCCTTATCCTTTTGTCTGTTGATGGGCATCTTGGCTCTTCCCAGTTTGGCTATTGTGGACATTTCTGCTATGAACATTGGGGTGCATATGGCCCTTCTTTTCACTACCCAGTAGTGCAATTGCAGGGTCATAGAGTAGCTCTATTTTTAATTTCTTAAGGAATCTCCACACTGTTTTCCAAAGTGGCCGCACCAACTTGCATTCCCGCCAACAGTGTAAGAGGGTCCCCTTTCTCCACATCCTCTCCAATACTTGTTGTTTCCTGCCTTGTTAATTTTTGCCATCCTAACTGGCATCCTCTTGATCCCAGCTGAAAACTCACTCTCCTTAGGCAGACTTTTGTATTTCACCTCCCTCTGCAAGCTAGGTCAGCTCTTTCCACTTAAAGCACTTTGTATTTTTTTTTTTTCCACAGTGTTTATGACATCACACATTTGTTTGAGTAAATATCTTGACAATGGCTGTCTGCTCCACTCAGCCCATGAGAAGGGAGACTGTGTTTGTCTTGCACATTATGTATTTCCAATGCTGAGCATTGTGTCTACACATAGTAGACACACCACACACATGTATGAACTCAGTGATTAGATTTTCTCTTTCCTTATAGTTTTAAGTCTCAAGTGTCCTTATTTCCTGGAGATATGGTACTGCATGCATCCAGTCAAGACAACATCTTGCGAGGAAATGGGGAAGATGAAGAGAGTAAGTCCCAGCTAATGGTGCTTGAAGTTGACCCCTAAAGATACTGCCATGAATGAGAACATAGTCCTAGCAGACAAAGCCCTCTTCCAGGGGCCCATTGAAAATCTGCTACCCAACATGGAAAATGGGCAAGAACTACACGACCCTGCTGAGCTGTGAACTTTCCTGAAACCAGGACCCTGCAGAAACCCAGGCTCCTGCCAGGAAGCTTAATGAGTGACAAGGGACAATATACTGTTCCCTAAGTTTTCCACCTAGGGGAGAGAGGGTGCCTCATTCGTGCAGGTGACATTTGGAAAGTTAGAGCAGTGGAAATGGTCCAAATACATGAAAATGACTATTAGAGAAGGTCGAGGTTGGGGGAGGTGGAGAAGAGAGTTCCAGGTAAGATGTTATTAAAATATATCTATTAAATAAAGGATGATGGCTGGTCAGCTGGTTATTTATTGAGTAGAGGAGCAAGTAATTCTTACTTGATGAGGACCATTTTAGCTCTTTATGTGCTATGCCTTCTGCAGCTTCTTTTTTTTCCCCTTGAAGATCCCCTTTGGGTGAAGTACCACTCCCTCTTGTCTTTCCACTCAGTGGTTCTTATCTCCTTTTGTGGTCAGCTACAACTGCTGTCATCCCATCCTTTGTGGGCACCAAATTTCTCAGGCTGACTGGGACAAAGACATTTTCTAGTTTCTAGTATTCCCATCAGACAGTCTGCAGGGTGCCCTAGTGGAAGGACCTTTCCAGAGAAGCAGGTCTAAGAAGAGTTAATCATATTTTGAATTCTTTAAAATTGTTCTTTCTTACCTTCCCAAGTACGTGACCTTTATCATAAAATGCTTCCAGAAGACTAGATACCGAAACAGAGAGAATGTAAAAAGAATTACCAAGGTAGTAATCAGTTCCAGCAATCACAATTTAGGTAGCAGGATAATAGCTTTACAACTAAGGCTACTGTCTTATTTGGTTTTCCAAATTGTTTTGTCTCTCTCCCTAGGTATCAGCACCTCAGAGAGATGGAGAAGAGATGGAAGCCGGCTGCACTCCATGCTGGAAGAAATGGAGCAGAGAAGCAAAAGACAAGCCCTCCACTTTCTAGTCCAGGAAATAGCAGGATAGAGAAGGAGCATATGGAGGTAGCAGAACCAAATCTGTTTGTCTAGCCTGTTACCTCCTGGGGGACTTAGGAGAGCCATGTATTAGCTAAGTCTAAGAGAGCCAAAAAGACTAGAAGCTCTGTTCTGCAACCCACTGAAGAATGGAAGGAAGAGGCTAATTCCCAGGCTGTCCACACTGAGCCAGGGGACCGACCTCTCACCCCGATGGCCCAGCACAGTCAGGGAGAGGCAGACCCTATGGTTCAATTTGCCCAAGTCATTGCTGTCCCCATTGTGGTATTCAGGTTTCAGAAATACCTGAGAGTCCAGTGGAGGAGTTTTCCAGAAGGATCACCATGGCAAGGATGAGGGATCCCGGTACTCAGGCTACCAAGGGACACACTCAAGCCAAAGCCAAATGGAAATCTCATCAGAGGACTTTGCAATGCTCGTGAGAGCCAAGGCAAGGAGGAGTCAGCCAGAGGGTGCTAGAAGGCCCTGACTAAGCTGAGCCCAAGGGAGGTGAGGGGGATGTGACCCTGAATCTTCCCTATGGCCATGAGGTTGCATAAACCACCACCACCTCTCACAGATACATCTGGACACATCTTTGGGTACAAAAGACACAGAGGAAGAATTTCATCTGAGGGACTGAGCAATTTTATCCCAAAGAGGTTAATCTAAATAAACTTTAATTTTAGGTAATATTGAGTTATGCTTAAATTTGAACGTTTACATTTTCTTATTGCTCCCCAGTTGGCTGTGGGCTTGAAGCAGGAAAGTCCATTGTAGATATAAGAAAAATAAAGGATATTTTCTCTGTGCATCCAAGTTAGAGTGCAGAGTTAACATTCTGCCTCTAACACACAGGAATAAAAGAGCCATGAAATCACTTGTCAAATATTTCAGTAATGTTTAAAAAACCAAGCAACCAATTTCTGCTGGGTTGGATGGGTCACATTCCGAAAGCCCCCACAAATAGGGCTGACTGCAGTTTTCACAACAGCAGAGAATATAGGAGAAAATTCAAGGAATGACCTAGATGGTAGGTTCCTCCAGCAATTGCTCCGTTCTCCACTTTAGAGAGAGGAACCCATACGCCACCTTCAGTCAGAAACACCGTCTAAGCAGTAGCTAAACTGTCCACCCACAGTAGGAACCAGGTCACTTCCATGGACATAGGACCTGCTCATTCACTCCCCCTCCTTGGCAATATCTGTGGGGGTTATGCCAGAAAAATAGTTTGTTTAAAATGACCAAGCCCACTTTGTGTGATAAACTATACACACATTACATTACAAAACTGTTAACTTAAGCATATATTTATAGTAGGAAAACATAGTATACAATTAACTCAACCACATGGGTCACCGTGTTTGCTACCTCTTCCCCACCCCCACATAAGGACAAACCATGGTGACTTTGGCAGTCTTCCCTGTTTCTGTTCTATATACCTTTCTTGGAATCCTTGTGATTCCTCCATGGATTTCTTGCATGTTATGCTGGGCTGCGTTCCACCATGATCCTGTCTGGGTCCCGAAGGCCTGTCCTTTCATCGTATGAACACCAAGACAATCATAATCAGTGAGCTCTGTGTCCTTCCACCTGCAAAGTCTTCAACTTCCATAACTCTGGCCACCCCTGGTTTTATTTCTATTTGTACAACACACTGATGTGTAAGCTGTGGTACTTACCTGGTCAGGTGCCTATTGCTAAAGGTCAGTGAAGGTCCTCTTGTCATCGATGCCGAATACAACCTTCTTTCAAACTCCTGAAAGAGGGGTGCCTGGGTGGCTCAGTGGGTTAAAGCCTCTGCCTTTGGCCCAGGTCATGATCCCAGGGTCCTGGGATCAAGCCCCGCATTGGGCTCTCTGCTCAGCGGGGAGCCTGCTTCCTCCTCTCTCTGCCTGCCTCTCCGCCTACTTGTGATTTCTGTTAAATAAATAAATAAAATCTTAAAAAAAAACAAAACAAAACAAAAAACAAACTCCTGAAAGAAAGAGGAGAACTCCCAGGTGAGATGCCTCCACTCCCCCATCCCATTACTCCGAAATTTTTACTCTGAATAGTGTCTCTGTCCCACCAATAAGTGTCCTGCTAGATACAGCACGGGGACTTAAAGTTGCCCACTTGCTCCTTCAGTGTGTTTTCCTGCTTAGTCTGTAATTCTCCCTGCATATGTAGACGAAGCCCCCATTCTTACACTTGCATACTTACCCCATGCTTATTATTTGCATTGTTGAGTACCTGATAGAGTCATTAGAAAGCTCTACAAGAATACAACCCAACTAAAGGGAAAATTCCTCAGGGACAGGAATGTTGCTTTATACTTTCTTCAGTTCCCTCAGCGCCAAGCAAAAAAGTCATTACTTTGATCTAAGATCACTTCACATTCAGCTAATATTTGATAGCTAACCAGTGTTTACCAAATGTTCCAACAGGCCTGAGTCTTTCTAACACGTTATCTTATTTAGCCTTCACCATAACCTTGTGAATTATGGACTATCTCATATCCCAAAACACTGATTGAGAGACATCAAGCAACGTGCCCTATGACTCAGCTAGAAATCCCAGAATTGGAACACACTCTCCTCCCGCTTCCGACTAGGGTGCTCTTTCCTATATTGCACCTGTTTCTCCAACGTTAGTTCTTGCCTTAAAAAAGAGGGACTCCAAGTTCAGCAGACTTGCCCATTCAAGAGAAAGCCCTTGATGAGGAGAAGTAAGAACTTGGTTTCATGGAGCAGGGCCCAAAGGTGCGGGCTCATGAGAGGCACGATCCCAGCAGGTTCCAAGGTGTTACAGAATTAGCCACAGAGTAATATCTGATGCATGTGTAAGAGCCATCTGGGCTCATCTCACTGCTCCTGCCAGAGGTGGGATGGAGAGAGATGGGAACTAGCCTGGTGGGGTCCTCTTACCCACAGGCAGAGGCCAAGGCTTTAGCATTAGCCCTTTCCATTAAGAGAATGATATGGAATTCAGTCTCCTACCATAAGGAGGGAGGTTGTAGTGGAGGTGAACAAGCAACATTTCTGCACCCTGCCTATCCCTGACCATGATCATGCAGAAACCTACCATCCCTTGAGCAATCAATGGGGCCAACCAGGCTGAGCAGGAGTTGACAGGGCCAAAGATTGCTAGGACCCAAGTAGGTCTATCCTCTCCCACTAGCCTATGAGCTCCACGAGAGGTAGGACTTTGAATGTCTTGTTCACTGCTGTACCTGAGTGCCTTGAACTATGCCTGGCATATAGTAGGCAGCCAATAGATATTGTTAAATGCATGACTGGATGGTTGAGCATAGCACACCAAGAGACATGGTGTGTCTTGTGTTTACAGAATCCTGTCTGCATGGGAAACCTACACATAGGCCTTCTTTTTAAAAAGGCTTCCCCTTATGCCTTGCCAGTCCCAATTCCTTCTTCAACACATACCGTTTCCTGAAAAAACATCTCTGAATGATTGCTACGCATTGGCCTTAAGCTGGCACGTTCTTTCCCAAAGGCAAGAAAAACTGGTCTATCGAGTTTCTCAGCGTGAATAGAAGCAACTGTCGATAGCCTCAGAACCATGGCTCTCTCCCCAGCTCTGAGGCCCCTCTGCCTGGCCCCCCCCCCCCCCCCCCCCCCCCCGCCCCTCCCCCCACCCTGCACTGGAGCTGGAGACACAGAAGCCACACCAAGGTCAGGTGTCCCAGACTCAAGCTGCCTGAGGCAAGTCCCTCCATGGGGCTGGGCCTGGCCCCCAAGCACATCTAAGAGAAGTCACAACCTGCTCTGGATTCTGCCATTCTCATATATGCTCCTTTCTTCATGGTTCTTTATCTGAGGGAGTCTGTGGTAGGTGGCCAAGGGTCTCCCTGGATATTTGAGCATGGAAAAGTCTCTTTACTTGGCTAAGCCTGTTTTCTTATTTATAAAATTGTAATAACAATAGTATTTGCCTTACAGGATCTTAGGAGAACTAAATAAGAGAATACACATAAAGTGTTTAGTACAGTGAGTGCTTGGCACATAGTAAGAGCTCAATAAATGATAGCCATTATTATTCCTGTTTGTAATGGTTTGTCTCAGTGCTTTCATTGTAACAAATAAACAAGCACAATTCACGATCTGAGATAAAAGGAAAAAGCTCATTCATCCTTACTAAAGCACACAACAAAACTGTGTCAGGCTCTAGATGGGTCTAGATGGGACAGGGAAGGAAGATGGGACTCAGGACACCTGAGCTAAGTCTTTAAGTCTCTGGTCTTCACTTATGTTGATCCCTGGAATGAATCACACATACTTTTGGTTTGCCTGTCTCACTTTTTGTCTCTAAAACTCAGACAAATGTAACCTCCAGGATGCTTTTCCTGCCTGCATGCATCCAAGGCTAGATTCCTCAGGAGACAAATTTTGAGATTAACCTGTAGGAAATTCATAATGCAGTGCTCTTGGGATTGACACCAGTGGAAGCAAGGAGTAGAAAGCAAATTGGGTAGAGGGACAGGTTGGGCAGCAATGCAGTTCCAGCAGAAGCCTCAGCAACCCCACAGAGCTGTTCCAAATTGCAGTGAGGGGGCCAAGACTTTGTGTTCCCAAGTTGGATTAGCCATTGGGTGCAGGCTGCCTCTGGAAGGTGAAACCTTGGGCAAGATAGTTTCCTTCAGCCAAGATAATTCCCAAAGAGGGCTGTCAGCTAAAGGTGATCTTCTAGAAGACGGTGCAACTGGGGGAATGCATCCTTCCTCCTGAAAGGGATTTTTGATTGTTCAACATAGCATCCACCAACATCCTCTAAACTAGATATATCAGTAATAAAGAGATACCAGTTTCCAGCTGTTTGACCCCTATCTCTCAACTAGTATATGACATAGATGAGAAAAGAGGAAATGAATTTTTAGGCTCCTGAACTGTCAACCCCATTACAATCTGTACTATCCAGAATAGGAGGGTCTCCTCTTCTAGTACACAGCTCTGAGTCCTTTCTTAATTGCTAAGCATTTCTGCCATCAAGGCTAGAAGTCAACAAATGTAGAGGGATTTATGATAAATGAAGTGAGTCAAAAAAGGCAAACTAGTAATTATGGAACAATGGAGGAGGGAGGAGGCAGGGATTGAGTTTATCTCCAGATTGGCCTGGGTCTAGTTCAAGACAATTTTTGATGTTTCTGTGGCTTTTTTGAAGAGAGAAGGGTGTAGACAGATTTCAACTTCACCTGAAAGAGCAGGGAGTTGTTTCTTGGGGCAGTCAAGGGTATCCACCTCCATGATCGGTTGGCACCATCTCTCTGAACAAAATGTAGCTGGTGGTTCTGCTGTCTGTTGGCGTGCTCCAACAAGGACAAACCTGAGACATATTGAGCATAAATGCCTATTTGAATGAGTTCTGGTATCACATGGAGGATTTGCAAACATGTCTTCAATTAAAGGCTACTCTCAGAAAATTACATTCGCCTTTCCACCCTAGAAAGAAAATTCCCCCAGATCCAACTCAAAGCTGAGAACTGAACTTGTACTTCAGGCTTATAAGAGATTTTGATCAAAGGTTTCAGAGTCTCCAGGATATTTTTCAGATTTCTCCTTATGCCCATTAAAAACTTCTATGAATTTTAAGAATTATAAATAAATCCTAAACGTTTTCATAGGTTTGTTTATTGTAATGGCACAGGTGAAGTAATTCTGCTGCTATTGTATATGCGTCATAAAGTTGAGAAGTGAGGGAACAGATTGGTGTTTTCACTACAGAAGAAAGAACATACAAATATGAATGGATACACATGTGAGGTGATAGATGCCGGAAATCCTTTCCTGATGTGTATACATATGTCAAATCAGCAGGCTGTACATTTTAAATATCTTAAAATTTAGTCAATTAAGCCTTGATAAAGCCAAGAAAGAGAGAAGGCTTGGGGTGTATCATAAGGACACAAGAGCCAGAGTAGAGAAACTCCCACTCCCGCTAAATAAGTGAAGTACAGGAAGGAATAACAAAGCTTTGGAAAACACAGGATTTCATATGTTCTGACCTTTAGTGGACAGATACATAAATAAATGGAGAAGGCAGAGCTCTTACTGGAGAACCAGGTGGTAAATATGGAGGGAGGGCTGTAGTTGGAAAATGCTCACTTTGCAACTGCCCATGATAAAGAAAGGATTAGGCAAGAGCCATCAATGGGAGCAAAATCTTGGGGAAATTTTGACCAACAGCAGAATATCTGTGCTATCTGAAAGCATTTTCCTCAGAGATGTTCCTTAGTTGCAAGGAAGAAAAAAATAGTAATTGTAGAGGGGAGACTTGAACAACACTTCCACCAGATGATCAAAGTTAACATCACCAAGAAGGACAGATGGACATCATGAGAAGGACATGGTACCATCTAAGCAGTGTCTTGTCCAACCATGGGCAACTGCAGTCTCGTCACGAGGAAACATCAGATAAAGCTAACGTGAGGGCTGTCTGATTAATACCAAGGGGAGAAGTGTTTCTTCAAAAATTCCAATATCATTAACAACGAAGAAAAGCTATGGATAAAGACCAAAGACCAAAGACAGACGATAACAAACATGAGGGACAATGCGCAGACAATGGAACTCTCCTTCATGGTAGGTAAAATGTAAAATGGAGCAGTTGCTTCGGAAAACAGCCTGGCAGTCCCTCAGATTGTAAATATTGATTTACCATGTCACAAAGTTCCCCTTCTACACGTATAACCGAAAGTAATGAAAACATGTGTCCATATAAAAACTTGCACATGAACGTCAATAGCAGCATTATTCATAATAGCCAAAAAGTGAATAACGGGCAAATGACCGTGAACAAGTGAGCAGATACACAAAAAGGGGTATATCCATACAATGAGAGAGAACAAAGACACATGGGGTGCCTTGGATGACCTCTGAGAACATTATGCCAAGGGAAAGAAACAGGTCATAAAAGTCCACTTACTATATGATTCCCTTTACACGACAACTCCAGAACAGGCAAATCTCTAGGGACAGAAGGTGCGTTGGTGATTGCCTAGGACTAGGGGAGAAGTGGGGGTGATGGCTAACAGGTGAAGAGTTTATCTGGGGGGAATAAAAATGTCTTAACTTAGGTGGTGGTGGTGGTTGCCCAATTCTGAGAATATACTAAAAACAACTGAACTGTATGCTTTAAGTTGATGAATTTTATAGTATGTGGATTATACCTCAATAAAAATGGTTTTTTAAAAGTTTGGTGGTTTTTTTTTTAAGGTAAAATTACCTGGGTAGCAACAAACTTTAGCAGGATGATTTAGCTCTATAAAGAGCAATTTTTTAAAATAAAGAAATAACACACACATAAGAATGGATTGGGAAGCATGGAGGCCATTTGTGAACTTGGGAGGGGCAGTTCTGGCGGAGAAACAGAGGCAGAAAGCGGAAGGGACTGGGTCAGGAGAACGGGAAGTGAGGAAGCAGGCAGAGTACACTGTGGTGCAGATAATTCTTTCAAGAAGCTTCCATGTGGAGGGAAGTTGAGGGATGGCATGAGAGCTACAAAGGCTTGTGGGGCTGGAGTGTTGAGTGCTGATGGGAAGGGTCTGGTGGAAAAGCCCCAGTGGGAGTAGCAGGAACTGAGAGAAGATGATCCATACAGCATACACACAGATCCAAGAGAAGTTATAGGACCCAGAATCCACATGATACCGAGAAGTGCACTTTCTCCATTGAAGAGGAAAAAGAACAGGCTAGAAGCTGGTGTAGACAGGGCCATGGCTTGGCCATGGTAAGATGAGGAAGTTCCCAATGGCTGGCTTCTAACTGTGGAGAAGGAGGGAAGATGAGAGGTCTGAGAAGATTTCATATCCAAGTCAGTTCCATAGGAGCTGTGTGATCTTGGCAAATGTAGTGAGCGTCTCTGAGCCACCCGCCTCCTTTGTAAAGTGACTAACACCTTAGAGTGTCCGTGTAAGGATAAAAATGAGATAACTGATAAAACATAGAACAAAGTGACTTTCACACACTGTATCCTTGGTTACAGCTATGCCTGGGATACTGAGTAGATGCTCAGTAAATATTTGCTTTCTACCTTCAGATCGAATTCCTCTCTACCGAGGAGCTATCAGGCTAGGGATTTTCACCAGTGTCCCTTCCCTATTCCTCGAAGCCACAACGGAAGGGGGTGGAAAATTTCTTGAAGCTGGAAGAGGTCAAGTCATCCAGCTGCCAGTGAAAAATGTGAACCTCCAAGCCAACCCTTCATTCCAATGTCAGTGTCTTTCCACTACCTCCCAGCCACCTTGTTTGTCTTTTGTCTTTTGTGTGGTTCCCCCACTCCACAGGCTGGTCTCTAAGCCAGTTTCTGAGATCCTCCTGAAGGACCGGGGTGGGGGTGGGTAAGCATGAAGCTTGGTGGTCTGTTCGCCCCTCCTAATTGCTCCCCCAACCAGCATTGCTCTCCTTCTTCCGCCCTGCCCACTCCCTTACTGATGAAAGCATCTAGTATTCAGAGAAAAAGGTTTCAAGGCTTCGTGCTAGTTATTTTCAGACCCCAATGTATAAAGAGAATAAATGATCAACTAAAGGCTAGTAAAGGATCACTGAGCAAGCCAAGTTCACCATCCAGTTTTGGCGTGATTGAAAAGCCCCAGAGGGTTGAGTTGCCCAAATTGACAGAGAAGTAACCAGAGAAGGAAGAGTAGCAAGATCAAGGGAAAAAACTGAATCTTCTGCTTTATAAGTTCTGCCTTTTTTAATTTCTTAACATTTTAATGAAAAATTTGGAACATGCAATTACAGTGGTATAATTGTGTAATGACCTAGTAGAAAAACCAGTATAATGAACCCGTATACCCAGCAATTAGCAAGATTTTGCTGTATTGGCTACATATATCTTATTTTTAAGCAATTCTTGACTTCCTGTTATTTCACTCCCCACCCCAGTACGCATTTTTTAAAAGGGTTTTTTGTTTCATTTTGTTTTGTTTTTACCTAAACACAGGACCGTTTTTACTTAAACACAGGACCCTTTTTACACCAGCAAGCTTGACAGCAATCTCTTGATATCACCTAACACCAAATCTATATTCAAATTTCTCTGTCTTGGTTTTTTTCCTTCTTGGTATTTTTTTCTTTTAACAATCAGTATGTTTGAATCACAATTCCAAACCCACACTGTACATTTGGTTATTAGAGCTATTAAACGTTTTCAAGCTGGGGAGTTTCTCTTTCCCAAGGGTCTCCTTGATTTTTGATGTCCACGCTTTGAGAGAACTGGAGCCACTGCCCACTAGGTCCATCTAGAGCCACAGCTGACACATAGAGCTTTAAAACGCGATAAGAGCATTCTTTATTGCAAAAACTCCCACTGTTTGCATCTCTTGCAATGGTTCCTAGCCAGCTCTGGAGCTGGAATAAATTCTTTCCCTCACCTGCCCCTCCTTCTCCATTTCTCCTCCATTCTCCTCCTGAGAATGTCCCCCTATTCTTAATTAGTCTATTTGTTTCCTTGTGGTGAAAATTAACTTGCTCATTCCCGGCACCTAACCTGCTCACCCCACCCCCACGTGAACTAGAAGTTGGCATTCAACATTTGACTCCTAGGGTTTTGAGCGATGATTCTTTGAGTTGGTGCTGTGTGTGTCACAAAGGACCGTATCAGGGGCAACAGTGCTGACGGTCCCACTCTTGCCCACGCTGAAGTTGATCAGCGTGATTGGGCTAGGTGGTTGGCCTTGTCCTTTCTTGGAGAATAGCAACCATGAAACTTATTACCGAAAGTCTAATCAGGAGTATCCTTTAGGAGTGGTGCCGTGGGTTGGGCATCTGATTCTTGGTTTCTGCTCAGGTCATGATCTCAGGGTTGTGGGATTGAGCCCCACCTTCGGTTCTGCACTCAGCATGGAGTCTGCTTGAGATTCTCTCTCCTCTTCTCCCTCTGCCCCTCCTGCTGGTTCTCTCTCTCTTTCTCTCTCTCTCAAAATAAATAAATAAATCATAAGAAAAAAAAAAGAGTATTCTTTGATTCATTTAGGAACCATTACCTGAGTCCCAACTGTGTACCAAGCCACTCCATTGAGGAGATACAGAAATAAATTAGAAAATACTCCCCCTCCCCACCGCTCACCCCCGACCAAGAAAACTCACTGGGATGAGGGAGGAAAATACAAATTGCTTTGGCCCACCCCATGAGTGGCTTCCTCTTCTTAAACCTATAAACACTTGCAAAACACAGCCCAGGGGGCCAGCAAGCACTAACATTATCTTCCAAGACATCACCTTGCTTGGAGCCTGCCCGCTTCCCAGACTCCTGGTCATGATGAACTTCCCCCTATGGGGACTGGAAGATTTCTCTAAGAGCCACAAGGTGCCCAAGCCACCCTTGCTGAATGCTGAAAAGTTTGACTTCATATCTCAATAGGCTATTGGGGTTTTGGCTTTGTATGTCATGTTTTTAAAAGTGAAACATCTCACCTCCCATGGTGTGAAAAGGTCTTGAATGAAGTTGCTTTAAAATGTCTATGTCTTAAGTGCCACAAAGCTGCTCGGGAATAGGGAGACTTAAGTCTGTACTTGGCAAAAGGAGAATTCTAGAATTGGGTCAACTCAGCTTTTATGTGCTGTCCAAATGCCTCGCTTTTCCATGGCTCTCACTCTGCTCAAAGCCTTCCACAAGACTTCCCTGCTGGATTCAAGAGTAGTTTGTATTCGGCTCTTGTGTGGGGGAAAAAACGAAAACTGGGAGTCTAACTCACTGCTAGGGCCCAGAGCTCAGAGAAGGTCTGTCAAGGGTATTCTGGGGCTCTGCATCCGTGAAAAGAGGCTCTGCTGAGTCACCTGGGGCCTGGTACACTTCTTGGGTGAAGGGAGTAGGAGCAGCTGAAAGCTTCCTTGTTTCCACAGCATCATGAACACTCTACTCGGGGTCACTTTTTTCTCTGAGTATTTTTATTGTGGACACATAGAGTTTTAAAACGTGATGAGAGCATTCTTTATTGCAAAAACTCCCTCTGTTTGCATTTCTAGCAATGGTTCCTAGCCAGCTCTGGAGCTGGAACAAATTCTTTCCCTCACCTGCCCCTCCTTCTCCATTTCTCCTCCTGAATGCTGTGCCAGCCCTGGAGACTGAAGCAACATATGACACATCCTCCCCACATGTTGACAGAGGAGGCTGCAGTCTCTCTCTGGCGGCCCCACCCACCGCCTTGGGGACCTTCTCCAAGGAGAGTTCACCTGGACCTTGCCAGGGGTCAGAGCCTCCCCCACAGGTCAGCCTGATCAGAGTTCCCTTGAACAAGTTCCCTTGACAACTGCCCTGGAGCCTGAAGAAAACAAAGGTGGGGATTTGCCTTCCTCACCTACGCTGGAGCCCAACCAGCCACCAAAGGCCGGTGGTTCCCATATTGGTTGCGTCACCCTGTCACCTCGTTTCACACAGTCTCTTTCTTCTGTTTTGTTGGCTTACATAACTTTGGCTCATGTACCACATAACTCACTGGGAGGACTCTGAACTTGTGTGTTTGGGGATTTATGAGAAGATTCTGAAGAACATCCAAAGGAAGGGAAAGGAAAAGTCCCAATTGTTGGGGGCACAGGGTTAAGGTAAGAGCCCGATGGTTTAGCATATGTGTGGGTATCTGCCTTACGCTGTAGAAGCAAATGGCATGTATCCCTCCAATTTCACTGAAGGAATAGACAGTTGAAGGGGGGAAATCATCAGAGTCATGGAAGGTCTTGTCCACCTGCTGGTCTCTTTTTTAGTATCTCTTATAATAAGACATTTTGAGTTACTTGCAGGTTCTTACAACAAGGCCATAAACTAATACTTTATTTAAACAAATTTTTAAACTCTTACGAGTCAAACATTCTCCCGCTGAATCATATGTATATCTTTGCATTAAGGAACAAGAAGCAAAAGAGGGAAAGGACCTATAAATCTAAGGCATTACTGAGGACCTTCCATGTAGTCAATCCTTTTCTAGAGAGGCAGGATGGTCTAGCTCTCTCTACTGAACCTGGATTCAGATCCTAAGCCAGACACATGTCCATCCTCTACAGGTGAGCCTTGGAGATGCCATCTCCTCACGCATAAATTAAGGAAGATGACAGAACTCATAAAGATATGAAGAGACTTTGAAAAGAGAGCATGGAGGCACCTGGTTGGCTCAGTTGGTTAAGTGTCTGACTCTTGATTTCAGCTGGTGTCACTATCTCAGGGTCATGGGTTTGAGACCCACCTCAGTCTTGCTTGAGATTCTCTTCCACTCCCTCTATCCATACCCCCTCCCTACCCCACTCCCACTCATGAGGTAGAGAGAGAACATGAGTGTAATATTAGCCCATAGTGGGTGCTCATTACACATTAGTCTTCTTTTCTATCTCGCTGAAAATTTGGAAGCTTTTTTAGAACTCATTACATCAGTACAACTTGAGAACATGAGCACTGAAGTCCACTCCCTGAGCTTTGGTCTTGCTTCCCTCTCTTCTAAGCCCTGTGACCTTGAACATGTTAATGAACATGTTCCCAGTTCCCCATCCGGAAAGCAGGGACAGTGGCAATACCTATTTCACAGGGCTGTTGTGAAGCTTGAGACTGCAGTCCATGGTACATAGTAAGTGCCCCATATTTATTAGCTGAGACTTTGCAGAGGCAGAGAAGTGGGAGTTGGAGCAAAATTACACTTTCTATTTGACTTTGTCATTAGGAAAAAACTTTCTCAACTGGGAAAAAGAAAAGTGGTGTCGCTTTGCCCTAAGAGGACAAAAGTCACCCATGAAGGAGCTACTTGAGTTGAAATGTGCTATCAGGAAGCCTTACTTTTGATGGAGTGTGGAAAGTTCTGTACAGCAGGCAACCTGTGAAATGAAATAGATTATGTTTCTGTGAACTCTTCTACTCCAAGCAGGTTAGTGCCACTGGGGGCTCTCCAGGGACAATGCATGCTTTTGTTGGGGACTGACATTTAAAAGTGTTTGATTGTTCAGTACATGTTGTTTGAAGAGTTGCTTTACTAAAATTTAATGGCAAATTCCACATTGGATTTCCTGCCAAGAAATCTATCAAGCTTTGTTTGAGACTGAAAGCGCTCAGAAGTTGTTGTTGTTGTTGTTGGTGTTTTTTTTCCCTTAAAGCTGGGAGGTGCTGGGTGTACATTAAAAAGGAAAAGAAGAAAAAAAGGAGGAGGAGGAGAGAAGTCCTGTGAATGCAGGATGAGTGTTTGATGTAAGAGCTGGCTGGTCGGCTCCAGAGTCAAGCAATTAAGAAAGGTTTAAAAGGGCCAAGATGAAGAGGGCCAAGGCGAGCAAACAGCTCCATCAGCGCCCAACCCAGAAAACAGCCCCGGCTGTGCTCTGAGCTTCTCATTCAACAGCTTTGTTCCTGTTCTGAGCTGACGTGATGAGACAGCAGCATCGCGTGCATTCTTACTAGAACATAACGTTGCATAACACCTGCTCCTCAAGGCCAGCTGTGGGCATTGCGGGTTAATATCCAAGACTGGCATTCCAGAGTTAGGCTTGGGAAGTAAACGTCTAGTGGTTCTCATACCAGTGCTCACAGATGGCCCCTGATCGAAGAGCTTCAGGCTTACGTCCCTCAGGTTGTAGAAATCACCCTATATTCATGTTGGAATAAGGCAGGTTAAAAATAAAATTGTCCACTAATAGAGGACTTTTTAAAGATGGTAAGTATCATACATATAATATGAAGTGACAGTGGCAAAAGGGCATATGTAACTCCAGGAAGCAGTTTAGGTGAATTTTAAAATAAGACTGTATTACATATTATTTACCGAAGCAAACATGTGTCAGCAAGTCCAAAAATGTGCTCGGAAATGCGGGCATACCAACCTCAAGACAGTTCATTAGCTCTGGAGAAGGATGAAGGGATGAAGGACGGGGGGCAGAGGGTCTTAGTTGTATCTGAACTAGTTTCTTTTCTTCAAGTCCAAAATAAAGGGATCTGAGTCTAATATGTCAAAATATGAATGTCTATTAAACCTAGATGATGGGTGCATGGATATCTGTTATATATTTTGTACTTTTCCATTTTCCATAATTAAAAAGTTTAAGTTAGAAAACAGTGGTCTATCCCTATGGGTATACCCATGGAGAAATATCATGTAGCCATTAAAAAGAATTTACAAATTGTATAGGTTGTCAGAGAAATATGTGCAGGTGGTGTTTTAGATCAAAATAACAGGTTGTTGTACATTATGACTGCCTAACCTACTTTTGCTTAATAAAATCTACATACACACAGTCAAGTTTAAACCTTTCCGCTGGGCTATACTCATACTCAGTGCCTGCAGTCTCCATTTGGATGTCACTCAAGCAATCAAAAAAATGAGTGGGTCTATAACCAACCTCTTGATCTTTCCCTCCAGACATTGTCATCTCCTTCTCTTCCCCATCTCAGTACGTGACACCATCAGCCATTGGTTGCTCTGGTGGAAATCCCAGGAGTCACCGACAAGTTCTCACTGGCCCTCAAGTCCTATGGGTCCCACCTGCCCACTCTCTAATTCTCAGCTCTCCCCTACACCCCCAGTCCCTTGTCCCTCAGTCCCTGGTGGGAGCCCACGGGGCTCTCCCAATCAGTTCTCCAGGCCTTGATGGCCGCTCTCTATAATCCATTCTCCATCTAACAGCCAGTGGTCCCATAAATCACCCCCTATCTAAAACCCAGGGGTGCTTCCATTGCTCTCAACTCCTTCATTACAAGCTGGGATCTCCCACCTTCTCCTGCCTCATTGGGTTCCATCTCCCCCTCCACCCCTGCAGTCCAGCTGTTTGGGAGTACATCCGTGCTCCTTTGATTCCTTCTCCTTTTGTAATCAGAAATAACCCGCTAATGAAATTAAAATGTCCACACTGAAAGAAGATCAGATCAACTTAGTTAACTTATTTGTTTTATCTGTTTAATATGCTATTTATTTCCTTCATTCAACAAGCACTTATTGAATACCAACTGTGTTCCTGGACCTGCAGTCGATGTTATATTGTCTTTGTTCAATTTCCACATCTCGAGCCAATTGCCTTCAAGGTTTATGTAAGAGCTTTCATTTTGATTATGATTTCCTTGGTACAGGAACACCTGTACGGAGCCTAGCTCTGCTCTGCGATGCTCTGTGATGATCAGGCAAATAAATGCAAACACACAACAGAGAAACCCAATTACAATAAGCTACCCCCTTGGGGGGACAAGAGTTAAGTGGTTCCCATTGCCATCCTTTTCTTCTCACTAGAGACAAGTGCAAGCCGAGAACACAAGTGATTTTCACTATGTTCCCACTGACCACTGTTTCTGAGATTTCTGCATCAACCCTGTTGCTAACTCTGCCCTGCTGCTAACTTCTTTTGTCTAGAGGGTTTGCTGGGCGCCTCACTGAGGAGCTTTGGGGTTGGAGCCCAGCGTGAGAAACACAGTTTCTGGGACACACAGATAGTGCCCAGCGCGATGTGCACCTTGCCTGTGAGAACTTTCTTGTCTCCTTGTGCACAGTTCAGATAAATGACTCATTTCAAAATCCTCAGGGCAGAATCTGCAAGGAAAACATGTGCTTATAAGACCTGAATTCTCTAGGTTGGTTATTAATAATGAACTCAAGCCAGTTTCCATTTTGTTACCCAAAAAGACCTGAGTGTACAAGAAAAATACTCAGTGGACATCTAATTATGACATGAGTGGAGGAAGCTAGTCTAGCACAGTGTTTAAAGCATGGGTGTAGAGTCAGAGAATGCTTGCTCAATATGCTCTTTCCTTCATGCCCTGCCCTTGGTTTCCAGACAAACTCCTACTCATCCATCAACACCCACCTTAAAGATCACTTCTGGAAAATCTCCCCACTGCAATCCATCTGAGTAGGCAGTTCTTTTTTTCTAGGTTCCCAGAGCGTGTCTATCATGTCTAGGTTACATGTTGCCTTACAATTATTTGTTTGCTTATATATGTCTCTCCCATTGAATAACAAGTTCCTCCAAGGCCAGAACTTAAACCTTACTTGGTTTAGCATTGAGGTCTGTCCTTCATAAGAGTGGTCAAATACAAGTACTCTGTAGTCATTCAGACCCAGGTTCAAATCCTGGTCCACTTCTTACTAGCTATGTGAAGTTACATAATGTCCATACACCTCAGTCTCCTCATCGAAGAGACATTTACACATACGTTGTTGAGAACGTTAGATTAGGCACTGCGCATCAATGTTTGACAGGATAACTGAGCCTGCTGAACAATTTTTAACCCTCATTTTTATGATTAACTGCACCCATGTTTGCCAGCCAAACTAAGAAATGAACGACCCAAACTTCTGATCATGGCCCCTTTATGCCAACCAAAGGAGGCATCATGGAGGAAGTGTAGGAGGAGATGTCCTTTACATAGTGTTCACTTTTCCATAAAAATAGAACTAAAAACACATGGGTATTTCACATGGTCACTTGTGAAGGATGCCTGCTGGGAAGAAAATGGTCTAACCTTTCCAAAAATGGCTCCTTGAGTTATGGTAAAAAATGAAACTCAATTTAAATGCTGAAGGTCTTATAATGTGTATTTCATAGTCTACCTGTTTGGGCAAGCGATTTGCTCTGGGAGCCTGCAAGAGACAGCTTAATTAGCGGTCATTAGAATAGATGCAGCTGATTACACATCACTTGAAAGCAATTCAGGTCTTTTTTTTTTTTTTTTTTCACTTTGTAATCTACTCTTATCCTTCCCTGGCAACTTTTCCTCTTACTTCTGATTGAAGTTTAAGAGATAGACATGTTTTCATAAAAATTTATAGCCTGTTATTCTGCCTCAGGCCCTTCATCTTTTCTTAATTATGATACTAGCAGCATCGATGCCTGGAGGACCTACTGTATGCTGCCCACAGTAGGTCTGAGTGCCAGACATAATCTTACCTCTCGTTTCCCAGCAGCTTATCACTGTCTAACAGCAGATAACTTGTACCTTCTCTATGTCACTATTGATCATCTGTCTCTCCTCCCTTCCCACCCCTCGCCTCCTAGGACAGTAAGAGCCCAAGGTCAGGGAGCTTTGAATTGTTTCCTGACATAACTTAAGAAATTGGAACAATGCCTGGCATATAGCAGCTGCTCAATAAACATTAGGTGAATGAACACATCTTCCCACAACCCTGAGGTGCCTAGTATCACCTTCATTTGGAGGCTAGGAAATCTGAGGCCCAAAAACTGAAAATGAAGAGCCCAGCATCACACAGCTCATAAGTAGCAGCTTATATGTGAGCCCGAGATTCCAGTATGTCTGACTCTAAATTCTATACTTTGTCCAGTAGGGAATGTTTTGTTGGAATGGGCTGTCTTCTGGAACACAGGCATCCCCTGGGTCTGGGCTGGCTTGAGACGGGATTTAAGACCAGGAGGGCAAGCGATGGTGTTGTCAGGTCTAGGCAGGGAGACAAGGTCAGAGTGCTGGCCACAAGGAGGGGGCTTGGAGCCAGGGTGGCAGACCACAACACCGAGAGAACTTTCTAGTCTTCCCAGAAGCCCATTTTACTGGGTGTCAAAAGTTCATACAATCTCCTCTGCCCCTTACAGACCTCCTAAACTTTCTCTGAAGGTTCATGACGTGTGAGCAGAGATTCTGGTTCTTTGGAGAAAGGTGCTCTTAAATGCCAGTATTATTAAGTATTATTATAATGATCATTTACTGCTGTTCATTCCCTTTGAGATTCTGCACAAGGCCCCTTGGTTCTTGGACCTCTCTAGTCAAAAACAAAACCTATTTCACCCCCAGTTCCTTTCCTTTTGTATATGGAGAGTTAAGAAAATATTGGGCGAGTTCCATATTGCCATTCTGGATGTGGATTTTGATAAACGAGCCAAATAAGAGACCAGGACCTATTATGGGAGGTTTAATACCCTCTCCTCTTCACATGTTGCTGGTTGGGCAAACCTCTTAATTCCATAGCTTCAACTGCTGGTCACATGTAGATGGCTGGCCAATCAGTATCACCCTTCCCCTGTTCGCCTTCCAAACTCCAAACCGGTTTTTGCACCTGCCTTCCACACACCTCCACCGGGATGCCTGAAAAACATCTCATACCCAGCATGTCCAAAGACCAACTCATCATCTCAGCCCCAGTCTATACACACCTCTCCACACTTTGTCCATATGAATGGTATCCGTCATCTTTTACTCCTGTTCGATTCTCTTATCCTCACTGTCTACCTCCAGGCATCCAACTCTGGATTTCTGATCTGGAAATGCCCCACATCTGTTTCCTCTTCTTCGTTTCTATAAATACTGTGCTAGTTCTGACCCCAAGCCATCGCTTACCTCCTCCCTGGTCTTTCTGTGCATGGTTTCTTCCCTTCACATGGGGCCACCACAGCTGACTTTTGACATGACAAATCTGATGATGGTAAACGCTCCAATTCTAGGATCTTCAGAGCTGGCCCCAAGTTCATGCTAATATCATGTGCCCCATCATGTCTTACGGTGCTCTCCCCACCAACTTCATGCCTACCCTACACTGCACACTGTGGTGGGCTTATTTCTCCATGCCTTCGTACTCTCTCTTCTCCCTGTCTAAAATGCCTTTCCCCCTCTTTGCTGCCCATCCATTTCATATACAGCTTTTAGGTGTCTTCTCCTCTGCTTTTCCAAATCCATCTGCTAACACTCTCCTCTTCTGTAGCCCTCTGTAAATGCCCTCCTAAATTAGTAAGTGTTATCCAGAACCAATGGGAGATCTATCTGGGAAGAGATTTATTAGAAGGAATTGGCTCACATTATATGGAGGCTGAGAGGTCCCACAGTCTGCTGTCTGCTTGCTGAGGATTTAAAAAGCCAGCTAGTGTGACTCACTCTGAGTCTGAAAGCCTGAGAATAAGGAACAACGAGGACAGAATGAGAGAGATGTCCCAGGTTAAGCAATCACGCAGGAAGGGATGAATTCTTTCTTCCTCCAACTTGTTGTTTTATTCAGGCACTCAAAAGACTGAATGATGCCCACCCACACTGGGAAGGGCAGTCTGCTTTACTGAGTGCACCAACTGAATGCTAATTTCATCTGGAAATATCCTCCTCACAGACACACCCAGAAATAACATTTAGCCAAATACCTGGGCAGCTTGCGTTCCAGTCAAGTTGACACATAAAATTAACCATCACACCTCTCAAAAACAATTCTAGTAATAGCAGTCCTATAGCACAAGCTTTACAACAGGCACTTTTCTGGCCTCTTTATATACTCATCTAATCTTTGCAACAACCAGAGGGCAATTATTATCTTAATCCTCATTTTATAGATCAAGAGCCTGAGATCAGAGTTAAGTCACTCATCCAAGGTCAGCCGGCTAGGGAACAGAATTGCCCATTCTGATAGAGACAGTCTGTGCAGAAGGGAGTGAACCACTCCCCTTTCTGTCCCCCACTGAGAGGTTTATGTCCCTGTCTAGACTGTAAGTTTCTTGGTCTCCCCAACACAAAACCTGGATAATTATCATTAACACCTATTCCTCAGGCTTTGGGGAAGCAGTACCAAGCTTAGAAAGTGGATATAGATGTAGATGACAAAATGCTAATTGAACAGTAAGCTATTAGGATTATCACCCTCAACCACTGCAGCAAGTCTCCTGACCATCATTGATCCTCCCAACCCATCCTCCTCTTTGCCATGAGGTTAGTCTTCTAGAACAGAACATTTATTTATTTATTTATTTATTTATTTATTTATTTATTTGAGAGAGAGAACACAAGCGGTGGGGGTGAGGGGCAGGGGGGGAAAGGGTGGGGGGGAGGGAGAGGGATGGGGAAAGAATCTCTAGCAGACTCCACTGAGCAAGGAGCTGAACATGGGGCTTGATCTCAGGACCTTGGGATCATGATGTGAGCAGAAATCAAGAGTCCATCACTTAACCACCTCAGCCACCCAGGTGTCCCATTCAAGCTCTTTATCTAGAAATATCGGCCTTTCCTTACCTGGCCCTGCAGTATTTTCTCTACTATTCCCTTGCAGGCAACTTACACTCTGCATTTAAAATCAGTAGTCATTTTCTGAACACACCCATGACCCAGTTCCTCCCATGTTTTTGCCCACTCTGTTCCTATAGTCTGAAACTCCCTCTCTCTTTACCTACTGAACGAACAGCTACTCATCCAGTAAGACTCTACTTTATGGTACCACTCTGTGAAGCCATTCCTAACATCCTCGGACAGGATTAGGCCCATTTCCTTTATGCTGCCACAGCCCCTGGGACACAGTGTGTCACCTATCACCCCACCAAAAAGGAAGTATCACAATTCAATGCCATTCAACTAATTTCTACAGCCAGGTGTCAGCTGGGTCTCCCTCTTTCACAGATCCACAAGTCCCTGAGGGCTGCCATAACAAAGCTGGACCAAAGGCGTGGCTTAAAACAACAAAAACGACACCATGATTTCAGACATCTGGCCTCCAGAACTTTGAGATGGTAGTTTTTGTTGGATTAGTTGTTGAAAATATTGAAGGCATGCAGTTATGGGGACCAGGCACTGGAACTGACATAGTTTAAACACAGGGGAGGAGATAGGGAGAAACAGCAGGAAGTAAGCCACAAGGGTCACAGAGATGGAAGAGGAAGGAAGGACCCTCCCCTAGACCTATCAGAGGGATACCAGTTCTGGTGTCCACTGGCACTCCCTGATGTTCTGTGGCTTGTGGATGCATTGCTCTGATCACATGGCCAGCCTCCATGGTCCTGACAGCAGCTCCCTTCTGCACACGCCTGTCTCCATCCAACTTTCTCCTTCTTATAGGAACACCTTTTTATAGGGTGGGTTAGTGCCCAGCCTAATGATCTCACTTTAACTTCATTACATCTGCAAAGACTGTATTTTCAAATAAGGTTACATTCTGAAATACTAGGGGTTGGGACTTCAACTTATATTTTTTGAGGGGACATAATTCACCTCATAATAATGGGAAATTGTGCTCCATCCAGAAACTTGGATTTTCGACCCTCAGGCAGTCTGAAGTCTTCCACAGAAGCTCTGTGATCCTTGTGGCTTACTTCCTGCTGTTTCTCCCTATCTCCTCTCCTGTGTTTAAACTATGTCAGTTCCAGTGCATGGCCCCCATAAATGCGTGCCTTCAATATTTTCAACAACTAATACAACAAGATCAGGAATTCCAAGTATTTAGCAACTTCCCTTCAGATGAAGAGCTGGGTACGAGGAAAGATCTCATCAAGCACCTGTCATGTTTTCCACTCCAGCTCTTTCCAGAACCTTGGCCAACTGCCAACCCAGGACCTTTCCAAGAGACCTTCTTCATTGCCTCCAGCTCTCTGGGAGACACTGTCCAGTTCTCACTCCCACTCCTGTGTGGACTACTTCGCTCACTGGAACCAGCCCTGGCAAACCAGCCTGGCTTCCCCGATTACCCCACTCCAGGATTCTAGCAAAGGAAAATTGTCTCCACTTGTTGCATTTTTATTGATCACTGATATGCTGGCATTAAGTTAGATGCTGGCAGTACAACAGACCGCAAATAGATGTATCTTCTGTCTACATGGGGGTAGAGTCTGGTGGAGAAGACAGATATTAAGAGAATGGTTACAAATGCAATGAGTATGAAGACAGAAGGGCATGTAGAACAATAATAACAGTGCTACAGCTTTCTAATGAGGATACACTGTGTGCCCAGCACTGTTCTAGACCCTGAGACATTATCATGGAGCTTACATTCTAATGGGAGACACAGATAAGTAAGAATGTCGGGTAGTAGTAAATGCTAACATGGAAAATCAATCAGGATAAGGGGATAAAGCAGTCTGGGGTTGTGTCGGTTAGGATGAGGTTCAACTGCACAGAACAGGCAAAATAAATAAGGATGACTTAATAAGAGGTTGGTTTCTCTGAAATGAAGAAATACAGAGGTAGGCAGTCCAGTGCTTTTAGGATAGTTGCCAGCCTCCCTTGTTCTTTTTTGTCATTTTTAACTGTCTTTATCTTCAGGATTCGCTCATCATTCAAAATGGCCGTGTGAGCTCCATCCATCACATCTGAGGCCCAGAAATGAAGCTGGTGAGCAAGAGGGAGGGCAAATAGAAGGGCTAACCCTAACTATCAGCTAAGTCACCTCTTTTAAGGCAATTTGCCAGAAACCTCACCCAACCTGTTCCTCTTACATTTTAATAGCCACCCCTAAATGTAAGGGAGCCTGGCAAGTGCAACCCATCGGCTGTGTACGATGCTTTCTGGAATACAACGAGAGTTGATTCATAAGGAAGAAGGAGAAATGGTTTTGGATAGACAACTCACCATATCTACTGGGGTCTATCAAAGACTTTCCAGAAAAAGGAAGTAAAAGCCAAAAATGAGTAAGAGTGCCCAGGCCAGGAGGACATCAAAGGGAAGAACACTGCTGCAGGGAGAGGAACAACAGCCCTGATGCTTGGGCTGGGTCCAAGTTTATCTTTGTTCTGCAGTGTCCAGCTCAGAACTGGGCACAGTGCTCATGTCAAGAAATATTTTTTGAGTAAATACTGCCCTCCGATTGAGTGCTTATGTCCCCCAACATGTAATTTCTGCTACAAGGGGAATGCCCCCGCCAACAGAGACCCTCAATTATTTCCATTTTGCCTCCAGCAAAGCAGATGACCTTGGTCTAGGTACTGACAGGGCTGTGCACACAAGTACCTAGAAATCAAAATAGGAAGCATGTATTGCAGTAAAACCTGACCATAACTTCCTAATGAACCAGGAACAGTGCTTCACAGACCAACGCACCTCACATATTAAGTACCCTTTGTTGTTTATAGCTATAGAATCTTCTGAGGTTGGATTTAAGGTAAGGGAATAAGAAAAAACCTGCCCAGCCCTTCCTGTTGATGAAATTCCAATGGAGCCTGGTTCTCAGGTTCAGTGATTCTTGAGCCAAGTCTGGAAACACTAACACTGGGCCGATCTCTATTCTGCTGGCAGACCTGGAAAGCTTGGATGGAGTAGCACAGAGGGCAGACCTAATGAATATGCTTTGCTCAGAGCCTGGCACGTGGTAGATCTTCAATAAATATCAGCTCCCTGAATGGCTATGGCATTTGAGAAAAGGTGTGTAGAAGTATGACATTTGATTAAGTCAAAAAGGGTAAACAGAGGTTCTTGCAAGGGTGGGAAGAAGGGATAGACATGTGGGATGAAAGGAACAGTGTCTGCAAAGGGAGACAGGTGTGAACAGCAAAACTCAAGCAGTTCAATGAGTCCCAGGGGAGGGAGGAAGTAAGAGAGCAGGCTAGTAAGGTGCCTTGTGTAGGGCAGGGCTAAGATGTTTGCACTTTCTCCAGTGGGTAAAAGAGAACTTTGGAAGAATTCTGAGCAGGGAAGGGACATGATCAGAGTCACGAGGTCACTCACCCCTCTCTTCCCCAATCACTGCTCCAATGCAAGCCTTCCCTATAATCACAGTATTGCTTCCATTGATTTACCTTTCTCTGTTCCTTCATCCCAAGACATTTCCTCTCACTAACCCAACTCCTGACCCTGTTATGGATATATCAACATCCACACAGGCATATCTCCCAACACCTTTGGCCTCCCAGCTTTGATGACCTTGGCCTTGGGCCATTCTCTTTAGCCATCTACTCCCAGATCCACATCATGGACCTTCTCCACCTTGAGAAGATCAAAGGCCAGTTTTTCCCTTCCTTTGACATCCTTTGAGCAGCTAGAGGAATCTAATCACACCATTCTCCTGCTTAATACTCCCAAGGCATTGCTTCCCAAGGCACTGATTCCCAAGGCATTGCTAATAAGAATCCAAACTCCTTCCTGTGTCTTTCTGGACTCCGCATGTTCCAGCCCCTGCCTACTTCCCCAATCACATCTTGGGCCACTCTCCTCCTCACCTTCCATTCTTCCTTCCTTAGACTACACTCACACCTCTACCCTCATCATATCTGACTTCTCAAATAAATTCTCATCCCTTACTGTCCCCACTTTCCATTTCCCACTCATACCTCAAGCCACAAAATGTGGCTTGATCTCCCATCAATCTACTGTTGCTCCTCTCTCCAAGGTTATATTTATAAAATGCCAAATCACATGGGTCCATGTGGCCACACTTGTCTTGAAACTCACTTGTGCCAAACATGGTCTCCACAAGGTTACTTTCTTTTCTCAATTCTGTGTTATTTCTTAATCTTTGTGAATTTCTCTTCCTCTGTCTACTATTTCAATATTGGTCTTGTCCAGAGCTCTGTCTTCAGTCCCCTTATATTCCCAATCTGCACTCTTCCTTAAGCATCTAATCCCTGTCTATGGCTTCTGTTTCCCCCCTCAGATGAACCCACAGGCACCTCAACTCAGTTGAGTGCAAACTGAGTTCACTACTTCCCATTCCCACCTTTTTCAGGACCCATTTCACACCATTCAAGGAAATCACCCACCCTTATCCTTCCATTTGCCCAAGCTGGAAACTTGGGAGTCATTTTAGGTTACTCTTACTCCCTCATTCTCTACCAGTGAAATCACCACATGTGAATGAGTTGAGCTTCTTCTTTTTTTCTTTTTTCCCCAAATTTTATTTAAATTCAATTAATTAACATAGCATATTATTAGTTTTAGAGGTAGAGTTCAGTTATGTGTCAGTTCTATAAAACACCCAGTGCTCATTACATCACATGCTCTCCTTAATACCCATCAACCAGTTACCCCGTCGCCCCACACATCTCCCCTCCAGCAACCCTCAGTTTGTTTCCTATAGTTAAGAGTCTCTTATGGTTTGTCTTCCTCTCTGATTTTGTCTTATTTTATTTTTTCCTCCCTTCCTCTAGTGAGTCTAGTTTCTAAATGTGTCAGATCTCTGCTTTTTTCCCCATCACTAATTCAGTTTCTCCTCATTTTTCTTTCAAACTGTTAACCTGCCTGATTGCTGTGTTCCTTGCTTTTGTTTTTAATTTCTCATCTTCACTGGACTGTGAGGGACCATGTCTTAATAAATTTCTTATCCTCTGGGTCTGCCATAGTGCTGGCACATAGTATGTACTTATAGGAGGTGTTTCTGACTGTATGAATGGAGTGCATGAATGTGTGACTACAAAAGGAACAAATGGGACGAGGCACTTGACACTGTCCAGGTCAAAATAGTATGTTTACAATATTAAAATTCACAGGTCACTGGGGCGCAAGGGTGGCTCAGTTGGTTGAACAACCAGTTCTTGATTTGGCTCAGGTCCTGATCTCAGGGTTATGAGATAGAGCCCCATGTCAGGCTCCATGCTCAGCAGGAAGTCAGCCTGAGACTCGCTCTCCCTCTGCCCTTCCCCCAAAATCTTTAAAATTCACAGATCACTTGAACAACAACCCTCTGAAGTGCTTATTATTATTCCTTAACCTCTCTGGTTAAATGATTTGACCAAAACCATAGAATTAGTGAGTCACAGACTTAGAGGAAAAGCCTAGATTTGAACCTGTGGGTCCAAATCTTAAACTTTCCACCAAATTATAGAGCTTTGCTCTGTGATTGCATTCTTTTTAGGTCCTTCCCTAAAGCTGATATTAGCCAAATTGATTATCCTCTCTGCTTGGCAGCATTGTTTCTAAATGACATGTTTTTGCCCTCAGAAAATGAAATGTGCTCATTTTTTCAAAGCACAACAGTTTGTCTTCATTGTTGCTGTTCCAGAGAATGTGTGATCATGTACAATTTCAGGCAGAGATGTTAGGCTTGGTATATATATTCAAAATTGAGTACCACTCACCAAAGGCAGGAATATTTACACATTCTCCTGTGGCTTGAGACCATCACTTCCTTGGTGGTCCTGGCATCACGTAGAAAAGCTGAAATAGATAGAACATGACCCAAATAGAGTTAATATCCTGCACCATATTTCCCCAAGCCTCCCTGTCCTCCCATATTCCCTATCTCAGTGAATAGCCATCCATTTCTCAGCCCAGAAACCTGGTCAACATCTGAGTCCTCCTAAGTCCTTCCTTTGTGCATTTAACCAAGCACCAAGCCAATCCATTCCACCTCCTTGGTGTCCTGTGAGTCTGTTATGTCTCCATCCCAATAACGACAGCCCTCACTTGGGCATCTACCTGGATGTTACCTGCATGAGGAATTAGTCCCCTGACACCTCTGCCCACTTCCAGTTTTGCACACACCAAGCCACCATCCGCACACCAGCCCAACTCATGATTCAGGCAGGCAAATCTGCTTGGTCAGGTTTCTGCCTTTAAACTTCCAGTGTCTTCCCATTTGCCTCGAGATTAAGTCTGAAGTCTTCATCATGGCACACAAGGCCCACATGACTGCCACCAATCTCCCCACTTTCTACCTCTCAATTCTGAGCTTGTTTTCTCTTCCTCTGCATGTTGCACTTACTGGTCCTTCCCTCCCCCACTTCAACTTGGCCACCTCCAACCAGCCCTTCAAATCACAGCTTAGGCTTCAACTTCTCCCAGTATCAGTGGCTCCCACAATCTGGGTTAGATACCTTCTTCTCCCACGGAAGCCATAACACCTTCCCACACACTATTGTGGTATCTATTTGTTTTTCTAGCCTTCAACACCACACTTCTTACTCGGTGACCTCTGTGACAGCCTGGGATGTATCTTGTTCATCTCTCTGCCTCTAGTTCCTAAGCCAGTGGAGGCCCATAAGCGTGTTGAATAAATGAGTTTCTGTCCTCACCTCTCCCAACTCCTCCTTTCCTAGCACGACAATGGAGGAGACACAAGTAAAATACCCAATATGGTCAGTGTTATAAGAACCATGACAGAGTTGTGTAATAAGGTACCCTGGGAGCAAGGAGAAGGGAGCCACAGCAGCTTCTGATGTCTCAGTGGAAGGCATGGCAGACAAAGGTCTGAAATGTTAACTTTCTGAAAAGCAGCAAATGGAAAGAAAATCCAAACTTCCAGCCCTGAAGATCAGCTGAAGAATAATGCATAACTCCAGACCAGTGGTCCCTATTCTTTTTCCATATAAGAATCCCTTCTAATATTAAAAAGCTTAGATGTAAAAACATGTAACTGCAGTTGATGTAAAAAATCCTAAAACTCCTCTAAGTTCGGTAAGGATTTAAGACTCTGACTGCATGCATTACAATGGCATTTACAAAAATTCCCAAACTAGCAGTACCTTCATGTGAAAGGTACCCACAGACTGTGCCTACCATACGAATTTGTGGACCTCCTGTAAAAACTTCACAGCCCCCCCAGGAGCCCACAATTTCAACCCAAATGATGCTAATGCCAGCCCTTTATGCCCCCAGCTACCACTTCCCCCTGGATTTGGACCGACTCAAGAAACTCACGGACATGGAAGTTTCTTGAGTGGTTTGAAAATGGAGACTTAACTGACAACACCTTTATAACTAAGTATTTCTATTCAGGCATTAACAGGCTAATTCAAACTATAAGAATTTGTATTTTAACCCAGAATGAGCAGATTAAATACTTTCCTTTAAGCAACTAATCATGGGGTCATGCAACTGGAAAGCCTGCTTTGCTGCCACACGATGAGATGAGAAGACCATCTTTTCCAGAGACTGTGGATCACCTTGCTAAGCCCTCAAGGCATGGGCCTTTGGTTGGCTGGGGCTCACACTGAGCTAACTTCACTTGCTCAAATCCACCCTTTGCTCGCACATTTCTAGGTCCGGTTTTCAGCAGCCATGTTCAACCAAAACACAGTAAATAATCCCCCCACAGTGCTTTGCTCACACCTTAATTATGACATCTTATTCATTGTTTTTTTTTAAAGGATTTTATTTTATTCATTTATTGTTAGAGAGAGAGAGAGACAGTGTGAACAATGTGAGTGGCAGAAGGAGAGGGAGAAGGAGAGAAGCGTCTCCCCACTGAGTGTGTAGCCTGCCATGGGGCTCAAACTCACAACCCTGAGATCATGACCTGAGCTGAAACCAAGAATCTGACGCTTCACAGACTGACCCACGCACGTGCCCCTCGTTCCTTTTTTTTTTTTTAGAGTAACTTAAGTTATATGTCCTTATCTAAAATTCAAATGATCCACAAGTTTATATTTAAAAAAAAAATAGTTTCCCACATCACTGCTTGGTCCCTTTCCCCAAATACAACCAGAGATAATAGTATAACACTGTCTTTTGTTCTGTTTGCTTTATTAAAAAGAAAAATACATAAACCATACCATACATATTGCTCTACAACCCAATTTTTCCCTTTTTTACTTAAAAAAAAAAAAAGAAAAGATTTTATTTATTTATTTTGAGAGAGAATGAGAACATAAGCTGGGGAGGAGCAGAAGGAGAGAGAGACTCTCAAGCAGGCTCCCCAGTGAGTGCAGAGCCCAACTTGGGGCTTGATCTCATGACCATGAGATCATGACCCAAGCCTAAATCAAGAGTCCAATGCTCAAACTGACTGAGCCACCCTGGTGCCCCTTTTGGTACTTTTTATTATGGAAATCTTCAAATCAATGCATAAATACAGAGAGCAGCATAATGAATTCCATGTACCTATCACCAAGCTTCAACAAACATCCACAATTTGTTAATTTTGTGTTATTTAACTCTTCTCCACATCAAAAGGTTTTTCTTGTTTGTTTGTTTTCTGGAATATCCTAGCAATTCCAAGACATCATATTACTTCACCATAGTATTCTATTATGTATTTCTAACACATAAATTCTTTTAAAAACATAACCATTATGCCATTATCTCAAAACAATAATCTCTTATAATTGCCTTTTATATTTTTCTTGATTGTCATTAAATTTTTTTTAACTTTTGGTTTATTTGAATTAACATCTAAATAAAGTCCATAACTAGTTGATAGGTCTCAGTTCCTTTAATTCATAAAAGTTACAATAATTATATCTCCACTCCCTCTTTTAGGCTATTTAAACATGGGCTTTTGTCCTGTAGAATTTCCCACAATCTGGATTTGGCTGATTACACACTCAGAATATCATTCCACGTTCTGTTCTCCCTGTTTCCTGTAACCTCCTCAATAGAACTAAACTCTGGTTAGATTCAGATGCCATGATTTGGAATATTTGATAGGTGGGGCTGAGTGCTTCCTATTTTATCAGACGGGGAAGCACATTGTAACTGAATGTTCCATGGATGTCAGTGTCACCAGCTCATCATCCAATACAACTTCCCATTAACCTGACACCTGCTCATTTTAGTATCTATCAGTGACCACTATCTAGATACATTCATTCTTTAGGGCTTGGGTACATACAGGCAATCATTCCTTCGCATCTGTCAGTTAAAATTCTTCTATAAAGAACAAGTTCCCCTCCTCGATCAACTTGATGACTTAGAAACATGGTGTGTGCAAACAAGAATAAATTTTCTCTCTATTCCCAGTTTCCAGAATGACGACTTGGCATCATAGCAATTTCCAAAGGCGATTAAGGGGTTAATTTCTTTTTTTGCAGTATCATGGTGAACCCCTAGATTTCTATATTTTTCAATCCATTGCAGTTGTTATTCTCATTGAGACTCATTTTTCTCATCTTTAGTCATTGGAGCCCCTCCAGATTGCCCCTGAATTTAAGATAAAACAACTAAGTCTTTACAGTTCCTTACTTTCCGCTACACAAGAGGTGGCAAGCCCATCTTACTTATTTCTTGCTGTGGATTTAGACTCAGTGACTACTTCAAGGAGCCCTTATCTTCTTAATAGAAAATGGTATTTAGACACCATGATATAGGTGCTAGTGGGTACGCAGTGCTACTAGGTGGTAATTGATTCCAGACCTTTTCAGTGGACAAAGCTAGGAAATGTGTAATTTTTACAGTAATAAAAATAAGTAAGGAGGTTATACTATTTCCACTGATTTGCTTCTTTAACAATATATTAGATATCTTATCATGTCAGTGATGCAGACCCACATTATTTTAGTTACTGTTTATTATCAATAATATGATTATAATGTAGTATAATCAGTTTCCTATTTAGGATGGTTTCTAATTTTTCACTATTACAAATGTTGTTGTAATTAACATCATGAACTTGCATCCTTGCCCACTTGTGCAAATATTCTGTAGATACCTAAAAGTGGAATGACTGTCTGAAAAGTATGAATCCAAAGGGCTTCATCAATTTAAAATCCCAATATTAGCATCATAGAGAGTATTTTTAGTGACTTAACACTACTTGCTTTACCGATCCCTGCTTTTGAAGGCCTAAATCCTAGGCCTGGTACATAGTAGGCACTTAATAATTAGGTACTGACCCAGACTGAGAGAGTCAAGACCCACAGAAGAATATGAAAAACAGAACAAGTCTAGGCTAATGCCTCTGTAACAACTTCAAGGGACACCTGGGGAAGTTCTATGCCTCTTGTACAAGAAGAATGACATGAAGCAGGCATAAGCCCAACCCACAGACTGGAGCCAAGTTGACTGAGTCTAGCCTGGATCAACTAACCCCCATCTGACTCACAGAAGCATGAGAAAGAATAAATTATGATCTTAAGCCACATGAACTTAGGGATTTGCTGTACTTTATTATACCTTATTCTTGGGTAGAATGACTCAACATCATAAAGATGTCAATTCTACTAAAAAAAAGTATGCCCATTTAATACAATCCCAACAAAATATATTGAGAATGGTTATTGTTAGCTAAATGAGATTTTGTATAATTGAAATTGTAGATGACACCAAAATGAAAAGGGAGAGAGACCAGAGAAGTGAGAGTAGTGTGTTAAAGCTCTTGTCTTGCTCAGGAAAAAGAAGCATAAGTATGGCTCCTAGTAAGTGTGGAGAAACAGAAAAACTAAATTAAATGTACAATTCTCAAACCAGCCAGAGAAAATTCTATCCATTCAATAAAAGAAGGGGAGGGAAATCCTGATAAGTGACATAGTGGGAACTGCGGGGTAAGGACCAATGACCTCCAAAAAGTCACTCATCAATAAAAACAATAAGAATACTGGCAAAAAATTGTCAAAGAGTTAAATATAAGAGTTCAAATTCTAAAACTCTTCAAAGAAAACACAGAAGAAAAGCTTCATGACCTTGGATTTGTAAGGATTTTTCAGATATAACACCAAAAGTACAGGCAACTAAAGAAAAAAATAGATAGGCTGGAGTTCAGGAACAAAAAACTTTTGTGCATCATAGACACTATGAACAAAGGCAACCAGTGGAATGAAAAAAAATATTTGCAAATCATGTATCTGATAAGGGATTAATAGTCAGAATACATAAAGAACTCTAACAACTCAACAACAAGAACAAGAACAACAAAAAATTTAATCCAATTGGGCAAAGGGCTTGAGAAGACATTTCTCCAAAGAAGATAACAAGTTGCCACGAGCTCGAGGGAGGAGAGAATAGGGAGTTATTCTTGAATAGATACAGAGTTTCTCTTTGGGATGATCAAAAAGTTCTGGAAAGGGATAGCAGTGACGTCTGTACAACACTGTGAATGTAATTCATGCCAATGAATTGTATACTTAACAAGTGTTAAATGATAAATTTCATGTTGTCTATATTTTACCATAGTAAAAAAAATTAAAAGGAACAAAATATATTTACTCTTTTACTTCTACTAGAAAAGCTTAAAAGTGATCACCAACCCAGTGGCAACGAACATCCTTAGTACCCAGACTGTGGTTTCTAAATATCGCTTGCCATTGAAAAAAATCAAGACTCTGTGTAGTTAAGCCTGATTTCAGGTCTGGGACAGTAAAGGTACAGTACCAGCCTGCAACATCTTGACACATAAGAGCAAAGGAAGCTCTCAAAGACTATGAAAAATATCTAGGAAAAGGATCCAAAAGCCAACCTGAAGAAGTTCCACCTGGCCAAAGATGGGACACTATTTACAGTGGTTTGAGACACATAAAATATTTTAAATTTCATTATGATCCCCCAAAAGATGAACAAAGAAGAATAAAACCCACTAGTCACCTTGGAGAGTGCTAGTGATCAACTACATTATTTTGAACACTAGTTAAGAATCTTGCTTTTATTCTATATTTCAGGATTATCAGGATTTAAACTGCCCTTTGGAGTGACACTTGATAAAGGGAAGAGTATATAGAAGTACTCCAGTTAATCGATGATGAAGAAATGAGAGAAGGAGGAGGAAGGGAGGGGAGGAAAAAGTAAGAGAGAAAGAAAATGTATGAGGTTAATCGAAGAAAATATAGAAGCCTATCTTTGTGACTTAATTTCTTAAATAAGAACTGTAAACCAGGGACGCCTGGGTGGCTCAGTCAGTTAAGCGGCTGACTTCGCCTCTGGTCATGATCTCAGGGTCCTGGGATTGAGCCCCACATTGGGCTCCTTGCTCAGTGGGAAGCCTGGTTCTCCCTCTCCCTCTGCCTGCTACTCCCGCTGCTTGTGCTCTCTCTCTGTCAAATAAATACATAAAATCTTTTTAAAAATTTAAAAACTAATTCTCTTAGAAAACAAAAAAAGTACCTTAAACCACAAACCATAGGGGGATGTGGGAATACTACATTTAACTACATTATAATTAGACATTTTCATCAATAGTTACCATAGACACAGTCAAGATAGAGTCAAATTAGAATAAGATATTTATAGCTGCTTTATAGTTAACAAGATATTAATGTTCAGAACATGTAGGAATTTCTGCAAATTCCTCCCAGAAAAGGTAGACCCTAAGGAAAAATGGTAGATAACAACAGGCAATAAACAGAAGGAGAACCCAAAGGATAATAAGCATATGAAAGTTAATTTCACTAGAATTCAAAGAAATGCAAATTAAAGCAAATTTTTAAAAAGTAAAAAGCTGGCCAATATCAAGTACTGGAGAGGCTGTGGGGAAAATGTGGAATCTTCACGGCCAGGAAGAGCCTAACTTGGCACAGCCATTGGGAGAGCTCAAAATTCTGGGTTTTAAACCTCAAAGTCTCACACAGGGCCCCCGAGGTGTGCTTGTGTTCATTGTAACACTGTTTGAGAAAGTAAGTATTTGGTAACAACCTAGGTTTCCTTTGCAAAGAAATGTAGACATTAGCTATGGAATACCATGCAGATCAGAAAATAATGAACCAGATTTATGAACCAGATTTATGAACCAGAGTGCAGCGTGCTCCCACAGACATCGTGTTGTGCAAAAAAAAAAAAAAAACATCGTGTTGTGGAAAAAAAAAAAAAAAAGAAAGAAATATAGTGAGCTTTATGGTCCAATAAAGGTCATGTATATTAGATATAAGCACACAATCATTTCATTGTACTTTTCTTTAAAAGATTTTGTTTGAGAGATAGTGTACATGCATGAACAGGGTGGGGACGGCATAGAGGGAGAAGCAGACTTCCCACTGAGCAGGGAGCCCGATGCGGGGCTTGATTCCAGGACGCTGGGATCATGACCTGAGCCAAAGGCAGATGCTTAACCAACTGAGCCACCCAGGAGCCCTTCATTCTACTTTTGAAGTTACATATACACACATGAGCAAAGGTATTGTGCTAGCACACTGCTCAACTTCAGGGTTACCATTTACACAGTTTCCCATGGGGATGGTGCCCTCTGGAGCATGATTGCAGACCACAAAGTGAATAGCGCCCCCTGGAGGTGTGCAACAGGACAGCCCTGAATATGTAAGGTGGTTCGGAAGGTCATGGATTAAATACACTAGAATAACAGTTGCTGGTGGGAGGAAGAAGCGAAATCGGGGTGGAACTGGGGGACGAAGGGAATCATGAAGTTGAAGAGGAAAAGGGCTTTGCACAACCAGAGGGTGGCGGTGTGACCTGAAGGAAGAGATGGGATCCGTTTGCTTCGGTGGTTTGACGGCAGGGGAGGGTCTTGAGCTAGATAAGCAACAACCCGATAAATTCCACTAAGAAAGGTGGATTTCATCCTGAAAGCTATGGGGAATCCTGGAGGGGTCTGAGACAGAAAAAAATTGTGAAGGGAATGGGGGAGAGGGGCAGAGGCTGGGGCAGCGGTCCTTCAAAGCCATCCACGTGTTCAGGGGGAGTGAGTGTGGCCACAAAGTCCCCAAATCAAGTGTACGTGCCTAAGTCCACAGGACAGGAGTCCTCAGAACGCCCAACATTCTCTCCCTTGACACCCCCACCCTAGTCCTCAGGTGTCCAGAGGTTCAACCAGAAATGAGGTATGGTTAAAAATGCCCGGGGGGACTGAGTCGGGGGGAACTGGGTGGGGGAGGACAGTTTCAGCACAGCCATGGGACCACCTTCCAGATGTGATTGAGAACAGCACACTGCCCCGATGGCGGAGGAGTCCCCATTTCTGACTAGTCACCTGTGCCCTTAGGGCATTCAGCCGAAAATTCCATGCCAATACATAGGGTGTTCATTTGGGGGGAGAATTTTTTTTCCACTGGCAAGGACTTCACCTCTGACAGAAAGATGCCCAGATATTTACACAGGAATTTCTCCTCCTTTATCTTTTCCTAAATCCCCACCTAGTAGATGTTTACTGGTTCCATGATTTTGAGAAAGTCACTCCACCATCCTGGTGGAAATAGTCGGACAAGACTTGGTCAACTCTGAGGCCATTCTGGGGCCAACACTCTAGCACGTGTGAGGAATCTCTTCTCCTGAGACGCCGAACTCTTCATGGGTATGACCTGCCCGGTGTACAGAGCAAAATTGGCACAGGTCTTCTAGTCAGGCTAGGGTTTAAGTCCTGCTTCTGCTTCTTACCAGCTAGATGGTCTTAGTGTCTTTGTCTGTAAAAACTGGAGGTTAGAGAATTCTCTCTCACAAGACAAATGCAGAGGAAATTCACGGGACGATACTCAGCACAAGGATCTGGCATTTGGAAAATACTCAGCAAAAAGAGTTTTTCCTCATCCTCCTTTCTTTTTGTGTAGGACAATCCATTTCCCAAACATTTCCACATGGGAAATTTTACAAATTTTCATGGCCAAATTTTCCCTTTCTAAGAATTTAAAGATAAATGGTGAGTGCTGTGAAGTGTGTAAACCTGGCGATTCACAGACCTGTACCCCTGGGGAAAAAAATATATGTTTATAAAAAATTTTAAAAAATGTAAAAAAAAAAAAAAAAAGCTGAAAACCATGACAAAAAAAAAAAAAAAAGAATTTAAAGATAAGCTCAGGTGTCATGTCATAGGTAGAAAGAAATTCCCAGAAAAAAGCAAAACTGTTCTTTAGAGGCTGTTAATAGTGGGCTGATGTATTTATTTTATTTTGGTATAATTTTTAATAGGAGTGGGTAGGGAGAAGCACAAAATCAAATACATGTTAAAACATCACCTTCTAAGAATAACCTTTTCTCATGGACTCAAGATGAAAAAAAAGTTAATGAATATTTGCTTTCTGTAAATCTGTCTCTCTTACGTGTTAATTCTCCTACTCTTGCTCATGGGGAGTTTTTGGCCCTCCTGCCCAGACCAATTGTTGGCCAGCTCTGATATGAGACAAGATCGCTATTACAAAGCAGGTGCTCAGGGAAGACAAGGAAAACAGGAAGGAGAGAAAGCATCATATCCTCTTCCCACTTCTGGTCAGACGATGCATATTTCTGTTGTAAGGGTATTTTAAGCCAGCGGTTGCCAGCCCTGCATTCCTGGAGCCCCAAAGTACTAATTAATTAATTCTAGTTAAAATGTTTTCTTAACAAAATGTACTATCTAATGAAAGCCAAGGTGTGGGGAAATAGGCCCCATCACCCACAGCAGGTTGTTATTAGAACAAATCTTTCTAAAAGCAATTTGGCAATTAAGTATCAAGTCCTTAAATGTTTGTGCTCTTTGACCTGGAAAGTCTCTTTCTGTTTTAACTAGGGAAAAGGGACACATGCCCAAAGCAGCCTATCACAGTGTTGTGCTATAATAGTAAAATATATATATTTTATATATTATATATATATAATATATATATATATATATTTTTTTTTTTTCAGGAACAACCTACTGACATGAGAACAGTTATATGCACAATGGAACATCCAACAGAGGGATGGAGCCTTTACATGGTCAGAACCTGAGCCTAAAAGCATCCATACAACCTCATTTCAATTATTTTCTTAAAATAAGAAGTGAAATATGAAATCTTCATAATTCAAAAGGTCAGGAAGGAAAATATGCCAAATATTGACAGTGATAGTAAGCTTTTGGTGATGGGATTTTGAGGGACTTTTCTTTCCTTTTTTACTTCTGCTATTCTCAGGTTCGTCCCAAGGACCACAGTATGTAACTTCTCTAATTAGCCAATCATCGTCCTCACCTTTTATAAGCGAACACAGAGATAACAGATGAAATCGCTCTGGTTTGGGAGAAGACTGGGAAGGGGCTACTTAAGATCAAAGCCAAGATACAGGCTATCAGTTCCCAGCAAGGATGGGGCCTCGTCCCGTCCTCCACGAGTTGGCTGGTTCTTCCCCAGGATCTCCGTTCTGCTCAGACACCAGAACAGGGGGCACTTCTCCCAGGGGCTCTGACATCCTTAGTGCTGATATTTCACCTCAATGTGGTCGTTCTCATTCTTAGTGCCAGGATGATTATTTTTTAAGTGAAATAACTTTTTTTCAGCATCTAGCACCTATGAGGCACTTTCTAGGCACAGGCGCTGTGTCGGTCCTTTTTATGTCCATACTCCACCCTCTCTCAGACTTGCGAAAGCTCTTAGTAAAAGGAACTATTGTCTCTTTTCTATTTTGGCACCCCCCCTCCCCCCTCCTTTCTCCTACCCACACAGAGAGTGCCTTCTGGGGACATAATTGATTTGGATGAAAGGTGAAATGGGCAGACTGGGCTGCCCTCTGCTACAAACAGAGCCTCCACACTGCCTGAAGAGTTGACTGGAGAAGTATCTTCAGGTGGACAGGACAGAAAGGTTCTAGAAGGAGGGCACTAGAGAATCCCACAGGCCTTCTCCCTGTGATGTGGCTTAATTTGCTTTACAGGCTTCAGGCGTATTTGCTGATGTCAGCGGCCTGTCAGAGTTTAAAATAATAATAGTGAATAAGAAAACAGCCCTTTTCTGCCAGGCAGTCCTGTTCTGCCAACTTCTGTGTTCCCTTTTGAGTTAATAAACATCTAAGAACCACCTCCCTACCACTCTAGGGGACTGGGGGGCAAAAAACCACAATAATTTTAAAAACCACCAGGTCAGCCCATTGCCAGCATAAACCATTCAGACAAGTAGCGTTTGTCACACTCTAATGAGGATTTTACCTCTGCCTCAAAAGGGAAGCTATCATTAGGTTTTGTGTTTACCAAATCAAATGATCGTCTAGGGACAGTGGCTTTCTTTCGGTCCCCTTCTCATTTTAATCATGCTCAAGACCAAACGCATAGACATTTTCTGCATCTGACGAGACTAAAAAACCATAATTATGCCAGCTAATGTCTTTTGAAAACATCAATTAAGAAAACGGCCATTTCATTCTCATTTTACTTGAAAATCTGAAATATCCACGTGTGTTGCAATAGTGCGGGGATGGGAGGGCTGTCTCCAAAAAGGAGACGGTTTAATTGGTTTAAGGGGGTGAGGTGGGCAGGTCCCCGCTGGCAACAAGTAGACAGAGAAGCCCTCCAAGGAAAAGAAACTTCTCGATAAAGCAAGACATTTTAAGTTTTCACTTGTGGTGTTGAAACTGGAGCCTGCCTCTCCATTGTTAGGTGGATACCGGGCTTCTGGAGAAGGCTGGCCCCACACACACCCCATTGTTAGGACCTCCTCAGGAGAGATTAGATCCCACATTCCTCAGAAGTATGGAGCTCCAGAGGGAACGCTGCCAACAGGCTCCTTCCACAGGGCAACAGCCAGCTAAAACTGATCACTTCTGTTGAAATAACTGGAACAATTACACTGCGTCCCCACAGGGGCTCGGTCACCAGCTAGCAAGAGAGAGGTGTCACACTTGTATCTCCGGGCATGTTCAAAGGTATGAACCAGGCAAGAGTAATTCAAGTCATCCTTATGCTCCACTTTCCTATGTATTTATCTACGGCTGCGTGCCCCGGTTAATCAAATTACTCACCCAAGGTGTACTATTAGACTGTTCTATTTTATGTTTTCTTTCCGGGAGCCTTATCTGGTAAACCTTGATGTTTGCACTTTCCACTTAGGCTTGGACAAGTAACTACTGAATCTTTGACCAAAGCTACTGAAGTTGGACTTGGGTTGGGGTAAAATACCTTGAGGTCATCGTTGGTTTGAATCATATAGCTTGGTTCAGAAGCCTAACACTAACAAAGATCTTTGCTTTCAAGTCTCAGTTTCAACCAGAGTACTCATTAAATAGCAACTTCAGTCGCACTTCGCTTGAATTCTGCTACCCCCCCCCCCTTTTTTTTTCTTCTTGGAGTAACAGTGATTTCGTACATGAAGGGACAGCAGAAGTGGAAAGAAAGGACAGTGCAGGTCCCTTTGCAGCAGCAAATCCCAAGGAGCCTCGATTAAACTGTAACCAGGGATTGTGTCTGCCAGGCTTCTCTCAAAAGCGTTATGTTTGGCTTTTGTAATAATAAGAGGTTATTTTAGGGAAGGGATTCTATCTGAACACACACTGTATTTGCAGAGAGGAAATGCAGCATTAGGCGGCCACACAGCTCAGCCTCTGAAATAAAGTAAGACAAGCAGTTTAGCAGATGGGCAATTCCCCAATCTGCAGAAATGTAAAGAGCCAGGATTTGGGTGCCTGTGGGTTTTATCAGAGATGTAAGTAAGGCTGAGACCAACACCAGTGCTCCTCTTTGGCTAGTTTTAACACGTTCACAGTCACAATTAACATTCAAGGAATTTCCTTTTCATCCAAGAGTTTCTTTTAAAAGCACTTTGCACCACAAACTGAAGTTCTAGCTGCCATCAGTCCTTCCCATACAGAAGATTGCTGAAATCTTCATAATACTTTTTTTTTCTTTTTTCTTTTTTTTGAAAATGGGTTCGGATCACGTCAGTTTCCCTGGGGCTTTTGTTTTCCAGTACGGGAGGTTCTCACCACCTTCCTCCCTCCTTCCCCTGAAAGAGCTTGGAACGGAGACCTGGCCTCCCTTTTCCCGCACCCCTCAGTACTCTCTGGGGAACCAGAGGCGCGCAGGACAGGCGTCCCCAGCACCCCCCCCCCGGCTCCCCCCTCCCCGGGCCAGTGGGAGCGCTGCTCCGCGGCAGGGGTCCCCGGCCCACCCCCAACCTGGTTTCAAGTCCCTGAGCCGGCCATGCCAGTGCTTTCTGCGAGGAAGTGGGGAGGGTCGTCCCCCTGTCCCACCCTGCTCCCCTTACACAAGAGATTCGCACACTGGCACCGAGTCCGAGTCCTGGCTGTGCATAGAGCTCAGCCCGGTATCCGAGTCCTCGTCGTTGCCGGGACAGCTCTTGGCCAGCCCGCGGGCCTGATCCACCCACACCTCCGCGCGGCCCTGAGGCCGGGATTCCCGGGAGGGATCGCCAGAGTCGAGAGTCCCGTCGGGCGCTACCGTCAGCTCCAACGTGTGCAAAGTCTGGAGAAGGCCCTGCAGCTCGCGCTCCTTGGTGTCCCACTGCTGCTGGCTGTAATCCAAATCCGACTTGACAGCCTCCAGGTCCGTGTTGAGCCGGAGCCCGATGTAGAGGCTGGTGCTGAGCTGCGTCCTGACCCGCTCCTGCTCCAGCAGCAGCTCACCGTCGTGGCTGCCATCAAGATCCAGGGGTTCCTCCCGCGCCGCGAGCTCCTCCTGGCGCCTCCGCATCCACCTCTGGTTCAGCTCCTCCTGAATCTCGGCCGAGAGGCGCTCGAGCAACTCCTCCTGCTGGGCTCGCTGCTCCTGCAGGCGCAGCAGGTCGTCGCACCGCCGGGCCAGCTCCTCCAGCGCGGCCGCCTGCGCCTCGCCGTCCAGGGGAGCCGCGGCCGCCTCCGGCTCCTCTCCCGGGCTGGGCCCGTCCACCTCGATGCCTGCGCCCACCAAGTAAGTGTCCTGCACGTAGTTGACTCCATGTCGCCGCATGCGGTCCAGGTGCACCTTGGCCTCATAGCGATCGATCTCGCGATCCAGTTCCCGGAGCCGCTGCACCTGCTGGCGGATGGTGTGGTCCTGGGAGAGCACCAAATGCACCAGCGTCTCCATGCGCTCCACGGATGCGCGCTCGGCAGCCCGCGGCGAAGACGAACAGGATGAAGCGGTGGACGACGACGTGGACGAACAGGGTGACGACGGCTGCTGCTGGCGCCGCCGGTTGAGCTTGGCCAGCTTGCGGAAGGCCTTGCGAACCACCCGCCGCTGTTTCTCCTGGGTCATGGCCAGGCTGGGCCGCGCCGGGATCCCCCGAGCCGAGCAGGGGCGCTCCCGACTGAGCACAACGCGTGCCTCGGCGCTGCGGGGGCCCGCGTTGGGTAGCGACGCCTCGCTGCGCACCAGCACAAAGCGCACGTTCTCTTGCTCGTCGCCCCAGGCGGCCCAGAGACGCAAGATGCGCGTCTTGTTGGGCAGGATACGCTCAAAGCCCCGCCACTTCTCCACGATGCAATAGCACTGCGGGGGTCCGCACAGCATGCCTTGCGGCAGCGCCTCGTCGTCGTCCTCGTCGTCCTCGTCCAGGAGTTCCCGCAGCTCCTCCCGGCCTGGCGAGTCGCTGGCCGCCCCTCGCCGCCGGCCCCGCCGCTGCTTCCGCGGCCGCCGGCAGCCGTCCTCCAACAGCACCCGCACCACGTCGGAGCAGGTGGTGCGGCGAGAGAGACCAGACACCAGCTTCTCCTCCTGGCAGATCCACACCGATATCTTCTTCTCCGAAGGATCCATGGCGCAACCGGGACGCAGGTGGCGGGTCGGTCTGGGCCCCGGCGGGGTGGCAGAGGGGGAAGGTGGGGGACGGGCAGCCAAGCAGCTCTGCGACGGTTTAGGAGCCTAGGAGCCTCGAACCGTCGGCACAGGCCCTTCTCGCCGATTGCGCACGGACTCCGTGGCAGCGCTCGGCCCGGACGGCGGGCTTTTCTCCCTGGGCTGTGCGCCCGGGATCCGGCTCTTTCGGCTCTGCCCAAGATTCCCGGGGCCTCCAGGTTTTGCTCCTCCCCACGTGGCTCCTCCCCTGCCCGCCCCCAGCGCCCAGAACCCAGGCCGGAGCGCGGGAGGGGCAGCGCCCAGACCCGCCCCTCGCAGCCTCGCCGCGCGGCGAGCGCACAGTGCAACCCCTTTCTCCCGCTGCCGGAGGCGGGGATCTCGGCCCCTTCAGGGGACGCGCCGCCCTGTTTCGCGTCCGCACGACGGCGGTCTCGGAGACCTTTCTGCTCAAGAGCTGGAGCCCGTGCCTGAGGGCGGGGGAAATCAGCGCTGCGTCTCCCTCTGCCCACTGGCTTCCCTCCTTTGCGTGTAGAGCTAGCTGTACGCACCTTGACTTTCTCGCCTTTCCCGGCCCTCGGTCCTTCAAAGCCGCGCTGTCCGGGAAGTGCCTTTTGCGCGGACCAGAAAACCAAGATGCACAGCGTCTCTAACTGAGCCTCTCCCACCGCAGCGCGTGACCTCCAGCTGGGAGCTGTAAGCGCCGCGTCTAACGCGAAAGGCCTCCAGCCCTCCTCATCAGGAAGCAATATTTACATATTTAAGAAGTAGATAGCCCTGTGTTCCATGAGCCAGTGTAGAGGTGGAGAGGTCTACGCGTTGAGTGGGATCTTCAGAGGCCGCTCCACGTTCCCTGCAGGGTCAATGTCGGTGGCTCCCTATATAGCCTTGGCTTCGCACACCCTTCTTGGCCAGAGGCACCTAATTCTAGCAGGATTTCGGGGCCTAAACCCCAGTGACAAGCTCTTTTCCGCCTTCCACCTTCATAGGAGAACACTACTAGTCAGGACTGTGACAGTTTCTGCCATATCCAGTATTCATATGTGGTCCAGAAAAGAAATAAGTTTCACAGCCCCAGAAATCCAAGACCACGGCATAAATGAACTTTTTTTCATCCTCACGTGTTGGTGAGGATCTGCAAGACTTGCCCTCTGCCCATGTAAGCACAGGTCTGATAAGGTCACTCCCTTACTTTAAGACCTTGGATGGCTGCCATTGCCCCTGGAATAAAGCACTTTTCTTCATTCACTCATTCACTCAGTAAGTACTCATTGAGGAAGCACCAGCTCCAGATACAAATGCTAGCCATTTGGAACTGAACTTATCACCGTCTTGGCCAGCAAGGAGCTCACAATGTACTGAAGACCCCAGCCGAGTCAACGTGTCCAACACAGGGTCTCCTGTGCTGTGATAAGGGAGGTATGAGTTGCTGGGAGAATGCTGGAGTAGTATCCACTGAGCCTAGGAAAGGCAAGGAAGACTTCCCAGGGGAGGTGGCATCTTACCCAAGGCCAAAAGCCCCATTTGGGTCAGCCAAAGGAAAAACAGAAGGAAGAGGCAGGCAGCATTCCAGGCAGAAGGAGCTGTAGTGTGGAAAGTCAAGAAATCGAGAGCATGACAGTTACTCAAGCTACAGGGAGCTGAAGTGAGAGGAGTGTGGAAGAGTGAGGTCAGATGAGTGAGCAGAAGCTGGGTCTGGAAGGGTCTTTAATACCTCGCTTGGGTATTTGAACCTACTCTAAGTGCAGTGAGAAGTGACAGAGTGTGGATTCTGAGTTCAGACTGTCTGAACTCTGACCCCTGAAAATCTGCCCCCTGTCACTTACTAGCTTGGTAACCTTAGGAAAAGTATTTTGCCTTTCTGAGCCTCAGTTTCTTCACCTGTGAAATGGTGATAATAAAAGACCCATCTAATAGGACTCTTACAAGGATCAAATGCTGAGACCTGGCAAGTCTGCCAAGGAAGTTTTGTTGGACGGTTAGAAACAAGGGGGTGCGTTGGTTTTCTAGGGCTATGGAACAAATCACCATAAATTTAGTGGCCTGAACTAACACGCACTTATGAGTTCGTAGTTCTGGAAGTCCGGAGGTCCAGTGTGGCACGGCTGGCTTCTCTGCTCAGGGTGTCCCAAGGCTATAGGCAGGCTGTTGGCTGGGTTGTGTTCTCTTGTGGGGGATTTGGGAGGGAACTCACTTGCAAGTTCACTTCGGTTGTTGGTAGAATGCAGTTCCTTGCAGTTGGAGGAGGGAGGTCCCTGGTTCCTTGCTGGCTGGCTGCTGGAGCTTGCTCTCCACTCCCAGAAGCTTTTCTTAGGTCCTTTCCACACGACCCACTTCATTTCCAAGCTGGCAACAGCATGTTGAATCCTTCGAAAACTCCCAGGCTTTGAGCATCTGTGACTTGCCCTTTACTCGCTGGAGAAACTCCCTGCTTTTAAAGGGCTCACTTCATTAGGTGGATTCACTGGGCTTATTTCTGTTTTAAGGTCAACTGATTAGTTAGCCTTAACTCTATCTGCGGAATTCCTTGTCCTATGCAACATAACGTAGTCCCCGGAGTAACATCAGAGGGGTGGAGATCATAGGGCCATCTTAGACTTCTGCCTACCACAGAATGTAACACCATCATCTGAGTTTGAAAACTCACTCTGTTTGCATTGGAGGTGATAGTGGGGGTAGGGGAGATGAGAGGCAAGGAGGCCCTTTAGAGAACCTGTCCCCTTCCTCCCAGGAGGGGATGGTGGCCTGCACCGAGTGAAGGGGCAGTGAGAGGACTGGACAAAATTGAGCACTGTCAGGGAGGCGGGCCTTGGTAACAGATCAAGGTAGATTTCCCTCTTCCTCGCATGGTCTCGAAGGTCTCTGATAGTCTGGCCCAGCCCACTCCCCCATTCCTCTCTCACAGGTTTGGATATCCCCTCCTCCTTACCCCTTCCCATGTGATGGTTAGAGCTTTGTTATCAGCTGTGATCCTGATTGGATATGAAGCTCTACAAAGGTAGGGATCATATCTGTTTCGCTCATTTTTGAATCCTCTGCAATTAGTACAATGCATGGCACATTCTAGGTTTACCCAGTAGCTGTCAAATAAATACATGCATGAGCAAATGAGTGGATCCTACATTCTAACAAGTCAGCACCTTCCAGATCACCTGACTCCAAATATGTCCATACAGCTGCTTGCCACACAGCTCTACTGAAGTGTCCCCCCACAAACACCCCAAACATTTGTGAAAAAAGATAAGCTGAACCCAAACCTTTCTTCCCGAACCTGCTCTGCCTCCAGAACCTCTGTCTCAGAGAATGAATAGCCCCACCATTCAGCACCGTGAGATCTGAAACTGAGGAACACCCTCCATCACCCACCACTCACCTCCTTTCCTACAAGATATTGAAGTTCTATGAGGGCACGGATTTTGTCTGCTTTGTTTTCTGCACGCAGTAGGCACTTGGCAAATGTTTGTGGAATGGATGGATGAATGAATGATCGCCTTAGATCAGACCCTCTGTACTTCTTCTCTGGAACCTGCACTTTCTTCACTAGTTTCCTTGTCTCTGGTCTTGCCTTTCTCCCATACCCCCTACTGACGAATGTTGGATGGCCCCCACTAACCCCAGCAGAGTCTTGGGATCTGATGTCCGCTCTACCCCCAGCCCATCCATTCTGCACAACCCCCTTGTTCAGGCCGTCCTCTCTGACCCCGCTGGCTAATTCCTTCCCACCCTCCAAGTTTCAGCTGAATGATCACCTCCTCCCAAAAGTCAACAACATCCTCTCCAGGAAATAATCCAAGCAAAACTGTGCTTTGGGATGATTAATTCACATCAGTAGGTGGGAATAATTGAAGTTATGATACACTTTTGTAGGAAGAAGGCGGGGCTGCAAAGGAGGGTAAAGAGTGGACTTAACACTCAGACTGTGGTCCCCTAAACACCTTCATAATCACAGAGAAGATGCCTCCCCGCACATCTTGGACCTTCTGTCTTAATCCTCAGGGTTGCGCTTTCCAGCACGGAAGCTGCCAGACGTAGGTGGCTGCCCAGCCCTTGGAATGTGGTTATCTGAACCGAGATGGGCTGTGAGTGTAAAATACACACTAGATGTCAAAGACTCAGTCCAAAAAAGTTTTAATATCTCATTAAAAATATGCTATATTGACTACCTGTTAAAATGACACTGTCTCAGAAACGTTAGGTTAAATCCTTAAGATTAGTTTCCTTGTTTCTTTTTACTGACTCTTCAGTGTAGCTTCCAGAAATTTAAAAGTGCCCAGGTAGCTCACGTTGTGTTTCCATTGGGCAAAGCTGTCTCTGGAAAGGCCCCGAAACTTGGAGCAGAATGCGTGAGCCTCTCCAGGTGGCGTTACCCTAAGTGTCCCAAACAAGTGAGTATATGTCGTGGGTTATGGCCGTCTCCAGAGAAGGCCATTGCATACCTTCTCTGGATTGGCAGTTGGAATATTTCTTTTTGCTTTATGATGGCCCCTAGGAAAGCTTCTTGCTGCCGCAGAAGCCAGTCCCCTTAGGCAGCCGAAGAAGCCCATTCTTGAGTCTGCCCTGCAGCTGGACCCCATTGAAAGCACACACTGTTGCTTTCTGGACAGCTGCTCAGCATCCCGGCTCATCGACCAGCCCTAACGGAAGAAGTGGCGATTCAGGCAGTGCTCTGAGCCAGAAAAGACACAGGCTTCATAACAGAAGAAAACGTACAAAAAGATATTTATGACCTGGGGGAGGCATTCCTAAAAAGGACACTAAAAAAGCAAAATTCATAAAAGAAGGGGTCTATAAATATGACCACATCCAAATCTGAAGCTTCTGCTTGAAAAAAATACACGAGGACATCATAAAGAACCGAGTAAGTGGCCAAAGAAACATGAAAAAATGGCCAAGCAGACCAGATATTGGAAAGATGCAAATTTCAGTAAAATGAGATGCCCTTTCTTTGTTGGCAGATCAGCAAAATTTTTTAAATTGGCAATAACACTATTGGCAAAGACAAGAGGTACATTCTCTTATACACCACTGGTGTAAATCAGTACACCTATTTTTGAGACAATGTGGTAATATCGATTAAAAAGAAAAAATAGGCATACCCTGTGTCCCAGCGATTCCGCTTTATATTATCTAAGAGAAACGTACGTACGTTCAGGAGGCAGGCACGGGGGTGGGCGCTATACCATTTTTGTTTAAGAAAAACCATGAAGACAATTCAAGTGTCCACCAATAACAGATTGGCTGAAGGGACTGGGAGACACCCATAGTTCGGAAGGCTTGGCAACAGCTAGCACCAGTAAAATAGAAATTTATGCACAGACAATAACATATCTCCAGGATGCATTGTTCTGTGCAAAAGGGAAGTTTCAGAGTGATGTATATGCTGGATCCCATTTCTATTTGAAGACCATGCACATGAAGCACATAGACACATACATAAAACCACCCTGTATGTTTCCCAAGGGTGCAGGTATCTGTACGTGCAGCGTAGAGCTAGGTGTCGAAGGGTACTTACTCACCACCTGCAAGTGGTAGTTCTGTCCTGGAAGAATCAGATATTTGCAGAGGAAGAGGATCAAAGAGGGATTTAGCTTCATCCGTAATGATTCTACAAGAATAATTCAGTCACACATTACCTAATTATGTGATTACAATGTATGAATTTTAAAAAGTGAAAGGCTCAGGTTGGATCAGTGAGTTCTGGTTCCCCTGTAGACCTTTTCTTCACCCGCCAGTGTCTCCTTGCTGTGGATGCAGCCCCGGAAAAGGGGGCTTCTCTGTTCCCTGTAATCTGAAGGAAGTTATATAACCCACTTCTTTATCTCAAGAGTTGTGAAGATCAAACATACTTCTGGGGGCGCCTGGGTGGCTCAGTCAGTTAAGTGTCTGCCTGATTCAGCTCAGGTCACCATCCCAGGGTGATGGGATTGAGCCCCGTGTCCTTGGGCTCCCTGCTCAGTGGGGAGTTGCTTCTCCCTCTCCCCCTATTCAGGCACCCTCTCTCTGTCTCAAATAAATAAATAAAATCTTAAAAAAAAAAAAAAAAGATTAAGTGTACTGTTGGCTGAGGAGGAGTCCAGTCGAGCACCTGGTTTAAAAAATGTGCTTCACCCTTGATCTTTTTTTTGTCTTCTATGCAAGCTGCTTCTTCTTCTTCTTCTTCTTGAAGATTTTATTTATTTGACAGAGAAAGAGAGAGAGACAGCCTAGAGAGGGAACACAAGCAGGGGGAATGGGAGAGGGAGAAGCAGGCTCCCTGCCCAATGTGAGGCTCGATCCCAGGATCCAGGATCCCAGGACCCCAGGACCACACCCTGAGCCTAAGGCAGATGCTTAATAACTGAGCCACCCATGGGCCCTTCTAGGCAAGCTTCTAAGAAGACAACACAGTAGAACTTCTCGCAGTTCTCACAGTGGTGGCAGAGCCCTTTGCTAAGTGTCCTCATGTTGGATCTCAGGGGTGGTGTGTCATTTGACTCTGGTTTTTAATCATTTATCTTCCTTACACCTAAGAGAGGTGAGACATGGCTCACTCATCCATGAGAAACTGAGACCAAGGGGGCAGGGACTGGGCAGTTCCCCAGCTCACAAAGCTTTGTAGGAGCTGGAATTTTGTCTGGAATTTCTACCTGCCCAATCTGTCAGTCACGGTTCATGGCAGCCAGGGAGCACCCCAAACAGGAACTTCCGCCCTTAATTACACTGAGCTGTGCAGAAGTGCAACCGGACCTTACTGCCTGAATCAGTTCCTCTTAATGATTAACCACAGAAAAGAATCTGGCAGATTGTGTTTACAGAAATGTGTGGTCACTCTCAAATGCATTGAGGGGAGTCTGGGAACTGCTACGCTCCACCAATGGAACCCATTCCTCACCAGACTGAGCTGGAGCAGAGAAGCCGGGTGTCATCCTCAGGGACATGAGGTCAAGCAGCCACCTGCTCAGAATTGCCTATGGTGTTTACTAAAATGCAGATTTCTGGGCCTCTCTCTACTCCTATTGAATTGGCCTCTCTGGAGGTAGGCCCAGGAATTTGCATTTAAAGCTATTCCTCCAGGGCATCTGGGTAGCTCAATGGTTAAGCATCTGCCTTCAGCTCAGGTCATGGGATCAAGCCCCCTGCTTCTTCCTCTGCCTGCCAGTCCCCCTGCTTGTGGTCTCTCTTGCTCTTTCTCTCATAAATAAGTAAGATCTTAAAAACAACAACAACAACAACAACAACAACAACAAAACTATCCTCCCTGGGGATTCTTTTTTTTTTTTTTTTGAGATTTTACTTATTTATTTGACAGAGAGAAGACACAGCGAGAGAAGAGGGAACATAAGCACGGGGAGTGGGAGAGGAAGAAGCAGACTTCCTGCTGAGCAGGGAGCCCAATGTGAGGCTTGATCCCAGGACCCTGGGATCAAGACCCAAGCTGAAGGCAGGCACTTAACGACTGAGCCACCCAGGTGCGCCATCCCTGTGGATTCTTATACATACTAAAAGTTGACCTCGACTGCACTAGGAGGAAAAACACAGAGACAAGAATGTGCTTAGCAAGAATGCTCTTTAGCCATCTTGGCTCCATAGATAGTAACGATATATAAAGGACATACATACACAATAGCATGTTGGCAACATATGACAGATGGGAAAGATGCCCCTGGGAAGAGGGAGAAAGGAAGAAACAGGACAGGGTGGGGGAGGAGCCACTCATTCCCTGTACCCTGCAGTCTTGTATCTTTGGTGAAAGCCATGTTATCTGCAGTTGGAAGCCTAGGTTACAAGGTGATAACATAGAAATGTTTAGGTTAGAGAGTCTAAAGTAGCAATGACTTCAGTCATCTGAAAGACATTCTGGTAGATATTTAGCAGTCTCAGTTTTTGTTCCAACAAAACCCACCTAGTTCCTGATTCACAAATCATCCTGGAAATATATGACTTACAGTCAGAATAGAAGTCTCTGGAACAAAACAAGCATGGTTCGCTCAATGGTCTATGACATCACCTTTGAAGACTATGTCAAAAGGGGTTTTGTTTGATTAATTTTCATTATCTGTTGTTACCCAATTAATGAAAGATGATACTATTAATGAGTGTGTGAACGAGACAGTGTCTTCGTTGCCACATCGGAAACATTCCCCAGCCTTTTCACGGTAGAATCGCCCTGACCCAAAGTGTGGCCTTTCTTCATTGTAGAGAGAGACACACTCTTTCTCTCCAACCATCCCTACACCAATTATTATGTGTCAGCCGCTCACCACCCAGGACACAATATGAAGCCTGTGCTTGAGTTACTGCCATTTTATGTGAGCAAAATGCTGGCTTTCTTTTTTCAGTGAAGTCGATTGAGTTGGGAGAAGTTTCAATACCACAGTTCTTGGTTTGAAAGCATGATTGTTTTAGTAGCTGACATCAATGGCGAGGAACTCGCCAGCTCCCTTTAAGAAATAATGTTTAGAAGAAGTTACAATTTGATTAAATGGACACTTGGATACAAATAACTGTCAGACAATGAAACTGTCTTCACAAGGAGATGTTCTTTTCCCCACTGAGGAAGAAATAGAGACATGTTTCCATTGTCACTGTGGCCCTGTCGGGATTGAAAAGGAAGGCTGAGGGACAGATAAGTAAAAATAGGTTACATCTCAGTAACCCAGCAGTCTCTCCCTGCTGGCTGAAGAAGTTCCTCTTTGTCTCACTCCTGAAGCACAGCGTTGTTTTCTTGGATCTGTGCTCCGGGTTAAACCTGGATTAAACTATGGATCCCTTACCTTTGATTCTGTGATTGTAAGACCTACACAGATGCAGACCTAGAACACAATTGAACTGTTAATAGCTTAAATCTCTGTGAACAGGAAAGAAGCCATTTGATCTTCCGAAAGATTGTCTGGTTGCTTTCTCTTTTCTATCTATTGTTAAGCTATAAAATGAAATCCCTGAATTCCCAGTGAGTATTTACTACCTTCGAGGATACACTAAAGAATTTCACAAAACTGTGTCGTGAAAAGTATTTTATCCATATGATTCAGAAATTTCATTTCTCGATTGTGTAGATCCAAAAGGATTGAAGACAGGTCTTGAAAAGATCTATATACACCCATGTTCATAGCAGCTTTATTTATAATAACCAAAACGTGGAAGTAACCCAAATGTCCACTGGCAGATAACGGATAAACCAAATGTAGTATATACCTACAGTTCAGCCTTTTTAAAAATTTTTATTTATTTATTTATTTTTTATAAACATATATTTTTTTCCCCAGGGGTACAGGTCTGTGAATCGCCAGGTTTACACACTTCACCGCACTCACCATAGCACATACCCTCCCCAATGTCCATAATAACCCCACCCCTCCTCTCCCAACCCCCCTCCCCCCAGCAACCCTCAGTTTGTTTTGTGAGATTAAGAGTCACTTATGGTTTAGCTCCCTCCCAATCCCATCTTGCTTCATTTACTCTTCTCCTATCCCCTTAACCCCCATGTTGCATCTCCTCTCCCTCATATCAGGGAGATCATATGATAGTTGTCTTTCTCCGATTGACTTATTTCGCTAAGCATGATACCCTCTAGTTCCATCCACGTCGTCGCAAATGGCAAGATTTCATTTCTTTTGATGGCTGCATAGTATTCCATTGTGTATGTATACCACATCTTCTTTATCCATTCGTCTGTTGATGGACATCTAGGTTCTTTCCATAGTTTGGCTATTGTAGACATTGCTGCTATAAACATTCGGGTGCATGTGCCCCTTAACGCTGACATGCTACAGCATGGATGGATTTTATGAATACTAAGTGAAATAAGCCAGCCATAAAAAAGAAATACTGTAAATGATTCCACTTATACAAGGAACCCAGAGTAGTCAGATTCATAGATAGTAGAAGGGTGCTTACCAAGGGGCTGTGTGGGGGGTATGGGGATGGAGTTTCATTTTGCAAGATGTAAAGAGTTCTGGAGATGAACAGTGGTGAGAATTGCCGCACAGTGTGAATGCATCCAATGCCACTGGGATGTACTCTTAAAAATAGTGAAAATAAGGAGGAGTGCCTGTCTGTTGAGCATCTGACTCTTGATTTTGGCTCAGGTCATGGTCTCAGTGTGGTGAGATCAAGCCCCTCGTCAGGCTCCAGTCTCGGTGTGGAGTCTGCTTGAGATTCTTTCTCTCTCTCTCCCTGTGCCTCGACCCCTCCCCTGCTCTCAATCTCTCTCTCTCTCTCTAGAAATAAATAAAATCTTCAAAAAATTAGCTAAGAATGTAAATTTTATGTTAGGTACATGTTACCAGAACTTAAAAGAATCATTTTCCTAAGTATTTCAGATTTTTATGTCAAAGCTCTTAAGAGAAACCTCCACTTTTTCAAAATGTAAAATGCTTTCCACACGACTTTCAAAATAAATGCAATATTTTGTTAATTCCCTGGGTGTTTCAGGAAACTAAAATTCTCATCACCCTTTATTTGAAAAAAAGCCTTTGTCTTCCTATTGCTGCCATGCCCTTTCCCCTGGCTTGTATAGTCAGATTTTTTAGCCATTTGTGGTCATCTGTGGCTTCATTGGTCTGATCTTTATCAGAAACTGGGGTAATGGTTGTAAGCTCTGGGGAGCTTGAAAAATGATAGCTGGGTGTTGATCAATCCTTATGCTGAGAAGCCTGTAACTGTAAAGCATATTCTTAATAAAAATTAATGTTCTATCTAGTGCACAGAGCTGTGCACAAAATAAATAGCACAAGGCCTGCAGAAGTGCCTGGAAATGGTTGACATGTTATCCTGTAGATATCTGCTTATTAAGCAGTAGCAAGAAACAGAGCTGGATGGATGGACCCAAAGCCATTACTTTTATCCCTGCTTCCTGGAGCACTAGGTTTCTAAGCAGGTATCTTAGAGCAACAGAAGACAAGGCTCTAAATTCCCACTCCTAGGTCACCGAGTGAAGCTCCATTTGTGTATATGTTGTGTATACGTTGTATACACAAATGTTTGAAATCCACTGACCATGAAAGTGTGTTGCTTGACTGTGCACCTTTCTCTCCTTCCTGCTTCCCCACCATTCCGGTTCCACGTGGGAACGCACGCAGTTTTCGGGATGCTGAATCCACCCTCAGCCGTATGGACCTAGTACCACATGATCTAGGCTTGCCCAATCAGCACATTCCATCGCCTGTGGCAGTGATTGGTCCAGGGTAGGGCATGTGACCTCAGGAGGCGTGGTTAGAGGACATCTCAGGACCTCTGCTCATAACGCTCATTGGCACAAAGAGCTTCTCTTTGCGCTGTCCCTGAGTGAGGGCTTGTAGCCCCAGGGAACAGCTGGAAACCCTTTTACCACCAGAGAGATGGCCGAGGGGCTCACCAAGAAAGGAGAGCCAAGAAATGGCGGCTGGGGTTGGGGAGAGGGGGGATATTAGTAGTCCATTAAGGTGTTTGAGCTAGACCCGAAGCTCTTCAGATCTTTTGGGGCTTTTTCAATGACATGAGCCAGTAATTTCCCTTTATAATTTAAGCCAGTATGAGGCACCTCTTCTGCTACTTGGAACCCAAAATATCCCGATACGTCATCCACCCATGTGAGCTGGCCCCTTCATTTTGCAGAGCGGGAAACGAAGTCCTTCCAATGCTACGTGGTTAGTTAGGAGGCATGACAGTCCCAGTCCCAGGCCTATGTAAATGTCACCCTCTGGAGTGACTCATTTAGGAAGAACCGGTTCACATACCACTGCACAGGTTGATTCAGAGGGTCTTTCTGTCAGAGCATACAGTGTGGCACAGAAACGGCAGTGACAAATGGTCAACTTCTCTTTCTGAGGAGATAGGGTACCAGGAAAGAAGAGAAGTTATCAAACTGCAGAAACAGAAGCCACGTTCTAGCGGCTGCTTTGAAGACACGATCATTGTGCATATACCTTAGCGGTGTGGTAGCCAAAGCCCCCAGAAGTGATGTGCCAGATGATGGCCAAGATGGTGGCCCTCACATGGGGTTATTCAAGATATTCAAAAGGCAAGAGGCTGAATCTGGTGACAAATCATTCCATGGGAAAACAAAGGAAAATGAGGAAGTGATGTAGTGGAAATTAGTGCAAATTAGGGATTTAGAAGAGCTGAGCCATATTTGTCTCATTTCCTTATCTGAGGAATATCTATGACTTTCAGTTGTCTAGGAATGAATCTTTGTTTATAAAAGGCAAGGAGGCAGATTTAGGGTTCAGTGAGAGGTGGGGGTATTTGGGGGCTGAAGAAAGCCAGTGTGTGAATGAAAGACTTCACCAGAGGAGACAAGAGGCATTGTCCAAGGAACAGCACTGCGGGTGCCCTGGGAGGCTGAGATGTTAGAACTTCTCCATTGGAGCAGACTGTGGGTTTATCTGAACATGAGGGAAGGGGGCCATGTTCAAGAATGCACACCAGTGGGTTTGAAGACACACTTTAGACAAATTAAAGACTAGATATTTGCAGAGAGTTTAGTATGATCTCTGGATCCCGGAGCTCTGATTCCCAGCTCTGGTTGCATCCAGAATCACCTGGGAGTTTTCAGACCTAACAATGCACAGACCCCTCTCCTAAAGGTTTGGTTCAATTGTCAACTCAGGTGTCAGTATTTTCAAAAAGACCTCCCAGTGGCTCTAAGGTGTCACCAACATTAAAAATCTGACTCTATGGGGGTGCCTGGGTGGCTCAGTGGTTTAGCCTCTGCCTTCATCTCAGGTCATGATCCCAGGGTCCTGGGATCAAACCCCACATCGGGCTCTCTGCTCAGCAGGGAGCCTGCTTCCCCCTGCCTGTCTACTTGTGATCTCCATCTGTCAAATAAATAAATAAAGTCTTTAAAAAAAAATCCGACTCTATGAATAAGTCAACATAGATAAATCTTCAGGTTCCCATGGTTGAACTATGAAATTTTGAAGGAACTCAATAGAGGTATTTGGAGATTATTCATGCATACCATGTGCCTCCCCAATTTCTGACCCGGCCCTAGTCTCAGGGCCTGGCAGATTGCCGGGGTGACTTCCATCCATGAATGGGTCCCTCGAGGGGCTGGGAAGTGTATCCAGGAAGCTGTACTGGGTCAGCCCTGAATAAGGATGAAATCTCCGCACCTGAGTGGCCTGATACTGTGGGGCAGGAGAAACCACACTGGGGGCGGGGAGCTGGGGCCATGTGAAGAGCAAATGTTAGTTGTCCAAGTCCTGCCTTTCACTCTTCACTATGCGACTCCCCCAGCCTGTAATCCTGGACAGTGGCTTCACCTCTCTGGGTCAGAGCTCTGTCACCTGCCGACTTTAGTCTTAAAGTTGCCGCTACACTCGTGACTCTCTGATTCTAACTCCATTTCTGAGGACCCTGCCAATTTGAGGTCTCGGGGTCACTTGAGTTTCTGGCTTTGGGGGCAAAAGGGTGAGGGAAGAGGAAAGTGTAATATGGAAGAAGGCTGAAAAGGGGACAAAGGTTATTTGAGCTTTTAAGAGACTTCAACAAAGTTCTATACCCATGGTATTAAAGCGATTCTAAATTGTATTTGGTTCTGGATAGAGAATGGAATTAAACTGAAGAAGAAACAGTGAAACTGAATGAGCACTTCTCTGGTTAAAAAAAAAAAAAAAACAATGTAATAATGACAATAGTAATAATGGTTATTTATTTAGCACGTGGCAGTTTACAAAGTACTTTCACATATTAATAACTACTATATAGTACTTTACAGTAAAAGATACTTTTCAGGGTTATTTTTTTTTAAAGATTTTATTTATTTATTTGACAGACAGAGATCACAAGTAGGCAGAGAGGCAGGCAGAGAGAGAGGAGGAAGCAGGCTCCCCGCCAAGCAGGGAGCCCAATGCGGGGCTCGATCCCAGGACCCTGGGATCATGACCTGAGACGAAGGCAGAGGCTTTAACCCACTGAGCCACCCAGGCGCCCCACTTTTCAGGGTTTTTAACCCATTGTTGTAGGAGCTGGTACTGGCCTGAAGGGTAAACAGTAATACAGTTTTATGCATCTGCCTAACAAAATGCAACTATCCTTTGTACAAACAAAGACACACTTACCTCTCCCAGAGGATAAAGAAACAAAACTCTAAAAGTAAAGGTGCCCACCCCTGGATGACAGGCACAGTATGTATCCTGGGTGACGTGAATATCAGTCCCATCCGAATGTTCTGCAGCCAAAGACTAAACTTTAAGTTTCACTACTACCACCAATACATAGTAAGGATTTTATTTGTTTATTTTATTTGAGAGAGAGAGAGAGAGAGAGAGAGCGCATAAGCAGGGAGAGGGGCCGAGGGAGAGGGAGAAAATCCTAAGCAGAGTCCACGCCCAGCTCAGGGCCTGATGCAGGGCTCGATCTCATGAACCCCAGATCATGACCTGAGTGAAACCAGGAGTCAAACGCTCAAAGAACTGAGCCACCCAGTGCCCCCTACATTATAAATATAAGGGAAGGAAGAGAGAGAAAGAGAGAGGAAAGAAATAAGGGTGTGTATGTATAGATGTGTACCTAGCATGTAAGGAAGAAATCGTGCATAGTGGTGACAGTCCTTGTTTCTGTAGCTGGTAACTAGGCAGAATTGATATTTATAACTTCCTTCCTCTGCTGTGCACTCCATGTTTCCTTCCTGTGCCCCCAGGCGGGATATTAGCTGGTGTGGGTTCTTTACGTGGTAGAGTGGTCTCAACTTTTCCTTTCTACAGGGTCTGAATCTTCAGTGGTTCTGCCTGTTTTTCCACTAAGTATTGCTTTTGGACGTGGAGGTACTAAGAGGTGCCCCAAGAATCCCAGGGTTTCAGACATGGTTCTCTCTGCCTCACTGTTATAGCAGCCAACCAACTTCTCCTTAGTTCCTAGAACCCACCACCCCAGCAGGGAGAGTTACTCCTTTCTTTGCCTTTCAGTTTAGTGACCCGATGAGCCCATGATGGTTGACTTCAATGGAACCTGTTGTATCTCTTGGTGGAAGCATTCTTTCCTGGGGTACTCAGACCTCCAAAACAGCAGAACAAAGTTCTGTAAGTGCTCCTACCCCTGGATACTTGGACCTGTGTATTTTATCTGTGGGGAGAACAAAAAGATATATTGGTTGCTGATTCAGTGTATGCCACACCCTGTAAAATGGAACCCTAAACTTTCACGATGGTGTTTCCCATTTGTTGCCAGAGATAGGTTTTCAGTAAGCTGTTCCACCATCTAACCGGCCTGCTGCTCCTTATGAGGTAAGAACAGTAGACCCCATGAGCACAGGTCACTTCTTTTGCTGTGAAATGTGTTCCTTGATCAGAAGGAATGATGTGGGGAAAACCATGACAGTGAATAATGTATTCTGTAAGTCTATGGAGTGAAGATTTATAGCTTAGTATTGGCTATAATTTTAACAACTGGAAGGCATCACCACTGCTGGGCCTGAAAGGGCAAGGGGAAGAAACAGTGTTTCTGGGCGAGGTGAGAGCTAGAGACAGGGAGGAGACAAGCCCCACCCACCCCAGTAGGAGCTGTGGCCATGGAGGGACCCAGCTATTGCCAGAGGTACAGCACCTAAACAGAGAGGAAGCAGGAAAAAAAATACTCCAACCTCATCTTCTCCTGCCCCTTGATCTCTAGCCAGTGCTTCCCTTTGTCTAAACCCAAAGGAAACCAGAAAGCAAAAGGCTGCAGTGATGCCTTCCAAAGGAGTTAGGCATCCAGGGCCCAGAGCAGGGCAAAGAAAGGCAAATAGTGGACTTTGAGTGATGGGGGTAGGGGCGTGTGTAACCAACACATAGAAAGAATTATTTAGGCAAAAGAAATCTGGAAGGGATCTCTTGCAGTGTTGAAGTCCTACATAGAAAATGGAATGCTTTAGGATCCTAGTTAGTATGCTCATTTCTTCTTTTGGTGGTAATAAATTATCAGAGAGATGGCATGGCATAGAGTCTGGCATGAAAATAGAGCTCAATCATTGGTCATTAACGACAAGACTGTAATTTAAGTAAGGAAGAAGAAACATGCATATCCAAAAAATAAGATAATAATGATATGAAATGACACTGTGGTTCTAAGGAGGCAGGTTCTCCCTGTCTTCTCAATACGAGTGTCCTATGCACCCAAGATAGTTTATCTTGAGCAGTGGGCAATCACTCAAGGCTGATACATGAATAATAAAAGTGGCATGAAAACAATTCTAAAGTGAGAGGGAAGAGGTCTGGAGCAGCTGACCACACATGGGCTGGAGTTAACAAACATGCCAAACCTGGAATTTCAATCCAAGGAGGTACACATCATGTCCCTCACATCCTTGGGATGTGGGGGAATGGAATTACAGCTTAATATTATTAGAGAAGTCTGAGCCTGTTCAAGGTGAAAGAGTGAAGGAAGGGGACGGACAGAGAGCCCCTGCAAGTGAAAATCTGAACACACCTGTTTCTGAGAGTGAGTACCCAGATGGAGGAGCCAGGTAAGAGCATGGGAGGGCTATGTGGGGGTACCTTGGGACCACCGGCTTGAGGAGGCTGTGAAATGAGATTGCCTTAATGATAGCTAATATCTATTAAATGTTTACTATAAACCAGCTGGTTTCCACAAACCATCTTTTTTAGATCCAACCTCAACCTCATAAGACTAATACTATCATGCATATTTTAGAGATGTGGAAATCAGGGCTTAGAGAGGCTGAGTAACTTACTTGTGACAACACAAGCTAATATATGGTGGAAGCAGGATTTGAACCTGGCTCTTTTTAAGTCTATGCTCTTAATTACTTCTTGCGATAACCAGAGTACAAGATGTTCCCCAATGATCCTGGCCTCCTGGTACTCATACTCTGTGTTTTTCCCCTCACCACTGTTTGTGTGACCAAGAGAATACAATAAAAGTAGAGGCATCTGGCTGACTCGGTTGGTGGAGCACGTGACTTCTGATCTTGGGATTGTGAGTTCAAGCCCCATGTTGGGCATAAAGATTACATTAAATTTTTTTTTTTAAAAATTATATGATAAAAGTAATGGTATGACACCTCCAAGTCTAGATCATAAAATGCATTGCAGTTTCTGCCTCTTTCCCTTGAATCACTCACTCTGGGGAAGGCAGCTGCCATGTTGTGACAAAAGGCCCAGCTGATGAGGAACTGAGACTTCCAACCAACACTGAGCAAGGAGGTAAGGCTTTGTGCTAAGCCATATGGGTGAGCTTGGAAGTCAATCTTCCAGCCCCAGTCAAGCCTTCAGATGATGGTATCTGTGATGTCATGCAACCTTATGAAATACTGTAACCCAGAGCCACCCAGCCAAACCACTCCCAAATTTCTGCCCCACAGAAACTGTGAGCTAATAAATGCCTGTTGTTTTAAGCCACTACATTTTTAGGCAATTCGTTACACAGAAATAGGTGATTCATATAAGATTATAGTAGCAACACTAGCTCAGAAGCCTCCTATCTTTCTCAAAATTCTGAAGTTTCTCATCGGGCCTTGAGAGACAAGTAGGAATTCATCTGGAAAGAAGGGCCACCAACAGTGTGTGCAAAAATTAGAACAATGCAGCACTTGAGAACTTGTGAATAGTGTGGTTCCACCCATGAAAAGAATATGTTTAGGGTCAGAAAGCCATGGGTGGGTAGGCTGTCAGGGGCTAGATTATGAGGGTGTTGTTTATGTCATCATAAGATGTCTGGACTCTATCCTATAGGTAATAAGGAGCTGCTGACCAATAACATTAACGGGCCAAGGCATTGAGAAGGATAGATTTTTTTTTTTAATGATGTAAGGAAAATATATGACCCAATTTTTAAAAGAGCAAAGATCTAAAGTTATTTCACTAAAGAATACACAGGGATGACAGGCAAATAGGCATATGAAAAAAATAAGCTGCATTAGCCACTAGGGAAATGCAAATTAAAATCACAGTTAGGTGCCAATACACACCTATTAGATGACCGAAGTTTTTAGAAAGTGTTTTAAAGTCTGAAATGCAAGTGCTGGCAATAATGTGGAGAAATCGGCAGTCTCCTACAGCAACTGCACTCACAGGTATTTACCCAAGGTAAATGAGAAGTTATGCTCACACAAAACCCTGCACATAATGTATATAATGGCTTTATTCATAATCACCAAAAACAGGAAGCAGCCCCTGTGTCCTTCATCTGAGGCACAGATAAAGCAACAGCAGTAGTTCTGTGCACACAGAGACAAAGAAGAGGAATGTACGGATTCCCACAACAGTAGGGTCAAGAACCAAATGAAGTCCAATTAATATGGTTTATAGATCTGAAGTTGCCAAATGATCCTGTCTTTTTTGAAAAATCCGTATTTAACTCCTTAATAGACATGATGACTATGTATTTATTCTCGCACGGTTGTCCTACGACTGGTAGACACAATCCATGTTTGATGAGTGGGGCACAAGTTCTAGAGCTGCTCTTCCCCATTTCTGACATACAGCATAAAATGCAATACAAATGCTTAGGATTTTCTGTCATTCCAGTATGTATCTATATAATCAATATGTGGTTTGCCGGGTGTGTACATGTGAGTGTGCACTGAAATGATTTCTGGAAGCATTCCTTTATCACTGTAGGTGAACAACCACAAATGCAAAGGATTTGTATTCAATCAGACCTAATAATGGCTTATGTGTTTTCCTTAGTTTTTGAATATTGACTACTCTCAGTTGTTAAAATTTCTTTATCATATATCCCAAGTTCTGCTCATGATGCTACACATAAGAAAAACCAGAAGTCATTTGAAATCTAATATTTACTCCACAATTCCCTCCCTCTCTGCCCCCCCTACAAAATGATAGGAGACCAGAGGGATACTTATTAGGAGGCTTACTACACTCTCCTGGTGGGAGATGCGGGCAGCCTGGAGCTGGGCAGGGATGTGGGGGGTGGGGAGAGGAAGTAACAATACGGAATGAAATCGGCAGAAAAACTGGGGGCTCTATGGAAGGCTTGTGTGGAACAGAGATAGAGGGTAGTCCTGGCACCACAGACACCAATTTGTTAATCCTTTTATTCTCGAGATAGAAGAAAAGACCTGGAATGAATACTCCAGAAGAATCTATAAAGAAAATCCATAAAGAAAATAGTTTTTTTTTTTTTTCTTTTCTGCACAGGGGGGATGTTTAAGCTCTCCTCACTATGGGTTTTCAAGTATGAAAGACTTCTTGCACGCTGTCGAGGTCAGTGGACGGCAGAGACCAGGATAAGAGGGAAGGGGCTCAGCCTACAACAGAGCTCGGGCTTCACCTGAGGTTTCTGTACCCTGAGGGCTGCCAGGCACCTGGAGAGGAGAAGGAGTTTCTGGAAAGCTACAGCAACACAGACACGGTGGCCTCTTGGGGAGAACAACTGTCCGAAGGAGGCTCCCCTTGGGTCCCTCCACCACTCTGGTGTCTGGGGTCTGTAGGTAGACAGAGCTCTCCCCAATCTTGGACTTGGACTTGGAGGGGAGCCATCCTCTGGCCACCGCCAGCAGAAGGCTGTTCCCACACCAGGGCTGCCTCCTGTGATTCCCAGCGCTCTTTTGCCTTCTCAAGTTCCTTTGTCAACAGTCTCCAGGAAGCGTTCCAGGCTGCTGCAGGGCGGAGATGAATGCAAGCTCCCTCTTTATTTGTGCCTGCTTAACCATTGCCTTGATCACCACTCCAGCGCTGTCTTTGTTTTGAAAGGTTACCTGTGGGAAAACTGCCCTTTCTGTGTTGAAATTCACAGCGAGGCAGAGGGAGTCCATTGATAAGCGGAACCTTAAAACTCACTTTGAGCAAGAACTTTGCCCCAGCCTGTGTGAGTGAGCCATGGGGGAGTCAGATGGAGTGATAGCAGCTATCATCACAGGGTAAGACATTTCTAAAAACATTCTGACACCTCTGTATGCTCACTCCCCTCCCCCTGGGCCTGTAAGACAGACTCAGCTGCCAAAATAGTCAGCTCAAAAGAAACTGAAGCTTAAAAAGAAAAGAAAACCTTTTGGATTCAGCAGAGGTGGTGCGGCAGGTGTAAAACACAGGGGGAAGGTAGGATGGGCCCCCTCGCCTCTCCCTCTAGATCTTTTTCCATAGCGTTGATCACTTGACATTTATTGTATCTATGTATGTGTCTCTATCGTTGTCTGTCTCCTCTCCTAAAATGAGAACTCCTTGGGAGCAGAGCTACATTCAGTCCCGTTCATCACTGCATCTCTGGAGCCTTGATCGGAAGCAGGCATTCAGTAACTATCCATTGACTGCATGGGCGAATGAATGAAGGTGACCCCAAAGGTGGACTTGGGAAAGTGAGCCTGGACAGAGGTTTTCTGCCTCGGCTCCATCCGGCCCATGTCGCTGGGATGCATTTACCTCATTTTGTCATCGCAGGTAAAGACGCATCTGGGAAACAAACATCCCTGAGAACCATAGCCATCTGGAGCTGCTGGCTAGGGGTTAACAGCCATTCCTATCTGACCCAGATACCAGCCCTAGGGCTTCCCAAGGACAGGGCACTATGATCCCCAGCACTGAAGACAAGGGCATTCAAAGCAAGGGGATATTTGAGAGTAGGATGGCCTTGATGAGTCCACGCGGGCCTGGGCTGAGGACCAGAGGGGAAAGCGCCAGCCGTCAGAGCAGGCTGGTGGAGGAGTGCCCAGTGGGAACTGTACCTACTTATTCATGAGTGCTTCCGACCATTGGGCTCGAGCCTGGGAAAGAAAATACAATTTGTTTCTCCTTCTCCGTCTTCTACATTAAGGGATGTAGAAGTCCCAGGCTCTGCAGTCCTGGAACTTGGGTCAGATGGAGCTTCTTCATTCATTTCCTTACAAACTCATTTAGCCAATGGTTACTGAGCACAAATGAGTGCTGGAAAATGTGACTTTGTGTCCTCAAGAGGTTTAACTTGTGAATTCCAAAAGCTTTTGTGATCTACTGGGTAAAACTTGGCCTTCTAAGAAGATGACATTCTGACAGTTGAATCTCTCATTCAAGTTCCTGTGTGGAACACTTGCCATCGTAAGACTGGGATTTGCCTGCCTTACCTTACACTGTTAACAACTCCTTTCCCAGGCTGGTTGCATGCTCGTTGTGGAGAGGCTACAGGCTAAGCACCCCAGGACACATCCTCGCCACTTGGGGGTCTCATTTTGCTGCCTTTGTAGTTGCTTTGTTTGTTCGTCTCTGCCATTTCCTGTGTGATTGTTTCCTTGGCTGTTCTAGCATTTTGACTGTGGGCTGACATTGAGGGAAGTTTATGGGATTTCCATGTAGCCTGGGTTGTAAGTGTGTCTTCAGAGTGGTTTTTGCACTTGCACTTGCTTTTGCCATCCTTATACCAGCTCAGGATGCTCCTTGTGTTGGATTACTAGGGACTCTCTGGCACTCAGATGATATAAATTTGAGCCTCAAACCCTGGTGCGTATAACCCTTTAGTACAATTGGTTTCTGGTTACAATTTCTCAAAAGGCATTTTTTTTTTTCCTTACCCAAAGCCCATTACAGGGAGGCTGAATTTTCCAGAATGTGCCCTTAAAAGATATTGGATCTCTGTGGGATCCTCATCCAGAGCCTTGTCTTGGTCCCTGAATGGGCAGTGGAACCCAAACTTGACAACTCTACCTCCAAGGATTGCTAAAGTATCAGATACCACTTGAAACTCCTTTTTTTTTTTTTTTTTTAATTTTTTGGCTTTCACTTCATTTCTGGTCCTTCGTTTTTCCTTTTGCAAAAGTATATTGCAGAAATGGGTATCTATATCCAACCCATGACGGTGCTCTAATCATTCATAATTCTCAATAGACGTACTGTTTCAAAACTCAATCAATAGATTCTCAAAATGTACTATGTATAAGGGTCCCTATGGGACACACAGAGGGAAAAAATACTGAGCCACACACTCTCAGGAAGTTGCATGTAGGTTGTCTTATCTGATTCTCACAGCAATCTTATGAGATCATTGTTATCCCCATTTCACAGATGAGGAAACAGAGGCAGATCCAGTGCCTTGCTCAGAGTCACATACCTAGTCAATAGGAGAATCAGCATTAAACTCATATCTGTCTGACTGCAAAGTCTATGCTCTCCCATTATGTCAGGCTGAGGGCTCATAAGAGAGAAAATAGGCCCAGAAAATGGCTAAATATGATATAAAACTAGAAAAATAAAACACTAAAAACCACATTGCAAGAGTTGTTCCAAGGAGGTTAGGACATAATTGCTGGTGGTATGGGGGTGGAGGGCTATGCCTTCAGAGAGGCCCTAGCAGGCTGGCAGGGGAAGACACTGTCTCAGTGGAGAAATGGAAAAGCACGTTCCTGACAAAGGGGAGAGCAAAGAAGAGGCCCGGAGGTGAAAAAGCACATACCTGTTGTGGTCTCCCTGAGCAGACAGTGCATAGTTGTGCAGAAGGATGGCTGGGTTGTAAGACAGCAGACATTTGAGGACAAGTATGGAGGGTCTTGATTGCTAACAGATTTGGACCATATTGGGCAGGTAATAAAGAGCCTTTGAAGGCTTTTAGCTGGAGAAGAGGTAGCTAAGGCAGTGGTTGAGGACCATGTAAGGGGAAGTCATGTACAAGACTGGCTGGGAAGGAATGGAGAAAGGAGAGAAACTAGTGGGTCTGGATTAATAGGGAACAGTGAAAAGCAAATGGAAAGGATGGATAAATGGGCATTTCTCCCACTAAGGGTGCCAAGGCCAGTTGTTCTCAATTAAGCACCAATTCAATGGGAATTTGAGCTATTATCAGGGTATATAGCACTGCCACGTTCTGTGGGCTCAGCCCCAGCCAGACCACTGCAGCTGAGTCCCTGGGGTCAGAGCTGGTCCAGTGAGCAATTAGCCAAAGTTACCGGGAGAAATGTCAGTGTAGGCTACATCCTGGGAATCACACACTGAATGTCAATGCTGGGAACTTCTGAGTTCGACCTCTAAGTTTATGGGTGAGTATGACCCAGGGATAGAAGGCAAAGAAAAAAAGTACAAAAAGAGGTACTGACATAAACAAATCAGTCTAGAAGCCATAAGTGGAAACTGAGGCTTGTTTTAATTGGTCTTAGGTTGCCTAGGACATTGGGTGTCTGTTTAGTTGAAAGATATAAGGCCAGAGTGAGCCGCTCTAACACATGAACTAGACGGGAATATAGAGAACGCATCCCCTTCTCTAAACTTCCATGTCTCTGTCATGGCCATTGCTGCAACACATTGTGGTTGCCCAGCTCTATATCTGCCTTCCTCACTAGACTATGTGCTCTCTGCGGCAGGGTCTGGGTCCTATTTATCTATATTCCTGGCACCTGGCACAAAGGCTAGCACAGAGTAGATGCCCAAGTAAGAGTTAACGATGGTTTGGACCAGGGTAGGAGCAGAGGTTCTGGGGAGGACTGGTCAGTTTTTAAATACATTTTGAAGGTAAAACCAAATGCAGTTTCCTCACTGTGTAGATGTGGAATATGCAAGCAAGAGTGGAGTAAAGAATGAAACACGGTTTTTGGCTTAGGAAACAGGAAGGATAAAGTTAGAATCATCTAAGATGGAGAAAGCCACAAGTAGAACAGGTTTCGGTGAAAAAATCAGGGGGCAAGTTTGCGCATGCCGATTTCGCGTGTCCATCAGACATCCAAGTAGAGATGTCAAGTGATGGCTGGTTATTCAAGTTTGAAATCTGAGAGAGGTTTGGACCAAAACTATAAATTTGGGAGTCATCTGCATCAAGATGATATGAAAACACTTGAACATGGGCATTATCACCAGAGGAGTGTAGACAGAGAAAGAAGAGGTCCAAGGTCTGAGCTCTGGAATACAGCCACACTGAAAATCCAGGGAGAAGAGAACACACTAGCAAGTAAGACTGATACAGAGCAACCCAGGAGATTGAGGAACATAAGACAATCCCATTAAACAAACTAACAACAACAACAACAACAATGAAAACAAATGAGAGGAAGGGGAGTCCTGAGTCTAGTTGAGAAAGCACATCAAGGAGAAGGGAGACATCAAGTGTGTCAAATGCTGCTACTGAGTCAAGTAAGATGAAGAGTGAGAGCTGGCCGTTGAGTTTGTTTTGTTTTTGTTTATTTTTTAAAAAGATCTTACCTATTAGAGAGAGAGAGAACAAGAGAGCGAGAGTGAGAGAGTATAAGCAGAGAGGGGCAGAGGGAGAGGGAGAAGCAGACTCCATGCTGAGCAGGGCTCAACGCCAGGACCCTGGGATCATGACCCAAGCCAAAGGCAGACACTTAACCAACTGAATCACCCAGGTACCCCTGCCTACTGGGTTTGGCCCATGGAGGAACACGTGGTCTTGTGTGGAAGAGAGATGTGGAACAAAGCCCCTGTCATGTGGAGAATGCTTGTCACCATGAGGAGACTCAGGTGGTTTGGGGGGGCCCAACACCTGGGTGGGGAGAGTGAGAGAGAACAGGAGGAGTGGTGTTAGAGGACAAGTATGGACATCTCATTACAGTAGTGCTGGAAGGAGAAGCAAAAAGATGGGGCCATAGCTGGTGGGGGAAATGGGGTCAAGAGGTGGCATCTGTTTGTTCATTTGTTCATCTGTTTGTTAAGATGAAAAAAATCCCATGCTGTTTTCATACTGATCCAGTACAACTGAAAAAGGTTATGTTCTTAGACCTGAGGTCAGATCTCCAGTCCCCCTTTTTCTAGTAATGACTCTGTTATGAACTGAATATTGTGTACCTCCCAGACTGGCATGTAGAAACTCTGTCCCCACTGTGATGGAACTAGGAGGTGGGGCCTTTGGGAAGTGATTCGCATTAGATGAGGTCCTCAGGGTAGAGTCCCCCATGATCGGGATCCGTGTTCTTACAAGAGTCCTTAGAGAGCTTGCTTCCTCTCTCTGCTCTCCGGAAGGGAAGACATGGTGAGAAGTCAGAAGTCCGCAACCCAGTCGAGGGCTCTCACTGGAACCAGTTCACAGAGACCCCCAGCCTCCCAAACCACGAGGAAGAAGTTTCTGTTGTTTCAGGCCCCCAGTCTGTGGCATTTGTTACAGCAGCACGAACAGACTAAGACGGACTCTCCTGAGGCTTTTCCACTTTCTGAGCTCCTGGAGGGTGAAGACTAAACGTCTTTCCCCAGTTCCTGACAACAGATAAATAGTAGACATGCCTCACTGTTTATCGAGTAAATGCCTGTGCCTAAAATACTCTAACTTTCTTAGGCCACAGGTCCATCTGTTAAATGAAGGTAATAGCACCAGCATCAGAGGGCTGAATAAAAGAAGGCATATGCCTCGCACAGAAATGGACCTGGTACTTAGTAGATGCTTAGTGAATGTGACTTATATTATTAGTTCAGTGCCTTCATTTCACAGAGCAGGCATCTGAGGCCCAGAAAATAGTTGGCTCAAGATGGCACAGCGAGTGGCAGAGCTAACAGTCTTCAGATTCACAGTCCTTAACTCTTCCCGCATTAACCAGAGGAATCCCCCACAATGCACAAAGAAATGGATGTGACTGTGTTCGGGTTGGACCGAAGAGAAACCCAGATCCTAGGACTTTGTGGCAGCTCTGCAATCCCCCTATGCCTGCATGAACCAACACAGGCCTCCCTGCCTAATTTTTCCAGCATTTTCAGCCAAGGCTAGCCTCACACAATGCTCTGTATTTTTCTCATAGCTTTTTCTTGTTTTATCAGAATTCTGGTTTAAACGTGTTGGGTGGCAATTCTTGTTCTTCTCTTCAGGCCCAAGTCAAGGGACAAAGCTATGCTACATACCTGCTTTGTTCATTAGTAGTCATGATATAATTATCAACCCAGATAGCTGTTACCATTCGTTACCAGGAAATAATACAGATGTAGACCCAAAATATGTTTCTAGGCAATATTAATATAAAATTTAATGACCTTGGAAACAGCCTCTCTCACCATACTTGCAAGAGATGAATAGCGTGTCCTTGCCAGGATGAATGAAGAATGTTTACTTTCGTCAACCTTTATTAGGGGAGTACTATATGCTGCTACGCCTTTAACAAGACAGTAAATCTCCAGCCCAGTTTATAGTCTGTCTTTCATCCAAAGACCTCAAAGTAACTTTGCTAACACTGTGTCATTATTCATCATCCAACTTGCCCAGAGAGGCAAGAGGTAGTTGTTTCAGAGGGAGAAACTGAGGATTTGAGAAGGTTCTATGATTTGACTACTTAGGGTCATGAGCAGGGTCAGAGGAAAGAGCTGGGCACAGAGCCCAGATTCCTTTCTCTCAGACCAAGGACACAGCCTTCCCCCAGAGCTCTCTAAACTTTTTTTTTTTTAAATAGAAAATACAATTTTCTACCTTGATCTATTAAGCAGAAATGAACTGTAAACTCTTCTTCAATCACTTGGGGGGAGGGGAAACAAAGCTTATTTTTGAAGTTACTTCAAGTCATAAAATGCTTGATTCACTATTCCAAATAATCACATTGAAATAAGTAAATAACTTTGTAATCATAATGATAGCTTGGCTTTAAATGGTGCCTGCACTCTGCAAAGCACCACAGTCCACAGGCTTGTGAATCCCTTCAGTCGCTGGGGCGGCCCCTCTTAGGGACTTCAGGCATCCCACCCGCCTGTCCTCCCCTTCCCTGCTTCCTCTGCTCACACTCCCTTCCCTCAAACTCTTTCTTCTTAGGCACCCAGAGCTCTCAAGGTAAGAGGAGCTCCTTGCTTTTGCTGGATATGAAAAAGAGACTTCCAGGCCCTCAGGAATAGGCTTGGAATTCTGGAATAGAATGGGATTCTCCAAGAGTTTCTTAGTAGGAGTGAGTCTAGAGCTGGTCTTGCTTGGAGGTAAAGGATCAAAGTTACAAAGACTGACAGGAGTTAGCAGTCCTCTAAAGATCCCTTCACCTGCCCCCCCCCCACCGTATATTTACACTGGGATTTTATAACTTGTCTGGCCAAGAGAAGGAAAGGCGGTTGAGAACTCTATTCTTCCTCCACCTCTCCCTTAACGTGCTGAGGGACTTTGAAGGTCATACGTTCCAGGTTGCCATGACAGAAATCTAAGCGTGTGGCACTGGCTTAGCAGCCAGTCTGGCAATCCATGACACACAGTGGCAGAAACTGAGGGAAGCTGGGCCTGCAGACTTGAAAAGCAGACCACAAGCCAGCCGAATTTAGAAGTGGGAGGCAGGGGCTGGCCAACTTTTGATAAAGACCCAGGTGATGAATATGTTCAGCTTTACAGGCCTTGTGGTTTCTTTTGTAACTACTCAGCTCTACCAGTGTAGCATGAAACCAGTCATAGAGAATATGTAAACAAGTGAGCACAGCTATGTTCCAATAAACTTTATTTACAAAAACAGGAAGTGTGTTAAATACGGCCTATTTGCCAACTCCTGGTCTAAGGAAAAAGTATGGATAAGAGAATGTTAAGTTTGCATTGTCTTTGTAACTGAAGTTAAAGAAAAAGGTCAAAATTTGGGAACTCAACTTGCCATAACATTTAAGTGGGCTAGGAATGCTGTCTGGCCCCCAAAGCCCATCAGGAGAAGGAAGATAAATGAACAAGGAGGAAGCTTCTGGAGAGCAGGGCAGGGGCAGGGATGAGAGAGTTAACAACTGAATAAAACCCTGAAAAGAATGAAGCACAAGCTAGGTGGATCCATGGGGGAGGAACAGAATTACAAGCAAGTACAAAGGCCCTGAGGCAGGAGTGTGCCTCAGACCTTCAAGAAACCACACAGATGTCAGTGCGGCTGAAGCAGAGGAAATGCGGGGTGCAGGGGTGGTAAGAGATGCCATCAGAGAGGGAGAGCAGATGGGCATGGGGATCCTAGAGGATAAATCACAGAGGAACTTGCAAGTAATTTTGAAGATGGTGACTCTTCTCAGTGAGTTGGGAAGCCATAGAGGGTGTTGAGAGTGTGAATAGGAACACTCTCTGACTTATGTTTTTAAGTGGATCATTCTGGTTGCTGGGTTATTAAAAAAAAAAAAAAGTGTGGGGGGGTGGGCAGGAGTGGGAAGGGTGTAAGCAAGAAAACAGCCAGGAGTCTACTGCAGTTCTCCCAGCAAGGGATCATTCACTCATTCGCTCCCTCATTCCTTCCTTCATTCATGGAACAAGCATTTCTTGGCGACCCCTTGAGAAGACATCACCACAGATAACGTTTCCTGTGTCACACAGATAGGGTGGGAGATTTCCCTTAAACAACAATATTGTATTCATGCTATGAGGAAAAAAGGTTAAAAATGATAATATGTTGTGAGTTGAGATGTAAAGGTTTGAAAGATTATGAGAAAGTTTTTCATTTTTAACCTTTGAGGAAATTTTTTTTAAAGATTTACTTATTTAGGGGCACCTGGGTGGTTCAGTGGATAAAGCCTCTGCCTTCGGCTCAGGTCATGATCTCAGGGTCCTGGGATCAAGCCCCACATTGGGCTCTCTGCTCGGTGGGGGGCCTGCTTCCCCCTCTCTCTCTGCCTGCCTCTCTGCCTACTTGTGATCTCTCTCTCTGTCAAATAAATAAATAAAATATATATTTTTTTAATTTACTTATTTATTTTAGAGAGAGAGAGAGTAGGGAGAGGGGTAGAGGGAGAGGGAGAAAGAGAATCCCAAGCAGATTCCACACCGAATGTGGAGCCTGCTGCAGGGTTCAATCCCATGACCCCAAACCAAGAATGGGACACTTAACTGACCTTGCCACTCAGGTGCCCCACTTTTGAGGAGACTTTTAATAAAACTTTTAGTTTATGAATTTGGGGGATGAAAAATAATTTATGTAAGCTCAGATGACATCTTTCTTATGTTACTTGTTATATTATACACTAAGAAATTTTTTTTAAAGATCTTATTTATTTATTTGTCAGAGAGAAAGCGAGCGCACAAGCAGGCAGAGCAGCAGGCAGAGGCGGAGAGAGAAGCAGGCTCCCTGCTGAGCAGGGAGCCAGATGCGGGACTCAATCCCAGGACCCTGGGATCATGACCTGAGACGAAGGCATCGGCTTAACCAACTCAGCCACCCAGGTGTCCCTATAGTAAGAAATTTTTAATGTAAATCTCTCTCTCCCCTACCAGGAAGTCAAAGCTGTAAACAAATGTAATGTGTGATTTTAGATTGGACCCTGAATGGGAAAAAAAAATCTACAAAAGCCATTATTAAAACAACTAACAATATTGCAACATGGATTATATATTATAGTAATGTAGTGATATCACATTTCCTGATTTTTATCATTATGCCATGTTTATATAAGATAATAATATCCATGTTCTTGGGAAAGATACACTGCAGTATTAAATCTAAAGGTGCACAGTGCATAGAGAAGGGGTATAATGTATGCAACTAATTCTCAAATGGTTCAGAAAAAATATGTACAATGTACATATTTGTGTGTATGCACATAGGGATTGTATATGTGTGCGTCTGTATATGTAGGAATGTGTATTATGTACGTATATACATATGTGTGTGTGTATATATATATATGAATGAATATAACAAAATATTAACAATTAGTGCTTCTAGATAAAAGCATACAAGGGCTGGGGTGCCTGGGTGGCATAGTCGGTTAAGCATCTGTCTCTTGGTTTTGGCTCAGGTCGTGATCTCAGGGTTGTGAAATCGAGCCCCACGTCAGGTTTGGCTCCCAGCATGGAGTCTGCCTCAGACTCTCTCTCCCTCTCCCTCTGCAACCCCCTCCACCTCTCTCTTTCTCTCTCTCTCTAATAAATAAATCTTTAAAAACAAGTATACAACAAGGGCTTTATATATTATTCTTGAAATTCCTATGCAAAATGTGAAAATTTCCCCCAATTTTTAAAAACATGTTATAATCACTACAAAGTCAAGTTTACCCCCCAAAAGTTAAGCTAGTTAAGCTGTAGAGTCCCCCCTTCCAAAGGAAGAAGTAGAAATATTTCTACCCCCACAGGACATCACAATGTTCATACGAAAGGAAGGATTATGAGTCTCTTCTGCTTGAATGATTCTTTTTCCAACTGATAAAACTTTTTCTCTCCCCACTGGGTCCCAGCGTCTCCTAATCATCTCATCTCAGCCACATGACATCGCTCAAATTGGGCTGCAAATTTGGCTGCACCTTAGAATCACCTGAAAAGCTTGAAAAATGATTGTTGCTGGGGGTCCTACCTCCAGAGAGTCTGAATCATTGAGTACTGGGTGTGGGTGGCCTGGGCATCAGGATTTAAAAACAAAACAAAACAAAACACCCCCCCCGACCCCCCAAAAAACCTAACTCCTTCATGTGATTCTTTTCATGCAGCCAGTTTGGAGAACCCACTAAGCTACACCATGTTACTGCCTGCTCTGAGCTGAGCTCGAAGCCTGGCGGGATCCCAGATGTGCTATCATCTCCCTGGTCTCTGGCTCAGTTCTATGGCTTCATTCATAGAACTTTGCAGTCCCATCTGGGACACAGGACTGCAAGGGGCTTGGAGGTGTCCATCCTGGAGGGCCTCTGGCACCACCAAGATGCTCATCTTTTCCAGGGTTTCTTTTGCCTTTTTTAAAAAATATTTTATTTATTTATTAAATAAAGGGAGAGAGCACACCCGCTGGGGGAGGGGTAGAAGCAGAGGCAGAGGGAGGAGCAGACTCCAACCCTGAGTGGGGAGCTGGACATGGGCTCAATCCCAGGACCCTGAGATCACAACCTGAGCCAAAGTCAGACGCTTTAAGCAACTGAGCCACCCAGGCGCCCCTGTTTCAGGGTTTCTACAGTCACGCTGAGCACCTGGGGAGTAGGTGAGGGTTGTTGGGCGTTACTATGGGAAGGTGATGGGCGGCAAGAGCGACCAGGGGAGGGGGAGTCCGGAGGATGTTTTCAAGACCTTTTCTTTCTGTTGGCATCCCTATTTCATCCTGAAAGCCTAGGTCTGTTTCTCTAACAGACACTCGCCAACCACGGAGGATCACAGTACAGGTCCCTGACCAATACACCAAGTGGGCAAGTGAGTGATTCCCAAAGAGGAGGTATGTTCTTTGTTCCCTCTACCCAGTAAGCCACCCTCGTTCTGCATCCTCGTAAAGAAAGTTCTCTTTGCAGCCTTGGAATGCCTGCTCAGAACAGCCTCTGGTATCACCCTGCACAGGTACTTTTCATCTCTAACTCCCCTGCTCCCCTATTAAAAGATACATTTTCAAAGCCATGGGAGCCAGTTACTCATTCAAATGCTGTTCACAAATGACGGGACTCGCGTGTGTAATAGGGAGTTACTCAGCTTGGAAAATTTGCCCGGAAGAGTTAAAATTTCTGCTTCATTGGAAAGGGGGGTGGGGAATGTCCTGGCAGGAGGAATTTTCAGCCCCCAGAATTTTACATCTGATCTCCCTCCCCTGCATCTGAGCTGGAAGGCGAGATGAGGCGTGAGATTGCAGGAGAGGGCGGGCTGGGGACAGTTTGGGGGCCTGCAGGTGTGCGGCTGCACGAGGGCTGGTCCCCCACCCAGGCGGGCAGACACCGGCCAGGACTTGCTGGAGCCCCTGGCAGGGGAGTTGCCTTGTAAATTATTCTCTGGAGGATCCTTCCGTGTTGGATGGGATCACCAAGGGCAGAGTGAGGAGCTGCTGCAGCCACGGTTTCAGGTGGGAGGCTTCTTGGAGAAAGTCCGTCGAGGAAAGGCTGAGCCTGGGCAGTGATGACTGGCCATAACCTCCCAGCAAACTGGGAGGGTCTACACCTACACTTTCTCACTGTTCGAACTGTCTCCAAAGCAGCCAAGAGCCAGGACACTGCACCCCTCCCCACCTCTATTTTAATGATTGATTTTCTTTTAATAAAGATTTCCTGGAGTTCTATAGTATGAGGACACGACACTGAAGCCCTATAGGGAGACAGCCCTACGTGGGAGAGGGGATGCAATGACCAAGGCGGGGGTCTCCTGAGTCCAGAGGCAGAGAGCTGGGAAGGCAGACCTGTGCAGGAGTGCTGCTCAGACCTCACTGGGAGCCTCAAAGAGGGTTGTGGGTAATGTAAGGGGGAAGGGAAAGCAGCCTAATGAGAAAGATCAGGAAGAGAAGAGTCAAGGGTCAAGCTCTCAAATTCTTCTTTAGTAATGGTGAAAACAGCAGGCTCTCCTCCCGGGAAATTCAGTCCCCCTTAATGTCCCATCATGGATTTGACCTCATCAGCATCCCCCCACCCCAAGCCCTCCGGGACCACCCATCGACAGAGACTCACAGATGATAGCTTGAGAGCTAATGCATTCAAGACCCAGTCCCGTCCTTTAACATATCTCACCTCCCCATCTAGACTATCTACACCCTCATTCCCTCTGGTCCCAACAACCCGCCTTGCTCTGCATAAATCCCCTGTCAATGCTTTTGTCTTGGATCCAGTTGATGCTGATCTACATTTTTGTGATAATATTTTAATAACATTTGTATTTGCCTGTTGATTTGCATACCAAGCGTCACCCTGACGCGGGCTGGAGGCAGCTTCTAAAGTTTCAATGTGGTAATGACTTTAACAAATCTGGCTTTCCTCCCTGCTTCAAAATAGCTATGCTAGGATCCACGAAACGTAGATGATTTTTTTAGTTTAATTGTGAAAACGCATACATAGTGCCTTTGAAATCTGGCTCCCTGTTTTAAAATACGCACATTTACTTACCATCCCAAGATGCATCAGATGGTATGGGCATGCCGGCCATCTACCCGTCAGAGCTCTGAGACATCCCAGGCTCTCCCACAAGTGTGCCCTGGAGTTTGGATCTGGAGTTTGGGATGTCCAGAGGTGTGACCTCCTTGATTTTCTTCCTTTGGTTGAATGAAGAGGAAAGAAGAGGTGCAAAGATAGTATTGGAGAGAGAGGTCTGGTTCAACTCGGTGGGGTACCTGAGCAGGAGGGATCTTCCTGGTATCCTGCCAGCCCAGAACCTTCCTCAGCCGCACATGCCCATGAGGGACCTGCAGTCCTTTGCTGAAAGGCCTCTTGGCCACAGCCCAGCTCAACAGGTGAGGGTCCAACTTTGTCCTTGGAGGGTAGGTTGTGTAGGGTACCCCGCTTCTATGCCCTTGTGCTGTGGGGACCTGGAAGACCCCCCTTTCCACATCACACAGGTGGCTTTTGGGCTTACAACAGCTCTGGCTTCTCTCGTGTTGCCTCAGGGGCCACTTCATCCCTGGGGGTGGGGGTGGGGAGCCAAGAGTGGGCCTTCTCTTTCTGTGGGGGACTCAGGGCCAGAGCGGCTCCCTCCTCACTCAAAGGGCCACAGAGAGGGCAATGGGCACCAAAAGAGGTGTTTTCTTATTTTATTTTTGTTGTTTGTAAATTTAAAATGTATACCTTTCTTCTGGAAACTTCTGAGAGGCCTTACAGAAAGCAGGACTCAGGACAAAGTATGTAAACGTCATAGGAAGAGGCTTCCTCGGTTGGAGCAGAGAATTTGCTATGGGCACAGAGGGCCAGAAGGACATAGGAGCTCTCATCATTACAGAACAGAACCAACACTGGGGATCTGTTGCCCTCGTTCCTTTTCACTGCACTGTAACGGTCAATGTCGTCACCTCTGTCTCACAGACACCATACGGTTCAGAGAAATGCAAGGAATTGTCCAAAGACCCACAGCTAGTCAGGGGTAAAAGCAGGTTCGGAATCCAGACAGCGCAGGTCTAGAGAAGGCTGCAGAGTCCTCAGAGGAAGCTACTCACGGCGATCCAGTTCTACGGAGCTGCTAGAAATTGTTCGAGAATGTGGAAGAGCGCCCAGGCTTTCCTTAGGCCTGAATCACGGCCGCGAGCCTCCTTGGACCAACAGGGCTCCACCAGAGGGCAGGGAGGGCTGGCGGCTTACTGTGCAAAAAAAGGGTGGGGTGGGGGAGAGGTTTAAAAAGTCCTTTCTTGGCTTGGTGGGAGATAGTCCAGGTCACAGTCCTCAGGCGGATGTGAGTTTTCCTGTTTGCTGGCCTCCAGGCGGGAGCCAGCACTGGGGCTCAGCCGCAGGGAACTTCTTTCCACCTGACAAAGCAAAAGCCAAAAGAAAGGTTCTTTCCTTTTTTTTTTTTTTTTTTTATTTTCTTCTTTTGTAGAGGCAGAAAGAACTTGGAAAAGAGTTTGCCTTTTTGAAACCAGGTAGATGAGGGTTCACACCTACATCTCCCCACTTCCCAGCTGTGTCCCCCAGGACAGGTGACCTCAGGTTAACATTTTCGAACTGTTTCCCATGGGCGACCGGCTGATGAAATGTCAGCCCTTGCTGGCGCGCTCTGAGGATTCGTGGCAGCCCGGGGGAGAGCCCTGGGCTGACCCCACAGCGTGGCTGTGAGCAGGAGCCCCATGGTGGGGGGCTTGGACTCCCCAGGAAAAGGAGCGGCCCTGATTCACATGCCCCACACCGCCTTGCCGGGGGTGGAGCTCGGGAGCACAGAGTTTCTGGTTTTCAATGAAAAAAAACGAAATAAAACAAAACAAAACAGATAACCAGCCAACAGCACCCCGCACCCCTGTCGCGTCGCCTGCCCACCTGCCCCACGAACCTCCGGAAGCGTGGACTTCGATCCCCGTCCTTCCGGGCACGAAGGCCTGGAAGCGGCACTTTACTGCCCTCTGCTGTCCATCTGGAAAACTCCCAGCGTGCGACCCGCCGCTTGGCGCGCGGGAAAAATCCCCAAGGAGCTAGGCCCCCAGCACTCGCCCCACCCTTCTGAAAGGTGCACCCCAAAGACGAGGATAGCACCAGGACCAGCTCTATCATCTGAGGGGGCCAGTGGAAATGCAGGGCACCATGTTAGAAAGTGTATTAGGGATTTCAAGACGGCAACAACAGAGCCAAATGACCTTAACGTTTGAGGGCGGTGCCCTCTCCCACGGCACCGGTCCCCTGCCCCAGGAGGTGGCTTCCCCTCATTACTCCCTGCTCCTGACATTGAACTTCTGCGCCTATGGCATAGTCTCAGTAGGTCTTTGAGGACCGGAAACTGAGTAGAACATGTCTGGGGAGAAGAGGTGGGAAGAGCCCCCCTCCCCCGCCCCCCCAAAGCTAGACTGGTGAGGGGTGTTTCTCTTGGCTCTCAGGCAGCCACATATCTCTTCTCTCCCCTGCGCGCTGCTGGAGTGTGAGGAAGCCAGGAAACTAGAGCATACCTTGTCCTGGCCTTGGGGACCCATTAAGATTCAGGAACTGGACAGATGGAGAGTCACATATCAACATCATTACAGAACAGGCTATACTGGAGGACAGAGCTTACCTGTAACTGAAGTGTGTGTCCAAATCCACCCTCAAACTCCACCAGCAGACATCCACCCAAATGAGACTAAGAAGCTATTGCTGTCTCCCACTCACCAGGGAATTCACTATACCTCCATGGGCACAAGTAAGGAGTAGAGCAAGGTGCCACAAGTGATTAGAAGAAGCCCTCTCTATGGAAACCAGAGCAGTGGAGGGGAAGTGTGTCTCCCGTATTAGTTAGGGAATGGCTAGGAAAATAGAAACCACTTCGAGTATTTACAATGAAGGGAATTGGAGGCCGGGAACTGATTTCACGGGTGGTAGAGGTGCTGAGAAGTTAAAGCACAAGATCAACAGGAAGATGAAGTGACTCCCCCTTTTCGGATGGAGGGATGAAGGGATAAGCTGGTGTTGGCTGGTGGGAGGGGACAGAACACTGGGTCCCTTAGAGCTGGAGCCATGGAGGAACTATGGCCGAGGCTCTTCCTGAAATGGAAAAGTAGAGAGTGATGGCCTGGCTTCCCCTCTGTCTAGAACCTTCCATTGGCCACACTGGGGTGAGAGGCATCCTGCGTCAGGTGCCTGATGCAGGAGCTAGGCCCACAGGGATCCATTCCCCTGCATTTCCCCTGCCATTCTAGAGCACAGGCAGGCCGTGGACAGAATGCTGTCTTGACAGTTATAAATTGAAATGAGTACCCATTACCTGTTGGATAAGAGGTAAATTCTGCCCCATGCCACGAAAGGTCTCTCACAGGTCAGACCACTTTACGAACCACATGTCCTCCTACCCCCTTTTCCTTGTTCTGTCAGCTTACTTCATAATTCTAGGCTCTTAGTCTTGCTTCCTCTCCTGGTATGTCCTTTGCCAACACCATTCCCTTCTCTCTACTCCTCCTTTCCCCTACTCCGCCCACAGTCCTGCCTTCTCCTCCCTCCATGCTTCTCCTACTTTCCCTTCCCCTTTTCCCTGTTTCCATCCTTTCCTTTTGCATACTTTCCCCTTCCTTCTGTCTTTCTTTCCTGCCTATTAATGAGCAGATTGAAGTCAAGGTCTTTGCATTTATTAGTTGTTATTGTTTTCTAATAGATAGTTCTTAAAAATCAAATGTTAAAGCATACTGTAACCATTAACCTCCACCCCCCACCACCGCCACTCCTAGGAGACCCCAAATCCAGAGGCAGCCGATGGAAACAGGGCCAGACATTCTTTACCAAGCCACAGGATGGCATCTTGATTTCTCAGTAGGACTGGGAAACCCATGCAAAAGCTCAAAACCTACTCACCCAAAAAAAAAAAAAAAAAAAAAAAAAGCCTCTTGATATTTGCCCTTAGGACATCAGTCAGCCTTCTGTTTGCAGTAATGATTTCCCCAAATCTTACTGGATGGACATCACACAAAATGGAAGTCCTGAAAGCACTGGAGAGTGAAGGGAAGCAGGTAGATTTTGGTGGGAAGTCCATGGAGGGAGAGAGAAGTTAGAGGAAGTGAGCTCACTGTTTCTTCCGGTTCTAGCCAGGGCCGGGTGCAGATGTGTCATGCAGGCCAGTGTTGGTGCTGGCGGAAAAGGAACTATCTTTTTGGCCTATGAGAATAGAAGCAGCTACAGCTGCCAAAGGGAGGAGAGGGAGTCCTGGAGGGGAAAGAGCGGGAGAGGGGATCCCCCCTTTCTATCTGGTTCCATGTCTGGCCCACCCCTGGACCACACTTACAGAGCATCTCAGCTAAAGGCAAAAGAAGGGGCTGGGGGTTGCTGTCTAAGATGAAGCTTTAAGTTAGAGTCCAATCAAGGAAAGCACTTATTAAAACAAAATGAAATGGTGCCTGTTAGAAAAAAAAAAAAAAAAAAAACAGAACTTAGAGCTCCCATGATTTACATTAATAATATATACAATCCAAATTACCCAATATAGGAAATGCAGGAAAAATGGGATATACTCTCGAGTGAAAAGATATTATGTGAAAGGAATCAAACATGAAGAACTATATGCAGGATGATTCTTTAAATTTTAGAAAAGGCAATGGTACAGGGAGAGAAAGCAAATCTGTGTCGGTCAGAGGCTGAGTCGGGGAGGGTATTGGTTGCAGAGGGATATGAGAAACTTTTGGTGAGTGAGGGATATGTTCTATATCTTGATTGGGATGGTGGTTATACAACTATATATAGTTGTCCTAATGCACCGCATTCTACACCTAAAATGAGTGGATTTTACTGTATTGTAAATTGTATCTCAATAAAATTGGGGAAAAAGTAAACAAACAAATCACAGCCAGTGGGCTCTGTCTCCCAGCTGTAAGATATTGGTCCATATTTTCAAGTGTCCTTTCTATTCATATCATGGTCCATTGTATCAATGAACCATAATTCATTTTTAATTCTACTGTTGCTGGGTATTTGCATATTTCTTCCTCTTCCTCCTCCTCCTCCTCCCTCCTTCTTCACTTTTCTGATTGCACGCATGGGGCTACATGCAACACTTTTGCAAGTATTTATTATAAACCAAGGTATCAGTTTTGTTGGGTTGTAGATGATACATGCTAACCTTTCTTAAGTAATGCTGGGTTGTTTTCTAAAATGGTTTTACCAATTTATATATCTATGAGCATGTCTGAAAGCTTCATTGCTCTATATTTTGCCCATACTTGGTATTATCAGATTTGAAAATTTTAAATCTGCTGGGTACATCTTATTTTAACTTGCATTTTCTTATTAATAATGGAGATGAATATCTTTCCAGATGTTTATTAGCCACGCAGATTTCTTTGGGGGAGGAAGAGACCAAGTCTTTCTCCATTTTTGACTGGGTTATTTTACATACTGATTCATGATGTCCTTTGTATATTATTTGTATGTTAGTATCCCTTGTTGTCATACATATTACAAATATCTTATAGTTTATGACAGCTATTTTCACTATATAATTAACAGAATTTATGAATTATAGTCTATCAATTTTTCCCCTTTAGGTCTTTTTTAAAAATCTCTTTTAAAAAGTTCTTGCCTAATAAAAAGTTTTGAAAATATTCTATGTGTGCTTCTAAAAACTTTATAGTTTTGCCTTTCTCATGTACATCTTTAACTTACCTTTAATTGATTTCAGGGCATGCAGTGAAGTCATGATACATTTTCACTTTTCCCGATGGTTAAGCAATTTTTCTATCAGCATTTATTGAATAGTCTCTTCTTAACCCCACTGATCCGTAGTGCCATTTCTGTCACATATCCAGGCTTTATAGATGCTCAGATCTTTTTCTGATCTCCCAATTCTATTGCACTAGTGAATGTATCTAATCCTGCATTATTAGCACACAGTTTTATTTAGGGCTTTATGATGAATGCCAATGTCCTGGTAGGGTTAGTTTCCTATATCAGTCGCAGAATCAGGACACAGACATCACAGCAGCTACTTTAACAGGGGAAAATGTAATATAAAGAACTGTTAACTAGGAGAAAGTGCTTAACCCCTACAAGGGGTAAAGGAAGACTCAAAGTTTTCGAGTCAGATGTAGCAGGCAGCCACTACCTCCATGATGAGGAAGAGGGAAAAAAGAAGGAACTAGACCTTTGGAAAATCACACGCCTTTCCAACCAAAAGTCTGGGGTTTATGCAGCCTGCTTGTTGCAAAGAAACTTGACCAGGTGTATGGCCCAGAGTGATGTGTAGAAATGGTTCACTGTTGCCCTTGGGTATGGAGCTAGTCTGTAGAAACTGCCTACTTAGCAGATATAGTTGCCAGAGGGCACAGTCAGAGCCATTGTAGACATGGCCTCTTGGAGCCCCACAGAAGTGCCCGCAGTGGGGGAAAGGGTGGACCAAGGGCCCAGCTGGGTCTGTTTCACCAGGGCGGCTAGGGTTCTGTGCTGAATAATTAATGGCGGAGGACTGAGCGCAGAAAGGGACTGCCTTCCTGCCACTGCTGCGTAACTCCAGCACCCTCTATTGGCAAAGCAAAACACTGCTATCTGGCAAGGATGAAGTGTTAGCGTCCAGTGGCACACTCACAAAGGCCGAGAAGGCCGATTTGGAGATAAGAGAAAATGAATTGATTAGTGGCACAGTCTTCTAACTAGTTCTTATCTTCGAAAGTTTCCTAACGATCTTTTGTCCCTTGCATTGCCATTCGCCTAAGTGGGGGAGTGGAGGGAATTGAATTTTTACTTGGACTTCAATCTATAGATTTACTTGCTGGAACCGACAGCTTTACACAATTGATTCTTCCAGTTCGTGAACATTTGGATCTCTTCATTTATTTAGGTCTTCCTTAAAGCTTTCCAATAGCATTTTTATCATTTTCTCTATAAAGAGCTCCTACGGCTTCTGTTAGGTTCATACTTTAGTACTTCATGTTTTTAAAGCAATTGGTATATTTAAATTTTTCTATTTCTTAGTATTATACAAAAAAATGCAATTTATTTTTGGTATGTTGTTTTGTACCCTGCAACATGTTAAACTTACTCCTAAATTCTAGTCATATATCTATATATTCTCTTGGATTTTCTGCATGTACAAGTTTATTTTCTAAGAATAATGGCATAGTAGATTCCCTTTCTTATGTATTTCTTATTCTTGCCTTATTATACTGTCTAGAACCTCATATGTCGAGTGAAAGTGGTAGATACAGGCATCTTTGCCTCATTCCCAACATCAAAAAAATGCTACTGCCGTTAGCTCATTACCTTATAGGTCCCTTTCATCAGTTCAGAAAGGTTTCTTCTAGTCCTAATTTGCTAAGAAGCTTTTAAAAAATTGTGAATGGACAATGAACTCTATCAGACACATCTATCTTCATCTATTGAGATGATCTGTTGATGTGAATCATGTGGGTTATTTTCTAAGGTAAACCAACCTTGCATTCCTGGGATGAATCCCATCTTGTCATCATGCATTATGCTTTAGGTACATTGCTAAACTCAAAATTGATAATATTTTGTCAAATTTATGCTCCCAAGTGAGATTAACCTAAAATTTTCCTTCTTCATATTGTTCTTGTTGGTATTCTAGGCTTATAACATCAGTTGGGGAGTATATGTAGAATCAAGCTTTATATACCTTCTCAGATATACCCTTGACTGCCTCCTTTCCCTGCCTTGACTGGCATCCCACACATGCCAGTTTTCCCCTCCACTTTTGGACTTTAATGAAACATGACCATGAGATATGGGATCTGAATTCCTGAATAGCTCCTAAGAGGTAGATGATGCTACCCACAGGGCCATGCAATTGTATCCCTGATGACCAGTAAGAATTGGGAGATGGAAGTTACCTGATAGCCAAATTACTTCCTCTTCCCTCTCTCACTGACTACTTCAAGATATTGCTCTTCCCAGAAACCTTTCTAGTAAAATTCACAAAACAGTCTCATATGTTGAATGATCTAGTATGTCTGTTTCAACTCATTGTGAAGTGACAGTAATACATTAATGCATCACATTGCACTTATAAGATTTCCCTTGCTTTACCTCCTCTCATCTACTCTGCTGAGTTTGCATTTCCCAAATAAAGTTTTAGTATCTTAATCCTTGCCTCAGGCTCTGCTTTCTAGAAGACCTAAGTTAAGACCAGAGAGTATCCTTTGTTCTATGCACTGGAGTATTTTGTGTAAGACTGTAGGATTTCGTTTCTTTGAAGTTTGATAATGCTCCTTAGTAAACTATTTAGGTGTGGGTTTTCTGTTGGGAACCAGTATTTCATTTTCTTTATGGGTTGTAAGACTACTCTCTTCAGAATTTCTTCTTCTTGTGAGGCAATTTGTGTAAGTTCTAGTTTTCTAAGAACTCATCACTTTTATCTATCCTTACACATTTATTGGCATAGACTTTATATTTTTATCTATTTCATTGCACTTTTATTGGTATCTGTAAGATCTGTAGTGATGTTCCTATTTTCATGGTTGTTACTGGTTTTTATTAGGTTGGTTCTCTCTCCCTCTCCTTTCCTTATTGACCATGCTAAGGGCTTAGAGATTTTATTAGTATTTTTTTTTTAAGATTATTTATTTATTTGACAGAGGTCACAAGTAGGCAGAGAGGCAGGCAGAGAGGGGGGGAACCAGGCTCCCTTCTGAGCAGAGACCCCCCCCCCCCCAATGAGAGGCTTGATCCCAAGACCCTGAGATCATGACCTGAGCCGATGGCAGAGGCTTAACCCATTGAGCACCCAGGTGCCCCTTTATTAGTATTTTTGAAGAACCAACTTTTGATATTGTTGATCTCTATCATGTTTGTTTTCTATTTAATTAGTTTGCCCTTATATTTATTAGTTCCTTCCATTTTTTTAACTTCATGAATGCCTAGCTCATTAGTTTTTAGTCTTTCTTCTTTTTAAAAATATTTTATTTATTTATTTGACAGAGAGAGAGCATAAGCAGGGGGAGTGGCAGGCAGAGAGAGAGGGACGGAGCAGTCTCCCCACTAAGAAGAGCCTGACATGGGACTTCACCTCAGGACCCTGGGATCATGACCTGAGACAAAGGCAGATGCTTAACCAACTGAGCCACCCAGGCGCCCCATCTTCCTTCTTCTCTAATATGCATGTTCCTGAGCATGTGGGTCACATGCCCCCCATATACTGCTCTGCTTTTCTACATTATTTAGGTGGTACTTTATTATATAGTTTTAAGTATTTCTGAATTTCCATGACTTAAATTTTCTCATGTGTTAATTAGAAATGTTTAATAATTCCCAAATATGTGGGTCTTTTCTAAAGATCCTTTTTATATTGATTTCTAACTTAATTGCCTGTGGCCAGAGAATATTGTATACTGCAGCAACCCTTTGAAATGTATTGACACTTGCTTCACTTGCCAAGAACATGGTTTTCATACCGTTCTCTATGTGACTGAAAAATTATGAATGACAGTGTCGTGATGATGGAGTGTATATGCACCCCTACGTAATCAAGACTTCAACTTCCCACCGTTCCCTGATATTTGTCTTCTTGTTCCATCAATTACCGAAAGATGACTCTGGATATTTTTTTCCTTTGTGGTTCTCTCGTTTTTGTTTTATTTTAAGACTGTTTTATGCAGCACATACCAAAGTACAATATTTCATCTTCATAGCAAACATTGTATCTTATTTAGTGAAATCTTTAAGATTTAATCTTAATGTCTACTAAGGCTCCCAAATAAACTGCACTTAAGAATTTTTTCAAGATCCACTTGTGGGGCAACCTAAATGAAGACATTTGGTCCCCTGGAATGTCGCAGCTCCACAATAGCTAAGACTGCACCTCTGATAAACTGGCACTGGACCTACAAGGAAGGGAAAGCACTAACTCATGCAAGCCCTGGCATGGGAGGGTGGTATTAACTTGTAATTGTGGAATAGGCTGATTGCTGCTAAGTGCCATCAGCGCAAAGAAAGAAGAAAATGTCGCGCTCAACTCAGGGCATTGTGTAAAAGCTCTTCCTGGCAGCATTTGAAAAAATCCTTAGCTCATGCAGCTGGACGACAGACTGCTGGAAACCAAGCCAGAAATTACAAATAAAGCTGAATTCACAGCCTTCACAAGTCTATGTTACAGTCAAGCCCTCAAAGTAAGTAGCAGCACCTGAAACATGGGGTGGGGACATCAGGTTGGAAACACTGAGACTTTGAACCCAATTCCTCCGATCCTCTGGGCTACTAAGTCCCTCGCTCTTGCTGGGACAGCAATCTACCCTGCATGGAGACCATGTTAAGGGCTCAACTGAAATGGATGCCTCAAAAGATAAAGTATTTGCCGTCTCAAGATCTGCCCCACCTCATCAATCACTAGAGTAAAGCCTCAGCATGTCCAGTTGGGGGAAATTTGGTCTGTAATGTGGGAGGAAATGGCTTACCACCAAGAGTGCAGGATTTGGCTAGTCTGTGCTTTTCCTCCCTGCAGAAACTGGCAGAACATGCCTGGAAATGAATCTTGAGGACATGAGACTGAGCTAGGTTAAGGGGTTTATTGGTAGAGGCCACACTCTTCTACCATTCAGAATTTAATATCCTGGCAAGAACATCTAGAGATGATCCTGGTTCAGCTGGGCGGTTCCTTGAAGGTTGGAGGGAACAATGGTGTAGAGGAAATGCAGAGGTGCTAGAACTGCCTTGGTACTGAGGCAGAGCTCAGAAAGTTAAAAGAGGCAACAACTGGGAGTGGGGGGCATGGGATGGTAGTTATAATTTAAGATCTGAATATCTGCCACTTGTCTATGTGCCCCAGAAGGCCAAGACAACAGTCCTTTCACTGAAATAGTAAATGCTCTAGAGAATAGGGCATAAGCATTGCTAAGAAACTCAGTGGCAGCCTGCAGGCCAAGGTTGATAGCAGGAGATACTGACAAAGAATTGGCTTCCCTTGTTTGAATGGAGAGATGATTCTGGGACAGCAGAGATCAAGTGGCAGTGATTAGCTGTCAGAAGCAAAGGAGTAGTTACTATAATAGGCAGCAATGGATGGAAACCAAGAAGCCTGGTTCCACAGGGGATCTGTGAAGATGGCTAGTGGACCATGGCAAGATAGGGACAAGACAGGTGGGCAGCCATCAAAGGTGTTGCTTGACTGTATTGCTCATAAAATAGCAAGATTAGGTGAGATGTCAGGTGCTGCAATGAAAAATCACTATCCATATCCTTTCCAGATCTAAGCCTGTTCTTAGACCCATTGATAAAGGGAAGGCTGGGATATTTGAGGAAGAATGCCATGATGCCACAAAGGAGCATCCCATAAAGGACATCAAAGGAATAGACAGCCATTTGCCAGAAAACCTACACACTGGGGAATAGGAAACAAAGACATCTTTTTAGGACCTTGGTTTTTTGGCTTAGAATGGGAGTTGGCAAAACATTTTTACTATGAAGAGCCAGGTAGCCATTATTTCAGGCTTTGTGAGCTAGAGGGTGTTACAACTAATCAACTATGTCACTGTAGCATGAAAGCAGCCATGACACCAAGTAAACAGCAGGGGTAGAAGTGTGTTTTAATAAAACTTTATATGCAAAAAGAAACAGCAGGCCAGATTTGGCCCACAGACTATAATTTCAAAACCCCTGGCCTTGAATGCAGTCAGTTTTCATAAAAATTCAATGTGTGCTTGGAAATAATGTATAGGCTCCCGATTGCTGTGTTCATTACTCTGTAGTTTATAAACTAGAACAGCACATTAAATTATGCTGTTCAAATCCCCTACGTCTGACCGGTGTTTGTGTGTGTTTGGTCTGCTGTATCTATAAATAACCCAATGAGTTTAGTTGTTCAAAAACTTCCTACTATGGAATTTCAAATTTCACTTTATAAGTTTGAACCTATGATATTAGGTGCATACAAGTTTAGAGTCTCTATTTTTCCTGGGTGATTAAAACTTATATCACCTTGAAATAATCCCCATGAACTCTAGTAATAATTTTCTCCTCAAGCTATACTGGTGTGAAAAGAATATAGCTACATCAGCTTTTGTTTTACAGTATATTTTTCATCCTTTGTTTTCAACCTTTCTATGCCTTTACATTCTAGTTGGTTCCTTATCAGCACAGAACACAACTTAAAAGTCTGAGCATCTTGGGAGCCAAAGCAAATAGGAGAATGTTTCCTTTAAATTAAAAAAAAAAGGGGGGGGGGCAGTCAGGTTGCTGGCAGCCAATTTGCTAGTTAAAACAACCTAGCTACATCTGACATATAGGATATTAAACAGAACAAGTGTCTTTAAAGGTAGTTTCAATACCCCTAAGGCTTCACAGGCTTACACATTGTTTTGTTTTGTTTTGTTTTAATTGGAATTTTATCAGTTGCTCACTGATGACTTAACAACGCAGCTCTCCGTAAGTAGTAGCTATGTTGATTAGTCTACTGCCAACAGCGAGGCAAACAGAAATGATCAGGGGTTCACAGCAAAGTTGCCTGACCCCTCAACTTACTAGAGGCCTTTATTTATCCTCCCTTTTGCTCTTTAAATCCCTTTACTCAGTGGTATTTACCGAATGTGTCTCCATCTTTGCTGAACTTAAGTTAACTGGAACCACAGGCGCGAACAAAAGATGTTTTTAATGTATCAGAGCACCTTGTTTTGGAGGAGGAGGGGCAGGGCAAGAGGTGGCACAGAGCCCGTGGTCGAGCTAGAACCGCAGGGCAGGAGGCATTTCTAGCTCTGGATTCCTGTCACTAGCTTTCATAACTTTAACAAGGGCTCAGCTTCTCGGGCCTCAATTTCTTTATGGAAAAACAGGAAATGACTCCTTTATTCAAGAGAACGTGGTTTGGGGAAAATAGTGACTCTAACAGTGCTCGGAACACATTAGGGCCTCAACAGGGTGTTCCATAGTTCCCTTCCCTCTACTCTGAGCAACTCCGTGGATAACAGCATTCCTCTTGACTTGCAGTATGCTGAGAATGGCTCTTTTCAAAGGAGATGGGATATTATTTCTTCTCTGTTCCCACTCCTACCAGTGAGAGACTCTTGGGATTTGAAGCATACTTTACCTCAGATTTCAAATAAACCAATGGGGCAGGGGAGAACTTACGTGGGGGTTGGTGGTGGTATGCAAGGCAGGGGAGGGAGGTTAGGGGGGAGGGGTGAGTCCAGGCCTGAGCATCAGGGTGACCTATTTAAGGCTCCACCACTCACCAGTCATGACTGCGGATGGATCTATCTTTTCTGAGCCTGGGGTGGGGATAATAACCTCACTGACTTTGGAACTAAGGTGAGAATGAAAGGAAACAATATATCCACGTTGTATCAACACACCTGCCCAATGCCCAGAACAAGGTACACACCTAATGTATCAAAGGCTTTCTTACGGAGGGCTATGCCGCACCCACCCAAATCATGAACCCCACAGTTCCCCCACAACGCACAATCACGTCATTTTCAACAACAGACACTTCTGCAGATAAAAAAGGTAACCCACACTTTCATTTTCTTTATTTTTCATTGATACCGTATGAATACAAAGTTTCTAGAAAGCTACAAAATGTCTACCACTTTATCAAGAAGGCATCAAAATGTGTCACTTTGCAAAGACATGAAAACACCTGCAGGAACTGACACAAAAATAGCATTTTTAGAGTGATGAAATAATTGCACTTAACTGTCATGGATATTAAAGTTATCACACATATGTACCGCGAAAGCTAGAATACATTTTTTTTTTTTACAAAGCACTTTATAAAAAAATTCTCTGCACACAAACCCTATAATTTTCATATAACTATCATACTAAAGATAAATTCACTTTAAAGCCAACACTTAGAACATTTTTAAACAAAATGGTACCAGTACCTAAACACAGACATTAATACAAGAATACTGTACTGCCAAGAGGTTTAACCAAATGCCTTTTTGAAAGTTTCTGCAAATAGTTTAAGAAAACATGTGTGAGAATTTGCCCCCCACCCCCATCTCTCCAATCTATCGAGAGGAACCTTATCACCCAGGGGCACATTCCGGAGCCCCCTCCCAGCTGCAGTACAATATCAAAGCGACCACTGACCAGATGAAGCGCTTACGTCACAAGCCCATAGTATACACGGGACACAAAGACACTGACTGTGAGAATCCCATTAAAGTCATTTAGAACGTGAACAAACACATGTGGCAAAACCAATTTACATAAAATTTAAGCATATTAAAGAATTAAAGGCTATTCGGGTTTCTTTTTTTAAACGTTACAAAATTTTTTTTGTTGTTTTTCAGGCACGTACTGTTTTTGTTTTCTTTCTTTCTTTTCTTTCTTTTTTTTTTTTTTTTCCTTATCTGCAGGCTAGAGCCTATAGACAAAGGCCTACAGAAGTGAATCTTTCAAGGAGGTAACAGGGAGATGTATTTTTTTTTTTTTAAAGAAGTGCAGTTAATATCTAATTTACATAGTCAAACTAATCACAGAAAATGACTGATCCAAAATAATAATAATAATAGTAGTAGTACTAAAATAAGAGACCGGTTTCCAATTGATTTACACCTAGATTTTGTCAGCCTCTCTCAGAGACAGGGGAAGGGAAAACCGTCTCATAATGGAAGGCAGACAAGAGCCTACCTGAGAGAGGTTGGCATCGCCTGGAATCTGACCCCATTTAATGAGGAACAGAGGGAACGTAACTTCCATTTCAAACAAACGAAAATGATGTAGTGTGGTGTATGACCGACTCACTGCAAATTCACAAAGAATAAAACAAGCTACAGCCTTAGGAAGTAGGACAATAAATACCAATATTTCATCTTAGTTAATGGTGCATGACTTCAGCGAAACTATCCTTGCAAATGCAGTAAATTTTAAACACAAGACTTTCACTCTTCACAACAGAAGCAATGAGTTTATGAGAGGAAACTATTGCCAAACCAACAAAGCGCAGTAACAGTTGAAAAGAGAAGCAGGAAAACAAGCATTTGAAGAGTTCCTTTCCAGGGGTGACACAAGTACGGACAGGGAGGGACGAACTCAAGCGGCTGACTAGCGCTCATGTTAGCTCACTTTACTTTTCATCATTTGACAGGTTTTGTTTGTTTGTTTTTTTCTTGTAGAAATTTCTATAAATACTCACAACTTGGTGTGGATAGAAATCACTCCTGAAATTTCAGAGCCCAGACAGGATAATCTTAAAGACACCAAGGAGAGACAAAGAACATACGCATTAAGAGTTCAGAGGCTAACTTTCAAAGATGTCTGGGGTCATTTGGAAGTCTATATGGGTAAAGACCATTTTTTTTTTTTTCTCCTCCTGGCTTTTGTTTGGCTGGTGTTCTTGCCTTCTGGTCCTTTCCACGCCTCTTCCTTACCTCTATCAGTTTTCCCGATCTATACAAGGTTTGAATAAAAGCCGACACGGACTCTAAAGGGTTGCCCTTTGAGGGCTGGAACATTCTTTGAAAATGCCAAATTGTGAATGGTGCTCTTTGGAAGTTTCTCATCGCACATTCGTACACAACACTCAGAGTCAACATTTTCGCCGTAAGAAGAACACTTCAATTGTAATGACCCTAATTCATTTTTGTTCTGCACTCGCATCTCAGTTCGAGGCTTCCAACTTCCAGAGTGGTGTCACTGCGTAGACCAGAGAAGTGCGCGCTGTCGTCGGAATGGAAAAGAAAGCCTGCACAGAGACTGCACATGCACACGAGGGGAAGGACAGATCTGTCCACCGGCCGCAAGTCTGTCGTCTGTGTGGCAGTCCCCTGGCGCGGACGCAGGGCCGGGTGATGGGCGGAGAGGACGCCCGGGGTCGCGGACACACACACACACACACACACAACAGTTCCTGGGGTCCCTCCTGCTGCTGCTACTGTGGGACGGTGGTGGCGGCAGGCAGGGTCCGCGTCGCGCCCTTGTGGACAGAGGCCTGTGGTTGGTTACTCATCCTGGTAAACCAAAGGCATTATGGTGATCTCAGAATATTTTTGGTCTCTCTACAAATTATCGTTATATGGCAGCACTTTTCTAAGCTGGAATCTCAAACCAAAGGCACTTCCATGCTAGAGCGCAGAAGATTCATAAATAGCTAAGTATTTGGTCGTGAATTTAAAAGGCAACTTTAAAAGTACAATTTGTTTCTCAGAGTAAACTACGAAGTTGGAAAACCTTCCGTTTTGGTATATACATTTGAGAGTGCGGTTGAAGAACCGCCTCGTGTTCAGTTTCCGATTTTAGACCGAGTGGTCAGTGTCCTATAGAACTGGAGAAAAAAAGGGCTTACGAAAGAGAAATGCGAACAATTTTTGCCTGTGTGGTTTCAAATACGGGGCCAATTTGTGAATGGATGCGGAGGGCTGGGGACGACTAGGTATCACTAAGGCACTGCTTACTGGAACGCTTTGGCAGCTCTGAATTTAAAACTCCCTAAAAAAAGGAACAGTAGTAAGAGAAATGCTTCCAGCTTACAAAAGGGCTCACAGTTCCGAGGCAGCCTTCGGCACTGCACACCCTACACACAATGTCTCAAAGATTTAAGGCTTTTCAGAAATGACACGTGCAGGGCTTTGCCACAGAAATGTCAACAGAAAGAAAGAAGCGATGCAGACATATGCTCTCGCTGTCACGGGTGTGAACGCCAACACACGGGATCGGTTCTACCCTTCGTGAGGACAGGTGTAGTGTACCAGACAGAGCATACACGAACTTAGACAGATCCTATGTACCTGGTTTGTAAGACTGACTGTCATCTCAGCCGGTTTAAATAATTTAAGGTTGTACAAAAAACAGACTGCTAAAGCCACTACAGTATCGAGACCTAGAGAAGACTTGGGTTAAAGTCACTTGGGGACTTTTAACACCAAGTGCTGGGAACAGGGGCTGCTTTTTGGCTGGTCTGAGTGTGGGACATGGCGGCTGGGTTGCGTAGCAGGTAAAAATTGGACTCGAGATTCTGTGGCAGGTGAATTGTCCTCAGGGTAAGTGAAAAGGCTCATCAGCTTTTGTATCTGCTTGTGGCTGCCTCGTGTAGCTCCAATCAGACCAGAGGCTCCATGGGGGAAGCGGCGTCAGCATCGGGTCGATGCCGTGCTCTGGCTGAGGAGGGGGAGGGTTCTTAGTCCCCCCCATCCTCCGCACTAAGCCTGTGCACATCTTCGTAGGGATCACTGAGGCATGAGCACCGAAGAGGAACCACCTTCACTGGAAGAGGCCAAGGATTAAGTGGCGAGGTCCCAGAGCCGCACCCTGATTCCATCACTAACCAGCTGGGTGACTCTGGGCAAGTCACCTCCCCTCTGGGTCTCAACTTTCTCATCTGCTAAATGAAGGAGAGAGTAGGTTGTGCTCTCTTTTAGCTCAGTAAGCAAAAAAAATCTATCACCCCCTGCTTCCAGAACTGGTCCCTCTCTCCTCCAACCTTAAAGATGCAGTGTTCCAAAGGCTTCCATAAATTCTAAAAACAGCACTGAGTGTAGGGCAGAAAGCAGAAGACCAGAGGAAGCTTACCGAAATGAGGAAAGCTTCAATTGTGAGACCCAGAGAATAATGAACACAGCTGGGATGTCTTTTAAAGCTGGTAAACTGAGGAATGAAGATCAGATCACAGATGCACCTTACAGAGGTTCGAGCTGATCATGGGGATGGGGGTGACCTGTAATTCCCAACATCCCCAATGATGAATGAAGGAAGCCTCTGTAGCAAGACAGACTCTGCCGTGGGAGATGCCCTGAAGGGGAAGAGACCTGGACGTAATGTCATTTGAGGAACCTTCCTACCTGCCTCTTCATGACCTGAAACAAAGCTCCTGGGACAGCAGCTTTCTCAGGGTGAGATTAGAAGGGAAAAAGAAGATCTCCAATATGGTATTTGTGACCTGTAGGATCTAGGGCAGGGGTTCTCCACTGAGGGTCATACTGGGCTCCACAGAACATGTGGCAATGTCTGGAGATACTCTGGGTCGTGGCGATGGCAGGGAGAGCATGGGGAAGGCCAGGGACATGGTGCAGGACAAAGAACTGTTCTCAACTTGCCAACAGTATCAAGGCTGAGAGTCCCTGACTGAAGAGTAACACAGACCTTCTGGGATTCTGGAACCTGTTCTGGAGAAGTCCTGACCATCATTTTAAGGCTCTTACTAAGATGGAAACGAATGCCCACAGACCAGAGTCCAGTTTTTTAGCTCCCTCCTGGGTTGGCTGTGAGAGATGGGCCTCCATGATCCCCAGGAAAGTATGAGATGCCCCTGACTCAAGGCTGGTGATGCAGGGTCGCCAGGAGACCTGGTACCCAAAAGCTGTAAGGACAGGGGCCTGGAAAGGCTTTTTTATGGTTGGGGAAGCTTGCCAGCTCAAGGGAGAAGACTACGACAAAGGATGAAAGACTACAGACAGACTTGCATTAGGCACCGCCACAGAAACCCCACTCCAGCACCTAACTTGGCAGATACAGAGATGGCCAAGGGTTTGGGTAACTGGATCCATGGTTAAGATAGGGAAAATATCTGCCCTAGAGAAAGTTTTAGAACAAGATGAGAAGAAAAATTTTAAGGCTCCTAGAAATGTTTTTAAGAGCAAAAAGCTATCCTCCAGGTTGTTCATGCAAATGCCCCAAACTCTGCTCCGAAGGCATCTGGGGGAGGAGGGCACAGCCTGCCTCCATGAGCTCAGCAGGCCGGGGTGTGCCCTTCCCTCAGCCAGCAGAACCACCCTCCAGCTGCTCTTCTGGGGTCTATTTGTGCTTTGAAAAGTAAATCCCAAAAGGCCTCCTGGCAGACAGAAGAGCCCCATTCCTGTGTGGGAATGGGAATCAGATACTCCTCTCGCTGAAGTTCTGGGCTGGCTCTGGACATAGAAGATCCTTTACACCCCCTTCATAGGGTCCTGGCCCTGGGAGAGTGGGGTTTCCACTGAGGAAAGATGTGGGAGACAGAAGCAAAAGGAACATTCCTAGGAGGGCTGCCCAAGAGAAGTCATTAAGTATGATGACTACGGCAGAAGCTTCGGTGCCTGCACGGAAGGCCAGATGAAAGGGCAGACCACTAGGGCAATCCTTCAAAGGCCCCTTAGAATCAGAGAATAAATGGTAGTTTTTTCACGGAGGGAAGACAGACATCAGCCTACTGGTTTATATGAGAGGTGTGCGTTCCAAATGGGAGAAGTTTTGCACTTTTTTCACTGGTCTTCCCAGGAACCGGTGGCATGAGTCTCGGAGAGACTTGGTCCAGTAGCTTGTTGGCCACAAGCCAGCCACAGCAGACCCTCTAACCAATATCCAAGCAGGATCAGAGCAGGTGGAGGGACAGGGAAACGGATAAGTTACTAGGATGTGAAAGAACAAGGTATTTCTTTTCTGGCTTGATGAAAAAGCCACGACAGGTTTTACAACTTAAAAAACTTATTTCACATTCTATTGTGTGAAATCTATTCCTGGCGATTATAAGAATGTCACTTTCCTCTGGGAAGCTGGGGAGTGTAACCCTGTCTCCTTCCCAGTGAAGAACTTACAGAAATAACCCAAGACACACGGCCACTTCGAACCAACTCTGCCTGGGCAATGCTTTGGAATATCTGGGTTGGAAAGTTGAATTTCGCCTGGGAGGAGAACCTCCCAGATGAGTCTGTTGGAAAAAAAAAAAAAAAAAAAAAGTCAGAGAGAACGCTGGGCCTCTCCAACCTCAGTCAAACAAGTACTGTGACTATCGAGAGATACTGAGGAAACAGATGTCCTTTGAGAAGGTATCTAGATCTAGGGACACAGACTGAAATATATGTGTACACGTACATATCAGCACCTAGCAAACCGGTGACATTAAAGAGATGTTCATTAAATATATCTGATAACTGTATGTGTATATATGTGGATGTGTACACAAACACACATGGACACACACATTATGGCAGGTTACTACGCACACTGGTTCACCAGAAAGAATTTATCCATAGGCTGCAAAGGATGCTTGCAATTTTCTGGGGAGCAGAGATGCTAAAACTGATGAGCCTTTTTCTTGTTTGGTTGGTGAAATTTCTCCCAGCCACAGGATTTTTCTCTACTTTGCAGCTCACAGTGCAGTATTCATGCCAATTTTCAATTTTTGTTATTAAATTTCAGTGATTCAAACATTTACTCATCTTGGTAAAAAATTTGGTTGTCCATATAAAATATAACTGCACACACAAGACTATAAACATTTGTACGTTTAGGTTTTCAGTATTTATCTACTTATTGCAAAAAGAGCCATCCTTTTTTTTTTTCTTCATTAAATAATCATCACATTAGTACAATACAATTTTATATTTTTTAAATATACTATATATGTTAAGGATAAGGGGTGAAGTTTTCTTCCTTTGTAATACCTGTTCAAGAGTTTAATGGATTAAGAGATTAGTTTTCACCTTGAGAAAAAAAAAAAAAAAGTACAAATTTGTCTCATTAGAATATTTCTACCAAGCATTTAAGGCTATATTTAACATTTGGCTTCAAAAAGAAAGAAAAGTTTCATTTAAAAAATAATTTAGTGAATTACATTCTTTCATAACTTCCACCCTAATTAGTTACAAAGATAAGTCTAAAGATTCTTAGTTTTGTGTACTAATTTACATTTATATTTAAAGATTAATTTTACTTGTATCTTAAAACAAGAATTTTATGTTGGAAAAAAAACAAAACAAAACCAGAACTAAATACATTTGTATAAAGGCTGTAAATGCCCCATGGCAAATGTTCTGTTTCAATTTTTTTTTTCCTACCACAATTAGAGACAGGTCTCTGCAGACAGAGACCCGGGTTCTTAAGGTTCACCTTTCCCGAGGAATTGTGTGCTGCGGATGTGAAGAACACATAGAAACCACTCAGATTTCTCTTTTTACAACTGTACCAGAACTTCACAGCTACAATGATAGATGAACACATGAAAAAAAAAAAATAATGACTTCACTCAAACAGGATTTAGAAAAGTCAGGGTGACCTCAGGGCCAGGGCACCCCCCTGTGTGGTGAGGTTTACAGTCAGTCATTCAATAATGGAGAGTGTGTGTGTGTGTGTGCACGTATGTGTGTGTGTGTGTATATACAGATATCTATATATATAAATAACCATGTTCAGTCCTTTACAAGCCTGTAAATATGATGTTGTGCTCCATGTTCACTATTTGAAACTTCAAATACACAGGCCATGCACAGGAGAGTTTCTTGTGTATCCCTGTTTGTTACCACCTGTTAAAAAAAAGAAAAAGTATATACTTACATATACACAGACACATAGAGGGAGAGAAAAACCCCCACATAGCAAACACGGTCCATCTGTGCCATGGCAACTAGGGTTTGCTTGGAGAGGGACGGCCTCAAGTTCAGCAGGGAGACTACTGCACACGTCCCAGCCTCATGCTGCCCCCCTCCAGTATCAACTCAGGATAATTAGGGATCTGACTTGAATCCTAGCTGAATCCTAGCTGAACTTAGTTACCATGTATTTACCATGTATAAGACATACCTTATGGACAGGGTCTCACCCCTAATTTGAGCCCACAAGAATTAGTTCGGGTTTTTTAGGAGGGTTGATTTCTTTACAACAAAGACCATTTTCTAGAATTCTATCCCACTAGACAGTCGTTTACCTTAGGAATTGCTTCCTATCTTATTTTTAAACTTTTACTAGATTTGTTTCACAACAGCTCACGAGAGATGCGAGCTCCACGAATACTAGCTCAGCACTGTTAACCAGCTGTGCTGGGACTCAGTACCCTAGACGCTGAGTAAGGCACAGTAGTAGAATCACATCAAATGATCCCGCTTTCCATGCACACAGGCTTTACCTTTCAAAACGTACTCTGAAACATTCATCTGCTTCCCCTCTTGGTTCAAGTCACTGGACTCCAGCTCTCTCCTCCTTGTGCCCGTGGCCTTAGCCTGCGTTCTTCCCTTGAGTGACCAGATCTGACCCAGGTCCCTGTGGCCCCTCCCCACAGGACCCTGCCTGCTTCCCAGAGCCGTTCTCAGAAGGAACTTTCCAAAAAAAGCAAATCTAGCCCACTTCCCCACAGTTTCAGTGATGCTGTTGTGTGTGTGTTTTGTCTGAAGACAGCTCAGTGTCTTCAAACACTGTGAATCTGAGGGCCTAGTCCAGCATGTCACTCCCCCCCGCCCCCGCACTATGGGCCGCTTCACCCATTCCATTTCCCTTACTCTCAAGGCATCCGAGTGTATGGCCCCTGACTGAAGAATACAAACTCACACACTTTTAACTGTCCCATCAGGGCACACAGTACAGTCTGTAAGTACACATAGATTTGTGTTTGTTTGTTGTTTTTTTTTTTTAACATCCATGTCATTCAGTGGGCTCTAAGTTCCTGAAGAACGGGGACCGTGTTTCCTAGTAACTAGCTTGGCACAAAACAGTTGTTTAATAAAAATGTGTGTGGAGGGGGGAGCCTGGGTGGCTCAGTGGGTTAAAGCCTCTGCCTTTGGCTCAGGTCACGATCCCAGGGTCCTGGGATTGAGCCCCACAGCAGGCTCTCTGCTCAGCAGGGGGCCTGCTTCTTCGTCTCTCTCTGCCTGCCTCTCTGCCTACATGTGATCTCTGTCTGTCAAATAAAAAAAAAAAAAAAAAATCTTAAAAAAAAAGTGTGGTAGGAATGAAGAGCGACATAATAGTCAACATACATTAACTACGTAGCGTACACCCGCTCGGTACCAACTGCTTCACACACTGTCTGGTATAATAGCACAACTTCATGAGTGGGTGCCCGGTCACCTCCCTCTGACAGCAAGTGAGGCCAGGGAGTGGCCCAAAGGGTACACAACTGTCACCGAAGAAACGTATCTCTGACTTCGAAGACCTTCTTCCCTAACCATGAAGCCATGCTGCTCTAGACAAATGAATGGATAAAGTAAGAGATTATTGACATTTTTTTTTCCTGGGTAATAAAGATTTGACTGAATACTGGTTCCCACCTCCTTCCTTCCTAGTCTTACTTCCTGCCCCTTCCCTCACAAATAGAAGACTCTAAGCATGCAGGCCTTCCATCCTGGAAATCTCTCTGTCCCTATTTATATGCAAAGAAATGCCATGCCTTGGGGCGCCTGGGTGGCTCAGTCAGTTAAGCGTCTGCCTTCAGCTCAGGTCATGATCCTGGGGTCCTGGGATCAAGTCCTGCATCGGGTTCCCTGCTTAGCAGAAAGCCTGCTTCTCCCTCTCCCACTCCCCCTGCTTGTGTTTTCTCTCTCACTGTGTCCCTTACAAATAAATAAATAAAATCCTTAAAAAGATAAAATAAGAAATGCCACATCCTGCTGTTCTTACCTCTGCAACAGTCCTTGATCCCATGCCCTCTACCACTGCCATGGCCCAGGGTACCAGCAAAGCACCTGGCCTCCCCCACAGGAGCCACCCTGCCCCTTCCTACTCCCGGTACACAGCAGCCACAAGGACCCTGTGAACAATACAACTCTGACAAGAATGCCCTCTTGCTTAACAACCCCCAGGGCCTGTATTCAACTTCCAAACTCTCCAGCCAGTAAGGCCCAGGAGCTCCGGCCCCATCTGGCTGCTCCTACCCAGCCAGCTCCCTGCTCCTTGCTTTCCTCTCTCTTTTTCCACACCAGCCACACCAGCCTATTTCTAGTCCTCCCACCTGTCTGCCCACCTGTGGTACTTTTCTCTACCCTCTTTGCCCAGTCATCTGGCAGGGATGCCTCCTCTATCTCTGCCTGAGGGAAGCCTTCTCTGACCTCCCTCCTCAGGTCAAATACTCCTGGCATCCGCTCTCTGGACACCATGTACCGCCCTCTGCCAGCTACCAGCCTCCATGTGGTTTACATCCATTTTGCGATTGCTTGAGGAGCGCCTGCCTCCCTCAGGGGCTTCCAAGATGGCTGTCCCCCACCCCCATCTAGTTTACATCTCAGCCCCTGACATGTAAGTACACACCCATGAGACAGCGCTTTTCTTGGTAAATCTGAAACATGTCTGTTTACCCATCAAGGCAACTTAAGCACCAGCTGTTTACATGCCTTGAGGACGCCCCATTCAATACTCTGTACGCCCAGGTGTCTGTTTCCCAAGGATACCACAGGCAAGCACTGTATGAATGTACTGTAACCACTTCTTCACCTGCCTCTTTCCCTGGAGCAGGCCAAGATTTGCTCTGGAATAGGCACTGTTTTGCCCGCACTGCACTCTGACAGCGATTATAATCTCTCCACAGTTTAGCTGAATGAAAGCAAATATTCTCAACAACCTCTGAGGTGGGGCATCTAGACGAGAGCATTTTGTTTATAAGTGGAGGAGGGAACTGAGTTTAGAGACGTTCAGCGACTTATCCAAACCAATGTCATTAAGTAGAGCTGCATCTTAAACCCCAGTCTTCTGACTGCGTGATCATGAAATAGCCGCAAAGTAGCTTTCCTATCCTTCTAAGTCTTTGTTTATGTCTGTCACCAGCTCTGTGACCTCAGAGAGGCCTAACACTCCTTACCCATAAAATGGGAATAAATATGACCTCATAGTCTGCAGTGAGAATTTCATAATATCACATTTACAAAGGATTTAGCACTGTGCCTGGAGCCTCCATGATCTGCCTTACCGTCTTGCAAACTCTCTAGGAAAGACTATGTTCTATTTATCTTTTTTAGCCTCCAGGCCCAGCACGAGGCTCGAACTCGTGACCCTGAGACCAAGAGTTCCCTGCTCTACCGACTGAGCCAGCCAGGTGCCCTGAATATGTCCTAGACTTCATGATTAAGATTCAAAAGGAGGAAAGAAAAAAATGTTTCTAGCAACCTGTATGTATGTGTGTGTGAATGCAATTCCAAAGACAACGGGAACACTTGGCCTGTAATTCGGTGACAGTCTTCCTTCAGTCTGTCTGGATATTGTCACTCAGGCTCTGCATTTACAGGTTCACCTCAATTTCTGTATCATCCTGTTGAAATCAAAGACTTTAGCTCACCGGCCAGCAGGGTCTGGAACTGGTCTTGCTGACACAGGCTTTGTAATCCAATACCTAGTAAAATGCCTGCAACTACGTCCAGCAGCTGTCATCCTGGCTGTGTTCCTACATCTCCCCCTGCCGCCCCCGAGGAAGAGCTGAAAAGAACTCTCTTTCCTTTCTCAATGAGTTGATTTCATTCCATAATCCAGGAGTGCTGGTATAATTTCAGCTTTTCTAAATGCTAAATTTCTAGCAAATATTTACTGAGAGCTACTAATTCATCACAGCAAAGGAATTTTTCTAGTTGCTTAATGATAAATTCTGGAATTAAAGTAATGCTCTCTCTGGATAGCCAGGCTGCTTGAAGTCACATGTTCAAGGAGAACTACTGATTTGGTCTCATGGATTTTGTGGCTAAACAGATGCTTTCAATTTCTTCCCGGCCTTCTTTTCCTCAGCTGTGCTCTGTGAGGCAGGGGTAGGGATGGAGGGCATAGTCCTTAAAATGCTGACACAGACTCAGAACTGGTTTGTAAGGACAGCTCAGACTGCTTCCAAGAGGGATGGGCTGGCCATTCACTCAGAGAGTTTGGGTGAATTCCTAAGGCTATTAACTGTCCACACCAAGGTACGACACACTCACCTTCTGCCCATCTGAGCACAAAGTCCCCTGTTCCTAACTAGCAACAGAAACCAGCCGTAGGTCAGGGACCCGCCAGCACCCCAAACCAGGATCTGCTCCGTTTTCACTAACAACCATTATAGAACAGGATACTAATCAATAACATTCTTGGTAAACAATACTAACTAACTAAACAATAACCTGTTCTTGGTAAAGAACAGGTTTTCCAAAGTTTCCCCCCAGATTGCTAGTCTCCTATGGACATGCCAGAGAATCCACCGGGATTCTCTCTCAGGAATAAATGAAAATTACAAGCACAATTATCTGTCAGCCAACTGTATGCCCATCACGCGTCTGTGGACTTGAGACTCCCCGCAGCTCACTGCCATCCCCCTGAGCCGCAGGTCTCAACTACCTGGGGAGCCATTAAAATAAAACAATGGCCATGCTGGGTGGGCCCTACCCGCCTCCCCCGAAGTTTTAAAAGCTTCCTGTGTGGGGATACCTGGGTGGCTCAGTCAGTTAAGCCGCTGCCTTCGGCTCAGGTCAGGATCCCAGGGTCCTGGGATCGAGTCCCACATCGGGCTCTCTGCTCAGTGGGAAACCTGCTTCTCTCTCTGCCTCTGCCTGCCACTTTGCCTGCTTGTGCTCTCTCTGACAAATAAATAAAATCTTAAAAAAAAAAAAAAAAAGCTTCCTGTGTGAATCTGATATGCATTAGGATTTTAATTTTTTTAAGTTTTGTTTATTCAGTTTTTATACTGTTGTGAGGAAACTGGGTCCCTCTGGCTCTGGAAAGTTAAATACGAAGGAATTTTATGAGCCGGACAGCCCACTGGTACCTCGAAATTGACCATGGAGGATGTATTTATACCACGGAAATGGGCAAATGCTAATAAATCAGGGTTTGGGGGGTGGTGGGGATAGTTGGGGTTTTTTTTTTTGCTTGTTTTTTTTTAAAAGTAGCACACCACTGATGGTGAACTCTAGTCGCCATGGGTCCAAAACCTCTGGGTAAAGAACTTCTGCTCTAAGTATTCTAGTTCTTAATCCTAGTAACAGCGTAACAAAGCAGGGCTTCAGAGGGCTGAGTATGTGACCGTGATACTGTCTTGTGCCCCTTTGAGCAATCCTGTTTCTAAGTTTTGTTTTGGAATTTTTCCTTCACTTAAGTCAAGGAATATTAATTTTTTTTTCAAAAATGAGCCTAATAAAACCCCTTACTGCATATTTTGTAGGCAGATTTTTGAGGACATTGCTGTTCTTATCACCTTCTTCCCAAGTATCCAAATGGAGCCCCGATGAGAAATTTGTTTTAAAGTTAAACATGAGGGGATCCTCCCTTACTCTCCAGCACTGACCAGGGGCACAGGAAACTTCTCCCATCATGGACTCTGGACACCAACCACTGCTTTTACTTTCCCTTTAGCTGTCCAAGCTTTGACCATACTCTTCAGCCTATGGGGACTATTTTCCGGTCATGACATTCTAATTTCCATTTCTTGTGGTGCCAAGGGTTTGTATTTTGCGATCATAGTGCGCATTACTTCTTATAGGGCCTTGCAATCCTTGGTGAAATGAGTCAAGGTGTATTTGAAGTACGAACCCACTGACTCAGTTTTTGTCTCATCTGCAATCTGCCTACTCGGCGGCTGGGACTCACGCGGGGCTGACACTGGAATGACCTAGAGAACGGTAAGTATTCACGCTCGGCTTCTCTCCTCAGAGGTCCTGATTTCGTCGATCTAGGATGCAGCCTTGGTGTCAGGCTTTTAAAAGTTTTAAAGTATTTTAAGAATTTCCCCATGCCTTTCTAACGTGCAGCTGAACTGACCCACCTGAATTCCAGTTTTCCTGAGCTTCAAAGAGCTTATGAGCCTCGCCAGATGAGACCCTGTCTCTTCTAGAGACTTGAGCCCAAGCAGAGCCCGAGCTTTTGCCCTGGGTGCTGTGGATTCAAATGGTGACCATCCCACAGCCTGCTCAGCACCCCTACACCCCTCCACCTTCCTGCCCCCTTCCCCTCCCGCGTCGGACTGCATCAGCCACAAGAAGAAAGAGGCAAAACAGTTACCAATAAGATCGTGAAGTTTTCCAAAACACTGTTCATCATGTATTTCTCTGGTAAGTGTTTGAGCTTGTGGATGAAGTTGATCATATATTCACACATTGGGGACCGGTTTATTCGGTACACAAATCGGCCGTTCTCAAACCTTGCATACTCCGTCTGTGAGGGGAGAAAGGAGTTGAGCACGTTTACACTTTGGACTTCAAGATACATGAAAACGCTGTTGCTGCCTTCAAAAGCATTTTTCTTTTCCTTTTTCAACAGAAGTCATCTGCTAGATGCTGTTGTACTAGTTACACAGTGTACTTATTTTAAAAGAAATCCTATCTCCAAACTTAATGCCATACTCAGAAATCCATTACTTTTCTGGGAACTTGAAAAAAAAACAAAAAACAGTGGAAACAGGATAGCTTTAGAGAAGGGTTGTCTAGGTCAGAAAGAAAAGAAAGCAAAGGTCAGAAAGAAATATAATCACCTACTTAGTGATTTTCTGCCTGGAAATCTGGGGGAGCAAGGCCCAGCCAATTACAACTCTTCAAAGAGCCCAGAGAAAATCCTCCCCCACTGTTATAAGGCCTCACAGACCAACGACTTTGGCAGCTAATTTCTCTACCTCAGGAAAAACTACTTCACACTGATCACGAACTCTTGACTGTGAGTGATTTATGTTTTTAATAAACATGGAAAAGAAAGAAAATACGGGTATGGAAGATCCCACGGAAACACTCAGAAATAAGAGACACATCCCTAGACAGTCTTGGATCAAAGAAGAATTAAAAAGGAAATTACAAACTATCTCAAAAGTAATGAAAAGGGAAACACTTGACATCAAAACTTAGGGGACCTGATGAAGCTCTACTTGGAGGAAACTTAACGAAGCAGTTTCATGAGTTCACAATTAAAGGTAAAAAAATTATAGAACTAAACCATGTCTGAAATTAAAAAAAAAAAAGAAACAACAACAAAAAACCCACAAAATAAACCCAAGCCACAAAGAAACCAAAGGAAACCAGGAATAGGAAATTAATAAAGATAAAAGCTCAAATAGATGTTAACAGAGATAAAAAATGTGGGCAGAATAAATTAAAAAACTGGTTTCTTTAAAAAGTCAAAACAAAATCAAGCCTTCACAAGCTTAACTGAGAAAAGAGACAAAACCACAATTACGGGAGAGATCGGAAGATCTGTAAAAGGTTACCTCGTGTAACTGTAAGGCAATAAAGCCTAGAGGAGAGGATGACTTCCCAGCAAAGTATGAATTACTAATATTGAACCACGAAGGAGAAAACTCCAGTAGGTCCCTTATGGTGGAGGTGACCAAAAAATTGTTGAGAGACTCACCACGGAGAAAGGTACAAAGACCAAATTGTTTCACTGCTGAGTTTTATGCAAATCTAAAAGAATAATTACTCTTATTGTTATGCAAACAATGCCAGGCCGCAGAAATAGGCAGGTGTCCCAATTCTTTTTATGAAACTAAGGGACATAAAGAGATTAGAAAGAGGAGTGTCCTAGTATCACTTAGGAGATGCTAAAATCTTATGTAGAACAGCCAAGAGAAGAGTCACCGCGTCCAAAGCAGGACTTTCTTCAGGAATGTTGTGGTGGCTCCTACATGGGATGGGTACAAACTCATGATGCCCACAACTTGGAGAAAAATCATGTAAGAGATGCTGAAAAGGCATTTGATAAAATATTGCAGCTGTTACTAATAAAAACCCTAGGTACAACGGGAAGAGAAAGAAAGCACCTAAATACAAAATAAAGACCACTTACACAATCCAACAGTGAACGTATATAACCCGAAATGGTAAAACACCAGAAACAACTCTATGGGCAGCAGTCACCACTCACCGGCCTACTTCTTTTTATGACAATGTTGGAGGTTTTAGCAAATGGAAAGAAGGTGAGAAAATAAGCAAAACAGAAAAGGTGGCAAAAACATCGGAAAAGAGAAGATGAAATAAAGCCTTCTGTTTTTGCTGCTGCTATGAAAATACACATAGAAAATCCAAGAATCCAAGGGGAGAAAAAACTACTGGAGATAATAAATAAGAGAATATGGCAAGATGGCCAGGTAAAACATAGATAAGCAAAAACCAAGAGCTTTCCTCTCTTCTTGTAATTAAAACCCAGAAATAAGAAATTGCATTAACGAATTATATACTATTTAGGAATACATTTAACAAAAAAGGGATAAACCTATACGTAAAAACTATAAAATCTTATTAAGATAAATGAGATAGAAATGCAAATAGGTTCTCAACTGGAAACATTTAGTATTGGTATCAATTTATCCCAAAATAATGTCTAAATCTAGTACAATTGTACTAGATTGATCAAGCGAGGATTTCGGTTTTCTTTACTGTTGTTGTTTTTTTTTTTTAAGTGATCTCATTTTTTTGAAGAAGAAATGCTGTTTACTAGCCTAGAAAATATATGGAAAACAACAGCCAGATTGACTTGAGCCTGCAGAGCAATGTGCTATAAAGCCACTGTAATCAAATCAACATGGCACTGGGACGCTGTTGAGATAAACAGAGGGGGAATCAGGGAGACTTTAGGAATGGCTCCAGGGATGTGCGGTGACTTAAAGGACACAGATCTCAGATCTACTCAGTGGGAAAAGAATGAATCACGTAATAAATGGTTTTGACACAAACGCTTGTGTACTTGGAAGAAAACGGTAGCAGATGCCCATCTCACACCAAACGGGGAAGTACATTCTAAGTGAATTAAAAGCTTATAAACTCCACCTGCCACACTCACACCACCTTCTCCATGAAAATTCCTGGGCCTTCATCAGCCAAAGGCAATCTTTGCCTGCTCCCTGAACTTACAGAAGACTTTGGGTCTGTTACTGGAGGACACGACGGGGGCGGGGAGAAGAGTTTAGAATCTGGGACACTGAGTCACTTGTCCGGTTTGTCTTGTCCAGGCAGGAGGTCCAGCTCAGGTGAGGCCTGACAGTGGGGCTACCCAGCAGCCATGCCGACCTGGAAAATTCTACATTCCCAACCACTGAGTGGTAACTGTGCTCCCTCCTCCTCCAAGGATCTGGGAGGTCATCTGGGCTGCAGGCCTCACGAGCCTGTCAATGATTACATGGCCACCTTCTTGCCTACCCCCTCCTTGGGCTTCCCAGACATGCACTGAGCTGGCTCCCCTCCTCTCACACCCATTTTTGTCCTCTGCCGCTGTCTCCCTTTTTGCTCACTCCAGGGCCGGCTACTGCTCCCCAAATTGAAACCCTTATTCTCTGCTGCTATTTGCTCTCTGCACCTAGTTCTCCATTTCCAAAGTCTCAGTGATCCTGAACGCTCAGGATTTCCCATCAGTATTCTCAGGCTTCACCTGTCTTCCAAACTCTCATCTTGCATCTGGAATCATCCCGATTGTGTGCTCCTGAGGACCCTCCTTTCTTATCTCTGTTGGTGGCAGCACTGTCCTTGCAAACACAAAACGTGGGACCTCTGACTCTTCCTCCTTGTGGGTTTTTAATATCCAGTGAGTTTCTAAGTTCTATTCAGAATATCTTACTGGATTCCCTCTGCTACCATTTCAGTGGAAGCCCAGGATGCCTCGGGTCCCGTCAACCATCTAGTCAACTCTCTTCTATCCTCTCTGGCTCACTGTCACCCCCTCAACACCATTCTAGGGAGGCCCAGTCTGTGCTCAGGAAGCTACAAGGGCCACGACATCCCAGGTCCTCACTGTTCGGCCCCAAGTCTTAACGCCCTCATGCTCGCTCCCGCTCTCCTGCCCATCGCCTCTGCTCTCTCCCATGCCCTGGCATGAAGTCTGCCACACTGAGCCTAGGCTCTGGGACCTGCGAGCTCCAGGACCACCGTGAACCAAAGCTGCTTGCTGCACATGGACTGACTAGAGGACGGGCAGAAGACACTGAAAAATTCAACTTTACATGGAATGTCAACTGTAAGACATCAGTCACACAAAGCAACCGCCCTGGTAAAAAAAAAAAAAACAAAAAAAAAAACACACTTTTTTGACAGGGAGGGAGGCCATGAAATATAAAAAGCTGTAAACAGGTATTTGACCCCAGTATGTGCTGTCATCTGTTTAAAAGGATTAAAGGAGTGGAAAGGGCAAAAGCACCACCACCATGTGAGATGTCTGAGCTTTACAGAAGGCAGGTGGCTTATCAGCTGAATTCCACCCCGGTTGTAACCTACAATATCTAGAAGTGCCCTTGGACCTGGGGTGGGAAGGACACCATCCAATGGATGGCAGGGCCTGTCTGCCCCGCTTCCACACTGCCCCCACACCCCACAACACCTCGGGGGGGGGGGGACTGAATGCTGCTGGCCACACAAGGCGGGTAACCGCGGTCAGGGAGGGCTGGGGTAGACCTTCCTCTCCCTATCTTCTTCCAGGTGCTTTCAGATCGTTCTGTCTTTTTAGAGGTAACAGGGGAAAGAGGTGGGAGAAAGGGAGAGGAGCAGATGCCAGAGGAAGTAAAACTCTCCGCCCCAATGTCAAGCCGACAGGAAGGCAACAGTCTGCCCTTGAATGAAGATTCCGCTGGACAGATGCCTACTTACCTCTACTTTTTCTACTACTTGCTTCCCAAAGGAGCACACTTTGGTGGAACAGGTGACTGTCATATTTTCAGAACTCTCATACTGACTGGTTACACCGTAAAAAGCCCCGGCATCGTCCTGAATACTGCAGTTTAGGTCGGCCTGTTGGGAAGGAAACGGAGGTTATCCTCTCATGGCCAGAGGCATGGCAATAAGCAGGACCGGGGACCGGAAGGCTGGGAGACCTCTGACCACTTGGGCTGAGTGGAGGGTGGGTGTGGCTCGAGGAGGTGGGGAAGTGACGCTCATCCAGAAACAAGTTCCATGGCCTGCTGGGTCAGTGTTTGAAGAGCTTGCTAACTCCAGCAGTCGCCCTGGCACAAAGGCCAAGCGACACACATCTATTTCAATTTGCTTTCTTGTGTTCAGTGTAGACTAGTACTGTATCCTTGTTATAAAGATCCGTGAGGCCTCTGAGATGTGTGCAGAAAGGAGTGCAGAATGGACTTCACAGTCACTAATCTGCAGATATACTTAAAGATTTTGTTTATTTATTTATTTATTTATTTGAGAGGGTGGGGGAGAATAGTGGAGGGAGGGGGAGAGAATCTCAAGCAGACTCCGAGATAAGCACAGAGCCTGACACTAGGTTCAATCCCAGGACCCTGAGATCACGACCTGAGCCGAAATCAAGAGTCGGACGCTTACCTGACTGGGCCCCCCAGGCACCCTAATCTGTACATATATTTAAAAGAACAGATCTATAGCTGACTGGCCACTTATTAATAGATGTGAAAACAAACTTTATTACAAATTACAGCATCCAGAAGGGAAATGGCTCCTAGAAAAAACTGGTTTATAAAGATGCTAAATAATTACTATTTCCCACTCATTTAAGGTATTTGATGATTACCTACTATGTGAGGTTCATGCTAGACACTATACAGAACTACAGACAGGAGCTGTGCACATAAAACAGCTGTAAGAGACAGAAACAGTACCACATCAAAGGTGCTCAGAGTCCAGACAATGGAAGGCATGACTTTTAGCCAGGGGTATCGCTTATGGGATGGTTATGATGTGCAGAGATGGGTTGAGGAGACACTGGGGGCAGAAGGGACCTCGGGTGCCTCCTTCTGCAAGGACTAAGGCCACTGGGAAAAGTGAGTTTGGAAATGCAGCCAAGACTCGAGTTATGAAGGGCTGAAAAAGGGGTGTGGATCGCATGCTGCAGGAAGTAGGGACCCTTAGAAAGTTCTGGCACAAGGAGGTGATGTGATCGGAGCTGTGTTTCAGGGGCAGACGTCTCAATGTGGTGTAGTGTCCACTGCAGAGGGAGGCTGGGAGGCCACAGCAGTGGCCAGACCACTGATGGATGGTTCCCTCCTCTCCAGTACCTCCTGATCTGCTCTTCCCCACGAGGCACTGGTATGGGGCCGGGGGTCCCAGACTGAGCAAGACCTGGGCCGGTCCTTACTGCCGAAGGCTTGCAATTGAGTGGGGAAGACATCACCATTTGGACGAGCTATCCTGAAAGAGGCACAGAGGGCCACGAGAACCAACCTCAGGGTTCAGGTAGTTTCCAAGGATGAGGCAGCTCAGATCCAAAGGAAGAAGCACTGACCGGGGCAGGTGGATGTGCCCTGAGTGTGCACAAAGGGCACATAACTAGAAACCAGGCCAAGAAAAGGTTGGGATCGAGGGAGCGGGGAGAGAGGGTGGTAGGAGGGTTTGGGTCTTAGATCCTAAAACCAAGGAGCTTTAAGTGCACAGGAGGGACCCAGTGACAGGTTATGGCTGGATCTGCGTTCCTAAGAGGAACTGTGGGCACGGCACGGAGACGACTCTGAAAGAGTGAAAGCACAGGCAAGGGACAGATCAGAAGGTTGACGGTGCAGTCTGGACAAGGACTATGGGGACTGGAGAGGGACGGGGGACCTGCCGCACAATTGTCTGGAACATTCCACCAGCTGATCTTAAAACCTTGCCGTGCACTAGCCACTAGGTAGGCCTGAGTCATCCTAGATGTATCTGTAATAAGGGTCTACATCTGAATTTCCTTCTTGAATTGAGTATCAAGAAAATGTCCCTTTCCCGAGGCAAAACTTCGTATTTTCTGGCTTCAAATAAAAAGAACCATAGGCTTTATATTCCCCCTTTTTCCCTTCATGCCAAGAAATTCAAAGCTAAATTCAGTGCCCAACTACAGTAATTACCTATCCCAAGGTATTTCTAATAGCTACTAACAACCAGTGTAGGGCTCCTTTTACTGGATTATGATCTGCTTTTACTTGTCCTTGTCCACTTTTCTATTGCCCGTAAAGGTAGTAACACTCCCTGACATTCTGCCTTTGGGAATTATATGGAGCACAAATTCTAAATAAATATAAATACCCAGGTGGACATGTTTCTCACATTCAAGGGTTTGAGGTCAGCTCCACGAAGAGCAGAGTAGCAAGCAGTGGTGAGTCCGAGCCTGACTGCGGTCTGCACCTGTGCTCCCTGGGGTCTGCTGAGCCCCAGCCGCCAGGGGAGAAAGTCACCATGGGTCCTCAGCACCCAGGAGCTCTGACCCAGCATCACACCCAACTTTCCAGGGCAGCCGCCACCGGGCATGTACTGGGGGTGGACCTTCAATGGGCGCCCGGGGTGGCGGAGTCAGTGAAGCATCCGACTCGGTTTCAGCTCCGCTGGTGAGCTCAGGGTCATGGCACTGAGCCCTGTGTTAGGCTCTGTGCTCAGCGCTGAGTTTGCTTAAGAGTCTCTCTCTTGTCTCTCTCTGAGCTCCGCCCCACCCTCAGCTCCTCTCTAAGAAATAAATCTTAGAAAAAAAAAGAGAGTAGGCTTTCAAGAACCACTGTTTTGGGGGTGCCTGGGTGGCTCAGTGGGTTAAGCCTCTGCCTTCGGCTCAGGTCATAATCTCAGGGTCCTGGGATCGAGCCCCACATCGGGCTCTCTGCTCAGCGGGGAGCCTGCTTCCCTCTCTCTGCCTGCCTCTCTGCCTACTTGTGATCTCTGTCTGCCAAATAAATCAATAAAATCTTTAAAAAAAGAACCACTTTTTCTGCTTCATTCCACCACCAGCTGGCAACACAGGCTCTGAGAAACAGCTCAGGTACTTTTCAGGAGTGAGATTTATGCTCGTATAATTCCGGTATAGCTTGTGCCAATAAGTTTTTGTTTTTATTTTCTTAAAAAACCAAGAGCACACACGTGGTAAGCAAAAAAAAAAAAAAGGCAAACTGGAAAAGAGTGTACATTTTATTTGTACTCCCAAACTTGCTAACCTCCCTACTGGTGACCCGTGTTAACTGTCTCCCAAGTGCCCTTTAGGAGTTTGTTAGCATTTATACATATAAGCATAACAGATCCCCTCTTTTTTTGCACAAAAAGTACTCTCTGAAACCTTGCTTTAAAATATAATATATAAATATAAATAAATCTCTCTCTCTCTCTCTCTCTATATATATATATAGCTACATCCCAGAACTCATACAGAACTGATATGGAATATCAGTTTTAAAAAGAAAAGCCATTTAAAAACGTAGGCAGCTCCACATTTTAGTGGCTGTATACCCTCCCATGACACAGATGCACCCTCAAATAATTCCTACATGTTCTACTGATGAACATTTTGGTGCTTCTCAACACGGATGCAATAGTGAGTTTAGGTGCAGCAGGAAAGGTACACTAGAAATTCCTTTCCCTTTCTTTCAAACTTAAAAAGTTGCCAGCATTGAAAGGGCTTTAGAAGGCCATAAACAAACAGTGACTATTTAAACAAACTCATTATTTATTTATTTATTTATTTTTTTAATCTTATTTACTTATTTTTAAAGATTTTATTTATTTATTTGACAGAGAGAGCGAGAGAGCCTAAGTAGGCAGAGAGGCAATGGAGGCAGAAGCAGGCTCCCTGCTGAGCAGAGAGCCCGATTTGGGGCTCGATCCCAGGACCCTGAGATCATGACCCGAGCCGAAGTCAGAGGCTTAACCCACTGAGCCACGCAGGTGCCTCTCATTTTTTTTTTTTTTAAGATTTTTATTCATTCATTTGTCAGAGAGAGCGCACGCACACAAGTGGGGGAATGGCAGGCAGAGGGAGAAGCAGGCTCCCCGCTGAGCAAGAAGCCTGATGCAGGACTCGATCCCAAGACCCCAGGATCATGACCTGAGCCAAAGGCAGATGCTTAACCGACTGAGCCACCCAGGTGTCCCTAACAAACTTACTATTTTTGACACAACCAAGTTGTTTTGCAAGCCTGGTAACCAGTCAAAAGCAGTCTGGTGTTTTTGGTGTGAGGGGGGTGGGAAGGAGCATGGGATGAGGGGTCAGCAGGGGAGGCCACAGAACAGGTTATTTCTTTTCAACTAATCCAGCCCCACTTGCATCAGTAATAGAACCAGGAGGGAGGTTTCTTCAGAACGGCGCCTCAGGTCCCTAGGCACAGCGCTTTCTTTTCCACCCTTTGTTCAAATGCTCCATTTTTTACTTTCTTCACTTCGGTGTTACGACCAACGACAACTAACTCAGACACTTAAAATCTGAAGCAAGCATGGAAGTAAACAGACAAAATCATCCAATCTTCTACACAATTGGAAAACGTGAATGAAGTTTAGGAATGGCATTCGCCGTAAAGTGATGTTAGCGCAATCGCTGGAAATGTCCAGCCTCCCACGCTCCCATCCCTCTGGGTTTCCAGGCCTCAGTGACGTGGCCAAAGCAGCTGTCCCATGGCAGTGGCACAGTGTGTAGACACCATGAGACTGGATTCATTTTTAAGACCTTCTTTTCCCTATTCGACAAAATTATGTACAGTAATAACCAGCGCTCTATTTCATGGTTTTGAACTTTAAACACAAAAACTCCCAAAGTGGTAATAGAATGACAGGACTGCAGTAACCTAAGCTCTGTTTTCCCATCTTCCTAATGACGGGGCCACCACGGCAGATCCCCCCATGTACTGTTTAACCGCGGGAAGTTCAGGGGCTGCAGCTCCCGGGATTCCAGGAACAGACCCAAGGCCAAGCCCACGTGTGTTCTTGAAGAGTAACACACATAGTGGCTAAGGAACAGAAGTGTGCTAATCTGAAGCAGATATATGTGCATATATGAAATAAAAATGTTAACTTCAACTGTTCAGGACTCGGGTCAACAAGATCTTTTCTTTTCAGGAGGATTTTGTCAATGGCATTGTCTAGAACTGTGGGCCTGTGGTGATAATAAAAATGAGAATGATTTTTAGATGGCTTTGCTGTCCAAACTTTTCTAAGAACCATGGACGTCCTTACTGCCTGCACCGGGCAGACCATCGCCACCGTCTTACCTTCAGTTCACTACTGTCCCTTAGAATTCCCCAAATCATTTTCATTAGTCTTAAATGGGAATGGATGACCTGTGGTTTTAATGACAGGAAGTATCAAAAATGAAGCGATGAGGGGTGCCTGGGTGGCTCAGTGGGTTAAGCCTCTGCTTTCAGCTCAGGTCATGGTCTCAGGTCCTGGGATCGAGCCACGCACCAGGCTCTCTGCTCAGCAGGGAGGCTGCTCTCCCCGCCCCCCTGCCTACTTGTGATCTCTGTCAAATAAATAAATCTTTTTTAAAAAATGAAGCAATTAAAATGTACACATTACGAGCACCTGCTCAGAAATTAGCGCAACAAATGATGAGTTCTGAAGTTATGGAAGTTAATTTTCTTTTATGTTAAATTATATGACATGCGTTTAGAGAAATGCACAGCCCGTAAGTTTGCAATTCGATTAATATTCATAAAGTGAACACACCCATGTAACCAGCGCCCAGATGACAAAAAAGAAGAGAAGCCCTCCCACCTAGGCTCTCTTCCCGTTTGGTCACCCCCATACCTCCCTGGGGTGATCCTGAGGCTAAACATTGTACGTTAGTTCTGTCCAGTGTTTTGAACGTAAAATCAATGGAATCACGGAGTATGGACTCCTTTGTCTTTGGTTTCACATGCTCAGCGTTGTAGCGTGAAGATTTGCCTACGCTGCTGTAAGTAGGTCCTTCACCCGTTACGGAAGAGTGTTCCACTCACTGACTTAAGAATACCAGGATCTATGCATTCTACTACCGATGGGCACTAGGGATGTATCCAAATCAGACCAATCATGAAGAATGCTACTCTGTAGGGGCTCCTGGGTGGCTCAGTCGGTTGAGCGTCTGACTCTTGGTTTTGGCTCAGGTCATGATCTCAAGATCGTGAGATCAAGCCCTGTATTAGGCTCCACGCTGGGGGCGGAGGTTGCTTCCAATCTCCCCCCTCCCTTTGCCCCCACCCCCAAAAGAGTGCCATTCCGTACGTCCTTGCATTGACTTCTGATACACATGTGTATGCAGTTCTGCTGGGTGTTCCCCGGAGTGGAAGGGCTGGTGCATGAAGACCATGCACATTTTAGCTCCCATTTTGATAAGACGAACAGAGAGTTCTTGCATTATCTTATTTTCTTAACAGTTGAGAAACTTTAATTATTAGTATAAATTTAACAGGTTAGTTTTTAAAAAGGCTTCTCAACGGACAGTAAATAACCAATTTGCTACTACAACTGCTTGGAAATTACTCTTGAACAGGGAAAAAAAATCATGTGGCCATCCAACCGTATCACAGCTGTTCTCCGGGAATTTTCTAGGAGGAGGTATTGATGGGAAAGATCTGTCAGCTGAGGATGTTACGATCATCCCAGAAAGAAATGCATTCTCTGAGCTCCCATGGAGCAAAGGTAATATGAAAGGAAGAACTGCCAGCGCTGACTCAACAACAAAGGAGGCAAACTCTGTGATGAGCCTGAGATTTGCACCGAGTTCATTACCCCCACTCTGGACTCATTTCCCCCCACTGAAAACTCAGGACAAACCTCTTTCATATAGTTCTGAAGGCAAGAAAGTAAGAAGGAATGTACTGGTATCAGAGATACAAACTATTTCTTCCTCATCAGCTTTTATCTGACCACAGGCTAGTTTCTAAAAGTAAATTAATATAAAAATCCAAGAGACAGCAAAACCCAGCAAACTTATCTTCCCAACAAGTCCCAAATTCAAACCGTATCCTGTCCTTTCCTTTGGGGACCAGACAGCCTAAAATGGTAATGGGCCAGGCTCTGAAGTGTTAAACACACACACGCACACACACACACACACGCAAACGTGGCTGGGGACGGGGAGTCCAAACAGTCCCCTCCAAGCAGTCTTGGCCCATTCTGCCTTAGAACAAAGACCCTATATATGGACTGGGTTTAGAAGCCAGCTCGTTCTACTACCTACTACCAGATGCAGGAATCCTTTCTATACAGCATACTGACTTGTGCTGCCTTCAGGCTAAGTATCTTTAGATACAGGAAAACCACGGCTTTAAGAAACTACTATGTGCCAGGCAGACGTGTTAAGCTCCTTCTCCTGTCGTATTAGTTTTCTATCGACTGCTTTAACGAAGGACCACAAATTAAGTGACTTAAAAACAACACAAACTGATGATCTTACACCTGGTGCGGGAGAGGCTTTGACACTGGTCTGCCCAGGTTGAGGTCAGGGTCCTGGGAGTGCTGTGAGACTCTCTGGAAGCTTGGTGGGGTGGGGGGTCTGGAGGTCACACACATTCCTTCTCTCTGGGCCCCTTCCCCCATTTTCAAAGCCTGTAACACGAGGCTGGGTCCTTCTCTGGCTGTCCATTGTCTTCTCTCCCGGGCCCCTATGCAACGTGGCATAGTCAGAGATCTGGCGGCCAAGATCGTGGTTGGGACTCTGTTACCACACCCCTCAAGTTGCAACTGGCTTCCCCTGTAATTTGCACCTAGAGCTCTGCCTTCTGGAATCACACAGACCCCAGTATACCTCTGTTGGACAACTCGCAATTTTCATTCATTTCCCCCTTACTCTTACCTGTCCTCTTCCCTTTCTCACCAACAAGGATTCAAGTTCTACATTTCTCTTGACTAAACCCCATCCTGATTTCAGACCTCCCTTCTAGCTAGGCCGGGTATTTGTGTATTCTGACTTTTCGTCTGTCCTTATTGTCTCCCAGTCCTTTGACCGACCACACGGACAGGAGTGAGTTCCTAGAATCTCTCTTTCTCTTTATGTACAGATGAGACCTGTTTCGAGAAGCCACCAGGATGATGGGAAGAGATCACACACAGGAGACACAGTGCTAGCTGGGAACAATGCTGACAGCTGCTCCTAGTAACGGGGTGATTTAAAACGCACCCCAGGATACGAAAAGAGCCCCGAGTCACATGGACAGAGGTGTGACCCCATAAGATTGGTGGTTCATAATCAACAAAAACAGTGTCCGCAGAGCCCATCCAAGCCTCAGTCCACAAGGATCAAGGTGTGCAAACAGCTACAAGGGCGGCTTATTCCAAAGAACAAAATCAGCACTTTTCCTCATCTGTGAGTTTATTATGATCAGTCTTAAGTTTTGTGTATAACTTTTCCAACTAGCAAAAATTACCATCTTTCCCACAAAGAGATGATTAGAGAGGTTACAGAATTCTTTCTGGAAATTAAAAAAAGGCAATCGTTAATACATGTGTGTTGAATCAATTAAAGGCTTCAGGGTCTACTTGTGGGCAAGTCCTGGAAAGCAATACAAGGTCAAAGTAGAAGCGGTCCCAGTGCCAGGCAGAGAAAGAGGACTGCATCAGACAGCAAAGAACCAAGAACAACAACAAGAAAAAGAAACATCAGTTCTTCCCAAAACTTTCCCTCGATCTTCCTTGTCTCACACTCATTAAATGCAGCGAAAACATGTAAGTGACCAGGAAAGACTCTGGATCCGTTTTTCCTCTATTACCTCTCATTCCATTGGCCCGTTTATTCCTGTGTCTGTTCCACTGCTTAATTTTGCGTTTCTGGAATTTGAAATAAAAAAGCAATATACTTTAAAGAAATGATCCTTCCCATTTCATGGGTGAGGAAAAATGAGGCCGAGCCCTGTTAAGCAGGATGCAGAGTCCTCAGAGGGGAGGTCGGCCAGGGGGGTGGTTCCTGCAGAGGCCCAGAGCTCTGGAAACCGGGCTCCAGGAGGCTGAAGGACCCCGCCAGGAGCGCTCCAGCTGCCAAGCCAAGAACTCAAGTGCGCGGCTCACGCAGAATCAGTGCTGGGCTGTTGACAGACACTCTGCCACAGGCTTCCGAGGGAGAAAGCCTGCTAGCCTGGAGAGTCAGCAGATAACCCCACAGGGAGAGGAGAAGGTAGGCAGGGGGCACCGAGTTGGGGAAAGAGGAGGCAGCTGGACACTCCCTTCCCACGCAGGCCTCCCTCCACCCCGAGGGCTTGGAGGAGCTGGGTGGGAATGGCTTGGCTGCAGAAATGAAAACATCAAGAGGACTGTCCCATACAAAAGACAGTCTAATAGGCACTGATGGATGCAAGGAGACGCTGGCATTTTCAAACCACCACTTTGAACCTCTCCTCTTCATCCTCTCTGAGCTATGATCAAAGGACCAAGATTTCAAATTGTGAAGCAATTTTTTCCAATGGCAGCATCTGGCTCCTTGGCAGGCGGCACTGGGAGCTGGGCCCTGTTGTGGGCGGCCGTCCAGGCCTGCCACATGGCTAGGCTCGGCCAGGCAGGGCACCACGTGGGCCTGCAGCTGCTCCCGCAGGCTCCAAAGGACAATCGCTCCGCACTGGGCAGTAAGCCGGCGGGCAGACGTAGCCCGGGAGGCAGTGCTTGGGGGTGGGGGTGGGGGGCTGGAGGACTCTGGCTGTTCCAAACCTTCCGGCCGGGACTCATTTGCATGCATCTCCCCCTGCCCCCGGCCCAGACACCTGAAGCCAGCCCCCCTGGCATCAGACGACTGGGGTGAGGGGTTTCGCTGGATGACCATGGGACAACTCAACAAGGCAATCTGCACTGGGGAAGAGTGAGGAAGCAAGTCCTTGAATGCGTTCACTTCCGACCATTGTGCCCTTGCCCAGCACAACGGGACAGCAGCTGGAGGGCTCTTGCCACAGCTGTTTTAAATAAGAATGGGAATAAACTCAGCCTCGCTCTTCAAGTTACTTTCCACTAATTATGGCACATATTTACATCTGCAAAACAGAAGATTAAAAAAAAAAAACACCAAGAGCCCCTTTATTGTGCAGATTGGCACCCCTATTTGAATTTCATAAACATTTAGTACTTCAAAGAATCTTAAAAGCTTGCTTTAATGACAATATGCACTGCCTGAAAGGCGGGCTGTTTGCATTGCAAATTCCTATGAATACCGGCATTCGTTTAAAAAAAAATTCAATTAATATCACCCACACAACTTCAGGTAACTGCCACTGGTGACGTCACACGGTAGCTGGGAAGAAAGAGCCAAGGTCTCAGCCCCCAAGTACAAAGCAGCTGCTGCACAGGGCAGTTCTTGCCAATGGGGGCTCCCAGCTGAGCTGGCCCTGCACACATCACTTCATCAGGTGTTCCCACCCCCGCCAGACCCCACCCTTTCTGAGTCGGAAACAGGACCTTTCTCTGGTCTGGAGTTCTTGTGCAAAAGTCCTACGTAGAATGACAACAGATCAGTTAACAGGTGTAGAGTTACCAGATAAAATTCCGGCCACCCAGCGACATTTGATTTTTAGATAAACAACAAACTTTTTTTTATTATCTGTGTATCCCAAAGACAGCATGGGACATGTGTGCACTAAAAAAGTGTATGTTGTTTGCCTGAAATTCAAATGGAACTGGGTGGCCTGTATTTTTATTTGCTCAATCTGGCACCTCTACCAACAAATCATGTTTAGCAAAAAGAGTAACAAAACTTGGGACCTACTCTCAAATCTCTATAAGAGATTTGTGCAAAAACTTGAAGAAGACATTTTCTGTGCAGGATAGTTGAAGAAAAAATGAAGTTGCCAAATAATACCCAGAGCATGGTGCGCAGAACAAAGGCAAAAGAAAAAAAAAATCAAATTTCCCTATAACTTACAGCCCATTGACAAGTCCTTGAGACAAGGAAAGTGATCTTCCTCTAGAAACTTAACTGCCTCAATGTTAATACTTTGCTAAGAGCAAAAGGCATCTTAACTTTCTCCCAAACTCCAGGATCCTGTAAATTTACTTCATAACACGTAAAAATTCCTTTGGGAACTTCCTTTATCTCTACCCTCTTTCCCCACCCCCAAAATATATGTTAGCAATCATCCTCCAAGCATTCGGCCCAGGGATATACATCTGGAGGGTCTGGTGACTAAGGTTTTATTAGACAGTAAGAAATGACCTTTTCCTAACAACAGCTAACCCCTCTAGGACCTGGAAACCTTCTAAAATTCCTTAGAGACTTTCCCTATCCCTAACCCCTCCCAAGTTGAAAGTATTTAATAGGTCACCCCCTCAAAACCCCAATGCAACCTTTTGTGATCATGGGTCCCATCTCCATGCTTTAACAAAACCACCCTACTTGGGGCTCCTGGGTGGCTCAGCTGATGTCCGACTCTTGATTTTAGGTCAGGTCAGGATTGCAGGGCTGTGGGATCAAGCCCCACATCAGCTTTATGCTCAGCAAGGGGTCTGTTTGAGATTCTCTCTGCCTCTGCCCCTCCCCCTGCCTGTGCACCTGCACACCCAGACATGTGCTCTCTCAAATAAATAAAATCTTTTTTAAAAACCCACTCTGTTTGCACCCAAGACGTCTCAAGAATTCTTTCTTGGCTGTTCCCTCCAAACCCCAACATTTTCACATCGGGGCTTAACTCTGTTTAGTAAAATCAAATGATGTACCATGTTTGCAGATGCACGTAAGAAGTCCAGAAGGATACATGGCTGTAGGAAAATCTCCCTTTTCCTCCTACGGTCTTTTGATCTCCTTGGACTATTTGTAATAAACTTACATTGCTTTTGTAAATGTAAAAAGAAAATTAAAATGGGGTGGGTGGGGAGGATGTACTTTTGGCTCTCCACCTGCACAGGGAGGAGGGATTTCATATATCACCAAGGGCCTAGGTCTACTTTTAGACAATTGACCAAGACCCCCAAGGGGTTTATGACTATGTCCAGATAATCCACTTATTCCCTGCAAAACTGGGTCTGGACATAAGAACCACCCAAATAGTGCTACCTTGTTTCTTTCCTTCTGCGGCTTTCTTGAGGTATGGTTACAGAGAAGCTAATCATGCCGCCATCAAAGGGCAAATAATGGGGAGTACAAATGCCTCATCATGTGTTTGCTTGCCCCTGGACCTCTGGTTAGCAAGGACAGTGGCTTAGCATCTCAGCCTGTAACCACGGCAGGGAGCAAAGTTAAACATCTCTAGGCAGGAAAAGACAGAACCCTGACCTGGGCTTTGTTAGCAACCACTGAGCCAAATGACCCAGGACAGAAAGCATTAGAGGAACAGCTGTCAGATGGAGTCTCCTCCCAAGAGGTTCAGGGAACTTCCAATTTACATTCCGCCTAGATATGTGTAAGCGTTCAAGTTAAAAAAAAAACTCCCACTTACTAGGCTGTCCTATTCTGCCTTTTGTCTTCAGCTGGATTCAGTAAGTCTTTTAAATAAAGTGATGGCCATGGAGATCAATGTTTCTACCTCAACTGGTATCATTCTCCAAGTTCTGTAAAGCCCAGTGGCCATGGGGACCTTCCAGTGCCTCCCAGTATTATTCCTTGTCTCTGGACAAATGTCTACTTCCCTTGAACTCCTTCCTACTCCCCTTCCACTGACCAAATTCTTTCAAAAGTCTGCTCAAATGCCAGGTCTTTGTAAGGCCTTCTGGAATGTTCTAAAGCCAAACGGGTTCCTTCTACCTCTGGGCTCCCCACCTTTCCGTCAGCGCTCCTATTCCACGGTGCTGTCACTTAACCTGCCTGTGCGTCTGCCATCCCATACCAGACCCTAAGGTGTGCCTTTTACTTGGGTCTATTTTCCCAGCTCTGGCTCTCTAGGATCAAAGCAGAGTTCACTGAATGTTGACTGAATGACTCACTAATGACGTGTATGCTTCTCACTAACTCAAATGACCAACTATTTCTATAAGAACCTAATGAACTCCAGAGACAGCCTGGAAAAGCTTGAGTGTGAATCAAGGGGTCCCCCTGGCTTCAGTACATCCCTTCAGAAGCATCACTCAATCAGCTACCAGACGCTTCCTCTATCAGCATGCACTGTCCAAGCCGGCTCCCTGGCAGGTATGTCCCGGCACCTGATGTACAGCAATTTCTCCAGCTGAACGGAATAAAACAAGATGACTTTTCAGCCAACAGACTTTTTGAAAAGAACTGTGAAAAAAATCTGCTATGTACGCCACACTGCCGGATACACAAAAGCTACAGATGGGATCCCTGCTCCCTGGGGTAGGCCGACAAAGAAGTTTAGGAGGCAGGGCTGGGAAAACAGGAAGGAAGCAGTAATAGACAGCCGTCAAAGCAGAAAATGCTAACAAGCTTTAGATTATTTTTCTTATGAAATCAAACCAAAATGGATGCATGTGCAGGTTTACTGACTCTCCCCGCCCACAGCCCCCCTACCCTCTACCCAATGTATCAGAACCTGCCTGTAAGAGAGGGTTTTTAAAAAGCAGACCATGGGTGAAGATGCTCATACAACCCAGAATACTTACTATGTATTAGCCTCAGAAATACCTCTGAACACAGTGGTTTGACTGGCTAATTTTCCTTCCACCTGTCTCATGCCACCGCTCATTACCGGTCTTGGAATTTCAGGACTTAATGCTATTTTGAGATGAGACCAAACTACAGAGACGAGGAAGGTTTGTTGAACTGAAAGGCCCTTTCCCTGCTGATAGCAGTTTAAGACATGCAGAGCCAACTGTTCCATTTTGCAGACTTCCTTTTCCATGAATAGCAATGGGTGGGTTTAGTTCCAAATGATAGACTCAAGTCTACAAGTCCAATCAAAATCATGTGAATCCAATTAGACACAGGCTGCCGCTCTGGAGGGGGCCATTCTGGTGGCTTCCATGTGCACCCAGTGTCTCCTTATATAATGCCCAGTTGTTTTATTTATAGTGCCTGTCATTTTGTCCAACAAATGTGATTTTATCAAGATAAAAGATCTTCTAAAGGCTGCCTTCTATCCAGGTAACTCCCCTTCCCTCTCTCTGTTTTATTAAATCTTCTCATACCTACTCTGGTTAGTAAAATTAACCTTTCTTTTTTTTCCCCCAGAAAAACAGATTAAGAAAGTTGAACGATATAAATATATTTACCATTAATTGGTAAATAGGCTGAATGATCATTAATTCAAAGAATTTTAAACTATTTTTTTTTTTTAAGATTTTATTTATTTGACAGACAGAGATCACAAGTAGGCAGAGAGGCAGGCAGAGAGAGAGGAAGGGAAGCAGGCTCCCCGCTGAGCTGAGAGCCCGATGCGGGGCTCAATCCCAGGACCCTGGGGCCATGACCTGAGCCGAAGGCAGAGGCTTTAACCCACTGAGCCACCCAGGCACCCCTAATTCAAAGAAACTTTATGAATGACCACAGGGTAACATCAAAAACCCTGTTTTCTAAAAATATCACTACTGTAATAGTAACTTGAGAAAAAAAAGGAAACATTATATAAATGTGTTTAAAATTTTTCTTTAACCACAGGAGCCATATCCATGCAATTTCATTTTCATATTACTTACTATTCCAATCAAGGTTTAAGACTAAATCTTCATCCTATAATTATTCTTCTAAATCGCTTTTGGCTATGAGGTTATAAGTAACACGTGGTTTCCTTTGAAGCAGCATCCCCAAGCTCGACACTTTTGAACACCCTAGTAGGACAGAGAGTAGAATTTTGAGGCCCCTTCAAAAATATTAGCTTCACTGTGTTTCTTATTTGGTTAAACCCATAATTCTGTTCATTTCCTCCAGTAAACCATATGTAGCTGGAAATGAGCTTCTTTTAAAGGCAGCTGCAGTGGGACTTGGGTTTCTGTCCTTCAGGATTCGTGAAGGAATCACACTCACACCTGGTCTAGCTTTGGGAATTCCATGGCCAATTTCAAGACAGTTGGCATTTTATCTTGAATTAGCTGCTTCATCCACCATACCACTAGCAACCCATCTGCAGGAGTCTCAGTGCTGAAATGGAGCATGAGTCTGCCCGTGTGCGGGTGGACTTCTTCTGTTCCTAAGGCCTCCGGAGCACCTGACTGATCACTGTTTCATAAGGGAAGAAAGGAAGTCTGGTTTTCTGACAGTGCAAGGGTCTGCCTCATTTATCACAAATCTGGTTCCACACTCCTCCTGGATCATAACTTCAATGCTAGGGGCCAGGTGGCTCAGTCGGTTAAGCATCTGTCTGCCTTCACCTCAAGTCAGAATCTCAGGGTCCTGGGATCCAGCCCCATATCAGGCTGACTGCTCAGTGGGGAGTCTGCTTCTCCCTCTGCCATTCCCCCTGCTTGTGCTCTCTCTGTTAAATAAATAAATAAAATTTTAAATAAAAATAAGTTCAATGCTAGCATCAAACTATGATTTTTCTGAGATGTTTTAGGTAGGGATTCAAATTTAAGCTAAAACGCGCACTCGTCCTCTATAGTACTAGGAGTGTACTATAGAGGACGAGTGCGCGTTTTAGCTTAAATAAATTTTAGCTTAAATTAAATAACATGACTCAACTACGGCGATGGGGGTGCTGGTGAAGATGCCTTCAATGCTGGCTCAGGTCCCCAAGGGCAGGAGATGAAAACCCCATCTCTGGAGGGGCAGGTAAGGCACTTAGGGTGTCATCTCTAAGAAGCATCCTCATTTTAGAACTGGTGAGATGGGAACCCGTATAGGTCTTAGAATTGAGGGAGAACAGCACGTTCATCCTCGTTAATAGTTTCTGTAGAGAATGAGGAAGGATTAAAGCCTCTGAGTAGAAAGACAGACAAAGAGGCAAAGTGACAAGAGGAAGTTGTTTTATTTTAAACTGTGCCAGGCCAGCCCGACGCGGATGCCTGCTCTGCCCACCTTAGAAAAGCACATTCTGACGGTCTCAGGATCCCACCTGAGTTTGCTGGAAGGAGCCGTCTCTTCACCACAGCCCCCACACAAATGCGCACCAGAGCATCCCAAGGGGCCCGGACTTCAGCAAGAAACCGGTCTGCTTCCCCTTGGTTACCATCACTGGTTTCCAGCCAGATCAGGTCAGGGGAGGGGGCTGTGCTCCCTGCAGAGGCCACAAGCACATTTCATGGAGAGGGCATGGATTCCCAAGTCCGCCCAGCACTGACGGGCCGTGTGACTTTGTGGAAGTCACTCTTCCCCTCTGTGAGGCTGTTTCTTCCTGCGGAAAGTGGGAATAATCACACGTGCCTCACAAGGATTCAGTAATATCAAGGACGTGATTATGTCTGGCTCAGAAAAGACTCATTAAGCCGCGTTCAACTGCTTTTCAAGAGAGAAGCCCCTTCCCTCCCATTCCCTCAAAATCTTTTCCTCTCTTTGTCATTAAATACGGTATAGGATTAAAATGCACAAGAGTGAATGAAAAGTAGGCAGGAAGGAGGAGAAAGGAAATAAATAGGAGATGGTCATGAAAAGGAAAAGAAAAAGAATAAAAATAGAGAAGGCAAAATGCAAATGAAGTCATGGTACAGTAAGAAGAATCCAGATCCTCCCTTAAAACCACTGACTGCTGCCTACCACTGACACGACCAAACCCGGATCCTTTGGCTTTCCTAATTTTCCCACCCACCCACGCGTTCCATACACGTGAAGACCCTGCAAGGTGCTGCAAATCACCTCAAGGTCTTGAAGGCTCCCAAACTCCCCCGAATGGGCCTCACCTGCCCCTTGTGTCTTGGTGCTCGCGCTGGCCAGCCCCTTACCTACCATGCTCACTCCTATCTCTCCCTACCCGAACACTGGCAGCCATATAGCCAAAGAAGGTGGTTGGTAAGTGACCGTTAACATCTCACTGGTGGCAAGGTAAAATGGTAGAAACCACTTAAGGAAACAGGTTGGCAGTTTCTTAAGTTAAATGGGGAATTACCACGTGACCCAGCAATTCTACTCTTGTGGGAAAAATGCCAAGAAAAATGCTGCAAATGAAACCGTAGGTCCACACACAGACTTGTACACAAAGACTTCAGAGCAGCATTACTTGATCAAAGCCTCAAGTGGACAAACAGTCCACTAGTGAATGGATGAGCAAAACTGTGGTATGTCCGTATGACGGGCTGGTCCTAGGCGAAAGAGAAGAGCTAACCAGTGGCACGCTGTGACATAAATGCCCCTCAAAAGGAATGCAAGGGAAGAAGCCAGGTACAAATAACCACACCCTGAAGAAGTCTATTCACATGAAATATCCAGAAAAGGTCAATCTGTACAGACAGAAAGTAGATTAGTAGTTGTCCGGGACTGGGAGTGGGAACAGGGATTGCTTGCAAACAGGCACAACGGATCTTTTTTGGAATGACACAAATATTCTAAATTTGATTATAGTGATGGTTATACAACTCTATAAATTTTTCTAAAAATCACTGAATTTTTTTTTTTTTAAGATTTTATTTATCTATTTGACAGAGAGAGAGACAGAGAGAGAAGGAACACAAGCAAGGGGAATGGTAAAGGGAGAAGCACGCTTCCTGACACGAGGCTCAATCCCAGGACACCAGGATCCTGCCTGGGCCACCCAGGTGCCCCTAAAATTACTGAATTTTAAGGTGCAAATTTTATGGTTTGCAAATTATGGTTTGCAAGGCTCTTACTAAAAAAAAAAAAGTATCTCACCAGATACATAGCCATCGACAGGGGCCTTTGTGTGTCCCCCATTATTAAGGCATGAGAGAGGATAAGGCTAACAGGGTAGGGGGCACCAACTGGCATCCTTGCCTCTGCCTGTCATTTCCATCTTGGGGCCTGAGTCCGTGGAGGCCAGTTGGGATCCCCCACCCTAAGAACAGCAGAGTGACTGCTACCTGGTGCCAGCATGCCGTTTACCTCGAGATACAGACACTCACTCGGGGTTGCACTTAGTACTTCCTCCACAGCAAACTCCTGACTTGTCTACCCCGACTGAGCCCAGGCTGCACGTGGCTGCTGTTCTGAAAACAGTTTTGGGGAGCAATCCTATGGGCAAAGCAAGAGTCAGCCTGATTTTGACAACCTAGAGACTCCAGGCACTTTGAGACAGAGGGCAAAAGGTGGGGAGGATAAGGATCGGGTGTAGGATCTCTGTTGAAATTTACTAAATTCACACAAAACCAAGAAAATCTGCTAAGCAAATTGCTGATACACAAAATATTTCAAACGAAGTGTCGGACCTGCTTAAGAAACATCCGTTTCTGATATCCAAGGATAGATATTCTAAGTATAATTTATTCTCACTGAGGTATTAGAGGAAGCCAATGAGACTTCAAATTGCCACAAATTATAAACCGAATTCAAATGGCCTTTCCTCATCTAACATTATTGAGACCGAATGTCTTTATAAGGTTAAGTACTGCTTATAATTATACAGAAGGTGTGAAGTCTTCCAACACAATTCATAGAAGTGCTCAATTTTAATCCTGCAAATGTTAATTTAATAAATTTATATCTAATCTCAGAGCAACTGTTTCCAAATGTGGCCCTTTCACACCAGGCATCACACTCTACACATCCTCAATCTAGACCTCATTACTTGGGGACCCATGACCAAAGGGCCCCATCCCTGAAAACATTTATTAAAATCATCCCAAGCCAAATGGGAAATTTTGGCAGCAAAAACAAGACCAACTTTCTAAAGACTTTCCATTCCACTTTATATCCAAATAACATGCCCATTATAAGAAATCTTATTATTAAAAACCAATACCAGGGACACCTGGGTGGCTCAGTTGGTTAAGCAGCTGCCTTCGGCTCAGGTCATGATCCCAGCGTCCTGGGATCAAGTCCCGCATCAGGCTCCTTGCTCGGCGGGGAGCCTGCTTCTCCCTCTGCCTCTGCCTGCCATTCTGTCTGCCTGTGCTCGCTCTCTCTCCCTCTCTCTCTGACAAATAAATAAAATCTTAAAAAAAAAATAAATAAAAACCAGTACCGTTTCATTTGAAAATACTGAAAATAGTTTCTTTTCATCATATCCAACCATTTCTGATTAATTACAATTAACCTGAGTAGAACGGCTTCTTTTTCTATCCTTCACAACAGTGGCTTTCAAACTTTTTCATCTCAGGACCCCTTTCTGCTCTTAAAAATCCACTGAGGACCTCAAAGAGCTTTTGTTTCTGCAGGTTATATCTATCTAGACTTTCTGTATTGGAAATTAAACAGAGAGCATTTTAAACATATTTATTTCCTACTTAAAAAAATAAACTACATCTTCTTTTTTTTTAATTAGACATACCTAGGCTGTCAAAAACAAAAGAAAAATTGGAAGAGTAGTACTGTTCTACCCTTTGGAGATATATTTAATGTGTGCCTTTCAGGAAAACACCTGGATTCTCACACATGCTTCTTAGTGTCATGATGCATTGTTTTGGTTGAAGTACACGAAGATAATCCAGCCTGACATAAATCAGGAGCTAGAAAAGGCAAGAGTATTTTCATAGGCTCTTTAGATAACTGTGGTCATTTTTCTTTGATACTACACTAAGACAAATCGGCTGAGTGTTGGGGCACCTGCATAGCTCAGTCGGTCAAGCATCTGCCTTCGGCTCAGGTCATGATCCCGGGGTCCTGGGATCGAGTCCCGCATCGGGCTCCTTGCTCAGTGGGCGTCTGCTTCTCTCTCTCTCTCTCTCTCTCTCTCTCGCCCTCTGCCTCTCCCCCTGCTCCTGCTCTCTCTCAAATAAATAAATAAAAATCTTTCTAAAAAGTTAGCTGCAGTGTGGAATCTGAAACTGTATCAATGAACTTTACAAATACTATTACATGAAAAACCACAGGTTTATCTTACATAATACCAAAATAATAATAATAATAATAATAACTTTTGTTAATATGGCTGTGGATGCCACTAGAAAAGGCTGTTAAGTATTGAGAAGCTGTCAAGTTCATGGAGGTGGACAGGAGCTTTCCAAAATTCTTATTTTTACTAGAAAGCTGGAATCTTCTCTTAAGAGAAGTCAGTTCCTTTTCGAGAAGGGGTAGGCCAGCAGGCTTAAGGCATTTGTTTGCAATGTCGTCTCTAGGTGCAAGACATATAAAACTTATAAAGGACGTTCTTGGTGTAACTAGTTCTCTCTCTCTCTTTCTTTAAATCGTGTGTGTGCACCCACTGATTAAGCCAAAGTCTCAGGGGTTTCACCCTCAAGCGTGTGTATCGGCAGTTGGCACAGGCCAAATCATGTCTCAGTGTCGTAGTGAAAATTGCTCCGGCCTTCTCAGCCCCTTGCAAGGCTACTGGTGAACTCCCTAGCGGTCCCCAGGCCGTACTTTGAAAACTGCCGTGTTACCACATAATAACTGACCTCCAACCACCATTCAAATCATGAGGGTCAGCACCCAATTTAGAAAGGTATTACTGCTTGTTCAGGTTATCCACATGTATGACGCATCCCAAGAACCTTAATGTAAGTAGAAGGCTAGTTCCACAACCCAAATTCAATACAGAACCATGAAAAATGGAATCTAGTTACCACGTAAGGATACAAGACACTAAACATACTAGATTTACTAGGGAAGTTCTCCAAGAAATTTAAAACATGTATTTTTCCTTAATTTATCCACTTGTTTCCCCATTTGTTGGGGAAGTTGGCTCAGTATTGGAGAAGTGAAGTGTCTTCTGTGGACAGATCCTCCCCACCCTTCCCAGTAGCTGGGGTTCACAGTGTGTGAAGCAGCCAGGAAAGACAGCAGAGGCACTACCACCAAACCTAATCTAATTACAAGGCCCAGGGCCCATTTCAGAGTCTCTGTTTTCTTAGCTGGACCTGAGGCCAATTCCACTTACCACTGTGAGGACCGGAGAAGTGCGTGGAAGTGGAAAGCCTGGGCACGGCCCCTAACCCCCAGCAGGCATTCAGTAAGTGGGAGCCACTCTTATGAGTAGGGTACCCTGGAGGCAGGACGGGTCCAGAGGAGAGCAGGAAACACATCCAAGTGATCATGACCCAGCATGGGAACTGATTAATTATAAAATACACTGGGAGTAAGATGAAAATTGATGGTCTGTGTAAGGGGGGGAAGGTGCCATGATATGGGAGCCACCATCCCAAAGGGGGGAGGAGCTGACCCCAAGGGAGAAAAGAAACAGTAAGAGGTCCATCAGACACACAGAGCAGCTGGGCACAAGGCAGCTGGTGAGGAAAACACTCTGCCACCTGCTCACTTGGGACCTTGAATGCCACGCTCAGGTGTATAAACACTGGAAGAGCTTTTCTTTTTATTTTTCTAGAGACTGAAGCCTTATGAAGGGTCGTTGCTAAAAGGTCCTCTGGTGTCTGGCTGCCTTGGTGTCTTCACCTCCCATACACACAAATCACACTCTCACCTGTGACCTATTGGCTCTCCCCTGGCCTGAGGGTGACTAGTGGAGAAAGAAGAGAAAAGCTCCTCTCAGAGGCCGTGGGACAGCAGCAAGCCCCCGCAGCTGGGGAAATCTGCCCTTGCTGTTTTAAAGCCCAAATAAAGCACATACTGGGTAAAGAAGCCATTTTGTATTCTCTCTACCACTTACAAAATCTGGAAGCGTGAAACCTTATCTCCATCGCAGCCCCAGTCCACCTCAGGTCCTGGGCTCCAGTGGAATTTCTAGGTGGCTTCTCTTAATGGAGTGAGAACAGAAGGAGGGTCTGCCCTGTTTTCCATCACAACCGCAGCCATCTGTGAAGTCTCCAGCCATTGCCTGAGCGAGCCCAGAAGCCCAGAGAGGCCTCCCGTCTCTCCTGCTCTCGGGCAGGGACACCACATTCTGCCTGGGTGTGTCTGGACCCGAGGGGGGACCACAAGGCCAGCCTGGGTACAGCCCCCCAGGTGCAGTCAGCAAACACCCCACAACCAGCCGCGCTGCTCCGCACTCACCTACAGGAGGCGCCCATCTGGACGAAACCCACCGCCACCACAGCAATGTCTTACTCACCCAGAATTTTACGAGGAAGAAGGCATTTTGGGGGCCTTTTCCAAACAGTTCCTTTAAGCCACCCTTCTTTTCAGGAAATTTGTCATAGATCTGACGAATGTCCACTGATTCGAGCAATGGGTCACTGTAAGAGTGGTTGGCATGCCCAATGTGCACGAAGAGGTGTTTGTTGTACTGTAAGAAACCAACAGAAACATTCCCATTACAAACCCTCTGGTCAACCTGGGGCACATCCGTCTTGAGGTGGATGAGGGGCAGCAATCTCGAAATCCCGGACTTACACCTTAAATGCCTACAGTCTGTGCCTTTGAAAAGATGAAGATGTTAAGAAAAACCATTATAGAGTTAAAAGCATCATTGTCTTTTATTGACAGGGGTATCTACTTTGGCTCAAAAAGGATTTTCATAGAGTAGTAAATACAACTGAATTTACCTGACTACCAAACCAAGAAACTCTTCTATTCACCCAGTTTCGCCGGACTCAACTGAAAATGACAGCAAAACTCTTTGGAGCCCAATATTCACAGCTCAGCCCAACAAGGAGTATGTGTGTGGTCAGTCAACGAACATCGTCATCCAGATTGTACTTCTTGCTCCGGCTCGCCCAGCAACAGCACGGGCGCAGTGCTCTGGGCAATGGTAGCCACCTACTTCCTTCAACAGGAGTCAGAGTGCTGATCCTCTCTCTCACCAGTCCCCTTAGTAACCAGTGTAGAGCTCCTGCATAGGGGCTGGTCAGTACATGGCTGTCAGTGCCAAGTTAGGGTCAGGAGAAGAGATCATGGAGAGGATTCAAGGTCACATGGGGCTGTTAATCAGAGAACACAGGTCACTCATTCGCAAACCAACCAACCAATCAACCAAAACCCGGTTAAGTCATATAACTTATGAAAGAGACCCTTTTTTCTCCTTGCTTTGGTATAAAACATGGTTAACTAGACCACAAAGCAGTTATCCAAACCAATGGTTCTCAAGGAACATTTAAAAAATCACGAATCCCTGGGGCCATTCAGACTACAGGGGAATCCTAGAAAATGGGGCCAGGCATCAGTAATTTTTAATGGGCATAAAAGGAATTCCAGTATGCAGCCAGGTTTGAGAACTGCTGGCCTAAACTTTCTACTCCAGACCCTCCATGCCTGCCTGTCAGGCTAAGAAGATTATACCACCAACCTAATGAGACACAAGGACATCTGAGAGTTGTGGGGAGCTCAGAACCCAAAAGGGCTCATGTGAGACATTCCATGTCCCTACTTACCTGGCAGTCCCTATTTGGTTTTCAAGTTTAAGTGGCTATTTCTGCAACTAGAGTCCTTCAGAGTACTAATGTCACTAGAAATGAGAAGTCGCAAGTAAAAGGCGGCTTGCTCAAAGCCGCCTACCAGGAGTGTACTGTGTCCTGGGTAAGAGTTTGGGGTTTGGACACAAACTCTTCATATAAAGAGCTAACGAGAGTTCACAGGTTCAATGAACAGCAGATGATAAATGTTGGCTATTATTATTGCTTTGTAAAACCCCCCTTCTTTCAGCATAGTTAAAAAACATTTCTTGGGCTCCTGGATGCCTCAGTCAGTCGTTAAGTGTCTGCCTTCAGCTCAGGTCATGATCCCAGGGTCCTCGGACTGAGCCCCGCATCAGGCTCCCTGCTCAGTGGGGAGCCTGTTGCTGCTGCTCTCCTGCTCCTGCTCTTTCTCTCTCTCTGGCAAATAAATAAGTGAAAATTTTTTTTTTAAAAAGTTCTTAACTTGGTATAACCCGAAGTTTCCACTCATTGTGGTCACAAAAGCCTCTAGATGTATCCTGAAGAAATGCTGGTTTAAATCCATGACTTGCTACATAGGCACGAGATCTCTGGCCACAGGGCCAATGGGCAGGAGGCTTGAAATCCCATCCAATGTTAGTTGTCCATGGTACCAGACACCCGGGGATGGTGGCCAGAGCCTGGCATCTTCTGGGAGAGGGCTGAGCCCCTCTCCTGCTCAACCATCAGAGTGATATTTCTACCAGAGCTTCAAAATCTCTAAGAGGTATCAGGTGAAATGGAAAAGGGGAACCTGTGAAGCTCTGGCACGGATCCAGCCCCTGCCCAGCTAGCTGCTAGTTTCCAGGGGAGATGAAGGGCTGGGAACCACTCTGCAGGGACAGAGTCTGCCTGTAAGGGAAGAGAATTTTTAAAATAAAGTCAAAGCCATTGCCAGGTTGGGGAGCTGAGATTATGGGGTACAATGGAAGGTCCCTGATCTTTTTATAAATGTTTCCAAATGTTGCTGTCACATCATCTTTTCAATTATAAGCCAACGAAAGCCCACAGAAATGCATGAGGCACTCCTGCTAACGAGTTTCCATTCTCATTAGTGGGCAGGAGAAAAAACAACACCGGCCAAGTTGGGGACACAGATGTTGGTGTAAAGGCAGCCGGAGAGGCAAAGATGAACGAGTAGTGTGTGCCCGTGTCTAGCTCCCTTGCCCCTTCTCTGCTTCCCTACCATTCTGAGAGCTGCAGGCAGAAGGCGTTGTTCTTTCATCATCCAGATGACGGGCCTTCTGCATGTCCATCCACCCAACACTTATTACCAACCTCTGCCGGCAGCAAGCTCCCAGTGCCACCCAACCCTGTCTGGGAGGTTCCATTTCCGTCCTGTGCCACCTGCAGGCAGGGAGTTTATGGCCTGGGAGTCAACATGAGCAGAGCTATGGGGCCACCTGTGGCCCGTCTGTCTGTTGACTATCACGCTCTCAGGTCCTCCTCCTTGACAGCTGCCGACGGGCAGGCAGAGCTGGGGATGGAGGGGAGAAGCCGAGACTTGTGGTCTTTTCTGCTCCCGACATCCAAAGGCCCCTGCAGTGTCCTGCTGGAATGCAGGACCTCTACGGGTCAAGAGGACAGAAAGGCAAAGGGCGGGCAGTATTTACCCCACCTTACCTGGGGCCTGAAGATATGGCTGAAAACCAAAGTGCTGAGTGCCAGGCACAAATGCACTGGAGCCGGAGGGGAACTTGCAATCTCAGTTTTGCTCATATGAGCAATGGGGACACAGGATGTACAATTCACAACAGGACTTGAGGGGGAGGGAATAAGGCATGGAGGGTGCTCGGCGGAGGGCCTGGCATCTAAGAAGTGTTGGATGAATCGTAGCTGCTAAGGTTACTACTGTCATGGTTTATTATTATGTGAGATTACTAGATGCTGGGGGAGAAGAGAACTTCCTGCGTTAGCTACCCCTCCCGCCTAGCAAAGAAAACACAAACACAAGTAAGCCAGGAGCTAGAAGCAAGTTGTGAAGCCATGTGACTGTTCAAAGCCTTGGTTCTGACCCTCTCCTAACAAGCTTCTCGGGCTGTGGGCCTCTCCTGGGCCCGAAGGAAGGAGAAGAGCCGTGCCCACTCACGGCTCTGTGTAATGTGCTTTCGATCTACGTGACCTCGGGTAATCCTGGCCTTGCAATGACACCGTAGGGACATTTTACTGAAGTCATTACACATGGGGAAATGGAAGTTCAGAAATGTACAGAGTTGCCTGAGGTCACACTTCCGGGAATAGTCCTGGAGTTAAGAATAAAACTTGGACCTGTCAGCGACCCAGCCTGTGCATCTGCCGCAAACGTCAACCACACTGTCTACGGCAGAAAGTGCCTTGACCCTTCTCACTCAGATCCACGTTTTCTGAAAGCTGATTTGAGAAAAAAAAGGGGGAGGGAATTAACTAGCATTTCCAAAATTCTAAGAAGTTAGATTAGAATTTAGGATAAACATAAGGATTCAGAGATGCAGTCGACAGGAGTCTTCAAAGGTTTCTATTTTGAGGAAGTTACCTTTGTGCCCAAGTGGCTGAAATGAACTGAGAAGGGCAGGCTGTCTTTGCCAAAGGAAACCGGGCACTGCCTCCCTGAGGCTGGTGACGTGAAACCAAACCCTGACTGCTGGCATCTGGGTGCCTTTATTCCTGCCAAGAGGTGACTTTGTTTCTAAGAATACAAAGGACTAAAAAAGGTATCCTGGAGACCACAGCAGTGAGACAAACAGCTCTCCCTCTCCCCTTAATTCAACCTGGGTAGGTCAGGAATCCTTCTGTCCCCAAATCCAGAAGACCGAGAAGAAGAAATTCACCCGATATTTTTGGGTTTAAGTTTTGGTAAAATCAAAACTCGGAAGAAACCATCTGGTAAGGCTCTAACTACTTTCCATCCTGTCAGTCCTCCTTATAAAGGAAGAAGGCTAGGGTGCGTACCTTATTTCCCTCTCTCCTTCCCAAATACATCCCATTTTCTTTTCAGCAATGCTGGTTTCCCCAAAACCAAAGGTGAAGCACAAAACCAAAGAAGGGCAATTCTATTTTACAGGGCAGGAAACAAATGTTTGCAAAACAACACCAACAGCAACAACTAAAATCCCAAGTGTTGGGGACAATATATAAGCAGAAACAGAGTGAATGTCAAGAAGTCCTGTGTACGAAAGCCCAAGACTACATTTCTTGTTCTGATTTCCAAAACACAGCTTAACATTGGTTTGCTCAATTACAAAAAGAAGTCTCTTTAGGCACTCAGGAGATATGTTGACTATTAACATATCAATGACAACAACAAAAAAGGTACTCACTGTGCTTGTTTCTTTTATGGATTTCAGTAGAAAGAACCAGCATTCCTGACACATTCTATGCTAGGCACAGGGACTCCATGACCTAATAGTACAAAATCCCTCTCTTCAAAGAACCTACAGAGTTGAATGTATGGAGCTAGCTTACTGCCTCTACAGTCAGAATCACATATTTGCCCATGTAAATATAATGTTCTCAATGATTCCCACAAATTAGATTGGGAATAACGACAGTCAACATCCCCTCTCCTACACATCACGTGACTTAAGGCAGCATTCGCCTGCTCTTTTCATAAGAATGGCTGTATTCTCCACACTAAACATACAGTGGTATCCGTGAGCAAGGAGCACCCGTGTGGAACTCATTTGAAAATGTTCCTCAAGTTTCACAAGTCTAAGGTGGAAATCATGATGAGCACCAAGTTCCCCACTGCATCTGAGAGTAGAACACAGATTTGTAAGTTTCAGAAAATTTTCCTTCTTGCAACTCTTAAAAGCTAGGCACAGCAGGGTGTTTTCACAAAATGAGGGACTATGTGGCAAGAGGGAGATGGGGCCCTAATCCAGAAGAGGGAGCGAAGAATGCACCAGCCCAGTAGCTGGGTGGCTGACCTGGACGGCAGCCAGTCCAGGGTGCATGAGAAGCTGGGGGCTTCTGGAGGGGTGTCACCAAAGGGACAATAACCTGAAAGATTCTGAGTTGTCCGACCATTTGGAGAAGGGTATGAGAACTCTGTTAGAAACGTTAGAGATGAATTTGTATAGGTACGTAAAAACCAGACAAAAAAAGAGGCAATAACCAACCCTAGGAAAAAAAGTTTTACAATCCAGGAAATGGTTCTAATACATCACACATGAACCATGCTGTATGTGACATTTACAGGCTTGTAATACAAACACTGAGTGTTAATTAAACCAAAAATTGTGATATAACCAGACTGGGGAATAGGAAGGGAAGAGAACAAGTTCTCAATTTATTTAGAGAGCTAAGTCCTGGTCTTCCACAGTAAGAAGTCAACAGAAGCTGTCTGAAATTAATGGGCTGAAATACACAGCGTGAACATGGTTTTTTGGAAATATGGAGATAATATAGGAAGAAATGGCTGAAAAAGCTGTTAAGTAGCTGTCCCTAAGGAGTAGGACCGGGAGGTGAGGAGACCTGGGGCAGAGGACTGCTGCTTTTCTTTACCGGCCGTGAGTCTGGTTCAATTTGGTTTATATACAAAGCGCATGTATGACTTTATTAAATTAAATAAACAGCCAACTGAAAACGACGCTGGAACATCACGGAGTTTTTTGAGGAAGAGAAACAACTATAAAGGGAAACAAAAATATTGAGAGTTGTGCTTCAGGATGTTTATTCTAGCTGGTCACAAGTTCCCTTGGCTGGAGAGGAACTTGGTCAGATCACAGCGTCTTCCTATGGCTCAAATACTCAGGACGGCTGAGCAGAAGCCGGGGTTCTTGTCTGCCTGCAGGTTCACCAAAACACCCAACACCCCCCAGCGAAACCCCACCAGGATGAAGACTGTCCCGCAGCTCAATCTTAATACTCAGATTTCTTTTCTGACTTGGGAAAATGCTCATTTGCTTTTTTCATGGTTATAATCCCTGCAGTCATTCCTCACAGCAGTTGTAAACAGCGACAAAGGGGAATGTAATCCTTAAAACTCAAAAAGTTACTCGCGCTGGGCTATTTAGCTACCCTGGGGGTTTAACGAAGGACTTTTCCAAATCTGTAAGGTCACTTTCTTTCCTGTTCCCACTTCTCCTCCCCTCCCTGCTGCTTGGGGAGGCTGCAGAGAGGGTGAGGACCACTGGAACTCTGGAGTCAGCTGGGGTCCAAGTCTGAGTCCTGGTGCAGGGGCCACTTCCTAGTGGGGTCATCTAATATGGGCAAGTTCAGGGGCGCCTGGGTGGCTCAGTTGGTCAGCTCGGGTCATGATCCCAAGGTCCTAGAACTAAGCCCTGCTTTGGCTCCCTGCTCAGAGGGAAGCCTGCTTCTCCTATTCCCACCCCCCTGCTTGTGTTCCCTCTCTCGCAGTCTCTCTGTCAGATAAATAAATAAAATCTTAAAAGATAAAACAAAATAAATAAAGTAAATAAAATGGGCAAGTTCAGTGTCCTGGGGCAGCTTCCATGTCCATAATGCAGAGGTAATCCTAGTACCTATCTTGAAGGAGTGGTACAAACATAAAGTGAGATAACGTGTAGAAAATACATGACGCTGTGCTTGCACATAATTTGTTACTATTATTGCCAAGTAATCATGATTACTTCTTTACTTCAGACGAAGATCATGTGAAATTAAGATTATCCTGCTGACAGCCACGAAATGGAAAATACCAAAACTTAAAGCAGAGATTAAAAGGAACACGTGAGACACACAGGGTGATTCCTACTCATTTGCTACTGTAACGTGAGGCGGGGGTGATGTGCACCCAGAGCCTGGAGTGATCTGGCTCCCCAATTTCCCTCAGACACGTCAATGCCCGCTCCCTGAAGCACGGAGAGCCTGCCCTTGAAAGTGCCCGTCACCACCGAGGAGACACACTGGAACAGCCCAACTCCCAAAAGCGGCCACTGGGTTTTCTTTGCTTTCTTTCCTCTTTTTCGAAAGCATGGCTAATAGGTTCTATTCCAGAGACCCCTGGTGAGGCAGCTCGCTGTCTGTGAAAAAGGACAGAGAAACCCAGACAAATCTGGTCCTTGGCACGGGCGCCACTTCCTCAGACTAGAGCTGCACTACCCCGTCCGACATGAAGGTGGCGGTCTTCTCCCAAACTTGTTTCAAAAATTCCAAGTATCTGAAGAACGCAGTAAAACCCTGAAAAATGACTGCTGTCAAATAATACCAAGAGGAAAAATTATAATCCACTTAGGAATTTTAAGAAACCAAGACAAATAACTCATGTCAAGGGGGGCTAATGTACAAGTGGGAACAGAACGGGGATGGACAGATCACCTGCATTTGTGTCCTGTCCCTCTCCTTTGTGTTCTGTCCACACCCCTCCAGGACAGCCTGGGCAGCCTGTGATAACCCCTGGGGCCATGCAGGGACAGAAAGTGGCTGTGGGGCCAAGCCAAGGAGAGGGACCTGCACATTCAGTGCTGGGGCCAGGGAGGGGCAGGGGGAAGCTGGGCGAGTGGTGGGATGCGGCTGGGCTGGGCTCCAACTCCAGCAGGGCCTCTCCTCATCGAACTGCTCCAAGGCACCAGCCCTCTTCTGGCTACTTGGCACCCGGGCACTGCTTCATCCCCTCCCCTGTGCTCCTCTCAAAAATAAACAGCATCGAGAGCAAAGAGTAGAATACGGAGCAAAAATCAGTCCTTCCTGCCGGGATCTCATACCAGGAGGACCTACCTCAGCCCTGCCTCCCACTTCCACCATCACCTTCGTAGAGGGGCTGTCTTCCCCCACCAGGGTGCGGCTGTAAGAGCCCACGGGCCACGTGCATGGACAGCAAGTGGGAAGGCAGGCGTGCGGGGGTGCCAACCTGCCAAGGAGAACAGATGGAGCCTGGCCGGGCCTCTGTGAAATGTCCATAAAACCCAGATTTCCAGATACTTTCAATTGCCTCGTCCCCCTGATGGCAAGGAAAACGCAGGGTGAGTGCCCAGAGCGGCTCAGACACTACAGTAAACCACGCACCGATGGGAGAGAAGCAGCAGCGAGGATGGCTCGGCCACTGCACAGGGCAGAGCGGTGAAAACCACACCACACCACAGTGCACCAGCCCCCCAGTCCCCAAATGCTGCACAGTTGGTGTCCTACCCGAAAACTCGGCGGGCCGGGGCAGGGGGGGGCCACATAAACGCTGGGCACAGCCCACCATCAGACCTCCGCTGTAGGCTTCCTTGGAGACCTGGGAAGGCCGGAGGTGCTTTCTGACCATTCATTCTAAGCACAGGTGTGTTCATTACCGACACAGGGAGCGGAAGCCAGGTTTGCTGCTGTTTCTGGGGTGTGCAGCCCGCGGCAAGCTGCTTAACCTTCCTGGGTCCTGGCTTCCTCATCTGACCATGGGGCTGTCACCTGGCCTCCACGGGTCCACAGGAAGTTCCAACGACTGAGCAAACACGACAGTCCTGTGTGAGCCCCAACGTGCCGCACAGGTGCTGGCACAAAATGAGATCCACCCGCAAGCCATAAATGGGGGGGTGGTGGTGGAGAAGGGGCCTCTTTCCAAAGGACCAGAAACCAGATCTGCCCAGACAGCCATCTCCCCAGGAATGCATGAAAGCTCCGCCGCCAGTGGCCACAGCAGCTGGTTTTGGAGGCTTCTCCAAACCCTGTCCTTCTCCGCCCGGTCACAACACTGGCAAGGGCTCCCCTGGCCCTCTGGAGTTTCCACCTTGCTGCTGACTGTACTCCAGTATTTCTCCAATCTAGTCCCCACTCAAACTGCCTGCCCTTCATTCTGCCACAGGCCTCATGGATTTCAGACTTCCTGAGAGCTGCGCTGGTCACATTTTCCCAACCAAAACCAGGTTCTGTGATCTAACAAAGGAATTTCGGTTGATCTGTGACTTTAGGCCTTGGAAAGGAGCTATAAAAATACGAAAATTAAATCATTCATGGGGTCACACTGACCAACCGCCTTTCTGTTAAAGAAAAAGGGGATCTGCAGGACGTGTCTGCGGAAGTGCAGGGTGTCCTCCCTCAGAGGCCCGCCCTCGCCTTCCCCAGAGGGGAGGTGCTGGGGAAACGTCCTTCTTCTTGGATGATCCTTCCATGCCTGGTCCCCTCCATGTCACACTGTGAGAGAATCCACGATAAAGCACTTGCTTAGTAAGGGAGACCTCCCGAAACGCTGGTTATTGCTGCCACCTCCCCTCCAGCTCCTCAAACCACGGGTGCTGGATTCAGACAAACTTCCAATCTCCAGCTCTGCCGTCGATGAGCTGATTCCCAGGCTCAGTTACTTAAAACTCTCTGAGCCCGTTTCTAATACCCATTTCAGCAGGTTTATTTTGACGATGAGAGGCAAGAGCATGATCACAAGGCAATCCTGCTTACTCTCTGCTCCACGGCTCCTCAAATGACAGCACCGTCTCTGGTCCCCAAAACAGTCATCTCCACTATGCTCTTCCTCCCACAGCTAATCAGACCAAGGCCTTTGATGCCTCTCCCCTCGGACACTCCCTATTTTCTGTACCCCTTGGGCCTGGCCAGGCCGCTGCCCTGGTTTGGTTCTTGCCACCCAACACCTGGACCGGAAGGTCACTGCCCTACCCTAGCCACTCTCTGACCTGCTGCCACTATCAGCTTCCTAAAACACAATCAGACCACAGCTTCTCTTTCAAAAGGGGAATGAGATTCATGTTTTGCTACATATGTATTAAAACCGCTGGAAAGATTCATAAGAGGGGTGTCTGCATGGTTCAGTCCATTACGCAGCTGCCTTCAGCTGGGGCCACGATCCCACGGTCCTAGGATCGAGTCCCATATCGGGTTCCCTGCTTGGTGAGGAGTCTGCTTCTCCCTCTGCCTCTGCTGCTCCCCTGCTTGTGCTCTTTCTCACTCAAAAAAAAAAAAAAAAAAAAAAAGAAACCAAAACCAAAAAACCCCCCACAAGAATCTAGCAACAGTGGTTAGAAGGAAGGGAAGTCTCTCTCCATTCTTTTATGCTTATCAACTTTGGATTGTGTGAATTTATTACACATTCAAATCATTAATTAAAAAAAAATTATTCTGGTTTCCACCTGAATTTCAATACGGTCCAAATCACCCAGTGAGCATATCCTCTCAAGCCTGGTTTCTTCCATGTCTCTGGCCCAATTTTCAGCTACCTTACTACAAGATGTTCAGGCCACAAATACACTCGTGGAGTCTTCAACATGGTCCAGGGATGCCACTCTAATGGTCAGTGCCACACACGGAGACCATTAGAGCCCTCATACAGACCGGAGTCAGGCTGAGCACCTCTGCCCCAAATCTCACACTGCTATTAGGGGATCAGTCTTCTGGAACCACTGGAACAAACATGCTGCCTGCCGCTACAGCACGATGGGGGGACATGTTCTAAAGTCCAGGTGGAAACCCTCCTCGCTTCTTTGCCCCAAGCCCCGAGAAGAATCACAGCCCCAGACGCTGGAAAAGGAGCTCAGGGAAAGTCCAGCCCGACCCTCTACCCAAGGTGAAAGGCACTGTGACAGCCAGCCCGGGCTTAGAGAGCTCATATGTTGGAAGGCAGCTGTCTTTCTGTTTGAAGAATTTCTTTATTCCTTCAAAAGTACAGGGAGGTGGTTAAGAACAGAGTGGAGCCAAACCTTGGCACGGCCACTTCCTGGCGATGGCTCTTGGTAACGCACCCTCGTGTTTCTGAGCCTCTGTTCCACTACTGACAGACTGCAGAGCAGCACAGTATCCACGTCATCGTGCTTGGCATAGCGTGCTTGTCACACAGCTCAGGAAGTGCTGGCGGCTGTCATTACTGCTACAATATATAAAGGTATTTCCTCGAGTGAGTGCTGCTGTGCCTTCCCTGTTCAGGTTGTTCCTGTACCCACCACAGCATGCACCTCCCTTTTCTGCAAGACCCTGCTGTTTCAAAATCTAGAGAGAAGCACCTCCGTGTCCCTCCCTCTCCGTTCCAGTTTTCCCTTCTCCGGCTGTAGGAACTCCAACCTAAGGCAAGGCACACATACTCTTCTTGCTCACAGTGCTGCTCGTGCTGACATCTAGAACACCACAGGAATGAAAGGAGCAACCCTGTGCCTGGGAAGCCTGAGCCAGGGTTGGGGGGTGGGGGTGCCACAGCTATGGAGTGGGTCGGGGCTGGGCTGCGGGAGGGCTGGACGCACCTGCCACACACCCCCGGGGTAGGGGCGGAGGAATCCTGCTAGGCTTCATCAGGAAAACCACTCCCCCTGCACACACAGAGAGCCCAGATTTTCACTGGCCTAAAGGAGCCGCTGCCTCACTTGGCAAGGTGCTTTTAAATGGCCCACCCTGGGTGGGGGATCGTCCACTCAACACTTGAAGTCCTTGGATATGTAACACTGAAATTGTGTAGAAAAGTGTATTTTCAAGCATTACTAACCACTTCCAAAATAGTCTCTGTTGTTTAGAGTCTTCCTTCCTTTCTTCACCCTCTGCTGTTTTTCTCTTAGCTTCAAGTGGAGCCAGAGGTAACAGAGGGACCGATTTGCTGGTTTTCCACCAATATAAACAACCACTGATTTGGGGGAAACGCTGCCGCCCGGTTGGTACACGATGAGAAACCAGCAGGGGGCGCTCATCCCCAGACGACTCTTCTCCACGCCTTGCAGACTCCCAAACAAGCTCCTCAGATAGGAGCGGATCCTGCAGCCTTCTGGTCATCCTGTCAGGCTGCGCAGTCAGCAGACCTGGGCCGCCATCCCACTTTCAGTGGCTGCTGACTAGCAACCCCGGGGGCAGGCTGTGTCCCGGGATGAAAGAAAATGATGCACACTGCCGGCTGTCGCCACTGCTATCGGGCAGGTCTACTGGCGTTAGCACCGGCAGGGACAGTGGAGTCGGGGCCAAGTCTTCTGTGGTGGCAGTGGGCACACGCGTCGTAAACTGAAGAGGGATTTTCCAGAACGGCTGGTACCAAGGAGGCCACCCTAGCCTAGGGACTAGGAGAACCAGGTCCTACACAAGTGTGTGTTCGAGCCCGGGCCCCAGAACTAGCTTACAGCTTAGACGAGCCATTGCTCCAAACCTCTTCCATGAGAAGAAAATCACCACAAAAAGAAAAAATCACCTACCTCACCAAAGTGTGATAAAGATAAAAGATATCGTTAATGAAAACTGGCACAGCACCCAGCCCGTTAATATGTTTGTTCGGAGTTTGTCACCATGACCCATGACCTCACTGACTCTGAAGAGCCCAAGCCCTTAGAAGGAGGTAGGGGGAAATGTGTGTGTGTCTGTATGTACACAAAGATTTGTGTACATACACAACACAAAGTTTAAATTGTTTGGGGACCTTTAATTATTTGTCGCTTTGCTGGCTTCCTTATTGAATTAACAAGCTTAAGGTCTGATGCTGTATTTTCAATACTGTACATCGAACTTTGTTAAAAGGTATCAGTGGAATGTACTTCAGATGGCTTTAAATTCTCCTGTTGCATTAAAGTCTGAGAAGCCATACAAAGTCTGACAGCCTAAAGAATCCATCCACAAGCTCCAAGTTTTTCAGTGTGACCTTGGTCCTGAGGCGTCATTAAACACTCACTCTTACCGCACCCTGTGTTTGCAAAACAAAGCGCCCATTGTGGGATCTGAGAAGCTACTGCTTGGAACCCTGTCATTGTGCTTGAAATAATTTTGTGAATTATTAATTTCGATGAATCCCCTTTCGAGTAATCACCTTTTTTTCCCAAGGTTCTCTCCATTTCCTCCTTCCACAAGAGCCATCCTTTAGGCCCTTACATTTCTACTGAAATAAATTGCTATGCCATTATTCACAATCCCCCGTGTATTCATTTGCACACATTAAATTCATTTGTGTAATTCTGCCAAATAAGTGTTTATAACACAGGAATGTGAGAAGCCACATAAAAAATGACATGCATATTATAATGTAACAATATAATGTCACAACAGTGACAGACCTCTGGTTAGCATGGTCTAATAGACCTAACTGGGTGGCTCATCAGTTAAGTGTCTGCCTTCAGTTCAGGTCATAATCCTAGGGTCCTGGGATTGAGCCCCACATTGGGCTCCTTGCTTAGCGGGGAGTCTGCTTCTTCCACTCCCCCTCCTCTCTGCTTGTGCTGTTTCTCAATCTCAAATAAACAAATAAATAAAATTTAAAAAAAATCAAATCAAATCACGATACCTAAGTCATGATCCCAGGATCCTGGGATCGAGTCCCACATCTGGCTCCCTGCTTCTCCCTCTCCCCCTTCTCTCTGCTTGGGCTCTATCTCAAATAAATAAAATTTTTAAAAAATGAAGTGAAATCATGATATAAGCCAAAAACCATCAACATATATATTAGAAGGTATGCTTACTTTCTGAGATTATATATTTTTAATCTAAAGAGCAAGTGATTTTCAAACGGTGAGGAAGGGCCGTTACTCCACAGAAGCACTCAACGTCACCTTACGTAACGCGTGTGCCCCTCTCACGTCCTCTGGAACACGGGTTCAGGGAGAATGAGGCTTAGCTCCCTAACACCTGGAAGAGTGGCTGCCATGTAGGAAATGTTTAAAATTACTTGTTTGGATGAATTCCAATTTCTTTCAGTCCCCAACTCATGCCCCTGCTGAAGTATAATTATGTTCTCAAGAGGCCCAAAGGTGTTGACTCACAGCAGGTCTTGCGTTTACTTCGGGGCCTCTGGAGGCTGGTACTCAAGTTCAATCTTGAGAGCCAAACCTTTCCATTAATCAGTAGAAGGCCACATCCAGCCAAACCAGTCCGATCATCATGCGGACTCCTAAAAAATATGGCTGAAGCATGAAGGCTCTCAGGCCTCTGTTCCAAGAGGGTTGGGGGGGCCCTGTCCTTACGAAACTATTCACCAACTTTCTTACTGCTTTCTACACTAAGTCATCCCCTCCGGAATGTTCTTCTCCCTTATTCTTCCCCCACCTTCCAGGGGAAGGGCGACTTCCTCAAGGAAGCCCACCCTGTCCCGTTAATCACTCACAGTGCTCACTGCACTCCCTTTGCAGACGTCCCCATGCTTCACAGTGACTTCGTGTGTGTCTTCCCGGCAGACATTACACCGCACATGGGCAGACACAGTGCCCTCAGTGCCGTGCTGGGCTCCCCCCGGGACAGCGCCATACACGCAGGTGCATGTGTTCCTAAGCATTTACGGATTGGGCTGAATGAACCCAGTCGTTCTCAATGTGAAGCCCAAAAAATTAAACCCTCGTTCTCCTGGAGCCCGTGTTCCAGAGGAGAAGATGTGAAAAGTGCACACATGCAACAGCAGAAAAAGGAACTGGGCATTCCTGGCCCTAACAGGTCCATAACTGGAGAGGACAGCACAAGAGGGGGCTGCCACAGGCTTTTTAATCAATCAATCAATCAATTTTTTTTTTTTTTTGGTGTAAAATATTCTATCATCTTTTAACCAGAGAAACAACTACCACCTTGGGACTTTTCCTTTCCAGTGCCTTGGAGCTCTGTTCTTTAAAAAACGGTCAAAAGCAAAGAGAGAGACTGGGTCACACAGGAGATACCTAGACTGGAGAGAGAGAGAATTTCAAAACTGGCAGTGGTTTGTAGTAGTGAAAAGAGTATAATGAAATAGATTTGGGCTCCTGATCCCTCTGCTTATTCACTAAACATCCTAAACTGTTTAATGCATCTGGGCCTCAGTTTCTTTATCAGTGTAATAGAAAGTGAATCTACTCATGGAGCACTAGAAAGACAGAATGAAATAGTTAACCAGCGCGTACTCTGTAAGCATCGAGGTGTCCTACCAACACTAGTTATGCAAAGTGAAAACCATCGTGGGGCTGAAATCCAGTCTTCGGCCAAAGTATCCCCTATGCTTTCCAGAAAGAACAAGAAACAAAGAATTAGGAGGGTAATCTTTTTTGTTTTTATCTCAGCACCTCTCAAGAAGGATTTGATGCCATCACCATCACCCTTCTTAAAAAACCACTCGGCCACAGGAGAAGAGAGATCCAGCTGGCCTTTCCCTCCCTTACCCCAATAAGCTGCCTCAGTGGGCCTAATGACCTACTTTCCATCTCTTTCTTCATTTTTTTTTCTCCGAATTTCAGAACACGCTCTATTTTTCTACCAACTCCCAGATGTTCACAATTCATCAACAGAAACGTCAGAAATGTCCATGGAGTCTCCACTCTGGTGATGGCTTGTGGCATCCCCTGAGTCAGAGGCCGTCCGCGGAGCTATATAGTACAAAGACCCCAGAGAGGTCACCTCCGCCTGTTCAGTATGTGGGTATTTTACAACAGACGGTGAACTCATCCGTGACGCCTTCTTCTGACGACAGCACGACCACAGGGCAGGGAACACACAGAGAGCCTGGGACCTCTGTGCGTTGAGAGCCGCTGAGATCAGGCTGGTGGGGTGAGAAGGAGCACGTGGAAAGGAGTTGGGGAGGATCCAGAAGACAAACTTCTGCTTCCTGCCTTTTTGCCTCGGGCTCACCCACACACAGACGCGACAGTCAGACGCACAGACGCGACAGTCAGACGCACAGACGCCAAGGAGTGGGAGTGAAGAAAGGGTCTGGCGACTGTTGGGTGGGAAGGAAGGGGGGGCTCACATATGTATGGGAAGTAATGGGCCAGACCGAGAGACAGTGGCGTGATGGGCACTAGATGGGGCAGGGAAGACGGCAAAGAAGAAAAATGACAGAGTCCAGGTGCCAACGGGACTGGTGCTTCGCGTCGTAACGCACTGCTTTCTGTATTGTACTAGAACACCAGCTTGCTACTTCTCCGTAAGAAGAGAACCACTCACTGTCTTGAGAAAGGACAGACTTGCAAACGCAGTACCGAGTAACAGCTAACTGCTTAGGCTTGAGTTTTAAAGACGTGAATTTGAATCGCCAATCTACTAGATAGTAACTGTGTGACTTCAGAGAAATTCCTGAACCTCTGTTTCCTCATCTGTCCCACAGCACCAAACCTTATGGAGTTTTGGGGGGAGTAAAACGTGGCCATTTACAGAAATAGCTTGGCATGGTGCCAGCCACATGTCAGGGTTCAAGAGCTGTCACCTGCTGTTCCATTTTCCTAAACACAAGAAGAGCCTATTCAAGTCTTTCCCTTCAAGCTCCAGCATTCCCTGGAGTCTGGGGTCCAAAGCGCTCATAAATACTCGGCTCCACAATTCTACCTACTTGTCCACAGAAATACCTTTTTATGTACGTGAAAGTCTGGCTCTTCTGACCCAGGCTGTTTGGCAGGCATAGGGGAGAGGGAAAGGAGAAGGAAGGCACAAGAGTGTGAAGGGGAACAAGAATGGGACTCAAGGCACACCTCGCAGCACACTCACCGAGTCCGGGTCTCGCTGCTGTTCGAGGAAGGCTGAGAATTCCACCAGGCGAAGTTTGGTTGTGCCAATGGAGCGGCCCTGCCAGGCAGGGACCGAGGGAGCTGCGGCTGATGCAGGCTCGAACCCTGGAAGACCAATCAGTACCTTTAAGGCAGGCCCCGTGAGCCTTCCCTCGGCCCGAGGCCAGGGCTGGGGCCGGGTCCTGCAAAACAGCCCTCCCCCATCCCCCACCCCACAGCAGAGTCTAGGGGCAGAAGGAAGTCAGGCCGTTGGGGGGATTCTGGCCAAGGACCCCAGAGGCACAACGCTAGGTGGCTCTTCACGTCAACATGGGTCCAGGTTAAGGGCTGGAGCACACGCCACCCCGGACAAGGGGACAGGCTGGGCGCGGGCTGAAGAGCCTGGAGAGAATCCTGCAAGGACCCCAAGAAACTTCTGGGGACTGCCCACCTCCTTCCTTCAGACTGCGGTAACCAGCACTACAGAATTATCCCTCAGGATGCCCCGTGGCACTGAGACAGAGTGCAACTCGTGAACCCGCGTCCCATCGGGGGACTCGGTAACAGGCAGCAGCTGAACGGACTGACCCCACGTGCACACAGGAGCCTTGGGAGCAGGTGGGCCGGCCAGATTCCGGTTGCCAGCTGAGGCTTCTCTGGAAGCTCTTCGTTAAAGAGAGGGAACAGGGAACTGAAACCTACTCATAGAATAAAGGGTGGCTAATCCCCTCTCTGCCCTCGAGATCTGAATTGTCCAATTCAGCCTGTTCATGACGAGGAAGGAACCACAGCAACTTCCCCTTCCAAGGGTGACCCAGGGTCCTCAGTGAAAGTGATCGGGTTTCCCTTTTCTTTCTTTCCTTTTTTTAAAATTGAGATATAATTGAGATATCCACATCTTTTTTTTTTCTCCTTTTTAAGTAAACCTATTTTTCCTTTTTAAGGAAACTCTACGCCCAGTATGGGACTTGAACTCACGACCCCAAGATCCAAAGTGGCCTGCGCTATGGACTGAGCCAGGTGGGCGCCGCTGGCTTCTGTTTTCTTTAAAACCCCATCTGAATAAAATCCTGGGAAGTGACTGGGGGCACTGAACATGTCTGTGACCATTCCGAGTCCCAGGCATAAGGCGGGTAGGGGCGAGGAGAGGGTGCCCAAGGCACTGCTGGAACCAGGGACAGGCCTCTGTGGAGTGAAGTGATGGGCCCAGCTGCCAGCTGCCCAGGACCGTCCTCCGAGGCGGAGTCCCTTGGAGACTCACCTGGAATGGGGGCTGTGACCGCTGGCTGGATGGGGTAGGCCTGTTGCACGAAGGGCTTGACGCTAGGGGTGGAGGGTGGAGAGTCAGAAGTCAAGAGACTATAGCAGTGGCTACTCCCCAGGTCAGGCCTTGGCCAAGGCTAGGGAACCAACCTGCACCCCGTATCTGCCACCCCCACATCAGCCTGATTCCCATATGCTGTGACATCTAATTGAACCTCTCATCTCACCCCTGCAGCGACCACGATCAGGGCTCTCCATGCCCAGGCAAGGTTCGGGCCATGCTCAGGCTCCCCTTCTCTTAGCTAAACAGCTGAAGTTCTTTAGAGAACAGGTAGGCAGGACTTTCTTTCTGCTTTTATCTCTAGATGACCTTCAGCCTCCAGTTTACGAGGCCTGTTTCCCTTGCCCTCAAGGCAGCAGCAGGTTGTCTGTTAGCTGCCCTCATCCCCCGCAAGGCCAGATGGGCTGGGCCCCAGGAGTGCCTGCACTGTCCACTCTCAGACAGGCACTTTTCAGGAAGCCCCAGGTTCTGCCCTCCAAAGCCACAAAGGCCCAGGGCCCCCATGCCTGTTTCCAGAGGGACGGGCACTAATGCTTAGGGCACCAGCGAGCCACTTATGCCTCTCCTAGAGCAACCCAAGTCTCTCTCCTGCTCCTGGCCTCAGCGGATAATGGGAGAGGACTGTGGGATTCTCAGGTTTAATGTCTTTTCTCCTGTAAGTCCCCAGGTGGTCTGGCCCTGGGGAAACGCACCCCCAGGCTGCGCTGTGACCAGACCCTTGTTGTCCCTGCAGGCCCCTCCCTGGACTTACTCTTGTGAGGATCCTGGCTGCCCTGTTTGGATCATTCCTGGCCAGAACTGGAAGGCAAAGGCAAGAGGCATCAGGATTATGAGTTCCCAGGAAAGCACTGCTAGGGACATCTATAGATCGCACCCCCTGCTAACGACAGCGGGCTCAGATCGTCTGTCCGCCACAGAGTGACCCTCTCTAGACTCAGATGTGGTCATCGACATGCACAGGAGAGCACCCTGCATCCTTGGCCTAGCAGTCCTGGCGCTCCTCCTCCAGACTAGTTGCCCTGAGGGCAGGGACCAGACAGCAGCTCTCCCCTGTTCGCCTGACAGCTAGCAGAGATCTGGGCCCATGACAGGGGCTTACAACTATTTCATCCGACTGCTTTCTACACATGCACCCACCCACCCATCCTTCTCTTCTTCCCTCCATTTGCAAATGCTCCTTGTGTGACAATTCTGCCTCCACAGCTCACAGCACCAAGGGCCTGGCCGGCAGAGGACAAGCTCTGAACCAGAGGCCGAGAGCTCCAAGAAGCAATGCGGACACTGCCTTTGCTGTGCGCCTCCTGGAGGCTTCAGGTGCCTGCTGCCCCCTGCTGGACCGGCAGCCTGTGTACAAGGAGTTGCAAAGGGAGTCACAGGCGCCGCCCCCCCCCACTTTGAGTCTTGATGGCACCAGCCAAGATCACACCACCTAACTCGCTTTGTTACTCACTAATCTCATTATCTGCAAGATGGCAAGAGCAAGAACAATGAGAGGCGTTTAAGATTATTGAGAAGATGAATGAGATCATAACATTAACTTCTCAGCCCTTGCTAGGTGCAAACTGAAAACGGCAATACAGTACTTTGCCCCTTTAGGGGTTAGTTCCCTTAAAGGGACCCTGAGGACACAGGAAAAGAGAGCAAGGGCCATTAAAAAAAAAAAAAGGCAGAGCAGGTGACAACCCAGAAGGGCACCAACAAAGTGATACCCAATTCCATATCTGCGGGGACCCAGGATCCCCGCCTCCAGCTTGATCTCCCCACCCCCTCCCTCCCCCTTTCTCTCTCCAGCTCCCTCCCTTCCTCTCCCCACAGTGCAAGGGGCAGCATCAGCAGACCACAGGTGGTCCTCCCCTCCCTCACACCAGGCCCAAGAATAAGCGCCAGGAGGATGGCTTCCCGCCCATCACTCACCCCCACTAACCGCGCCTCCCGGCTGGGGGGGTAGGGTGACTTACCCCCGGTGCCCCCGGAAAGGCGGGGCGTGGAATCCCAGGCAGCCCCAGCTTGTTGTGAATGGCAGTGGCCGAGACGATCTGTGCCGAGGACATGGCGGCCATGTGCTGCAGGGCCTTATCCTTGGCCGTCTGATCCTTGAAGGTGACAGTGACACACAGACTTAATACGTAACACGTGGCTACTGGGTAGCTTCAACAGGCACAGCCACGAGCACATGGACTAAATACACAGCCACAGAAGAGGCCGGAGAAGCAAACATGCACGGATAAATAAACACAGCCAGAAGGCTAAAACACACTCAACCTACCGGAACTCTGAACCTGTAAGGAGACTACCCAGCGGCAAGGTTTTTTTTAAAAAAATGTTTTAATCCATTTTTTCAACAGAATGGGAAGCCTCTGAGAAGAGTGGTCAACGTATTTATTTTTCCAGCTTCCAAAGGGAGATTTCTCCAATGACTTAACACACTCAAGGGAAGGGGGGGTTGCAGGGGAAGCTCTGCATTGAAGCATACAGATGGAAAGAGGGAGACGGGAGGGGGTGGTGATGGATCTGGGGTAGGACCGTCCACAGGGTGCGGGCAGGCACCACCTTGAGTGCTGTCACGGGTCCACACTCCCAGGAGCTGCTGGAGGCATGCGAGGCCTGGGAGCCCTGGTAGACACCTGGTGGGGAGGCTCAGAAGCGGCAGGTCGGGTGAGGGGCCGTGACGGGACCAAGCAGCATGCTGGCGGGGGGGGGAGGTGCATGCTTTCTCAGGTACCCCCACCCACCATGGGTCTAAGGCTACACAGGTTCTCTCCAGAGCCGAGGACATAGGGCACGCTACCGGGCGAATGGCTTCTCCCTTCCTGAATGGGTCTTTTTCAGAAAAGCCAAGGCTGGTAACACAAAGCTAGCCAAAAAGTCTGCCAAGCACAGCTAAAATACAGAATACTCGATGTGGTGAAAATACTTACCATGCTTGTTACCTGGATACAACAATAAACAGTTTGTTAAAAGAATTGCGGACAAAGGCAGGGGTATTTTTCTTTTTCACTTAAAAAATATACATATTTACACAAACACACGATATGGGGTACAACAGAATGCACAGGACTATGGGTATTCTTCACGTTTTAGCAGGAATGTATGACCCAGATAACCATCTAGAAAGGCAATTGCCAACCAGTCCACCCATTGCGAAAACTACCCCCACCCCCTTCAAGCTGGCTCTGCGGCTTCCTTTAATGTAGAGGGAGAAACGGTCAGTCCCCCCCGGAGTGTGACCAATCCCGATGGTGCAGGGAGAGTTTCGCGCTTGGGAAACATGTCAAGGAGCCTGGCTGCTCCCAGAAGGGTTGATACAATCTCTACCAGACCCAGACTCCATTGGAACAGGAACAAAATGGTGGCACCAATGCAAAGAGAGCGGCCGCCAGAGCTGCCACTCAGAGTCAGCCAGCGCGTGAAGGTCAAGGGAAAGTTCAGGCTAAGACACAGTCGAGAGCTGGCTTCAGTGTGTACAGATTCACCCAAAGGTGACTCAAAAGCATGCAGAGCTACCAGAGGCTGGGCCAAAAGGAGAAATGGGGGGAAAAGTCCCAGTCTACAAAATAACTACTAGGGGCTTCTAAAAAAGATCAAATTAGGTGCTCCCAAGGTAGAGATACCACTTGGTGCTGTAACTGCCAGGAACACCGTGTAGGTTTTCAAAAAGCTTATATGGCCCCTTGGAAAAGAGCCTAGCACTTGCATAGAATTGTACATTTTATTCATTTCTCTGGCTCTCAACCGAGAAACCAATGGGCCTCATGGAACAGCTTTTGGGAGTTGTCCAAGGTCACTGGGATCGTCCTGAAGGGCATGTGCTGCAGCAGAAGGACAGGGTGAGGGCCCAGCCTGCAGGATCCCCTGTCCCCAACAGAGTGGCTCCAGGCAATGGTGTGGGGCTTTGCTGCCTCGAGTCAGACGGCACTCCCTGAGCAGACCCCCGGCTTGCTCATCTGAAAACTCTACCTACAGCTAGCTTCCTCAGTTAAAGTTTTGGGGTTTTGCTTCTTTTTTTAAAGAGCTGAATCATTTCAGATACTGAGATGCCCCCGAAAGACAAATCTTGATGTCAGTGGAATAAACGGAGCAGGTGTGCAAATGTCCTGAAGCCCCACAGAGCCTGACACACACAGCGATCTCAGTGCCAGTCAGTCTAGTCCTTACTGATCCCGTGGCCGCACCTGTCACCTGCCCCATCATCTCCGCAGAGGGGGATCCAGGCCCTGATGTACAGAAAACCCGGCTCCAGTCACACAGCACCCTGCTCAGTCAGGAGTGCCTGGACATCAATACAAACGCCCTGAGGGGTTCTTTTGGGATCCCTCACCTTGTACTCCAGCCCCCAACCCACCTAACCCTGAATGAGAGGTTATAAATGCCCTCACAATGACTTCTGAGCTAACATGCTGTCCCAGGTCTAAACACGGTCTACCACAAGGAACGGTCTACCACAAGGAACATGCCCTATAGCTTCAGGATAGGCTAGGGGAGCGGGGATAGTGGGAGCCCAGACCTCTTGCTGGTCTGGCAGATGCAAGTTGAGGACTAACTAGGAAGAGAGCTGAGGGCTTGGCTCTATTCCAGAAGTCTGTCACAGGTCCCCGTGTTTGTGAAACGCTGATGGCGGGGGTGACTCAGCGCCCCCAAACACAGTGTGTGCCTCAGCACCCTTGGGGGGGAGGGACTCGAGAACAGGAAGTTGGGGTCCAAATGGAAATGAGTCCCTCAGATCTCCACAGCCTGCTTTTATTCTATCAGGTGCTGGCGATGTTCCCCTAGGCTGGGCTGATGGAAAAGTTCTCGAAGATGCTCATGAAAGTTTGACCCCCCCCCTTTTTTTTTTTTTAACAAGAAATCAGTCAATGAGGAAAGGAGAAAAGTCCCCAGCTTTTGCTCTTTAGGTTACATAGCTTCAGGACAGGGCCATTTCCTTTTGCTAAATAAAGTAAGGTTGGACTCTTAAGCCCTAGCATTCCAGGAGGTACCTGAATGAAACAAATGCTCCAAAGCAGGAGAGCAAATCAACTGTTCCCATCTCCCCAACTTGCTCCACTCCCGTCAAGGGGAGTCCGGAGACGCGGCTTCACACCTGCCTCACCCTGACGTTATGGGTTGTCTTACCTTGGGCTAGTCACTGAACCCTCTAATCTTCTTCATCTATGAAATGAAGAGTTGCCCTTTTTATTGCCCTAAAGCTCTTCTGGCTCTGAACGTAAAAGCTGTTACGAAGTGTATGTTCCATTTATAAGCAAATACAGCTTAATACACATAGCCAGGAAGTACTGGTGAAAAGACAGCAAGATGTTAAAATTTGGGCAGCTCTTGGCTGTCTACCCTAACAGAGAGAAAGCCAAGTGGGGAGAGGAAATTTTATCTCAAGTAGGTAGACGTTCTTTCTGCACTTGACCTAGCTGAGAATAGGTAATTTTCTGCAAATGGACTAAAATGTCTATACCCGTGATTTCCTACCTTTTGAAGTGGAATCTCTCTACCATCTCCCTTAATAACATCTCCCCCTTTATCCAAAATACATATTTGAAAATTAAAAGGATTAAATTTTTTTTTGTTTGTTTAAAATCTAAAGCAACGCTGCAGATAGTAAGGCCTGCCACTGATATCTGCAGGTCAGAACCGGCGGTAGACCCACTTAATCTGAAATGGGAGAACGGAAGGATGCCGAGCTGAGAGACTTCAATGGAAGGGCCTCTAATTTGTCATTTTCAGCCAGAGATACATGCCTGGCTTTGAAGAAATTGTAACTCTAAGTGTCAGACCCGAGAAAATTGCTTCTCTGCGTCACCTGGTCTAAGACTTTGAGACATGCCACACCATCCTCACCACTCACCCCAGAATCAAGGGGGGTAAGGGAAGGGGTTGTTAATCTACCCAAATAACTGATGCTACTGTGGTGAGTTAAAAAATCTAGGCTACATTTGTACACCAGGATAATTTTATCCTACAAGGTCTTTAAACCAACATTCCTGAAATGCAGATGAGTTTACAAAGGCTGAGCACACCGTCTTATCTTGGAAAACTGTTCTGAAGTCAATACTGAGTTACTCTTAGATATACTCTTAGAAATACTCTCAGGGTGTGTGTGTCTCTACACAAGCACGCACCCACAAAAACGCTGTGTCCCAGCAAAAAGCCTGGACAACTCACACAGAGTCCTTGTTACTGATCTGAAGTCCCTCCGTCCCTCAGATGACAAAGAATGAGGCCACAAAAAGCTGACTGTTTGGTGAGTGGGGAAAGAAAAGGCAAATCTCCTTTTTCCTAAGGAACCCTAAGTCAAGCCCATGACCTGAAGTGTGGAAAAGTATTTACGGAACAGGAAACATGGGGGGGTTGCTGAGAACAAATGGCCTGTCTGAGCGGAGAATCAGAGCAGATAAAGCACCGTAACGGGGACACAGGTCTCAGGGCCCGCTCGCCTTTCTTCCCTGTCCAATTTCTGGCATGCCATGCCGTCAATGGCCTCACCACCTCAGCCACACGGGGTCCAGCAGGCTGTATGCATAAACTCCTCAGCCTGAAGCCTTTCAAACGGTTATAGTCTCTTAGAAAACAGCCTTTCACATGTCACGAAGCAGAGCATGGCGGCTGCTCTGCTTCCGGGCTCCGCAGACTGCCTCCTTGTTACGGTTTCAGTGTGCCTCATGTTTGGGAAGTATCTACATGACATGTGACAGGAAGGCAGCCGCATCAGAAACGCACATGGCTAGAGCAGTGTGCAGCTCCAACTCCAGGACGTTTCACGGATCAGCCTCCAGAAGGGACGAGAGTCTTACTCCCACGTCCCTCTGCCTCCTCAGTGTTCAGTTATCTCTAGGAACCAACTACCTCGTCATCTTCCGGCACTAATCATCAACCAATTTTAAAGATGCTATGAAAAGGGTTATGAGCTTGTGCGTGCCATATGATAGCTGTTACACAGTTAATAAACAGCTTACAAAATCAACCTACTCTGAAGACCTTGCTCAGGAAGCATCACTTTAAAATGTAAGGACTCCAGCCCACTTCATTCACAGAGAAGCCCACCAACACATGAGGAGGAATCCGTAACATTTTAAAAAGACCAGGGATTCAAAAACTCTGCATAGCCCTTACATGCTTTTCCCCAAATATACTTTTCCCAGCACTGCAAATATATAACACAAGAGAGGAAAGATAGCAATTTGCTTGCAAAATCACTTTTTTCAAAAACAGACAGAACAAAGAACACTCTTCTAGAAAGTCATCTCGCAGATGCTGTTTCTTGTCTTGCGCTGTGGGGGTTCACATGACCTCTGCAATTATTAGCGCTGGTCCCTGAGCAGACAGACATCACAAAACTCTGTGATGGTTTGGGAGAAAAGATGGAGGGCACTTGAATTTTTCTAGCCATGATCTCTCATTTGCTTATTATTAGAGAAAGCAGGAGTAAATACAAAAGGGGGCTATTCCGGTCAGGCAACGGCTATTGCCAAGAAGGGAAGGCACATTCACACTTCTCCTGACTTCCCATGTAATGAGTAGCAATTAATTCATCTTATTGTATTTCCAAATGCCAAAGACTCCATTCACATCAAAGAAAAAATTTTCAAGGCTTTTACCATTGTTCATTTTTAAATGTACTAAGCTATATTTAGTATTTTATAATTGTCAACAGTGTTTCCTTTAATTCCGATGTGGGGCTCAGCATTGTTAAAAAGATTATAGATGAGGACCCAGGTGATTTGTAGGTGTGCCTGAGGACTCTCCCAGGAAGCCTGGCACTCAGGTCAGCTACTAGGTCTGGGTGCTAGGGGTCGGGAGCGGGGAACACCCTTCTGATCACAGGCCCTTTTCCCCTGGGAGGCAACAGCAAGGGGCAAGAAGTCAATCTCCCGAGAAGCCAGAGGAACCCACGCCTACAGCAGGCTCAAGTTTGCCTCCAGACTGAGTATCAGCTCCCACCGCTCATTTGCCCTGTTTAATGCAAACATGCATGAAGAGGGGGCTCCGCTGAGGGAGACAACGTGGAAGCACCCTAAGTCAGGGAAATGAGCCCCCATCCTTGACCAGCATTCTTTGGGGAGACAGCATGCCACTATGCTGAGAGTTCGGGCTTTGGTGCCAGCTGGCCGTGGGATCAAATTCAGACTTGTGACCTTGGGTGAGTCACCTGGCCGTTCTAAGCATTGGCCTCCACATTTCTAAAATGAGGACAAGAACACCCACCTTCAGGCCTGCTTTGGGAACTGTGTTAAGCACTCCACAGGGTGCCCGCAGCCTTGCCATTCAGGGAACTTGGGAGTCTAACAGGGCCCAAGTCACCAGAAAGCCTTAGGAGCCCCGGTCCCCATTCCATAAACTTTCAGCACCATGTTCCTCTCAGGTACTGTCTACACTGGAGGCCTGCTAACAATGGGATGTCTCTAGGAAGGAACACAAGGAGAGAATGGGGCTGTTCCTGTTGCCCTGAAAAAGCAAACCAAGTTCTGGCTCAGTTCATACAGAAAGGGAAACGCATTCAGTCCTCCAGTTTACACCGGGAGCCCTGCATCACCACACCCCTGGTGAGCGGTTCTAATTCCATCACACCCAAGCACGAGAAATTACCGGTCTCTAGTCTCAGCTTTAACTCACTTAAATTAGAAACAAGGTAGGGAAAATATCGCTGGGGAGAGAGGGTGCATGCCACGAATGCAAAAGAACCCCGTGAAGGTCAGCAGACGCCAGGAGAGGCAGCACGTCATTTCCCGAATGCCACAGCCAGGCCCAGCGTCTGGTGCTGGTGCGAAGCCCAAGGAGGGGGTCGTCTCAGGCTTCTTGGGCCCAGTGACCATGGACAGCCAATGCCTGAAGGAACAGAGGGGCTCAGGAGGCTGTGGGGGGCACCCGTGGATGAAGCAAAGCATGTCTCCCATGTGGACGGGCCCATTCCTGGCTGGAACCAGTGGTGATACCACTGGGAAGGGGCAGTGTGGATGGTGGCAATGCCCCAGCAAAGTTCCTGAACTCTTTGGGAGAATTAAATCAGCAGTCTGAACTTTAAGCTCTCTGCTTATTGGAAGGAATGGCAGACTGGAAAGAATGGCTTGTTCAGAAATCAAATCACAAAAGGCCAGCAGGGTGAGAATGAGGAAAACAGCCCCGGAGAGCACATGTAGCTCGTAAATTAGTCACCAACGACTGGACACAAGCGGACCATCTCAGGCCTCTCCTGGCATGACGCAATGTCAGCAAGTGCGGGCTTTTTCTCAGCGCGAGCCCAGAGCTTGACACAAACACGTCTGCTGCCCGAGATGTATTCCCGCTGAGATTAGGGCAGAATGAAGACCTCCTTTTCTCGGGGTCCCATCTGGACCTATATACTCCCCAAAACGCACTCCACACAAGTGGTCTAGTCCATCCTCTCAGGAGGATGGCGGTCCACAGCGTGGCGGCGGCCTGCAGGGCACCCTTCTGCTGCTGCTGTGAGGAAAGGGAGGCCTCTGGGCAGGGACAGAACCACTCACAAGGCAACTGAACAAAAAGAGATAGACACTCAGAGAGGGAAACTCAAAGTAGGAGCTCTGCGTAGCACAGAAAGACTGCTTCCTGTGTGGACAACACATCTGCATTCGTTCTAGGGGCTGGGATATTAAATCCCCAGTGCTTAAAAAAAATAGGTAAGAAGAGCTAATGGCCTCTTGGTCCATTAACGGTGAGTGAAATCATTCAAAGGCAGGAATAATTTCTAGAGTTGCAGCCCAGTGTTCAGACCATACCACACACTGTCTTCTTGGACTGCTGGGCCGGAGATGGCAGCGAGGGGAGAGACAAGGGGAAGCGAAACTGCTACGGGGTACACCACTGCAGACATAGCTGGTGACACAGGGGCCAAAGCAGGGAAGTATGCATCCCTGGAATTCCTAAACGCCCGTTGCACAGACCCAGAGGTGACCGGCACCCTGTAGCCGCACAGCTGCATCTTCTACCTTAGAACCAGAACCGGGCCTAGTTACGAAGCCCCGAGTCACCGAAGACTGACCTCGTGCCTGCAGAGCAGTGGGCCACAAGGATTCTGTCGGAGTAGGGGCCACAACATGGCACGCCCAACATCAAGACAGGATGCCCTCAAAGCTAAGCTTTATTTCCGACCAGCAGTTAGCACCCTCATGTGTCTCTTAAGGCACTTTGGTCAGGAAGATTAAAGCAAAAAACCTGCAAAATCTATGTTTAATGTCCAAATTTCTAGCCTGCTGGCCACAAATGCCTTGCATTTCCTTATCCCATCTTAGAAGGCTCTTGAATCTCAACTGCACTCTGGGGACCCCTTCACCCCTTCTCCCTATTCTACTGTCCCAGTTTCTCTGCTCCTAGTTCTTCATCTCTTTGCACCAGGCCTCGACCACTTCACTGTTCCCTCCATCTGCTTGCCCCTGGCGTCCCTCCCTTATGGTTATAGTTTGTGTCCAAGGTCAGCCCAAGTTGTTGGTCAAGTCTATCTTGGCTTAGGCTGCTATACATCGTAGAGAAAGTCTCATGTTGGTAGCAATGGCTTTAGCACAAACTCAGAGTAAATGATGAATTAAAAACCTAGATTCATTTCAGGACAGCGCAAAAGGAGAAAACAGTTTTCGCTGGATTTATTTTCTTAGGGAAATAAGTGGTAAGGAAAGATACTGTTGGTGGGGAGTGGGGAGAAGAGGGAGATTGAGACTAGCTGGGGAAGGGAGTTGGGGAGAGGAAATTAGGAAAAGTAAGAATAATGGTTTGCCATTTGATTCATTCCACTGAAAAAAATTTATTAAAGGAAAAATGTCCTAATGAACATGATCATTTCTGCTTGGTATGAACATAAATATAGCACTTCTCTGCACTTTTTAACTTCGTTGTATTTAAAATGTAGCAACCCAAATTCAGAGTTCATTTTGATGTAATTTTGATAGTGAATGGCTATGACTTTAAGAACACCCGACCTTCGAAAACCTAGTTGCATGCTGCTACTGAAAAGTTTTGGTGTACACTTTTCAGACTCAGTACACGTTTCAGACTCAGTAAGGACAGGAGTTTGAAACATAATCTATTCTTCAAAAACACTGAGGAAGGAAAAGTTCACAGCAGCCCCAGCGCACTGGTGTGGGAACCAGCCGTGGAGGGGGGAAGCGCTAATGTGAGCCACTGAGCTGGGCCCCGGGAAGGCGGGGGGTGGGGGGGGCGTGTGGCTGCCCTGTCTAGGCCCTCACTGCTCTCTCAGACGACACCACCCCCTGAATTAGGCTCCCTGCCTCCAGCTCTGCCTCCCTCTTGGCCATCCCTCTGAAAACAGTGGGAGAGAGCTTTCCAAAGCTTAAGTCTGAGTGCTTCCTACACGCCCCCCAAGGCCGGGAGGTGACTCTCACCCTCCCATAGATGACCCAGGACCTTCCTGTTAAGTTCCTCCAGTCTCGTTCCCATCCCATGCCTCCAAGTAATGGTGTTCTTGGTGATTCCCCAAACACCCCCATATCTCGGGGGAACTGTCTTCCTGAATGCCCAGTTATGGCACCCCCTCCAATGAGGCTTCCCTTACTTCTCCCACACTCAGAATCACCCACTCTTTTCCACTGCAGTCCCCCAGCTGTGGGACAATCTACTGGAAGCCTCGTATTTCTCCCAAATGTGGCCAAAAGCAACAGAAAAGCTTAGTGGTCCTCAAGAACAGACACTCTGCATATTTGACTCTCTAAGCCCAATATCTGCTCAAGGGTCTAGAACACACTGGATTCTCGAGAAGTTTGCTGGAGTGAATTAATCATTTTTGTGCTTTATAAAGCTTGAATCTTTGTGGAAATCTTAAACTTCCCCCCAAAACAAAGTTTGTTATAAAAATTAAAATTAGGGGCGCCTGGGTGGTACAGTCGGTTAAGCATCTGCCTTCAGCTCAGTTATGATCCCACAGTCCTGGGATCAAGTCCCACGTCGGGCTCTCTGCTCAATAGGGGGTCTGTTTCTCCCTCTCCCTCTGCGCTCTATCTCAAATAAATAAATAAAATCTTTTTTAAAAAAAGTTAAAATTAAAGCCCACACATTTGGGGGCAAATCTGGCTCACAAACAAGCACTCTGAGAACCGCTTCTGCAATTAGCAGAAGCCTAAAGCTGACCTTTGCAACTTATTTTAAATAGATTTTCAAGGGCTGGACTGTGACACGGGAATGACCACTCTCTCCGTGAGTGTGTTTTCTTCAGAGGAATATGGTAGAGCTTGCTGCAGGGCACACGCTGTCCTGTAGAGGCTGCAGGAACAGCTGAGAGGAAGTCACCTCCTTGTCCCTTTGCCTCAAGCAGGGTGGTTTTCAAACCTTATTCAGTGGAACAGCCAAAGAGGCCATTGCTAAAGATAAAAGAGCATGAGCTTCAATCAAAACAGCATTTACTCATTTGGGGGTGCCTGGGTAGCACAGTCTGTTAGGTGTCTGACTCTTGGTTTCGGCTCAGGTCCTATCTCAGGGTTGTGAGATCAAGCCCTGTGCCAGGCTCCAAATTCTACTTGGAGTTCACTTCTGATTTCCTCTCTCTCTCCCTCAGGCCTTCCAGCTCCTGCTCTATCAAATAAATAAATCTTAAAAAAAAAAAAAAAAAGAATAGTGTTTACTCATTTATATATTAAATGTTTTGACTAAGATTTCAGTCTGAAGTATGAGTTTGTGGCTTAAAAAAGGCTGGAAAGTGACTAGCCTCAAGGACTCTAGCACACCCTTCCCCGGGAATGGACGGGGCAGGGGGGGTTCCTAGGCATTTGGGCTCATGTGGAGGCCACACTTGGCAGCAGTCCTAGCTCTGAGCAAACCACCTTTTTCCAACTCCAAAGGAGGACCAAGAGATGAAGCTTGGCTTCATTTTTCAAAGGAGGGCTACAGGCCTCCATCCACCACCAGAGAATAGAAATCCTTGACTTGGAAGCATACGGTCAAGTGACCAGTGGCAGGCTGAGGCTGGCAGGCAGGGACAGGTCCTGAAGTGGCCAGTCAGCGGCCACCTTCCCTCCAGGAGGCCTTGCCACATCTTCTCAGGCAAACCACATCTCTGTTAAATCTCGATACTTCCTGCCCCCCTCCACCGCCCACCCAGAAGCTACTCTCATCGCCTGCTGGGATGACTTCCACCTTCTGTGGCAACTTTATCTCGTTAGTTCGTGTGGGAGGCCAGGATGACATGGCTATCAGCCTGACCCCACAACGAACTCAACCGGGAGACTCAGCCCTGCCTCCCACAGATGCGCTGTTAGACTCCAGAGCTGAATGAGGGAGCACAGAGAAATGTGCGCCATCAACCTCTCCTACAAGACCACCTCCCGGGTACAGCTGGTCAGGAAGGTTAGGGAAGGTGTCTCTAACATCAAACACCCATGGGCAGTGAAGGCGGCACCCTCTCTGCACACAGGCGACAGCTGGTCCCATGCTCCTGGACTGTCCTAACGTCCTCTGATTGGTGACACAGCAGCTCTGTGGCTAGGACCTCACTGCCCTGAGTTACGGGTGACTGCCACAGGGTCAGGCACACACGAAGCCCACACCTGGACCAAGGGCTCTAAGTTAAAAATTCACCTTGCTTCTAAAAGGTGGGCACCGAGGAAAAGGTCAGTAGCAAGAGCTACATGCCCAGCTCCAAGGGACACGAGGGGTGACACAGGGCTGTGCAGGCACAAGGCCTTCTGCTTAAAAACCGTCTCCCACCTCCACTGGACACAGCCCCGCCTGAGAGAGCAGTGGCTTATGATTCAGAAAGATCTGAGTTCAAATCCTGACAGTGATGTGTGCTAGGCTTGGGGAGCTCCGGGCACATCAATTAAACTCCTGGAGCCCTGGTTTCCTCAGTGTTACTCCTTAAACTCTCAATAATGGAACTGCCTTGGCAGCGAGCTCAGTGGAGAGACCGTCCAAGAGACCCTCAGCACACTTGACTCCTGTCTTTGCATTCCCATCACCACGCGGCACGTCCCTAGGATTCCCTCCACGTTTGTTCTTGGCTCTGTCTGCTAACACTTACCATCCCACAGTGCCCTGTACTTCCAATTCCCATTTCCACGGCCAGCTCTGTGAATAGGGGGTTGACTGTTCAATGCCCACCATGATGAACGCCATGCCCAGAACGCTCAACTAGTATTAGCTGACGGGAAGAACAAAGGCCTCCCTTCTTCCAAGAATAATGTGGCAGGGAGGAAGGCAAGTAAATGCAAGAAGATGCAGGTGGCGCTCAGAGCTGAAAGGCAGAGCTGGTTGCCACCCGACCACCCCTGTTTCTGCCTCCTCCTTGGGTCTGCCCCCAAGCAGACTGGGCCAGGGCTGAAAGGAAGGGGAGAGTCACCTTCTCTTATTTTGGAAGAACATAGATATAGCCGTGTGTTTGGGGGTACACGAATGTATAAAGTAACGGTAAACTGTTTCCACCGAGGAAGACTCTTCAGGTTCCCAAATGAGAAAAAGTGCCCTTCCCGCATCCCATGGGGATTCCCTTCTGGACAGGAGAGCTTTGTTTGTCATGTACAGGGCTTCTGGTCCAGGGCAGTGGGCCCGGGGCGGGGGGTTAGGGGTAGGGGCAGCAGGAACCACGCGGATGGTAGAGAAATAGAGCAATTCATAACATTGCAGATGGGAACACAAAATCGATGTCTGTCAACTTCTTTTGTACATCATTAATTCGTTAGCGCAGAGAAACCAGAAACAGAGTCAGAACTTGAGCAAACACTGGGGTAGTTGCATCCACATAGAGAGGACGGCACCCTTGGTTAAAAAGCAGGATCTATGAGGTTATCTTAGTCTTCCAACTAACTGCTCAGCCAGTGCAGCTAAAAGCCAGCCACCATCAGCCACACGTGCGAGCGAGCGAGCATGCTGCCCACTGCAGAGGGCCACCAAATGCTCCTTCCTGGTCACTAGTGCTGTTCCACAGCCAGCCTTGTTTGCATAAAAGAAAAAAAAAATTGGGGAGGACTTTGGGAAGGATCCCACTGTCGACCGTTCGGTGCTGTGAAATCACACTTTGTTCTTTAGGTTTAGTACAAAAACAAATTTAATTAATGTATGGGGAAAATCAGAACAGAACCACCACGAGAAAGGTAAGTGGGAAAGGAAATGATATGGGCTACAAACTCATTTTTATTAGAAAGTAAAGCACTTCTGTGCAAACTATAATCCCTCCATATTTCTAAAATAGGGCATTATGGGAAAAAAAAAGTCATTTATGTTTTACTGTAAATCTTGGAAGGGGAGAAAATAAGGAGAACTTGCATTTAAAAACTCTCATTGCCTCTGTTTATTCCGGCAAAATATATTTTCAGAGACTGGAAAATCAGACACACGTAAAGAACAATTAAATTCACGTATAAATGGAATTGCAAACATGGATTTCATTAAGAGCTTTCCCATCTCTAAGATCTTTTTTTTAAGGCCTCACCTCAATTTATTTTTTTTTTTAAGTAACAGAGCCTTACACTTAAAAAACAGTATTGAGCAATATGGAAGAAATCTGGCAGAAAATCCTGTGTTGAAAGAACACATGAAAAATTACATGAAAAAGACGTGTCTTTCATAAGTATTCTTTAAAATACATTAAGAGCGTAAAATAACTTCTAACTATTCTTTTAAAGTAATTTCATGGTAACTACTCTGGAAGTTGATTCTTATTTTATTTATTTGCTATTTCTACAATAACTTGGTGTCTCTGGACCTTTTCTCCCCCCCTCTCATAGCCCAGGGCTGTTTGGTGGACATTTGAAGGTTAAAAAAAAAATCATGTTTCTGTGCTGAAAAGTTATCAAGACCAGCTCTCTGCTGCATTTGCATTGTTATTAGGGACACACACACACACACACACACACACACACTGAGCTTAATGTGAGGCTAGTACAGAAAGAGAGATTAGACACAAAGAAATGTAAACAGCTCTCACATGCGAGGAAACTAGGTTACGAGAATCCCAGCACCAGGCATTCACCAGTCACCATGGAAAACAGGAAGTGAGATGCATAGCAACCACAAGCCAAAAAGCAGGAAAGCGCATACCTTTAGCTTGGAATGAAAATCACGAGATTTCCTTCTGGCAAGAACCTGAATGTGACTAGACACCTGCAGGGTAGGGGAAGGGAGGAAAACAAAGGAAAAGCCTGTAACCATGGAGATGAAAAGCCCCCTACAACTGGGCAAGCCAGACGTACCTTAATGGCGGCTTGAATTTCTCGAACTTTCTTTCTTGCTAAGACCTGTATATGACTAGACACCTACATTGTTCGGGTTTATGAGGGGAAACAAAACAAAACAAAACAAAACAAAAAAAGGAAATCAAATATAAAATCGCTACTCCTTGGGAGGGTTCTGGGGTGGGGGGTTGAGGGGGGAGGTTATTTGCATCTCAACAAAGCTCTGCAGTTAGGAATACACAGTCCCAGCCAGACACCAAGCCCCCAGCGCTGTTCTAAGCTTTTCAGACTGGGTCATCACTGCAGTGACTTGATTCAGGATGAAAGTTAGGCTGCTCTTAGTTTTCTCACCAGGGAGAAATCACGGGCACAGGATGAGAGGGGGAGAGTGGAGTTGTTTTCTTTATGAAATTTAAAAGGTGGGGCTAGAGGCAAATGAAAATATTTATAGCTTCTCAGTATCAGGAGGGAAAATCCCTTCTCAATTTAGAAGAGACTATCCATAAATTAGCACATTCTGCAGAATCAAAAAAGCTGAAGCTGTCTGTTATATTCTGATCTCATTAAGAGCTCTGGATTCTGTAGCAAATGTTAAAATAATACTGACATGTAAATTAGATCTCAAAGAGAAATGGAAAGACCCAGTTAGCAGAGCAATTTTTTTTTTTTTTGCCCTTATAAATATCTTTAATCCTTCCACTCTTCTGGATATTGACTGGGCGCCAAGTGGATTTGCATATTATTACAAAGCAAAAAGTGTGAATACAGCCAGCCAGCCATCCTGTTAAAAATCTGGGTGGAAAACCACACGATTTGCTGAACAACAAATTCACATTGGAGAGGTATCACCCACGGCTGCCTAAAAACATCCCCAGGACGCCGGGTGTGGAAAGCCAGCCAAGCCCAGCTTCTGAAACACGACCATTCCACTGGGTAAACAAATTTGCATCTCTTTCAGTGGGACTTGGTTAAATTTAGAAGAGTCCCCCAGTGAAGGGCTTGGGCACATGACCAGAGCTCCTAGACCAGCAGACAGCTCAGGTCCAAGGCTTTCAGCGTGTTGGGAATTAGATCTGTCTGTTTCAGAAATTCAGAAACTTCCATTTAAAAGTTCAGCGACTCAGACTGAGAAAGGTGGTTATTTTATTTCAAATACTCTGCTGACTCTAAAATCAGGATTTAGGGTAATAAAAGATCCTTTTATCTTTCAGTTTCAATGATTTTTTTTTTCCAATTTGTTTTTTTGTTTGTTTTTTGTTTTTTTTAAGTACAGAGAAGCAGGAACTCCCCCATCCTCTTCACCCCTCCATCCGGCTCCTGCTTTCACTGGCTCCTGCTTTCACTTGTTCTCTTCCGAGTTCTGTTCTCACGTGATTCTCTGACTTGCTGAGGGCCTCTGTCCACTGCTGGGGCGGGGGGGTGGGGGACGGGGGACATCCACTGAACAGACAATGCCCCTGCCTCTGTGCACTGGCAGGAGGCCACAGCCCTCTGTGCTGACTCAGCAGCCAGGCTCCTGGCGGGGGCACATGGAAGCATTCCTGGGGAAAAGCTCTCCCCGCTGTAAACACTCGTGAAAACAATTCATCATGGAGCAGAGAACTAGAATCTGCTGCTCACGCTTAGCGAGACCACAGCTGAGCTCGCCTTTTGATACGATGATCTTTTTTAAAAAAATCCATGCCAGACAGAGCCGCATAGGTCAACGTCCAAAAATAATTTTGTTCTGTTAATAACTCACCCGTGAGGCTGGTCTGATTCCACCCACCCCGGCCCCTCTTCCTTCCTTTTTCTATTTTTCGTTAAACCCGAATTTCTCGTCCATTTCAGTTCTGAACTGGGTCGGGGGGTCTGGGCTGCTTTCCATCAGAAGGAACAAGGAGAGCCAGAGCCCTGACAAAGGGCAGAGCAAAATTCCTGACACTGCTCTGCCCAAAGGTTTTTTAAGTTGTAACTTCATTTCCATCACAGCAGCTACTGACCAAAGGCCATAAGCATAAGAAGCAACCGGTCCCTGGGCGCGCACCGTTCAGTATTATGTTTAGGCCAGGACTCACGGCTGCTGGGGTTACTGTCCCATCGAAATGTTGACTCACGGGTAATGGTTCCAGGATTTTACAATGCGCAAAGTCTCCAAGTTTCACGACCTCCGAACATACAGTCGCGCCCGCAGCTGTCGCGGTGTTTACAGATGCGCAGTTCGGGAAAGAACTGGAGGTATTAAAATATAGTAAAGGAGCAGTGTCTACACTGTCCTTGGAGGAGACGCTTTCCCAGGTTGTGAGACCACACAGTGAGGGGTCACTGAAATGATGAACAGTGAAAACTGAGCCAATGGAAAACACCTACAACACTGACGTCCTTATAGGGGACTCCAACTGGGGGCTCCTAGGAGCCAAAGCACAGACAGCCACTGCAGCCAAAATGCCTCGTTGGGGCCATTCGCTGACATGCACAGTGTCCAGGCTGGTTAGTTTACCTGTTTCCTGGTCCTCGTTTTGCCTGTCCTGAGTTTGATGTATCTGGCTATCAATTCATTCCTACCTGAAAGAAAGAAGAATTTACAATAAGATGGGTTACCTTAAAAAACAAAACAAAACAAAAAAAAAACCCACAAAAATGAAACCAAAAAACAGCCTCTGAAAGCAAAAAAAGAATTTAGAATCAGGACTCCTTAAGCGGGAGCTGCACACCTATTAATGCTAGAAAAAGAAAACAGTACAATTGTTTGCAACAATACTTACCAAGGGAAATTTAGCATGAAGGGCATTTAATGATGAACTAGGATTAACAACTGAGGATAGAAATGTGTCTCTTGGTTTCTTTACAGGCTCGTACCTAAAGGGGTGCTCAACTTGTACGAGCAACTGGTGGGGGGGCCACAAACCCGTTTCCATCCTAAGTTTTCATGCCCGCTCCTCCTCACCCAGCCTTCTAGTTATCTCCCGTTAGAGCCAGTAGAACCACTGGGGAATGAACTGCTCCTACCATGAAAGGAGACACTCCCCACAGGTTGTCACTGTGCTAGTAACTAACTATACACAAGGTCATGTTCATGAAAGAGAAAAAGAAAAAAAATGACTTAACCTCCTCAAAACTTCATAACCTGTAGGGGAAACAATATGACCCTACCCGGCCAGGACAAACAAATCACCTGACTTTGAAGAACTATACAATGTGATGGGAAAAAGCCCCAGAGCTAAGTGGGGATGGGTACGACTGATACTACATGAGCTTTGGGGCTCACTGTAGGGTTTGTCTGTGCTCTCCTACGTCCCAGACAAAGCTGATACCTGAAGATGGCAAGAGCTTTGTTTCTGCCCCGAAGCCTCCCCAGCACCCAGCACACTGCTGGGCACTCAGAAAGAGCAAATGAGGAAATAACACAGCTTCTGGTCAAAGGGAAGGACCACCCCCCCACCCCGATCTCCCCTGGCAGAACTAGTGGCATTACTGATGACTGACCCAAGAGTATGGAAATTTCACCTGATGATTCTAAAGACTCCCTCAGCACTGCCTAGATGGTTCCCGTCATCAAGGCTCTGCCGGCCTGCCCGTGGTAGGACCACGAAGGACAGGATCACAACGGGAAGGCAGAAGAATCATGGAATCCTGGGGCTGGGAAGTGCCTCCAGGTCATCCACTCCCACTAGTAGAAGCCTCAATCTTAGAAGCCTAATCAAGCACTTCTAGAATTATGGAAGCAGTTCATTTTACCTTAAAACATTTTTAAGGGGAAAAAAAAGGATGCTTCTTATTTGGGGCTTCTTCTTATAACTTTCATCCCCCAGATTCTTTCTTTTTTTAAAGATTTTATTTAATTATTAGAGAGAGCGCGAGGGTGGGAACACAAGCAGGGGGAGTGGAAGAGGGAAAAGCAGGCTTCCGGCTGAATGGGGAGCCCGATGCAGGGCTCTATCCCAGGAGCCTGGGATCATGACCTGAGCTGAAGGCAGATGCTAAACCGACTGAGCAACCCAGGTGCCCCTCTCCTTGTTCCTCTTAACAAGAACAAGGCTCTGCACATGACTGACTTTCAGATATTAATGACAGCTTTCAGGTCTTCCTGGAGTGGTACTCAGGCCAAACCTCCTCTGTTCCTGTTACCTGTGACAGCTTTGGAACACTACCGTATCCATCCAGGGGACCATCCTTTGTCTAGTTTCTTCTCATAGCCTCTCAGAGCCCAGAACTACAGTGGTGTTCCTCCTATGACAAGTCCATAGCAGAAGTCTATCACCTCCCTCATCCTAAATACTCTACCTCTGTTAATGTGACGTAACGCTGCATTTGATTTTGGGGAACCATAATCAACTGTCAAATTTGTATCATTTGAACTCCTAGACGTCTTTTTCATATAGACTACTCCTCTGATAGATCCCTACCTCTGTGCCCAGTATTTTCATGCAGAGCTGGGATTTTTCTGATCCAAATACAGAACTTTACACTTATTTCCACTGCATTTCATCCTGTTAGATTAAGCCTATCATTGCAGCCTGTCAGGATCCTCTCGGATCCTGATGCTTGTCTGAACTTACCCTTTCACCACAGGAAAAGGACCTCTAAATTCAGGTTAAAGAACTGCTTCTCCAAGCATTCTCTCTCAAACTTCTGAGAACTACCAATATCCCCTCTAGTGTCATTGGGGTCTACTTCTCCATCTCTCAGATGGTTGTACAGATTTTGCAATTTGTCTCAAAGGCTCACCGACAGCCGAGCCCAGCCAGGAGTACCTAATTACCAGAAGCCAGACCTGAACGACAACGTCTGCAGACTAGCCAAGCACCCTCCAGCTCAGGGCCTCCCTGTGCGTCCTGTTCAGGGCTGTCTGAGTGGCCAGCACGAAATAAATCCAGGGTTCTGCATTACGTGCAATTTCATTTGAACCTTATCCAGATGGCAAAAACGTCCCCTGCCCCCCTACTCTTTCTCCGTGATAAGAAGACAAGGTTGTGTGATGTGTGTGACACATAACTGTAACTGATTGCTTAGTACAACTCCACCTGAATGAATGGTGAGATCAACACCCAGGACAGCCACATGGGACTGCGCACACCCTGGGGTCTATGCATATGACACCCCTTGGGGTTAGTGTCAAGGAAAACTCTAATTAAAGCACTTCCAAAAATTACTACAACTACAGCATGCCCTCACCCGGCACCTGTCACGTGCTGAGCACGAGATCACAGCCACCATTTCACTGAAACTTGTCGTGACTCTCTTTCCCCATTCTTAACCTTTCAAGACCCTGTTCCTTCTTCCATATCACATCTGAAACCACGAAGGGTAATTAACTTGGGGTTTCCGTGTTTCTCGCCTCAGTACAGAAATCCGCTGATTCGCATTTTAAATTCAAACTCAACTAACTCTCAGCATCTACCTGATTGAACAAGTGTTTGTTCATCACTTTAGTTCACATGAATTTTCTAATCACCGTGAGGGCGGCTTCATGTACAGAAATGCTATTTGGGCTTACCAGGTTTTAAAAATGTGTATTTTATTCATTTACTTAAAAAAACAAGTTTAAACACCCTAACTCATCCTTAGGTTTTAAGCATGACTTCTATAACTTTTATAATCACTTTCTTTTTTGTTTTTTCCCCTAAGATTTATTTATTTATTTGTTTGAGAGAGAGAGAGAGAGAGAGAGAGAGAGAAAGAGAAAGAGAATGTGTGTGTGAGCATTGCCGGGGGGTGGGGGGCAGAGGGAGAGAGTGAATCTCAAGCAGACTCCACACTGAGCGGGGAGTCAGATATGGGGCTCGATTTCAGGACACTGAGCGGAAATCAAGAGTCAGACCGAGCCACCCAGGTGCCTCTATAATCCTATCAAAGGGCCATTCAAATAATGGTTTGGTCCATCTTACAAAGCCATTAAACTCCTTTAAACATTTAAAATTACATATTTAATTTAGAATACATTTAATTCTTTTAATTATTAGAATTGTTTGACCTAACTTCTAAAACCTTTCCTTAAACAACTCTTAGAAACCTAATAAATTATCTTAAACACTCTAATACTGCTTATGAATCTAGTAAGACTTCAACCTTCCCCAAAATCAAGTCTAAATCAGCTACTTGATTTCCCATTTTAATTTGGAAAAACAGGCTAACCTGTTGCATGGGCCAAATTATTTTAAATAATTACTTGAAACATCAAATATGTCTAGATCCTCTAAGTCCAATATTAACACTATGACTTTGCTTCAATTAAAAACTTCTATTTTCAATTCTAAATCTTCCCAGAATTAAAATATGCCTACCCATTATGGAAACAAGTATGGCATTCCAAATGATTTAGGACTATCTTCTTGGCACTTGGGGTTTGTACATATTTTGGGGAAATCAACTAGGTTCTGAATGGATTTTTGTCAGTGACCTTGATAGAACATTCTGAGTCCAATTTCTGTGCATTTCTATAGCACGGCTTCCCATATGGGGTGAATCCACATGGTCCAGAGCCCTGGAATTGAACTGTGGTCCTATGGTGCAGAAGTCCTTTACCAAGGACTGGGAGCTCAGGGCACCAGTTATCACTGACGTAACTCAACTGGCAGCCTTGGCTCCGCACAGCATTGTCTTTTCTTATAGGCATGACTTTTTTATAGAGTGTTGGGTATTAGAAGTATTAACCCTAATTCCTGTACTCTCCCTTCTAAAACACACACACAGAGGCGCCAGGGTGGCTCAGTCGTTCTGCATCCGACTCTTGGTTTCAGCTCAGGTTGTGATCTCAGGATCCTGAGAACTGAGCCCTGCATCTGGCTTTTGTGCTCAGCATGGAGTCAGCTTGGGACTCACTCTCGCTCTTCCTCTGCCCCTCCCCTGCTCATGCTCTCACGCTCTCTAAAATAAATAAGTAAAATCTTTACAAAATAAAACACGCACATAGAGAGTGGGGCTTGATCCAGTCAACTTTACATTACAAACGTGACTTTCAGCAAAGGTAACTGCAAAGTTAGATATGACATTCCAAACTAATTCTACTGTCAAGTGGGGACCATGTCCTTTATCCCTTACATGATGCCTGCCTGGTGCATCAGGGATATAAAGAGAAGATACCTGCTTGTCCACAGGGAGGTCACTGCCCAACACAGAGGTGAAAGAGCAAACCAGCTCTCCAGGTCCCACCACGACGAATGCCATGAAAGAGGACCTGATAACACGCACACGTTACTGGCCACAAGTAACTGAGAAAGTCTAGAAAGTCTTCTTCCCCAAAGTCCTGAACATAACCTAGGCCCTGAAGGACTGATGGCATTTTCTCCAACATTTTATTATGAAAAATTTCAGACATAACGTAAGTTTCTTTACAGAAAGAATTCCACAGTGCACACTACAGACCCACATCATGGATCCTACCATTCACTTTGTCTATACTCACTAGGACACGTCCTTCTATTCCTCTACCCGTCTGCCAAGCTGTCTCATTTTACTGTTGCTGTTGCGTTCCATGTCGCTGTGGTGGTCACAGGCATGGGGACACTCAGACTTCAGTATGCATATCATTAACTAAAGCGATCAGGCGGATTTTGACAGGCAGCACAGAGGGGTGTGGGTGGAAGGCCATTCTAGATGGAAGAGCAGCCCTTCCTTACACCTATGAGCAGGAATCTGGCACCTGCTGACGCGCAGGCTCCCGTGACTGCTGCACACTTCCTTTCTGAGCCCACGAGTTTCCAGATTCTATGGTTGGCATGCACATGTGCACTCCTTCTTACTTCTCTATACATACTTGGAATAGCCTATAGAGCTGAGTGGCAATGCCACGGTCCAGCACCAAGTGTCAGTACACTACGGCTTCCCTGCGGCATCAAATGGCCTTTGGAAACACACATCCTGATGCTTCTGTCTGAGGCTCTGCAGCTGCGGGCAGTCTGGCTGTTCCCATAGGCAGGAGGCAGAAGCAAAGACAGACAGAGCCCCCTCATGCCGCTTTTACACTGGGATCCGTACCCTGGCACTGCAACCCGGCTCTCATTTCATCTCTTTCTCTTAAAGAACTTAGCACTGTTGGAAATGAACCATAGCGGCTCCTCCTGCATCCCTGATTGCCATGAAACCTCCCGCTAAAGGGACGGAGGAGAGGGAGACCCCGGCAAGGGAAAGGCGTGGAGTTTGCACTGGGCTTGCCTTGCCTACAGGGAAGACTGGTTAGCGCTGTTGTGGCCTGGGTGTGTGATGGGATGTGGCCTCAAGGTCATGTTTGAGGCACAGCAAATGCAGGGTCTGTGGCTAGAAATTGTAGCCCAGAGATTCGGGGCTTTCAGAGCGAAAGAGCCACTTTGTAATTGAATGGAGGCAGGGAGCCACAAAGGAAGAAGTAACAACTGGAACCTCCTCTTCCTGGCCATAGCCCAATGCAGAGGCAAAGTCAGGCCAGGGAAGGGCTGAACCGCCCTGGGGGCGGGGGGAGCTCTCACTGATGCACACTGGGCCTCCCTTGGCTGTGAGGGATACCTGATGGCGCCTCCCGTCTTTTAACCATGTAAAGAATGAGAATCAGAAAGTAAGCTCAAACTTCTCTTGATTGCTAGAACAAAGCTGCATCAAATAGGGACTGATACCCTGGTTGTAACCTTCCGGTCTTCCACATACCCTCCTGAACCCCGACTCAGCCCAAGGGCCCTGCCAGACTACCAGAAGCTTCCTTGGTAACTCCTTGAGCTTTCTGAGCTTCGTACCTGCCTGAAAAACTGCTTTCATGTCCCACACCGCTCCAGGCCATTTCTGCACACCTTCCAAATGTCTTGTCCTTCAGGAGCCTTTGAGAAGGAAGGGGTCTCCCCTTTCCGTAAACATCCCCAGCCTCTGACTTGGGCTGCTTTGCTGCTGGCTTACATCCTTCCCACCTTATACGCAATCGTTTCGGTACATGTCACAGCTCCAACCAGACGATGGAATCTCGGAGAATAAGGAGCATCGACATTCATGTTTCCTGTTTCTCCCTTCCAGGCAGCCCAATGTTTGTGGCATGAGTCACTGGCAGGGGCAGAAGGAGGGCTCCTCCTTCCCTATAACCCAGTTTGACATTGGATCATCGACATAAAGTGAGAACAGAAAAGGAAAAGATGACCCAGTGAAAAGAAGCAAAGAAGATGCCTTCCTCCAGGTGACAACACCGCCGGGACACAGCTCTGTCCTCCAACACAGCAGCAGCACCCAACAGAAAGCATGGTTATGGAGTACTTTCTCAGCACGGTTCTCTAGGTGGTGGTCAAATACTCTCTAGCCATCAACGCTTTTTTTTTTTTTTTAATCAGCTGAGCTTCATTTAAAGGAAAAAATATCTTGAATGATGAAAGCCAACAGCGAAAAGCACAGGTGTAGGGGACAATGTGTGAGCGAAACGTCATTGGCCAGAGAGGAGTCTACAGAGCAGGAATGTTTAATGACCCTGTCCTGCCCCATATATAGGGAGTTTGTATCACTGGAGCCCACCATAGGGGGCAGCAGAGAGTACAAACTCACCAGGAAGGAGCTGGTAATTCCCCTTTTCTCCAATCCCGCTGCCACTGTATATGCAAGAATGGGGGCGGGGAGGAGGAGAGGAGGAAATCTACCAAAGCTCATCTGTCACCCTCTAGTCAGACAAGGGACAAAACCTACAAGATCACAAGCAACATGCCAGAAGCAGGAGGGCATAAAGATGCCATTTCGCCTTCAAGGAACCTACACCGGGGAAAGACTGACCTGTAAGAATGGGGTCCAGTCACTGTGTCCTACCCCAGGCCTGCATCCCAGGGGCCACGTCCCATTTCTCTGACTGCTCACATGATAAATGCCTGCCGCTCCCACTTCCAGACAGCAAGTCCCACAGGAGCATGGAGCACACACTGGGTTTTGTTCATCACTGTACACCCCCCGGGGTCAAGAACACAGCAGGCCCTCGGGAAATACAAGCTGATGGAATGCATGACCAAATGACAGGGATGGAGACCAGAGTGGGTGGGACAGGGGTACAAAAGCTAAGAGTGGGGATAAAGGGGGATTCACCCCCCACCCAACAGCCAAAAAGAAAAGAAAAGCACCTGAACCAACCCCAGAGTCCTGCCTATGAGGAAGTTTAGACACCAGTGTCTCAGTTAATCCCCAATATAAATCACTGACCAGGGACACCTGGGTGGCTCAGTGGGTTAAGCCTCTGCCTTTGGCTCAGGTCATGATCCAAGGGTCCTGGGATGGAGTCCCACATCAGGCTCTCCGCTCAGCAGGGAGCCTGCTTCTCCCTCCCACTCTGCCTGCCTCTCTGCCTACTTGTGATCTCTCTCTCTCTCACAAATAAATAAATTTAAAATCTTAAAAAAAAAAAAAAATCACTGACCAAAAAATTGGCACCCATATGGAAAATCACCAGAAAGGGGCCAGACAACCTGTTCTGGGTCATCAGGGGCTGGTACTTCATGTTCCCAATCTAAAGGTTTACAGAATGGACTGATGGCCTTCAGGAGGTGAACACCAGCAGGTCCCCTAAAAGAACCTGCGTCTGCGTTCACCCAGGAGCTCAAAGGACTAGCTTTATAAGAAAGAATATGCAGAGGAAGGCTGTGTTAATTCTGGTTTGTTGGAACTTATCCCTCACATCCCTTCAGGATGCATGGTCATAATGAAAACCCTGCTTCGGGGAGTTCCCATCGGCCAACGGCAGCTGATAACGTGATAGGGCATGGGCCCCATAAAACACCACGCGTTCCTTCATCTCAGTGGGATGGCTTACAAACTCCACGTCCACCCTAGACCACCAGGGTCAAAAAGAGACAAGCAAGTAAACCTGTCCAATGCTTCTTATGAGATACAATCCTGCTATGCTGGAGAGAAATTCTTTCTGTTGTCATTGCTTCTAGGAGGAAAATAAATATGAATGAAGTCAGTTTTTCGAATGGTTTGTTCTGTAGGAAGCAGTAAGAGATGCTAGAGCATCACTTTTTTACTTCTCTAATGGGTAACTTCACGGGCCTTGATTAGTTTATGCCTCTGGCTGTTGTTCTTTGCAGTCCCTCCTATACACAGCTACCGACAGAGCATAGCCTGGCTTTGCCACTCTACTGCCCCATGACCTTCAACGCCCCACTGCCCACGGTCTAAAGGTCAACCTGCTTTAGCATGGTGTTCAGTGCTGTCCCAACACCTGGCCCGAAAGCTCTGTTTTCATGCCATACCTCATCCATCCTTACCTGAATCCATCTTACCGCCATCAAAATGCATGTGGGGCTTTCAATCCCCCGAACTATCCTGCCATCCTGAGGTTTTGCTCAGAGTTGCAATACCTCTTATAACAATCAGGCGAAATCCTTCTAGACCCAGGAAAAAGGGTATCTCCCCCACGAACCCCGCTCCCCCCACTTAAACATGTACTAGACAGGGAGCGTGTGAAGAAGAATGACAGCCAGGGAGCCTGGAGCCCCGAGCCCACCTCACAGACCAGTGGTTGGCAGAGACCACAACATGACAAAGCAAACTGACCGTAGAAGCCAGGGCGAGTTACAAACGAATCGCTTAGCATGGCTTGACTCTGAAAGGAGCAGAGACTCACCCTTCTGCCCTGCTCTGACTGCACTGTGGCTCTGCTGAGACTTCCTTGTGTAACCGACTGTGAGCTCCTTAAGGGTAGGGTATCTGTGTTCAGCATCTTTGTATTCTGTACACACAAGGTGTGTATGGGATTTAACGGAACCTATGCTTCTTGCTCCCTAAACAACACCCCCCACCCAGGCTGCCAGGGAAGTTATCGTTCACCTTTTGGGCATTTGCCTTTTCTTTTACACCCACATCTGATTATGTTGCTTTCTTGCATCATTAGATCCTTGGTCACTGTAAGAAAAACACACTCCTTCGTCCAGTACCCAGGCCTAACAGTCCATTCCTGTAGAGGGCTCCTCTATTCTGGTACGAGAAGCTTCACAGAGTTCCCCAAGTCCTTGTCATGCTTTTCCATACCCCCATGCCACTGTACACACCATATGTCCTTAAATGTCCTTTCCCTTCTCCTTTGTGTACAAACTCCCCTCATCCCTGTAAGCCCCAACTCAAATATCTCCTCCCATAAGTCTTCTGGGAGCCAACCAAACAGAGTTAGTCATCTTCTCCTTTGTACCCTTGTGTACCCAGCATATACCCTGTGGTGGTGGTGGTGGGGGGGGTCATTCATCCTCCACTGAGAACTGTGCCTGCTCCATGGAAATAAACATCTAGTTCTAACTGTACACCAGGCATCTGTTAAGGGATACTCAATAAATGCTTTCAACAATGAACTGATGAGTGAGCTCTCCTATACACAGGAAAAATTATCTAGAAAAAGATCGTACACAGTGGTCAGCACCGGCAGTATCACCTGAAAACTGTAAGCCCTTCTACAGTTAAGGCCAATTTCAGGGACAGGCAGCACAATTATCCAGACTTTCGTTCTGCTCTCGTAACTTGGCACCAGGGAGACCAACCCTCCTTACCCCCTTCTACCCGCGCCGACCTCCACATGCCACAGGCCTATGGACCTGATCCAAAAAAAAGCTAATCTCAACATCAATTCAGGAGAGTCTTGTTAATGAAAAACTTTGCTAAGAACACTCTGTTTATTTATTAATTATCTGGCCTTTAAAGAAGTGTGAAATCCACACATTCAAAGTGCCAGAAACTGTGGGTCTTTGCTGGAGAACGTTGAACGGTGGGCGATGCTGCAGACTGGTTTCTGTTTTGGATTCAGAAGTAGGGCTGCCTACACCTTCGTCTTCCTGGTGAAGATGTACTTATCAGCTGTGGGAATGCGGGCAACTTGCTTAACGTCTCTAGACCTTTTAGTTCCTCGCCTGTGAAATGGGAATAAAGAACCTACCCTGGGGGACTGCCATATCCACCAGGGAAGTTCTAATAATATAAATAAATAATAAATAATTTAGGAAGCTTATAATAATAAATAATAATAGGATAAATAATATAGGAAGCCTCTGGCACCTCGAAGTGATTTTAAATGTTCCTGGGGCTATTACATAATGTCACTGCACTTGGTTTATATACTCTCATTGCTTGAACTGGTAATATATATAAGGTTTCTGTCCAGAACACCACACGACATGGCATCTTATATAAACCCCCCATGCTCCTACTCTCAGGGTTATTGAAACCGAACAGCTTTTCCATGCTACACTGAAAACGTTCTCAGAATCTTTGCAGCACCCTCAACTTTCAAAATGGTATGGCCACAGAAATGGTTTCCAAGTAAAAGGAGCCCTTTCCTGTGATATCTTCACATTAAAAGGGCATCATACAAGCTACTTACTTGTTACAATAACCTTCTAATTCAGAATAGATTCTTCATTGAATGAGATAGCAGGAATTAGGTTTTGGCCAAGGGCTAAGTGTGGCGAAAATTCTCATAATTTGTGGCAGATTGTAAAATTATCTTTATGAATAGGCCAGCCACGCGTCCCCCACTGGATTTCCAGAATTCAGTTCTTACTATAAAAACAACTCTCGCTAGAAGAAGAAAGCCAGATCTTCCGTGGCTCCCGCAGCAGCTGCTGGACAAAGTTGAGTTACCCACGTGTTCCATCAACATGACACTCACACGCGGATGAGCGACTGCTGAGGAAACAGGCTAAAAAAAAAAAACCCAGAGGATTCTAAGTGCCCGGGCACTTGGTCATTCTTTTAATATGGAAACCACGATCATCAAGGATATTCTTTACAGTGTGTGCCAACTAAACAGATTGAAACTTGAGGGTTAAGTGCAATGAGAACCCCACTGTGTGGCAGGCAGATGCGCAGCAAGACGGGAGGGAGGTGGACAACGGCGTGTGCTGAAGATCCCCTTGCGTGAGCACCAGGGAAAGCCCTGTGCTTGGACCCGCAGACACTTAGCCTTGCTTCACCCCTCCCCCTGCCACAACTCCCAGTTTATGAATGCAGCCTGGGCCTCAACCCGCGAAGACACCCACCCAAGTTACCAAACGGGTAAGTGGTATATAGCTGGGAACTCCACCCAGCTTTGACTTGCAAGCTCATCATGCCTTAACTCCAGACCAACTGCACCGAAGACAGTCTCGACTCAACACAACTTCTCTCGAGGTCATTACCAAGTGCTTCCTGAGAACAGAATCTCACGAGGAGCGGGCACAACCCAACCACGAAGTGGACTGAACTGTATGGAGACGTTCCGTTCTCCATTCACCACCTACAACACAGGCTGTAGCTCAACTCCACTCTGCATTCAAGGCCTTCATAATCCGGCTCCAGTATGTCCCCCTGCTCAGCACCACCCACTGAATATTTTCTTTTTTTTTTTTTTTTAAAGATTTTATTTATTTATTTGACAAACAGAGTAGGCAGAGAGGCGGGGGGGGGGGGGGGGGGCGGAGGCGGGGACAGGCTCCCCGCTGAGCAGAAAGCTGATGTGGGGCTCAATCCCAGGATCCCGAGATCATGACCTGAGCCAAAGGCAGAGGCTTAACCCAAGGAGCCACCCCGACACTCCTGAATATTTTCTATATATAAAAATCATCGCATGAAGCACTGCAGGAGATACACACTGAAATAATATGTATTACGCGCCCTCGAGGTGCTTAGAGTATGGGAGGGAAACTGAGGCAAGACCCCCCAGGACAGAAATGAAGGCAGAGTACTACAAGGATGAGAGAAACAACTGAAGAACAGTCTGAGCAATGAGTAAATAAATAAAAATCCAGAGATGTTTCCTCCCGTGGTTGCCACGCTCTCGGTCATTCACCCAACTACCCTGGCCACATCTGACAGGTCCCCAAACCACGAGCAGCCAAGGGCAACAACACACAGGCCAGTCATTAAGAGGAGAACAGTGGAGAACACTGGGCTCTCTGAGATCCGGATGGAGCAAACCACACGACCCCTCTCAGCGGAGTTTCAGATTAGGAGAGCTAACTGCTTTTTATTCTCCTTTTAAAACTGCACATTACTTGGGGGATAGATATGGAATATATTCTCTCTGTAAAAATTAAAATGTTATACACACAAACCCACTTTGCCAGGGGCGGGGGTGGGGGGATTATTCCCTGTCATCCTCTGCACATATCGTCCCATCATGTTGGCTTCTATCCCCTCCGTGGGAACAACCCACCGCTCCCATCCCTGCCCTCTGGGTCCCGCCCAAATCTGCTGAACACTTGCTTCAGAGTTGCCAAAGCCCCGGTCAAATGGCACTTTCCAGTTTCCCGCCGGTGAGCCCCCCCTGCCCTCTCTGCTCATCAGACTTCCTGTGTGCGGACAGCACAGGGTTTGCCATACTGCCCTCCTGCTGTGGGTGCCTTCCTTCACCTTCTTGGACAAATTATGAGCTTCTTGAAGGCAGGGGACACATCCTGCCCCCCGGGGCCCCGAACCCCCAGCTCCCAGGGCAGGACTGAGAATGTGCTACTTAATGATAACATCGCTGCTGATTTTAGCCACCTCCTGAAAGGGAAAATATTTGAAGAACTGACATCATGGCACACAGGAGGTGGTGGATGGATGTTTTCTTTGAAGAGGCAGGAAGAGAGGGAGGAAGACAGAACTGGCAGGACAGAAATTAAAAAAAAAAAAAAAAAAAATCATCACTGTGCTCTCATACCCGGGATATAAAGAAGAACACGATGGGGCTCAGGCCTTCTAGGAACCCACGAACCTTTCCTCTTCCTAAGCCCCAAGAAATGTATGAAGTACCCATCATAACGGAGATATGGGGTGGGTAAGGGGAAGGGGAATCATTATTTTATTCCCTAACAGAAAGAACCTGGAAAACGCAGAGCCCTTCCTTCTTCACAATGACCATGTTTATAATTCTTGTGATCTTCACCCATTTCAGATTTACCATCTTGCCTCAATCCACCACCTGCACAGAGGGTAACACTCAGCATCGGACAGAGAAAAAAAAACAACACATATTCTAAGAGACATCTCAACTCTTCCACAAGTAGAACAGGTAAGAAGGAACTGGGTAAAATGCAGATGAACCAGCGGAGCATATTCTGGATAACCACAGTGTTTTTAAAAGACAAGGAACACACACACACAGTCAACACGGATTCACCTGCAAGCTCATGTAACACACACGTTTGGGTTTTTTTTGTTTTGTTTTGTTTTTTTTAAAGAAAAGGCAAAGCCCAAACTACTTATCCTTGCACGACTCTAGCCCTGAAGGCTGCTTTGCAAAGATATCTCCGAGTGAAATTATCCAGCAAACCCTTGTGTGGATAGAAGGTTCCACAAGTCAACAACCGCTTAAGCAGTTTAAACCAACAAGCAAGATGCCCTCTATTTAAATGCTATGAGCGAATCTATTTTAAGCCTTGAAAAATCCTCTGGGCAGGTGTTTAAGCTGTGTACAGACTGAGCCTGTGGAGACTCCGGGGGTGGGGGAGGGTGGGCTCCACTCTCCATGCAGGCAACATTTTGTTCAGACAGTCTTCCTGCAGCAGGTCATGTGACAAAGGCCAAATAAACAGCATCTGGGGATTTTCAATTACAGACCTTCGCCCAGCATGCCTGCACTGTAATCTCTACCAGATGAGGCTCAGGCCTCCCTATTTTCAATAATTCACACACTGTGTACACATAACATGACAATAAGGGCATTCATGGAGCGGCCTGATTCGCAGATCAAAGCTAGCAAAGGGCCAGCTGTAAGCATGCTCTGCTGTGGGATGATTCGTGCTTTTCACAGGCTTGGAAAGACGCGCCGCAGGACCTGGCAAGCCGGCCTCTTTCCAGTGTGGTGTGCTGAGCAAACTCCGGGCGGGAACCGGGCACAGTCTCCTTGGGACGGCCAAACAGGCGACCAGTTCCGTGCGCATTTGCAAGGACTGGGCAGCTTCAAACTCCAGTCTACTGGACAAGCCGCCCCTCGCTGGGGCTCGCCGGGGCCAGTGCAAGCGCCAGGCGAAAGCTCCACGGCTCCCGGGAGAGGGCAGCAGCTCTGGAAAACAAACCCGTCCTAAGAAGACAGTGAGGTTCCTGCACTTAATAAGCCCTCGGCCAGGTGCCTGAGTTTCCAAACCACTTAGTGTCCCACACAGACGAACGAGGAGGGCACAAACGACGTGGAGGTGTATTTTTCATGGCTGTCGGGAGAGCTCCAGGCCTGGGAAATGAAAGCGGACACTCTGCTGTTATTCCCGAAATCACTACATGTTAACTCAATTAACTCGGGTGGGTGCAGACGACCGCGTGTAGGCACTGTGGGCGTGCGAGCATGCGTGTGAGTGCTTGAAAAGCATTGGGAATTCTCAAGTCCACAACATTCGGAATGCCTAGCGCCCTGCACAGGAGAGCTGCGACTGGAGGAAATGAGGACGCTGCTTCCTCACAGAAAGATTTCATACCCATCAATCAGGGCAGGAACCCAGAGAAAGCTGTAATGGTGACTTCCTCAGCGGCAAACACACGCTGCTCACCAGCTGTGGGCTGTGCATCCTTACCCCCTTCTCGCGCTCATTCAGAATGGTTTCCTCTTAATCACAATAATCCCAAAAGTGCTAAAACATATCAATCGTTGGGTAAGCCCTGCCTACAAAGGGCCAGCCGGCTGGCTTTTATGGCCTTGTCCAACAGCAGCTGATACTTCATTCAGTGACAAATCCAATTTAGCAATGACAAGAGGTTTAGCATCCCTGAAAAAATATTGGGGTTGATCTGGCACTCTGAAGTCAGCAAATGCTGCACTGCCATATTGTTGCAGAGATCATTCTGCTGTCATATTTGGATGTCTACAACCGACTGTCTCGCACCTTCTCTACACTTGCCCTCCACGATCTAATGATAGTGGTGGTTGGTGGTGGCGGGGGCAACAATTTAATTCCTGGATAAAAAATACAGGCTACAATCACATTTGGAAATTGACTCCATGTGATTTTACCATCCCCACCCCAACACACACACACACACACACACACACACACACACACACACACGAATAATTGGCTCTACTCTTCAAATGGGAATTTCTAGCATGCTGAAGGAAAAAATCTGTAGAGTGAAATTGATTTTACTCCAATGTTTGGGATCTAAGTCAGCTTGGAAGGGCAGAAGGAGATAAACAACATGTAAACACTTTATCTTTGGATTGAAGTCTGTCATATTAAAAAGTACTGCAGGACTAATGTAAGGACCTTGTAATTAAATTCTTCACATTCATTTTTAAACATCAGAATGTTAAACCAAAGAAAAGCTTTGAGCCATGATGGAGGGAAGCATGTAAGATGCAGAAAGAAAAATTAGCTTCTGAATATTTAACACACTCAAAAAATATATAAATAGATTTACAGATAATTATACAAATTCAAGTTAAAAGAATTTCCAAAGAAAATAACGTGGATTATTTAGCTTTTAAAGGGACAGACAACCAACAAAATGCCATTTTTAAGCAACACCACAAGGTAATTTGCAAAATAAAATAAAAGGGAAATGATCTAATAGGAACATGGGCTGGTTATTCCTTTAATATTAGGCTTTGTAGTCAACAGTTGGTTATTCATTCCAGCTTTAACGATACCAAAAAGTGACCACAGAAACATCTGGTTAAAAAAAATAAAAAAATAAAAAAGTTTTCTGTGCCATGAGACATTCGCAATTGTGGCTGGCAAGATATCGACGATGGAATATTCCATACATGGAGTTCTTGTTTCATGTGGTTTTAAAACTTTATTCTTTTCTCTGGGATTTTTTTTTTTTAAGCATAAACTGAAAATTAAAACAAAAACAAACACCCCAAGCCTGCAGACTAGAGAAGACATTTAGCTTCTGTGAATAACTATCCATTAGATTAATATTTTGTCAATGTCGCTTGTCACAACAAAAGCAGCGGCATTTATAATTCACGCTAAGACTGGTTTAATTAAAATTCAAAAAACCACGACAAAGCTATATCGAATTTCATTTGCCACACTGTAATTACTTACTTTGTAGCTGACTATAAACAATATTTTATTACATCCACAAAAATGCACTTAAAAACTAACAGCAGAGACAATGGAAGAACTGAGGGAGCAAGTCCCGTCACTTCTACTTTGAACACGGAGTGACTTCCTAACTTCAATGGGACAGAAGAAAATGGGGACCCATTTTTCCCAACTGGAGGGGACCTATGGGTCTGCCTCCATTACCTTCCTTTAGAGCAGGGCTCAGGTTCCCCAAGAACACAGACTTGGCAGACCGAGATCCATGCACCTCTCCCCCAAGACCAAGAAAGAGTCTCTCTTGGCTCAGACTCAACAATGAGACAATAGAGGCTGTCAGGCATGATGAATGACTTAAAGGCTTAAAAACCACCATTTGCATCCTCCCAGATAAACAATTAGCTTTAAAAAAAAAAAAAATTGGAAGCAACTTCCAATACTGTTAATATATATGCCTGGTAGGGGAGAGCTAGTTTAGTGAAATTAGACTTACTTTAAGAACATTTGCCTGAGACATTTTCTGAAAGTGTTTTACTGAAGCGGGAAGAAAGAAACCTTTCATTTTGGATGAAAGACAAAGTTTAGAATTGTAAAAGTTAAGAAAGGCTTAGAAACATCTAACTCTCCTAAAACCGCTATCAAGGTTTTCAGTGTATTTGATTACTGATTTTTTCCATTCCCTCTTTCCTTATTTTAAATCCACATAATTCTTAAAGGAGGCATAATAAAAAAAAATTCACTTATTGAACAAGTCAGGCAGGCATAAACACGATCTAAGCATGAAAGGAAAAGGGAACGGCCTTCACACACGCTTGCCAGATAAAAATCAGTGTTCTAAAACTGCATACAGGCAATTTTCTGAAGCTTGTGAGGCTCCAGGAATGAATGCCTGAGAAATGACAGAGAAATATTCTAAAAGTCAACCTGCATTTTTCTAGAATGAATTTACAGGACAGGGCAAGAGTACCTCTGGGAGTTCACCAAGCCTCCATTAATAAATGAGGGACCAATGCAGTTTCTATGACAACTGGGACTCCAACTCTCCAGCCAGCTTAGCGCATAACCACCAAAGGTTTTTTCCTCAAATCTCAACTTCCCGTTTCGAGGTGCTGACAAAACCAAACACACTTTTAAGCCTGGGGAAATGGTGCAGGGGGTTTTAAAAAGGGTTCTCGTAATGCTGGCTTGGTCAGGGGTGGTGTGGCCAGCATCAGAGAACTCTGAAACTCTATCTTGCTACGGAGACGCTTGGAACACAATGTTAAAGGGAGTTAAGGGCCCCCTGAGAATGTTCTGTGAGTTAAATGTATTTGCTGTAATATTATAATGTGTTATGACAAGTTATATATCATTATAATAGGCTCCCATGATTAACATTAGTCTCACTGGTTCTTCTTTGCTCTATAGAAAAGATTTGAGGAATTCAGAATCAGCTTGCTCACCAGAATTCGGCACCCGGGGAAAACCAGCTACATTTCTTTAACATATGTAACCTGGAGGCTTATGCTTCATGAGGTCATGACACATTTTCAAATGAGAGCTTTCCAGATCCCTCCACAGAAATAGGAGAGTGTGGAAAAGTACAGCTTCTAAAACTCTGCCACTGACAAGTCACTGATTTTAGGCAAAGTTATTAACCTTTTTGAGCCTCAGTTTCCCCAAAGGTCTAGTACCCTGTAATGCTTTGATACCACAATGATGAGATCTAGCTACTTTTATATTCCTTCTGAACACAAGCAGTTAGAGAACATCAGAAAGCACTGCTGTCCTCAAGAAAGCACTGCTGTCCTCCAGTCCTCCACTTTCTGCTTCCCTCTGAATAATGAAAGAGGGGCGTCTCCAACATCCAAACCAAAGGAAGATGGCATACTTCCCAGTAAATGCACATAGACACAAGAAGGACAGCTCCTATGAGAGCAGAACAGGTCAGGGGTGGGTGGGGGTGGGGTGCTGGGATTAGACGATTCTTGGAAAAGCCCAAGAGAATTATAAACCAGCCCTTCCAAAAACAACGCAAAGCTCGCATTCCCCATAGAGTGAGTTTCCCTTAGGGAAAAATGACGGAAAAGAGTTCAGTACAGTCTGTATGTTAAGGTAGGGAACACACTTCTTAAGCAGCACCCATCCCCTTCTCAAGAGCTGTGCTAAGAGCAGAGAGATACTCTCTAAAGCCAATGGCTTCTGAGCACCCATTACAGGCCAAAGGTAGCCCTTCTCATCTCTCTACGTAATGGTGGATAAGAGATGCAGTCCGGGATGGGGCACAGGGGAGGGGGCACAGGGGAGGGGCCACCCGAGGTAGTGATATACATGTTTAAGCGTTTCCTTAATTCTGTCCCCCGTTTTTTTTTCCTTCCACATATGAAGAGTCTAGAAGATTGAAATCCCTCTCTGGCATCTTCCCATACCTGGCCTGGCCTTTAGCATGTTCTCATGCTAAAAGGTGTTAGCAGACAGTAACAAATTCCTGACAGCCACGGCTGCTAACTTGAGAAGAGAGAAAGTATTCCAGCAGTCCATTTCAATTTGCAGACAAGTCTGGCTCAGCAACAAAGCAGCTGAAGGACAGGGAGGGCAAATTTCCAGGACAACCCTCCCCTCCCCCGAAGCCATGAAGTTGCTACGGGGGTTGGGGGGGGGAGGAATCAACGGTCCACCCCACGCATTATCTAATTCCGTTCCTCTCACGAGGTCACACGCAGGCAGCCACCTATGACCTCCCTTAACATGAAGTCTCCAATGTGAACAGGGCCCCTCTCTGCTTGAGAGGCGACGTGGAGGGAGCTGGGCATGTCTGTGGACACAACACTCCCAAACTATTTGAAGAGCACACTGAGGGGAGTCCCAAGACATCATCTTAGCCTAGACCCAGGCATCAGGAGCCAGGAGATGGTAGTCATTCTGCTATGAAAATTAAAGTAAGTAAAAGTTGAGAAAGACTGTTACTCAGAAACCATCATCCCCATTATATGAATTTTGACTGACCGTCCTCTGCAATTTAATTACAGTCCTTTCAGTGTGAGTGAGCAACTGGGAGTATTTATTTAGCTTGGTTTATGAAGGGAGTAGCTAGAAGAACAGCAGAAGCCGAGCCAAGCTGGCCGCCCTGATTGCACCCTGTGGACAAAGGCAAAGTGCCATTACTTGTGCTCAAGGCGAGCGAGAGCTTTAAACATCCTACCTGGGCTCTGGAAGGGAAATGTAGCTCCGGAATGAAGATGAGACGGAGGGGGCTAATTGGAGGCAGGAAGGGAGGCAAGGGGAACAGAATTTGCGGAGAAGGATCTTGCTGAAGAAGCAAGAGAAGGGACTGGACCAAGGGCTGCTGCTACCAGTCTTCTTGACCGTACCCGGTACAGATGGAAGGACAGACTTCGACAGCAGTGGACCGTCTGGGCTTCAAGACGGTACTGCCTCTTGGAAACAAAGAATACAGGAAAAACAGGGCACTGGAGCAGGGGAGGCAACCAGTTTCACTGGGGCATTTGAATTTGAGGGCACTAAAGGACGTCTATGTGGAGGTATCCGACAAGCAGCCAGATATGCAAGGGTGGGGATTAAGAGATTCAGGCGGAGGTCCAACGGTCAGCTTGTTGCTGATAACTAACCCGGAGAGCTACCAATCACACCCAGAGTGCAAAAGGAAAATGGAGCTGGGGAGAGCAGAGGCTTGAACAGAGGAAAGGGAGCAGCAGAGGAGGCTGAGAAATAGAAAAAAGAAACAGACATGGTCAAGTCATATCACAGACATGGTCAAGTATAACATAGGTCAGATAAAGTTTCAAAAAGAGCTTCAAAAGTCCCCCATTTAAAATGCTGGAAGAAAGCCCAAGTAGGATGAGAGCTACAAAAGTGTATCATGGGACACATTAAAGTACATCTCTTAAATGCTACAATGAACAGGCCCACGGACAGAACTAGTTGTGGTTGCACGGGCTGCCCACTGTCAGTCTGATAGAGGCTGAGTCTTGTTTGAGACAAGGCTTCACCAGTGGGGTTCCGAGGATCAGAGGCCCCTTTGGAAGTCCCGTGACTCATACGGTTGCACATGCTGGACTCCGGTCACTGACCCAAGACATGGAGGGAACGAATGGAAACGAAATCCAGGAGCAGTTACCGAATGGTGTGTGGTCTGGGAAGGAGTGTGGACAAAGCAGGCCTATGTCCAGCAGCCCTCTGGGAGCGTAAGTAAGGGAGGTGAGGCAGCCAGGCCTACATCCCCAGACCTGAACGGAGACGGAGTGTGATGCCACTCTCTGCCGCCACCAGTCTGGCGAAGATCACAAGAGATGATGGTGAAGACATTCTGTGAGTGTCAGCTGGCTACTTGGAATCTACCCCAAAAAGCACTGCATATTTTATTAGTATTTGTAGAGCGTGTGCTACAAGTGCTTTAAATTAGTGGAAACTTTCATCAACACGTGTGTGTGTGTGTGTGCATGAGGGAGTTTGTGTGTTCATGTGCATGTGTGTCTGGAACTGTCAGCATACGACTGGCTAACCACCCTCAAGTCTAGTCACGGCTTCCACAGGTTCCACCAAAAGGGGCAGCAGGTTCCAAGTCAGCTAGAGATGTCGGCGAATTCGTACCAGTGAGTTTCCCAGGGGTGACGCAACCAACTCCCACAAGTCAGAAACCCCACAGTCACGCCTGGCTTCCTCTTCTGCCTCTCCATCCTTACACGATCCATACACAAACATTTCAACGGCGCACACACCTGTCCCCTCACACCCATCCACACCTCCAGCCTTCACCCTGCCTTTTCCGAGGCCTCTCCATTTCCTTAGGAAGTAGCCTCCCACCTGCTTCCTGATCTTCCATTTCCCCCACTCTCACCCTTCCTTTGAGGCTACCACCGGAGTGATCTTCCTGTAATCAAACTACGAAGTCTCCGCCAGCTGTCTTCAGTGCCTCCTTCCCATCCCTGGGCCTTGTATCCACGCAGTTCCTTGCACCTAGAACGCCAGCTCATAACCGCCCTCGACATCCACCATTTGTTTCCAAACCTCCTTCTGTAGCACTGTCCAGGGTACAGGGCGTCAGGGGCTTTTTCCCATCTCTCCTCCATCCCCAGCTCCCAGGGTATCGTTCAGCACAGGCAAGATGCTCAATTAACATTGCCTGAATGAATGGATCAGCAATACACACAGTGGGCATCATACTTCTTTCTGAAGCTTAGGACTTGAAAAAGGTTTTTTTTTTGGTCGTTGTTTTAATAAATAAGTTGGAAGGAAAACATTATTTTAGAAAAAGAATATATTATTTGGAATTTTCCAAATCTATGAAAAAGACTTGCTCGGAGGTCTTTCATGATTTCTTTGTGTGGTAATATGTTTTCTGTCAAGAGGAATTTATGAGCCTGTTTCTCCACTTGGAACCACACAGTTTCTGCTGAGAAACCCTTTCATGCCATGTGTGTGGTTTCTAGTCTACTCAAGTCTCTTAATTATGAAATATTATCACTAAAACCAACAACAACAACAACAAAAAACAATGAAAATATTTGTCACCCTATTGCCTGGACTCTCAGAAGAATGGTCTTAGAGACTTGAAGAAAATCAGAGATGTTTGGCTCCAGAAGACACCTGAGGAATAACTTCACCTAAGAATTTCAACCTTTTTTTGCAGGTGAGAAAATTAAAGCAAGGAGATGGACATGCCCATGGCCACACCACTCCTTGAGAGAAGCACGGAAGAACTGAGGCCTTCCGACTCTGAGGCAATATTCAATTGAGATCCCCTCGACAGCAAACATTTGTTTCTGTATTGACTTTTTACTTGAAGGTTAAATTTTCTCTTTCAAGGGCATCTCATCACTAGCATTTAGGAAATGCATCACGTAGGCCCTAAACATTGCTTCCGGCAGGATTTAAATCTGAAATTCTTCTTTATTAGAAAGAAAAACCTAATCCGAATATTTGTGGAATTACATCCCAGAGTCTATTCTGATCACTGTTACATAATCAAAAAGTCAAGGCTGCTCTCCCCTCAAAGCATCAGAGCCCTTGAACACCATGTGGCATCGTCCACATTTGACAGTATCCAAAGGCAATCCATTGTTCCATGTAGCCCTCCGCCGTGGCATGCTGCCACGCATTCCTCTCAAACATACCCCGTTTCACTAAAGGAGCCCCCATCACCATGGAACACTTCCATTATTTGGATTTGTAGGGATATGCTGCATGTCGGGAGGCAACAGTATTGCTTTCAAAATCCCACAGGTTCTGAAATTCCTCTGAAATGAAAGAATGAAATATTTTCTCAACCAGATGGATGATACAGCAGAGGTATAAAGGAGGTGAAATGACTCATGTTGAGCAAATCCACAATATGTTCTCAAACATCAAGGATGAGGAGGTGAAGCTGGCCGGTGAGTCCCTGCTTTACCCCGGGAGGAGTCATCTACAGCCAGGGTGTCCTTGGGCCCATCCCTCCCACCCCGCCCCTCACACCCAGCCCACCCTGCATGGGCACCTCCGATGTTCTTCTCCGCTGAGGGAGGCATTCTGGTCCTCCATCCATCATTTCAGCCTTCAGAAGCTGGAGTCTTCTCTCCAACTATGCTGCTTCTCTGAATCATTCATTCTCTGAACCATTTTCTACGAATCATTCCTTCATCCACAAAATGTCCACATCACTTCAATTTTGGCTACTGAGATATGCAGAGTACCAAGATCTGAGCTGTATCATGCAACCCTCTGCCCTAAAAATCTTCCCGTGTAACTTCTAATGGCATCTACATTTACCCTTGATGATTTTGAGCTTCCTTTACGTCTCCCTTCCAACTTTCTTCTTTCCAGAGAGAAGGGCAAATGTCTTCAGTCTGTCCTTACCCAAGGGCAATCCCAGGATCACTGTCATTGCCAGGAACTGTGCTTGTCTCTTCATGACCTCCTGCAAGAGCAGCTTAACACTGGGCCTGGCATTCCAGGGGCCAACAGAAAATGGCAGGATTAAATACTCATATAAAAACACCGGCACCGGATCTTATATAAAAAGGCAGACTGTTTAGAAAAAGGAGCCCCAGCCTAGGTGTAGGGAACGCCTCATTCAAATTTCAGTTTGAACTCATGTGAACTTCAGTTTTCTTCCAGGTAAAGAGAGTCTAAAACTCCCTGATAGGACTACCGTGAGGATCACTAAAGAACATTCTATAAGATCAGTGGGCACAGTATCTGACAGATCGCAGACACAATGTACCCACTGGCTGAGTCCAAAATTAGGTCTAAATAAATTTATTTCTCATTGCCATTATGATTTCTCATTCACATCATTTTCAGTGCAGTCTGAATGCAATTACTGCCCTCAGTCAAACAGAAACTAACCCATGTGCTTCCAGCATTCATTGTCGCCAGTTAGACCAGGGAAGGGCGAGCTTGCCTTCCCCCATATAGCACCCCCACCCCAACAGAGAGATGGTCACAGAAAGAAACAGAAGTGATCTGATAAAATGAGAAAAGGTTCTCCTCAGGGGTAGTCAAGTCAACGCAATGAGAAATACCCGTAACCCTCCCAGATCCCAAGAGAACATGTGGCTGTTGGGGGAATGCATGGATATTCTGATCCAACCCTTCTGGCCAACAGTTTGATAATATGTATGAAAAAAAAAGCCTTAAAATGACCTTTGCTCCTAAGGTAATTTAGGGACATAATCTGGAATCCCAGGGGAAGACATTTGCTAAGAGGTGTCTGTCACAGTTATCTTAGTGGGGGGAAATAAGAGAAACAAACTCAAGCAATTATTAAATTCTCTCCGGACAGAACATTAAATAGGCATAATAGGGAAGGTTTATGCCTTACCTGAAGAAAGCACAATAAAACACACATGGAGGATGACTGCAACTTTGTAAACCAAAAATAAACTCATATGAAGGAAATACACAGAATGCGAACAGTGGTAAGCTCTGGGTGCTAGTCGTCATGGATGGGTTTCTTCCCCTTCTTTATTTTCCTACTTTGTTTTTGGGGAATCCATCTCACCCCACCGTGTCCACCTGCTGAACACAATGCCTGCATGGGATAGCACCTGCTAGTGGTGGGGTGGTGGGGGCTGGGAGCGCAGACCGGAAACCCAACGAGAGCAGCACAGACTACGCGTAGGGAGAAGGTTACTTGGTCAATCCCACTGCGTAACCCGGACTCTCCATGGATAAAATCCCACTTTCACAACGCGCACAGCTCACAAGTCCAAGGACAAGGTACACTGAGTTCGATAGAGCTGATACAATTCAAGACTATAATTCGTGTGTACGTGCATTCAAAATCAAGACTGAAAAAAAGCTAAGTTATTTCTAAATCCAGTCACACTGAATTATCTGCCGCATTCTCTTTCCTGTCCTCTGGGCTTTCAAACAGGGAGCCTGAGACACTTCTCCCCTCCTTCTCTGCCTGGCCAACTGCCACTTCTACGTCAATTCCCATCTTAGACAGCCCTTGACAATGAACATGGTTTATAGACTAAACTGTGGGTCCCACCCACCCCCAAATTTGTAAGCTGAAGCCCTAACCCCCACCATGACTGGGTTTGGAGACAGGACCTCTAAAGAGGTAATCACAGTTAAATGAGGTCAGAAGGATAAGGCCCTGATCCAATATGATGGGTGTCCTTCTAAGAAGAGGAAGGGACCAAAGAGATTTGTGTGCACAGAGGTAAGGCCAAAGAAGGACAGTGAGAAGAGAGACCACAGGAGAAACCAAATGCGCTGACACTGTGATCTTAGACTTTCAGCCTCCAAAACTGTGAGAAAAATCAACTTATGAGAAAAGTCCGTTTTTGCTTTTGAGCCACCCAGTCTGTTGTCTTTTGTTACAGCGGCCTTAGCAAAAGAATGTAATGCCTATGTGGCCAAAGACACTCTCAACTTAATGAGGGCAATAGCCACATCTGTCCTGTCCACTACTGAGGGCTCAAGTCCTGACATGAGGGAAGGGCCCAATGAGAAACCAATACATCTGCAAAAATGACATAACAAATATGAAATGTGCGATGCCTGGGTGGCTCAGTGGGTTAAGCGTCTGCCTTCGGCTCAGGTCATGATCCCAAGGTCCCTGGATCAAGTCCCACATTGGGCTCCCTGCTCAGCGGACAGTCTGCTTCTCTCTCTCCCTTTGCCCCCAACCCTGCTTGTGCTCTCTCTCTCTCACTTGCTCACTCTTGCTCTCTCTCTCAAATAAATAAATAAAATATTTTTAAAAATACAGGTGGAATGTTTACAGAAATTAAGATTAACATCAAACACACAGCCTTAGAGTGTGATGGAAGGGAATGGCTTCTTTTCACAGTAAGGGCGACACAAGCAAAGGGAGGGACGAGAAAGTAACCAACCATGTCGGTCCCTTTTTGTTCTAAGCAGATTTTAAAATATGATTGCAGTGTCAACTTGTGGACATTATAAATAGTTAATTTCCAGATAATTATTGAGGGAGAGTAAGTTCATTAAGTTGTTTGCCTTTATGCACTAGGGTATATGTGAGTGTGACTGGTTTGAGAGAGAGTCACTATGGGACTCTAATTAACTTGGGCTTAGTTGCTGAACATAAAAAAAGCAAGCATTACAGCTGAGTTAGTTGTATTTAAGGAAACTGCATTTCATAATACAACACTTTTTTAAAAATATTTTATTTATTTGAGAGAGACAGAATGAGAGAGCATGAGGGGGGAGGGGGGGGGGGGGGGGGAAGCCCCCCCCCCCAACTGAGCAGGGAGCTCAAAGTGGGACTCAATCCCAGGACCCTGGGATCATGACCTGAGTGAGCCAAAGGTAGATGCTTAACCCACTGAGCCACCCAGGTGTGCAATATACTTTTCAAAGGTCATCTTTGCCAGAGGAAAAATAGACCTGCTTTTTCTTCTTGTGACAAATGGTGCCTTTACTCTCCACCATTCCCCTCACACTGTCTGCAAGATGGTGAAGATTTCTCAGAATGACCTTTTAGGCAGAGAAAAGAGTAGGGGAAGTACCCCGCCTAAGAATGGGTAGTTTTCCATGGCTTGAAATCAGAAACTGAAAGTTGGGATTAACTGCCCCTGAAAAGCCAGTGTGCAGAGTTACATTTCCAGCTGGTCCACAAAATCTTGTTGAGCTCATAAGCCCAAGACGAGTCCACAAAAATCTATCCAACCCATAACCGTGAGACTACAAACAGTGACCACCTGGTCCTTCCTTTCCAAGGCACTGAAAGGAAAAGGGGGCTTCATCCACTGTTCCTCTACCTAGGAGGAAGCAATGGGGTTGTTTTTTTTTTTTTTTCCTAGTTCTCCTCCCTAACCCCCCACTTTTACTTCTTTGCCATATCCTATTACCTCTTCCTCCCAGTGCCAAGCACTGTAGCCCTCAAGCCAGTAGGTTCAAAAATTAGGAAGTCACCTCTCTGCTCCAACATAAAATAGCATTCCTGCAATGCCGGGATCCCAGCTAGGGGTCACAAGGAATCAATCTCATGGACCTCATTTACACTATACTCAGCGCCCTTTCTTTGTCCTTGCAGGTACAGTGACATTTTAAAAGATTATTACGACTCTCAAATAAAACTCCAACTGCGCATTAAGGCATTCAGCCATCTATCCATCCATCCAACAACTAAAAACCTACTCTGTGCCTATGCTTTCATTTGGAAAGGTGTGGTGTTAGTCAAGTCCACAGATAAGTACCAGCCTTACTTTCCCAAAGACGAGGTCTCTGAGTTTGCCTCTTTGTAGAGGAAGTCTCATTGCTAAACCTGCAGGTAAGAGAAAATGCAAGACACAGAAGCCAAGGTTTGTTTGTATAAATTTTACCATCTAAAATCTCACTGCCAAGCACGTCTGTTCTCCTATGAAGAAGAAAATGTTTTGTTAAGTATGAAATGCTAGAGCTAGATTGGGAGCCCAACCCCAATTCAGTGGAGATAAAATTCTCTCTATATGCTGCTTTCTAGTGTAAGAAAACAAACAAAATTAGCTATTACATATATTCACTGCTGGCACATCCCCTCCTCCCTCCCTCTGCTACGCTCTGAGCTACATGATATGATGCTCTGAGTCCTACAGAAGTGACCTGTGATCTCACAGAGACAATGACCATCTGATGCAACTAGAGGCAAGGTTTTAAAAAAAAACAAAAAAAAAAAAAAACACAAAAACTCTATAGACACACCTCTATTTAACTCACCATCCTCTGAACTCTCAGAAGGAAAAATCAAAACATTTTTAATCAGTCACGGGTATCGTGTATTGAGTGCCTACTGTGTACCAGCCACTAGGCAACGCAGTTTTCCCCAGTATCACAGAGGTTCTATAGGACAGCTGCTCTCATCACTCCCAGTTCACAGACGAGGACGCGGAGCCTCTCACCAGCTAGAGAGCTCCCTCAGAGCATACCGCGAATCAACAGCAGAGCTGGGGTTTGAGCCCAGGTCTGCCGGAGTGCGCTGCCCTTAAAAGGAGGTTGCATTGGACGTGCGCAAGTCCAAAGCTTCCGTGGATATCTGTTCCAGCCACTGTCCAGCCTAAGTCACAGATGACCCAGATAGAATGAATCATCTAAGTAAATCAAATGCTAGAAAATTCTGCCTGTGAATTCCGCCTACCTCCTATCTCACCCTCTCCTCTCCGAATGGGAACACAGTGATTTCTTTCACACCTCCAAGGGTCCGTTTGACACCCAACTGTAATTACCCCCAACGCTGGCTGCCAGTCACTTGTTGACACTGGCTATAAGACATATTGGTTGACGTCCAATTTTATCCATGTCTTCTTTCCTCCATTCGAACTTCAAACTCTCATTCCTCAAGATGTAATACTGCAACTCAACTCCACACATGGTAAGTCTCTACATAATTGTATGTGTCAAGTACACAGATAATGGCCCCAGCTCAAGGGTCAGCTGCAACTCCGGCTGGGGAAACATGGCACCAAATGTGTAAGCCAAAGGAGGAAGGAGGAAGGACTCCTCTGGTGGGAGAAATTCTAAAATGCCTAAATCATCAGAGACCTCGGAAACGTGGAGTGATTCTGTGTAGCTCCAAGAACGAGGGAATCAACAGTGGTGACAGGCTGTGGCTGTTTTTATTTTGACCATGAAACACTCTACCCCGCAGGAAAAAGAGAACCAAAACTTTCTGGCAGCACAGCGCAGGAGCATTTTAAGTTTCAGGAAGATGAGACAACGTATGCTAACATTCTGGGGGCTTGACTGGCTCTCTATCCAAGAGGCACGACAAAGTCCCCCATCTTCAGATTTCATGTGCCCGGTCTATTAGGCTACGAATGATGAATGTCAAAAAGCACTGTTTATCTTTCTCCTTTCTCATTCTCTTAATTCAGATACAGCGCTTTCTTGCCCTGACATCTATTAGATACAAGCTGTACCCTGTATTCAAACATTTTAACCCCAGAAGGCAAGGGGAGAGGCAGACCTGCATTTCAGCAAAGCTTTACGGGTCGAAATGCAATGTTCATAATTAAGATGATCTGAATTCCCCCCAAACCCCCTCCACCAATTCATTGATAAAGTCTTGATTAAAAATACAGACATTTTGTCATCCTTACTACATTTACCTCATCTCAACACTCTCCTGACTGGGTGAAAGCTAATGCTGCTTCTTCTGTCTGGTCAATTATTGCATGGACACAAGGGACCAATTAATGCCATCCATAAAAGCCTGAATCATTCTGTCAATTAACGAGAACTAACTATGTCATCAGATATATTACTGGTGAGCAAGTCTATTTGGTTGCAATATGTCTTGAAGGAGAGCAGTATCAAATGAATCACAATTGACTTGGACAACTGCTAGCATAATTTCAGAAGATGAAAAGACAGATGTGGTAGTTATTAGTGGTCCCCTGAGGAATTACAGCCAAGCAATTGTAATGTGCTAAGACCGCACTAGCAGGTGCCTGCAGTACAAATCAGACAGAGGGTTAAATCAATATTTTCAATTTCTTAGGATCAATCTGGTGTTTGAACGAGATGGAAACTTGTTAGCGATTGGCAGGATGTGTAAATGAAAAGTCAAACTTCTTATTATTTGTTAAAGAGGAATGAGTGTACTGAAATCATGCCCTTGGCACAAGGTAATGCTTTCATGATCCAGTAGCTGGGGCATTCACTGAGAATCAAGTGGTTTTTAAATTTTAATAGAGTGCAAAAGGTTAGCTTTATAAAGGTTGGACATTCAAGATCTTTAAAAATGATTGAAGTGTCAATAGGAAAGTTTTGAGCTGTGACAACAGTATAGTTATTAATGATTAGTGCAAGGACCAAAAGGAAACCCTAAACTCAATGTAAAGAGGGAGAACATAAGGTCTTACTAAGAGTGTACAGATTAAACGGGCCTTGGGAACATGACTGCTTTTCTCTTCTTTTACTACGAAGCAGTCTCCCCGGGAAGACCATTTACCAAAAATTTGGAGTATTTTCCCCCCGTCGTTCATCTATATGGAATTTATAACCCTCGCTGTATCTCTGACACTGCTCCATCCTGGTTTCTGTTACTTGGCTCACTGTTGATTCAGGGATAGACAATCCTTCATATGCCCTCAAATTATGAAGCTTCAACACAGAGAGAGCTCAGAACTGCAAACAAGTAAAACTTGTCCTAATGCATTCTGTGTGTACATAGTAACCAGCTTAATCATTACTAGGGGGCAGTGTGGTTCACAGGAAAGAGTCAGAGAGATGTGGGTGGGAATCTGGCACCTGAGGCTTCCTCGCTGTGTGCCTCTGGGCGAGTCACATGACTATTCTAGAATCACTTATCCCATATGCCGTAAAGGGGGGCAGAGGAGGCCTCCTTCCTCCTCTACCTGCTGGAAGCAGTAAATCCCCAGCCTGGCATATCCATTAGAAATACAAATGTTTCTTTCCTATTTAAAACAAAGTGGCATACTTCAATAAGAAGTACCAAGTACAATTTGAAGGTTAAATATATAAAGCCAATTTAAGTAGTTACACACAAACTTTCCAGAATCAATTAAAAAAACTAATCCAAACACGTATTTCTTGACTCTATAAAAGCAAATTTTTTTGAGACACAAAGATAATGAGGCAGAGCATCTGCCCTCAAGGAGTTCGAGGGGAATATGCACCCAATTAATGGTGAACAGAGCAGATCTAAGATCCGCTCAGGTCACTGGGGGGATTCGAGGTGGCGGAGGGCCGGGAGAGGGCCTGCAGGGAAGTCCACGGAAGGAGCCGTGTGTGAGACAGCCCCTGAAGAGAGCCCAAATGCAGATGGGACCAGCAAGGGAGTTGGGGGGAGAGAGGGCGGAGAGAGAGGGAGGGGAGGGGGAGAGACAGACGAGGCAGACCTCTTGGAGTGGGGGCTGAGGAAGTCCCGTGGCTGAAGCGTAGCTGAGGGGAGGGATTTCAGGCAGAGAGGGCTTCATGTGCGAGAGACTCCCTCTGTAGACCTGAATGGCAGGAGCTGGCCTTCACAACGGGGAGGAGGCGGGAGAGGAGAGGCGGCCACCTTCCTACCATCAGCTCAGGGGTGGGGGGCCCCGGGTCAGATGACAGGGCCGCAGCATGAGGCTCAGACAGAGAAACAGTGGAGGCAAGAAGACCATCGGTGGGTGTGGAAGGTGGCTTGCCCCCTCTCCCTCTGGCTCTGGCTTTTTTCACTTTTACAGTGGTCACCTAGAGGAACTAAAATGTGTGTTTGTGTGATGTAATTATAATCGGTATTTAATATATATACTATTCATTTATAATTAATGTGCAAAAACGTGTGTGTGTCTATATGTGTGTGTATATTACACACAGGCTACCAGATTTTTTTTTTTTTTTAAAGAATGGACACATTCTAGGTCTTGTTTATTAAACACACACCAGCAGCGGACACCGAAGAGCATGTGGGGCTGGGCTGTATCGCACAGAAGGCAGCTCTCCCACGTCAAACGAGGCTCTGCGACCTCGGGCACCACGGCCTGCCCACCTCTGAGAATGAGGCTCTCCAGGCCAGGCTGTAACTGGGGGAAGCCTTCCCTTCGGTGACTTGTGAAGAGGACAGACAGATCAATACTCGGGCTGCCAAAATGGGGGACCAGGTTTGGGCTGAGTCCTCTTTAGGGCCCAGAACTCAGGGCTGTGGTGCCCTGGAGAGTTGCAGCCAACTGCCCAGGCAGCCCAACAAATGAGGCAAGCCGACCAAGGGAAGCTGCCCACTTCCTGCCAAGACAATACAGGCAGACACAATACAAGCAGTGAAATAAGAGGATGAGCAGTGCTCATTTCACCAAGGGACTCAGAAATTAAAATTATAATAGAAAAAATTCACGTCTTAGAATTCAGTCTACATTTCTTTTTATTAGAGGCGTGCTCAAGAACTCACTGGGAAAAAACACGCATCTTGGAATCTGCAGACACGAAAGAATACTTTGACTCCCTGAAACACAACAGGGTCTTCCTACCTCTGTATCCCTTGCTCACCCCCACTTTGTCCATCAGAACACTCCCACACCCCCAGCAGCCTTTGTGAATCCCTGGAGGGCACGCTGTCCTCTGGCCTTCCCGACCCAAATGAGGTGAGGCAGTGAGGCCCAGCTCGGTCTCCAGCATGTTCTTTTCTCCTTATGTGGTCCCTGTCACTCTCAACCACCTCATCTTTTTTTCAGTTCCTTCCTTCAATGGTAGCAAGGCCAAGCCCCTCCATTTCCTAACAACACAGGGGTCTCTCCCACCCCCCAAAGTCCTTCCTTGGATGCTCCCCGGTCCTCCAAGTCTTGAACCTTTTCTCTCTCAATCTCTCTCCACTCCCAAGGTACAACTCATCAAACTTCTCTGACCTTGCCCTCTTTGACAGACAGCTACAAACGCTCCCCCTGACCAACCTTTTCATTAAAAAGCCCTTCAGTGTCTTGTGGTGAGTGTCACAGAGGGAAAAAAAAGCTGGCCTCAACAGTCTCATGATGGCAACACGTGTACGTCCCGTCCTGCCTTCCCTATCCCCTAAATGATCACAGGTAAGGCGCCCAGCACTGTCTTCACGGTGTGGCACGTGCTCAATATACTCTAAGTCTTATAGCTTTTGTGATGAGTGTCCCACAGACACCCAAGTTCATGCCTCATCTGTACAACTCTGGTAAGGGGCCAGCAGAACACCACAGTGGCGGATCCTCCATCTCCCACACTGAGGCAGAGAAAGGCTCGCGTGCAGAAGTTGCTCAATAAATAGGCAGATAAAGGAAGAAAACCGCTCGTCTCGAGGATCAGTACAAGCACGTGCAGTCACTGTTCCAAGCAGGCAAGAATAAGGAAGAAATCAAGATCCTTTCCTTGAGTTCAGTTTTTCTTCTAAAGACAAATATGAGAGTCAGCAATGTTGTGTGCCTGAATCACAGCTGGCGCGAACTGCGGTGGTGGACCCAGCTGCTCCCCAGGGCACACCCCGGGGGCCCCTGGTGACCTCAGGCACAGCAACAGGCACTGCCAATGGGCTGGGGGGTGGTGGTAAAGGATGCTTACACAAGGGAGGGAAAAGTCGAGTGGGCTCACCTGCTCATTCTTTTTTCTCATATATTTTCTGAAACTCTTGTCTTGGGCCAGGCACCACGAAAGGCTCTTAGGATTCAAGCGGACCCGTAGGTCGGTCTCTGCCATGCAAAACTGTGTGGTCGATTGGGGCAAAGTGCACTGGGTCACCCTGCCTGCTGCACTTGGGGTCTAGGGGGAACTCCTCCGATGTGGGGGCCTCCACACCCACCATCCCTGCATGCATTCAGCAGGTCGGAGAGCTAAAACCACAGAAAAAGCAGCTGGAAAGGAGGAGCAGAAAAGAAATTTTTTTTCTTTTTCTTCTTTTTTGGGGTCAATTTTCTTTCCAAATCCTTACCAGCTGAAAACAGGGACTCTAGGCTTCATAAACATCATCATTTGCAGAAATAGTTTGTGGGATGGATATAACAGAATTTAATTTATGTGCACGCAGACTCGTTCCCAGAAAGGGTTTGAGGCAGGCTCCGAACAAAATGCTTAGCGACACAACTATGAGACAGAGTAAAACTAAGACGGAGTAAGATTACCCAGAAAAACCCAAAGCAAGTTCTCGCCTGGAAAGTCTGTGCTGAGGGACACCGGGGGAAAGAACTGTGAGTGGAGAAACTATTCACTCAGATTTTTGGTTAGCCTGTACTTAAAAAAAAAAAAAAGAAAGAAAGAAAGAAAGAAAAGAAAAATATCATTCGGCTAAAAAAAAAAAAAAAAATCAAATCACAGTGCCATGGGGTGGCTATGTGTATTTTCCTGGCTTCAGTTTGGTGAAAAGAAAAGCTATACCTTTAAGAAATCCAACTCACAAATGCCAGCTTTTGAAACCAAGGTTCGGCAAAGAAGAGCCAATAAAAAGGCTGTAACTTGACACCAGCCCACGCGGCACAAAAAGAAAGGAGAGAGGTCGGCCTGGGCGCCCTCGGACACGCCCTTCTAGCTCCGTTCTAGAACAGCAGCGCCCAGTCTGCAAGACAAGAAGCTAATTGACTCCGCTGTCTGCTGCATAAGCTATAAAGTGTGGACAGAAAGAACAATATGAACATACAGCACCCTCAGTTACGTAAAAAGGCCCGCTGTCGGACGCCGCACTGCGCACCAAACAAGCAGGACGACTGTTCTGGCGGCCAGCGCCGGGCAAGAAGGAATAATTACCGTTCTTGTCAATTAAATGTCTACCAGGAAGGGAGCTCCGTCCCGCAGCAACGGCCCAGCAGCGACCTTGGGCCTCGAGACTCAAGCCGGGAGTTTTTTAAGATCTTTATTGACAGTCGTGATGCAAGCAAATGCGTTCTTTAGCCGCCGCAGAACCCACCACTCACTCTACTGTGACCGTTTTTTATTCGCTGAAACACACACGCACCACAGTCCTCTTCTAAAGTTTCACCAACTGCTACTTTCCATTACCAGGAAATGTCATTTTATTTTTTCATTGGCTAGGATTAGGACTCCTGCCAAAAGAGGAGGAATGGTGACCAAAGCATCCATCTGAGCTGTTCTGGCACAAAGAAGGCAAAACACAATGTCAAGTCTACATGCGGATGTCCAGAGAGTTGGCGGGGGGGGGGGGGGGGGGGGGTCAGAAGTAAAAATACCTTTGGTCCTAGGATTTTTTTCATTCACCAACATAATGAATGCAAAAAACTTTTTTCTTCTCCCAGCAAAACTGGAACGAAGCAAGCAGGCTGTGTGGTCTGTCACTAGGACAAAACCTATTGATCTGGCCCTTCTCTGATGCAGGAGACAGTCTGCACCAAGTACCATAAAGCTTATGGCCTAGAGTCAGTGGATCTGAGTGCAAATCTATGCTCTCCCGTAAGAGCTACCGTCGTTTTTAGCAAGGCACTAACTTTTCTGGGCCTTAATTCTTCTATTTGTAAAATGCAGACAATAAACATCGTCTTCTCAGAGCCTTCCCCCACCAAGCACTGTTGCGAGAATGAAATGAGAGGTCTCTGAACACCATCTGACACTAGTAAGATTCCAGAACTTTGTCTGTTTGGAAACTCAAGAAAACACCAGGCACAATCTCGGCATCTCACGATGGCTTACTGCTTGCTGAGCGCGGAGGCAGGTGTCTAGAGATGCAGAGAAGTAAAAGGTACAGTTCTTGGCTGTGAAGAGCTCGCAGGCTAGTGAGAGGCAGGTTTCTAAGTTTAGGGCTAACATGAGACTGGGCATGGTTCACTGGAGATAATAAATTCTAAATGCTTCTCCCTCACCTCACTTAATTCTTCTGCATTCAAGAAAATCCACTGGGTTCTATCCAAAAAGCATACGTCCCTAAGAACAAAAGTAATAGAATTGACGAGTGGCATTTCACCAGCACCCAGAGGTATTCTCAGAGACAGAAAGTTGAGACAAATTCCCTCTTGCCCTTTAGTTAGTTACTCTATGAATTCAGACCACAGGGAGCACAGCAGCCCCAAAGGAAATCACGTCTGGAATGACAAAAAGACTGTGCTCCCAACCTTTCAAATGAGAAGTATTTTAGGAAGCAACCTCTGCGTGCACTGCCTGGGAAAACCTTGTTCGGGAAGCTTCAAGAGTCCGACTTCCAAGCCCAGGGACCTAAAATCCGATCTGTAACAACACTAATTAATAATGGGTTCCTATATTCTAGGTACAAGGATAAACCCTTACACACATTACATCATTTGATGTTCAAAGCAACACTAAGGGAAAAGTAATTTTCCTGTCTGTCTTACAGATAAAATTAAGGTCTTGAGGAAGCTAAAGTAACTGGCCCAAGAGTTTGCACAGCTGGTAAAAAAAAAAAAAGACCATGACCTGACACCAAGCAGGTTGGTTTCAAATTCCGTGCAAGTTCTTATCACACCATAGAATATATTAGTCTGGTCTGCGTGCATTTCCTACTCCAATGTTCTTCTCTTGAAAACTGTTCACTCACACTATTTTCTCTGCAGAAGGACAACATCCACTATGGATTTCCTCCTCTGCAGGCCCCATTGGACCCACAGTTGATACGGAAAAGTGTAATCCAAAGTACAAAGCCCCACAACAACCTGATGTTCTTCTCCAAGGGAGTATTTCTCCTGAAAAGTTTGGGAAGTTAGGGGAAGACAGGACAAAGATCTAGAATAGCCCAGAGAGTTTTAATTCCGGGTGGTTGGCTAATAATTTTTAAAAATTCAACCTTACTCTGAACAAGAAAATATAGTTACCTAATGTGTTCACTTTTCAACCGCTGAATAAAGAAAGAATTTTAAAACAACAATCTTTAATGCTAACAAAGGTATTACTGAGATGGTCCCATATGCCCTGCCATCCAACCTTCTAGAAAGCAGTCTGGCAAGCTGTGCTTCTGGTTTCATATCTGAGAACTCTTTGCCTAACCCAAGGTCATAAGGATTGTTTACTATGCTTTTTTTTTTTCCTGGAAGATTTAGCTTCAGCTTTTATATTTAGGTCTAGGTCCCATTTTGAGGTAATTTCTGTGCACAATGTGACATAAGGGCTTAAATTTATCATTTTGTGTATGTGGACATCCAATTGTCCTAGTACTATTTGTTGAAAATTCTATCTTTTCTTTATTAAATTGCTTTGGGTTTCTTTAAAAAAAAAATGCTTTGGGATCTTTGTAGGAAAAAAAATAACAATTGACAATAGATGTAATGGTTAATTTCTAGACTCTCAACTCAGTACCATTAAATTCATCCTTACATCAATAACAACACACAGTCTTGACTCCTCTAGCTTTGTGGTAAATTTTGAGACCAAAAAGTTTAAGTCTCCTACCATCTTCAAAACTATGTTTTTTATTCTGGGCACTCTCCATTTCTGTGTAAAAAGTTTGGAATAGGCTGTCAATTTCTAACTCCCCACACCCCTCCCGCAAAAAGGCATGCTGGGATTTTTACAGGGATTATCCTGAATCTCTACACCAACGTGGGAAGAATTAATAACACTGCATCTTCCAATCCATGAACACGGACTACCACCCCATTTATTTAGATCTTCTTTCATTTTTCTCAGCAATATTTTATAGTTTCCAGTGTACAAGTCTTATAATCCTCTTGTGAAATTTATTTCTAAGAATTTTATTTTTTGATGCTATTTTGAATGGGACTGTGTTATTACTCTTTGCTAGTATATACAACTGATTTTTGTGTATTGGCGGGTACCCTGAAAACTGGCCGAACTTAATGGTTCTGGCAGGTTTACCATACCACGCGGTAGGGAATAGTGTGTGTGTGTGTGTGTGTGTGTGTGTGTGTGTGTGTTCCTTAAGACTTTCTACATACAGGCTTAATTTGTCCGCAGATAAAGACAGCTTCTTCACTTCTTTATGTATAATCTCAATGTCTCTAATGCCTTAGCGTGCAGTACAGTTTTGAACAGAAGCAGCAGGAGCAGACAACCCTGCTCTTAGGAGGAAGAGTTGGCATCATTTGCACAAAGTAGTCTACTCCAGCTTTCCTGAGGACCTTACAAAAGAGAGCTGGATAAATATTTTCTTATGCTGATGACCCGTGATCACATACAAATGAAAAACATACTTACAACTTAAAAAAAAAAAAATCAACGTGTGTTTTAAATTAAGAACAGAGAACCAAAAATGTCACCTAATAGATAAATCATAAAAAGTTACTAAAAGTGGTGTCACGCACTGATGGCATACAGTGGGGAGAAGGTGACCCAGGAAAGGGCAAACAGAGAGCCACTGCCAGCCCCCCAAGGCAGCATGGATCTCAAGGCCAGGGACCTGCCCCACCAACTGCTTCCACCCTGCACTTTGGTGCCCAGGCCTGGGGGCAGGGGTGGGGGGTAAGGGGACTTAGCTATCTGGCCACAGCCCTCCCCTCCATCTTAAAGCCAGCTGGTAGTGATCTCTGCAGGGCTCTGGCAGAGGAGGAAGCCTCCAGTGGGCTCCCCTGCACCAATTTTCACACATAAGATCTCTTATCTTAACAAAGCAGGCAGACTTCTTTACAACCCAAAACCAAAAAACAAAACTTGCTTCCAGGACAGAAATCCTGTGCAGGATTGTTTGCAAGGATGCACTGGCCCCAGAGACCTTGTTTTCTCCGAAAGGTAAAAGTGCAGATAGCCCACCAGGAGGCACAGATGGGTGCTCAGAATCCCACTGCTGGAGGAAACGGGCTCTGACACACTCATGCACTACCGTGGGCATGACTGCCGGCCTTGCCCACCGCACCAGCCTGCACGCTCAGACCGGTCAGGCCTGCAGACAATGGCTGAATGCCGACTGCATGCAGAACCCAGGACCCACAGTGTGCCCTTGGTTATTTGTAACTTGCCTGTTTCATCACACAGTGCAATCAATCTGACAGGTGAGTCAACAAGCTAGACATTCGTTACAGGTAGGGATCTCGCAGGAAATAAATTTCAAAATAAATGCTCACTCAAAGGACTTAAAATCTTGCTGGAATGAGAGAGGAAAAAACAAAACGTGTGGGCAGAACTAAAGCTCATTTCCCTAATTGTATAGAAGTTCTCCTTTTCCAGTATCTCAGACAGGTGGAAAGCCATCATCATTTAGTCTCCCCAAGAATCAGAAGAAATATGCATTCAGGGTGGGGGGCAGGTGGGCCTCCGTTTGCTGAAGGGAAAACTGTCCATACTTCGGGGCTCCTCTGGGGCCCCTGGCTCACTACACGTTATCACACTTTCCACTGTAACCCTGCAGTTCCCATCCCCCGTTCTCACACTCTGCACCCCAACTGCACCTGGCCCTCTCCGCCGCATCACCCCTGTGCTGGTACCTCGGAAGTGCCAAGCGAACGCTTCCCTTTCCTTCTCTCTGCTAACGGTACTTTGGACAATAAAACCGACTCTGGACGAATCCCATCACGGCTTGTGCTTTTGTCATGTAACACTAGTGCGTGACAATGAGAGGTGTCCGTGCCACAGCCGTGCACCCCTCCCCATGCAGAGCACGATCGGCTATCAGAACGAACCGGAGGGAGAATCGATTATCTGTGTCCAGGAAGCGCCTGCCCCCCTTCCCTTCCTGCTCTTCCAGATACAGAAAGCATCTCCGGATGGAAACACAAAGAGCCCAGGGTCTCCTAGATGGGCCCCAGCAGCCCACTGAGCGGCAGCCTGGGCAGTCTCGACACCTGCCCTGGAAAAGAACCTTCAGATGTCTGCTCTGGGCAGGTGCTTCTCATAGAATGACTTCCTTTAAGCCTCAGCACAACCTTGGGAGGCAGGCCCCACAGATAAAATGGAAGCATTTTATAGGCAAGGATATCGGAGCTCAGAAGTCAAGAAAACTGCCCAGGAGCACGCAGCAGCCAAGTGCCTACAGTCTGGCTTTTCATTTAGAAATGACCCTGAGGCTTCACACACACATCCCACAAGGTCTTATTATACAGTCATTAAACATTTCCTAAAGAGCTCAGACAGCAAGTGAGGGAGAACCAGGCCAGCGACACTCTCTTCCTCACTGCTACTATCAAAGATGAGAAGTGCTAGGGGAATGGAAATGACAAAACGAGTGAAAATTTGACACATGCAAAAAAAGGGGGGGAGGCTGGACAATTACCTATTAAGAATGCTGTCTTGAAAAGTAAAAACTACAAATTAAACGGGAGCTAGGTTTAAATTGCTTTTTTAGTTCACTCGTTATGTAGTCCGTACAACATGTAATCAGGACATGTTCTGAAGATTACCCCAATAAGCTTCTGAAAAGAGCACAGTCATTAAATAAAATCATGAGGTAATTGCATGGTTCTTACAGCTGGGCGTTACTAATATGGATGCTAATTTTATCTGTGCAACAACACTGATATAAGAATGAGGGAGCTCCTAAAAAGCAGGCTCCCTTTAGCAGAGCTCCACTGTGCACCCCTCTGCAAGGCAGCATGTTTGGGGAAAACTTGCTGGCCCCTGCTTAGCTGCAAACCAAGTGCCCGTGCACACAATCACCATCCCAGCCTGGGTCCTGAGAAGAAGCACTGCCTCCTCCAGCCACACGCCTTCCACTTCCTAGTTCTGGGACTCGCTGCCCATGTCTCTCAGTTTCCCCCAATCCATGAAACCAGAACATGGCAGTACCCACCTCGTCAGGTAGCTGTGAGGATTAAAACAAGCCCACCTAGATAAAGAGTTGTAAAAATGTTATTATGACAGAATTTATGTACATTGTTTTCTCAGTGTACATGCTGGAACTAAATGTTTGTGTCGCCCACCCGCCCCCAATCCGTGTTGAATCCTGATCCTCAACTTCATGGTATTTGGAGGTGGGGCCTTTGGAGAGTGATCAGATCGTGAGGGCAGACCCCTCATACATGGGATCAGTGCTGTCCTAAGGGGCTGAAGTGATCAGAGGGCTCCCGTTCTGCCATGGAGGACATACGGCAAGAAGATAGTCCCCTCGTCACAGGACACCAAATCTGCCAGTGCACTGGTCTTAGTGACCTCTAGCCTCCAGAACTGTGACAAGTTAAGTCCCTGTTGTATAAAAAGTCACCGGGTCTGTGGGGTTTCATCACAACGGCACAAACAGACCAAGGCAGCACACACAAAAAACATTCAATTCTTATGTCCAAGAGAATTCCCTCGATTACAGAGGGAACTGCTACCATTTCACTTGTCTCTTCTGAGCTGCCTACTTCTGTCATCACACGTCACTGAATGAACCACTTGAACAGCAAAGCGGGAAACGACCGGGGCGGGGGCCGTCACCCGAGCAGAGAGCAGCGGATCTGTGAATCGAGGGCTCCCTGGCCTCGGCCGCCCCCTGGCCCTGTGCTACCTCCAGGCACACGGGAAACTGGGATTTCCAGTTCTGTGAGTCAGGCCCAGCAAGACGCGCGGGATCGGTGCTCCCCCACTCCCTGCCAGGATGCCCACGCCGTTCATTCGCTGTGATGACATGGTCTGACACACCACACAAAAGCAAGGCACTCCCAACTGCGTTTCCAGCCCACATGGACAAGTGGAATCCAAAGAGATAAGCTATGAATGAAATGAGACGCGGCCTACGGTCCTTTCAGAGGCAGCCCCGTGAGTTCCTCACAAGACAGGAGGCAAGCTGCTTCAGCCCCAAGATGTTCTAACCACCCCAGGGCCACGGAGACGAGGTTCTGAATCTCCACGGGCATGCTGCGGACGTTGCTGGGGAAGGCCTCAGTCACGGTCCCATTTTACTGAGGAAACTGAGCTCTGCAAGAAATGAACTTTCCTCTGTCCCATGACGACATGACACAATTATAAATAAAAGTTCTCTCTCACAGGCGGATACAGCTTTGACAACGTCCCAACGCTTTCATCAGCATCATTTCACGGGACCCGATCATGCCTTTTTGTGAAGTATGAAGACTCAGAAAGGTTTCAGGACTAGGCCAAGGTCATGGGGCAAGAAAGTAAGTGGCGGGACTGGGGCCAGAGCTCCAAACTGTGTGTGTTCACAGTAAGGAATGATGAATCACTGGTCTGCCAGTGCCACATGCGACTGAAGTGCCGCGTGTTAAAGTGTACACCTCCCCTTGACAGCTCATCACGCCTGGGCCCTGAAGACAGTCATCCCACCAGGACCCTGGCTTTGCATGGCCACAGGGAAGTGGACAGAATGCAGAACAAGGGGCTCTGCCTCTAGAAGTCCCAAAAGCAGCAGGAGTTCAGTTCCCCACATTTGAGAGCAGACAGGGTAGGGGAGAGACCAAAGCACACGGAGAGGTACAGCGTCCCCTAACGGCTGCAAACACTTGCCCTGGTGTCCAGTCCTTTCTGCCTTCAACCTCAGACAGACGGGGGCACAGCATACCTTTCTGGGTTCTTGGTTAGATTTTCACATTCACATGAGCCTGCTGTCTTACAGTAACCATTCACATCTGACTTCTTTAAAGCAATGCACATCCCTGGCCCACCAAAATCAGTGTAACAATGAACTTATTTTAATTTGGGAAACCTGCACTTACAGTCCCATGGCCCCTTCAAGCCAAGGGATTTCATTTCTCGGGGTTCCCTTCTGGTTTAGTCCTGTCCCCTGTAACCGGAGCCACAATCCCAAACTAGGCGACTGTGTACCCCACTTTTTTCCTGTCATCCCATTTCCTGTCTCACGCCGAGCACGCCTGATGACCCTGGCGAGCTCCTGCTCCAAAGGCCTCTTGTAGGGTGTTCCGATTTCATCACCCATGCAGACAATTGATCTCAAAGAAGCTCCGAGACACGTCTGACTTGTAGCTCCGAAGGTCTGAGATCATGGTTTGGGTGAGAAGGAGCACGCTCTGGGGGCGGGAGGAGAGGAAGAAAGGAAACACAACTGTGCCTTTCTTCTCCGGAGACAAAGTGCTATTAGACAGGAAGGCTCTGGACGCCCCCGAGGAGGGGTGGGGGCAGGGGGCGCCTGTGGCTCTCCAGCAGCATGGCCCTGGCTTGCCCCAGGATGAAGCCGCTCTCCAGGCCCCACAACAGCAGTGCCCTGTGGGTTACAGGAAATTACTCTCGGGCACGGGCCCAGAGCAGATTTCGTTCAAACTGGATCACGTCAGACTCCAAACACACTTCCCCAACTTAAAATCTTTGCCATCCGGCTCTGCACTGATGGAGAAGTTTATATGCCACAACCTGGCACACACAGTCCCTCCAAAGCCCTGACACTCTGTCCCCTTGGCCTTCAACCTCCTCCCCTCACTATGCAGGCCCCACACTCCAACCACCATAGTCTTGGCCACCTGGCTACGACGCTTGCTCAGTTCCCCCACCTTGATCCTAGGACTATGGAGAAACTGCCCCCCCCCATCCTCAAGAAGTTCACAGTCAGGGTGAGAAAGCCAAGGTTCTGAGCGTTATGGTTTATCGTAAGAAAATCAATACGCCATTTAGTTGTCTGTAAAACACAGTGACGTGGTTTTCATTCATCATCTCCAGAGGTTTAAACTGCGCCCATGTATTACAAAATAGGACTGCTTCTCAAACCTCTTCCACTGTTTAACGGAACATACACACATAAAAGTAAAACCTACGTGGGCTGCTGAAATGAAGGATCGTAAAGTGAAGACTCGTAGTGGTGACTTGTTTTTTGTTTTTTTTTTTTTTAATTACCGACGACAGAAACTCCCTCCACACGGGCCGATTGGGGTTTCCTGCTGCTAAGGACACTGCGACCATGCAGCCAGCGCCCACTGAGAGGGCACGGGGACGACCCTGGAGCACAATCCATTCTCACAACTGGCCGGTTGGCCATCTGCCTCATCTCAGCACCCCACTGTCTGGACTGCGGTCAATATATATACATTCCAGGTTTCCCAGGGCAGCCCCAATTCCAAAATTCTGGTTCTCGGTCTCCATAAACCATCAAAAGTGCCCCAACTTCATTCCTACAGATCCCTAGACTTCCTGTTAAGCCAGAAACAACATGGAAAGGCAAAACAATCTTGAGCATACCAGAAGCCCCGATCTGGGGTTCCAACTGTAGCGGTCGTTCCTCCAGCCTACTTTCTGGAGTTCTCTCACAAACCTCAGAGGACTTGGTCACCTCTCTATGGGTCCCCGGCCAGTCCTAAGCTGACTCACATAGATTTTCTCATTTCCACCACTGAGCGTGATAAAGGTTACAAGTATTTCCGGTACGAGTATAAATTGCCTCTGTAAACCCCAGCTTGGGAGTGCCTTGGGACAATTTCACACTACTCTGGTTCAATGTCTCCCTGTTGCCCTCTAAGCTTGAGAAACCCATTGATATTGTATCTCCTTTGACAGCGAAGGCAATTAGGAGAGTTCCGTGTGAGGGAAGAGGGGAGAGCCAAGGAGGGCGCGGACAGAGGGCAGTTGTGAGGACCGGACTTGCCTGACCCTCCAGACTCAAAGGGCTTTCATCTTCCCGAGGAGCCGGGAGCCCCAACGCTGGGTCATCAGCACCATCACCAAATCTCCAAACTAGACGTGTCCTCAGAGGGGCCCCAAAGCACTATTTCCTCAACTTTCCGTTTCTGACTCTGAGGAAAAAAACAAATCCTGTGTCCTTTGAAAGAGCTTAATGACATGTGGCCGTGTGAGAGAATGGCTCAAAACACATCCTCTCTTTATACAAATGGGAACGGTGGAACCACGGCCCATGCATGGGACCCCAAATTTAATAGCGGCGGGACAAGTGCCGCACAGCATCGTGGGGACAAAGAGTCAGCACTTGGTTTCAGGCTCTCAGGAATTCAGAACAAAGGTTAAAAAATAAAAGGTGTTTAATGGTTATTAGGTGCAACCACCCGCATATGTGAAAAGTAATGAGAGCCTGTCTTCCAATTTCCTATAGGTTGTCTGCCAAATTCCTGCCTCCTTCACAAGAAGACAGAATCAGCAGTGTTTTCTTTGCCATACAGATAGACCCCATGTCACTATAAACAAACGCGGCTTTCTTTGCAGCTAATAACCACAATGTGTGGGTAAGAAACCTCTCCAGTATAAACCCGTGGGGACAAGGCTGCATTGTGGGCATTAAATAATTATAACAATCTGACATGAGTCAGAGGATTGTTTTTCAATGGCCCTGTGCACTTCAAACTTTCAAGTCAACCCCAAACTCTCTTTCCTGGCACTCTGTCCCTGTGCTGGCCTATTGTGAAACAACCCTCATTCTTTACAGTTTGGTCCCACTGCAAGGAGCTGGCAACGTGGGCACTCATGAAATATTAACACGTTACATTGATTTTTTTTTTATAAGTGTGGCCAACAGTGGATCAATTATATTACTATGAAAAGCTTTTCATAATGCACTTGGGGGGCATCAGGATCTCATTTCGAGACAGTACATGGATGATGAAGTCGACAGTTTTGAAGAGGACAGTGCTCACATGCACAGAATACATTAAATGTGATGGACGGAGTAATAATTCACTGTCCACAAAAAAAAAGGAAAATGTTTCAATCTGGTAAAATGATAAAAATAGGGTACACTGTATCAACAAGTTGGGAATTAAATCCACGGCTGTCTCTCTGTCGACAAGAATAGAGAAATCCCAAATGTTGGCAGGATATATACCCCCCCTTCTGGCTGACCACCAAATGTTTATCCCCACCTCTCTCAAAAGTAAAATTTGTGAACTTCTAGATAATAGAAGAATGATCTCAACCTGTCCTTGTTCTGAAGCACCTTTTATTTCAAGAACATCAGCCGCTGGCCAGAGAGAACAAGTGTCTCCTGGCTTGTGTGTGCCCATGGAGCACATGACTCGATTCTCGTTGATCTGACAGCTGGTGACCAGGACAGACGTCTCTGTAGCTGTGCAGTGTACATAAACTTCACATAGGATGCCCCACCGAAGGGGATCATTTCAAAGAGCATTTGGTTGCGGGGGGGGGGGGGCGCTCCCCAGCAATTCTCAGATCTTGAATTCCACACTGAAATGCTGCAGAGTGAGCTGTGCCCAACTTTGCTCCCTCCACTAAACCATGAGAACATATCAAGAGCAAGAACCAAGGCTTCGTCATCTTGTTACCCCCTTTTCTGGCACTGGAGATGTGCACAAAAGATGTGGTAAATGAGAGGCGCCTGGGTGGCTCAGTCGGGTGAGCATCTGACTCTTGATTTCCGGTCATGATCTCAGGGTCCTGGGACTCAGCCCCATGTTGGTCTTGGTGCTTGGCGTGGTGTCTGCTTGAGACGCTCTCTCCCTCTCTCTCTCTCTCTCTCTCTCTCTCTACCACTCCCTGCACGCTCTCCAAATCAATCAATCAATCCATCAATGCTGAATGAATAGCCACAGGATCTGGTTTCTCCCTCCCACTCTGGGAGTCCTGCATCTGACTTGTGCATAGAGGCTGAATTTATCCTCTTTCTTGCACGGACCCACTGCATCGCCAGGAGAGAAAAGTCACCCAAAGGGCTACCTTCCAGATCTCCCAGATTAGGGGTCCAATGTAGAAATGCCCCCTAATAAGCTGACAAATGCTTTCTGTTACTTTGGGCTTCTACGCATTAGGAATACCAAAAAGGGTTTGCATGTGTTACATGGTAGAGCCAACCCTGAAATCCCCTGGAAAATAAATATGCAGAAGAAAAGAGGCTCTCAGGGGCAAACGATTGACAACCTTGGCTCCAGTGTCCTAAAAACTGAACCAGGGTTGGAATGCCTTTCCAAAACCCTACAGGGGCTTTCCAGAGGGCTGGGTGGGAAAGAGGTCACACAGTCACTAGAATGACAGAGGGTGACAGTAAGGTGGGCAGTCTGAGTTCTATCCAGCCCCAGGTGCAACATGGTTGCAAGGGTATTAACACTGGTTTTTAAAAAACAAACAAACAAAAAAAAACAGAAACAAAAAAAACCCCTCAAGAGCAGGCCTGGTGTGACTGTGGAAGGCTCCCGAAGACACTTGGCCTCAGTCTGATAGCGGCTCCCGACAAAGACAGGACAGGACGGTCACCGGCTTGCCCAGCCTCAACAGAGGCCCCGCCGGGGCTCCTAAGAACCCTCCATCTTCTGAAAAGCGAGAAGGACTTCGGTCAGGGCCAAATCAAAACTGAAGTGCTATAAAAAGCAATTTGAAAAAGATTAGGTTTATGTCATATTTATGATCCCAACTTGCTGCCTGCCTGCCTTCCCCTGAGCCAGTGAAGTAACAGCAAAGAATCCTTCAACCTTTAAGTCAGGCGACAAGGCTTAATGCGTTGGTGTGGCCGGCACCTGCTCTCTCCTGTGCCACCGTGCTAAATGCAGCTGTCCCTCCGTGGGCTCTGTCTCTGCACCGAAGAGCATGGAGGCCACATGTACACGTGCACTTAGCACGCACGCGTGCACACACACATATGCACACACACGCCCGAAAACTGCCCGATCCCTGTGCTTCCGCCGAGATTAAAGCTTAGTCCAGTCATCACCCAGTCATTAAAACTACTTACCACCTGGTTACGTTCAGCTCAATTTTTCACCTAGAACACCTGTTACCAGGGACAGGGCCTCACATCCACACTAAAGTTTTAATTAAGGAAGAAAGTCAGTACACATGCAGCCACACACGTGTGTTTCACATTTTTGCAGCACAGGCTCATGACATTTCTGGAGCTTCTTTTCTTCTCCAGACTCCCGTGTTTAATATCCGTATTTTCTGCATTCTTTTAAACGCTGTATTAAGTAGGAATGAAACATTTTGAAGAACACACACCACATGGGAATTGTTGGGGGGTGGGGGCACAGAACGCTGTTTCTTCCAGAGGCAGCTGGGAGAGGGAGGGAGGAAAGGAGGGAGGAGGGAAGGAAGAAGGCTTCCGGCCCCAGCAGGCCTGTCTTCCAGCTCACTGGGATAGACACGGGTTCCATTTGAAAACTCAGTCTCCCTGAGATTTGGGGACAGGGGATCTGCAGCCCAGAGAATGAAACCTACTCTTATCTCTAACACAAAACCGGCTTTGATGTTGGACAGCTTGCTTGCCTCTTTCCCTTTTCAACTGTGGTTTATCAGCAGCAATATCTCCATTAAGCACTTAGTCAGCAGCCATTAGGGGGCCCAGTCCTACACTGGGTGCCCGTTCCTGAGTAATAAAAGGAAAAAGCGTGTGCCTTGTGTGAGCACGGCGGGAGCGTTCCGTGGTGGGTGGGTGGGCGGACACACACACAGACAGTGCTCTGGGTCCGTTAGAGGGCGGTGGGAGCAGAGAGAATTCCAGGCTCCCTCCCCCCGTGCCCTTCCCCCTGCAGGCACACGCGTTCTCCAGCGCTGTTGCTTTATTCACAGGCTTGACTTCTCCATCACTTCTGGTCGGGACCTCCCCTCCGCTGCACTGGGGAGCCTTGACAAGGGCAGGCCCCTCAGGTTCCCTGAAGCTGGAAGTACCCTCCTTGGCCCAGCCCCAAAAGCCCCCTCCTTCACACCAGCTCTCCAGCCAGGCCAGCAGGGGCTCAAGGGTGGGAGTGGCGGGGCAGGGGGGCAAGCACACCAACTCCACCGCTTCAGGGCTGGCCAGAGCCCTCACACAAGCTCCCATTCGTCCCTAGAACATTCGTCCCCTCCTAAGGTGCCTGCTGGCTGCATACACATCCTGCTTCCAAGTGAAGAGGAACTAGCACTCAACACAGGGACAGTGGCCCAGGACACTGCCTCTGAAGACAGAGCTCCTATGCACTCCCAGGGCACCCAGGGCACCCTGCGGCCTCAGGACGGGCCCCAAAAGCCAGAGCGTGGTCTCCAACCTCTGCCAGGCAGCCTCCTTCCACCAAGAGCAAACAACGACACTCACTGTCAGCTCGACTCCCCATACGTCAGTCCCGGTGACCAGCAAGGGTGGCGGGCAGCAAGCAGCAGGCACAAGGGCATGAGAAACAGCTTCCAGAACAGTGTGTTTGTGTCCAACTGTTGAGAACCGGGAGGCACTGCCAATGGGGAAAGAATCACCTTCCTTGTAACACTTCAAGCCTTCAGACGCGTGGTTAGCACCTTTCAGCCTTGTCCAAGAGAGCCGGACCCAGGCCGAACCCCACCCTATCTCCCCCACCATGGCCATGGGCTCTGACTCAAGGCTCTGCCTGCAGGACAAGGGGACACCGGCACCCCCGCTAACGCCAAACACAACATGGACACCCCAGATGAACCTGTGGTTGGGCCTCATCTCCTCAAAGCCTTACACAAGCTTGCGAAGGAGGTGCACACTGAGGCTCAGAGAAGTTAAGTAGTTCACGCAAAGTCACACAGCTCTTCTCTTGTCAGAGGCCTCCAAGGTCCTCATGTCTCACTTCCAGAAATGGAAAGCATAGCTCTTGGCTTTAACATTACACTGTTTATTAAAAGGATCGCTCTAACGAGTGGAAAACACACATACATGCACACACACATGCACACGCACATGCACACACACGCACGCTATGGGAATTAGCACAATTCTCCCAGGCCAGACTTGGGACGCACAGTCCACACGGGCAGCCGAAGGGCAAAAGTGCCCCTTGGTGCTCCCCTCACCTCAGCGGCTCCTCCCTTCCTCCTCCCCTCTAGAAGCTCTCTTAAGGGACGCTCCTTCGATAGTAGATTGAAAGATTATCGTTTCTACTATTTTACAGGGGGAAAAACACACAGCCAACAAGCTTCCCTGGCCTCATTCCACATCGCAAGCATCTAAGGTGGTGCCAGACACCCGGGGAGCCCCCACCTGCCCCCACCACCTCTGCAGCTCCGACGCCCTCAGATCAGGGAACATCTTCACCAGGACGGAACTCCCAGCCCCGGGCCGGGCCGGCTCTAGCCGTCTGGCCTAGGGGCTCCTCCACGGCCATGTCTGTCCAGCAGAGCCCCCGACACAGGTTCGGTGGGATCATTCAGACAGCAGGTCTTCTGCCCCGCTCAGACGGACCTCACGCCCTGCCTCTTGGTTCAGAAGATCATGGAAACCAGCTCTTTCCTTTATACCAGCTGCCACACTGGCCCTTTCTTCCAGCCTGGCTGCGTGCCTTCCCAAGTACCCTTCTATCACTTTATGGCCATGTTCACAATCTCACCAGGCAGAAAGACGACCTGCTCTGAAACCTGTTAGGGCTGATTCTCCGGCTTGGTGTTCCTTAACCCAGAAAAGCACTCAGCCACCACCTCCCCAAAGAGACCGAATTCAGTGATGACACACAGCTGATCCTCTCTGGTCCTGAATCTAAAGGCTTCATGCTTACCAAGAGGAATCCAGAAAAACTGTAGGCCTCCGGTACTCCAAGATTAAGCTTCCCCCCCCCGATAAGTTTCACTAGTTTCATACTAGACAGTATATTTGAAAGACTGGCTAACAGTAGTAATTCAGAATTCTCCTTAAAATTTTTCATTAAGAACTTGTGCCAATGTGAATCTGTCCCTCTGTTATCACTGACCACATTCAGGACACCTCTGTTGTCCGTAAGAGGCAATAAATACCTCTATCAGTCCATCTCCCCAAGGACCAACAGATAGGAAGTATTCTTTTAACTGCCACCCTTTTAGGATTCTAATTTTGAAAGGATACCAAATAGAGATTATCCTTGCGTGAGGACGTACCCTTCCACCCTTCTCCCCAGTCATCTCTCTGTAAACCCCTGAAATCCTGCCTGTCACTCACATCCATTCCCACGTGCCCATACCGGGAAGCCATCACTGAGTAAGTGGTGGCAAGAGGGCCATTCCCCTACCTTCTCTGTAAACCCAGGAAGCAATTTTCTCAGTCCACAACCACAAGCCCAAAGCCGCAAGCTCAAAAGCCCACGTGCATTGTAAGATAGTGTTTCTGAGCACGGCCCCGGCCCTGCGGTTAGCTCTGGCCGGCGTCTAACTGCTGTGGGATAGATGGTCTCTCCAATCATACATGTCGGTCAGTATCATACCCCATGGGGAGCTTTGAGGGGCTCTTCTCAGTAGAGGCAAGAGCTTCACAAAGAAAAAGAAAAAAAAGAAGTAGAGATCTCTTTGTTTTTGTTACAAACGTACAAATACATTTGTAATAAACCAGACTCCCCAAACAGGATAGAAATTGGACCTCCCCACCTCCCACCCCCACCCACACACAGTCCATGACAACTGAGTACCTACACCTCTGTCCTAGGAACTTTATTTTAAAAACAGACTTTAGGGAAGTTTTAGGTTCACAGCAATACTGAGCAGAAGGTACAGAGGTGACCACCCATGGACTCTGTGTCCCCACATATGCCTAACTCCCGCACTGTCAACATCCCGCAACAGAGCAGCACGTCTGCTAGAAAACTGATGCATCTACATTGACACATGATTATTATCCAAATTCCAGCGTTCACATGAGGGTTCACTCTTGCTACTGGACATATTATGGATTTGGGCAAATTATGACACATACCTATCCTGGGATCTTTGGTAAACACCACTGTGAGCAAGGCCACTCCCTACTACCAGTCCAAGACTGCTCTCTTCCAACCCACTCTTCCTCTCCAGTTCCCTGGGCTTCTGGATCCCACCTCAAGGCTGCCTTTCTCCAGAATCACAGACACTCATCTCTGGCCTTGGCCTCCCTGGCACAAGGTAGAAGCCACGCTCTGAATACACCTGCCGTGGCTAAAGGGACGGAGGGTCCCTTGCCCATGAGTGCAGATGCTGGGCCACAATGTGGACTTGGATAGATCTTACTGGAAAGTCTTGAACAAATTCTCAATAGGAAGAGCCCTCATTTCAGGTTACTAGATTCCAAGAAACAATTAAAACTGGCTTTTAAGCAAAGAACTGGGGAAGGGGGATTAGTGGCTCTTTCAAATAAGAAGTCTTGTTCTAGCAGCTGCAGATGACATCATCACAAATCTGTTCCCTACTGGGTTAGCTACTGGTTCCCACAGTACGAGTCCAGGCCTCGCGTAGGTTCCTTAGAAGAAAAATGCTACCACAGTTACAGACCTCAAGGCCTCACACACCATCCGGAGAATGTGAAATACTCAACCAAAATCGTCAGGGAAAGAAACATTTACTTTTCCAGAAGCCCAGAAAAAGACAAAACAAAACAAAAACACCTCATCTACTTTATCAAGTCTGACTGGACAACCAGTCACCGTGTACTGAAGTTGTTTATTTGGCTTATGTCAATCATGGCCAACCTCCATGGCTGTGAGTGGGGTTAATCCCTCCCAAATCATAAAAAGGATGAGGAAGAAAGCTAGCCTGTGTGTTTTGGGTAGGAAGAGCAGAATGGATGCTAGGAGGCTTCCACAAAGTGTCTCTACAGCCTTTTAAGGAGCTTCAGTAACCCTGGGCCACCTCTGTCCAAAGGACTCCCAGACTCACAGCTGGAGATGAAAGTGGAAACCATCTCACCAGAGCAAGGAAAGAAGTTCTTAAACTTCTTTAAAGAATTGCACGCAGCCACTAGATAAGGAAGAATCAGTAGCCCAAAGAAATGCCTCTCAGGGCCAGGGTAAAAGAGGCAGTTTCTTTAGGGGCACAGACCTATCTGAAACCACTGTGACCAAAAGCTCTGGGAGGAAGGTCATGAGAAACCTCCACGGTGTATAAATGGGTTCCTGAACCCAAATCTCCATGTGGACAAGGAGTTCCCATGCCATCAACAAGCAACTCGACACCAGGGATGCATCTAAGAATTCCACTCAGCCCTGACGCCAGTCTACTCAGAGACAGCGTCAGGTTCCCCAGGTCAGTGGTCCAGTCCCACAAAATGGACCCCCAGTTCAGACACCAATCACACGCCCAGATGTGTTACCTGTGCTTCTGACTGACTGACCCCCTCTTCAGGTGTGATGAATTTGCTAGAGCAGTTCACAGAACCCAGAACCACACCTGATGTACTAGCTTATTTATTTTTACTACAAAGAACAGAACTCAGGAACCAGTGGATGGAACAGATGCATAGGGCAAGGTATGGAGAAAGGGGATGAAGCTCCCACACCTTTGCAGAATGCACCGTTTTCCCTAATCTCTACATGTTCACCAGTCTGGAAACTCTTGGAACTCTTGTCCTTTTGAGCCTTCGTGGAGGCATCTCATTACACAGCCATGGTGTTGTTGTTTTTTTTTTTTTTTTAATTTAAATTCAATTTATGTGCCTGCTTCAGCAGCACATATATTTAAATTCAATTTAGCTAAAGTATAGTGTATTATTAGTTTCAGGGGTAGAATTTAGTGATTCACCAGTCACATATAATACCTAGTGCTCATTACAAATGCCCTCCTTAATGCCCATCACCCAGTTACCCCATCCCCCCCACCCACCTCCCTACACAATCGTGACTGATTAAATCATTGGCCAATTAAAAACTGATTCAACCTCTAGGCCCTCGTCCCTCCCAGAGGTGGTGGGGGACAGGATGCGACTGAACGTTCCAAACCTCTAATCACCTGGTTGGTTCTCCTGGCAACCAGCCCCAACCCATCCTTAGGTGGGGCCCAAATGTCTCTTCATTAACATAGCTAGAGACACCTTTGTCAACTCTCAAGAGGAAACTCCAAGGGTTTGAGGAGCTGTGAGTCAGGAACTGTGGAAGGAGACCAAATACACACAAGAAACACATTTTGGTCATCTGAGTGAGTAAATATATATCTTCCTTATAAATCACAATAGTGCAGTAATGTCTTCTACTGTACTCACCAGCGTGAAAGATGGAGCACCGGGCATCAACCCACTGCTGGTGACACTGACAGACCCAGGGAGGTACAGCACTGCTCCTGGGCACACCAGTAAGCACCAGAAATCCCGGGTCTACAAAGACGTTGAGAAGACTCAGAGGAACATGGAGAGGGAGGAAAAATGCCTCAGCCAGAGAGGTCAAGACAAAAGCTTCCCTCAGCTCTCCTGTGGGAACAACAAGCCCAGAGTTCTCCCAGCACACCCCTAGTTTGAGAAAATAGGAAAATGTCTCTAAATTCAATCTGGCCATGTTCCTAGGCTTAAACCCCAACAGAGAAAATGTTCCAGCTTCCATACATTTGTCTCTAAATTCCCAAGTGCCTTCACTTCTAAAAGCCTTCACCTGGTAGCAGTTACTTAGGATTACCAGAAGAGTTCTTTCTTTTCTTTCTTCCTTTTATCACTGGTCTAAGGAAGACGCCTTCACGCCTCAGGGACACTTTCGTAACAACATGGCTGACTTACCAGGCACAGGGCTGGGAGCTCACAAGGCAAAGCCCAGCTCCTCATGGCTGAAGCTGAAGCAGAAGCTGAAGCGGAGGGTTTTCTTCAACCTCTCCTGCATACAGAAGTTAGCGGCTGCCCACAGGTGTCCAGTGGTAAAGCACAGGAAGTCGGATTTCGGCAGTCTTGAGGCTTAAGTGCAGTCCTGCCACTTTATACCTGCTGCAAAGAAGAACACTATCCCTGGAAGTGAAGAAAGGCTGTGCCCAATGTCCCAGCTGTGTCTAAAGCTGCCAGTGGGGGGGGGGGGGGGGGGTGGTTCCTGTGGCCAGATTGAGAAATATGGTCTTTGAAGATCTGGGGGATGTGAGCGGAACGGGAGGGCCAGGCAAGCGAGGCCCTTGTCTCCCTTCTTACAAAGGGCAAAACTGAGGCTTACATAAGACCAAGGCACAGGAGAGGCGCATTCACAGGAGCTGCCAGAAGTAAGTAAAGTAGCAACTGCTTCAGAAAAGAGGCTGGACTCCTGCAACCCCCACCAGACAAGGCTCCAGGGCAGAGCTGAAGACACAGCAATGGTAGAAGTCTGTCACCCTGTTCCATGTGCAATCCCAGAGTTCCTCTAGGCACTACTGTATGAGCCTGCTATGCCCTGTAACTTCCCGGACGATGTCTGAGACCAGTATTTGATTATTCCTGAGAGAGACTATTTAATAAGCATAAATCACTAAGAAGAATGATAGCTACAAGTTACTTGGGAAGTGGGATGAATTGGGCATTTAGAAACAAAAACAATTCTCCTTCTCCTCCTTTCCCCATATTTTCTGAGGCTGTGCATTGTATTCACTTGAGAAAGAAACTTCTAGTTTTCTCTCCATCCTCTTCCGTTTTCTACTCAAAGAGGAAAAATCGTATCTTTCAAAACCACAGTGTGGATAAGCACTAAATCACATCTAGGGCTCTGGCTACTTAGGACTCTTTGCGGACGGAAGAGGACTACAGTCTGCTCTCGAGGACGGTGGGGAGGGACGGAGCATCCAAACGCACCACTGAGCCCTCAGCAGCTGTCCCGGACACTTCAGAGTATTACCTATTTCATCTAAACAGGTAAAATTCCCCAAAAAGGCAGATTACCCACAACGGGCTTCTCCTTGCAGCCCTGTGGAGTTTTCACAGGTTCTCATGGAAAAAGGTTCTTTTACCATCAATTGTTGCCTTTCTGGAAACCCTCAAACCTTCTTCACACGAGTGAGTCAGTGATGATTAGTTTCCATTTATTAATCTGTGAATGAGCTATTATTATTCACAGTTTCCTACAGGCTAAGCTCTAGAGCTGCATTTTCTAATCCACAGCCACCTTCTGATCGAGGCACTATTATTCAACCCACTCTACAGATGGGAAAACTAAAACTTGAAGAGGGGTTAACTACCTTGCTCAAGGTCACACAGGTAGTCATGAAAGGGCAGAGCAGAGAATAGGAACCCATCCAACCACAACATGATACTACACAGTCTTCAACGATGTGTTTTGGACAAAGACATTTTAAGGCAACCTATGAAGACATAGTCTTCATAAACCATGTCTTGAGCTGACAAAAACTTAACTATACCCCTGTATACACTAAAGGCTGATCAGCTACGCTTTGCTTGAAAAATGACTAATACCAAAAATTCTCTTATTCTGACCAACTGAATGTGCATACCAACATTAGCGCTTCCAAACACCTTTATTTAAAAAAGAGAGAGGAAAAAAAAAGAGAAAGAGAGAGTTTTCACATTTGGGGATTTTATTGTGAAAACTCGCATAACATTTCTTTCTGTTCTGTTATGCTCAGTATTTCCACATCATTCTTTAAAACAACCTGCAGTGCAATTTGGTTCCCCCAGGAAAATGTTATTATATTTGATTCTTACTGCAACTCACTTATTACTAGCTACATTTTTTAACCCCCAGCCTCCCCCCCGGCAAAGAGCCTCAGGACTTTGCCTACGGGAGCCAACCTACCAATTGGTTTGATTGTTGGGCACGACCTGCAAGTCTTACAGGCAATTTCACAGTTGCAAGGATTTCACAGTACACATCCGCACATCCACAAACTAAAAAATATAAGAGAATTCAGATCTGACCTGACGATCTCACTTATTTTTTTAACTCAACTCTCAGACTACAATCTTGAGATCATTTATAAGGTTAAATGGCAAAAGTGACTTAGGCCAACCTGACTACTCAGTTGTAATCCGTCAGTAAGAAGCTGGTCATGTTGTCACCCACGTTCAGTACTGTCCTTACACCAAGGCCAGAGGGCCCGGCTGGAGCTGTAGGCTGAGAAGGCTCTGCTCTGGTCCTCCAAGTCAGCCATACTCTTCCTCTCCGGGGACAATCTGTAAAGGTCATGGAGACAGCCTACTCAGGCTTACCTTTTGGACCATGGAGCAAGGACCTGTGGCTTCATCATTCCCAGACCAAGATCCCCATTCCAAATCCTGGGCCTTCACAGACCACTTCCCTGAATCTGGTCTCAAAAAGGCACCTGGGTCACTAGCGTGTGTACCCTTGGAAGGGGATGACCAAGGTGCGGCTGTTGAGGGAGCAGGGAGTGGAGGAGGGGTTTGCCTGTGCTGTCTGGGGTATCCACACAGCCAGGGGTGGGACACGAAGGGGGCAGGCCCCAAATTTTGTGGTTCCCAGTTACTATCAAGGTATACTTATCAAAGTAGGAGATTAGAAAATAGTAAATAATTCAAGTTTTATTTCCTTGATTTCTAACTTTTAAATATTTAGCCATAGGGAATAGGAGCTTCCTATGAAGCTTCCTACTTCTACTCTTGCTTCAGGTTCCAAAAATTTAGGGGCAGGTCTGGTCACATTCAAGCATGAGAGTGCTACCACTGTAAAGAGACTAATGAGAGGCTCACACACACCCTTGAAATTCATAAGTTTGTCGATTCAGGCATTAAAACACGGTCAGCAGAATTCCTAGTGGAAGAATGTAAGAAACTCCATAAACTAATCAACCTAAAGAAACACCAAACAGAGCTGTGAAGCTAACTTAATCTGAATAGATCAATTATTCGGACAGCGCAGGTGAATCAATGATTCAACAAGTTTCTGCAACTAATCTTTATCTCATCACTCAACGTAGGCGTTAGTCTGTGATAGTCTGACTATGTTAATCAGACATAGTCTCAATTGCTAAGACTCCCTGGGTTTCTGAAAACGATGATAAATAACTATCGAAAGCAAAAAGATCACCATTCCATCTACCATGCATAGAAATCCACACCATCTTTAGGACTGAGCGTTTTGAAAATAAACAGGACAAACTCACTATGGAGAGACCCAAGACTCCACCTTGAATGGTTCTACATGAAAGGCTGTTTTATATAATCCCTGCGATGCTTTTAAAATGGCCTGGATAAAAAAATAATAAAATAAAATAAAATAAAATGGCCAGGATATGTGTTATGCGATCTTCCCTCCTAGGCTCAAAAAGGAAAGAAGATCCCCCTCCGTGGCATATAATTATGACATAACGACTGTCACGAACTGGCCCTGTGCTATGATTCTGAGGGAAAGGATCCTCCTGCAATAAACAGTGTCCGTCATGGAAACTGTAGTTACAAATGTCCAGTGTCTCTCGGGGCCTGTTGGTTAAGTGTCTGCCTTTGGCTCCGGTCATCATCTCAGGATCCTGGGGTCAAGCCCCATGTTGGGCTCACTGTTCAACGGGGAATCTGTTTCTCCTTCTCCCTCTGTCCTTCTGTCCTGCTCATGTCCCCTCTCTTTTTCAAATAAATAAAATCTTTTTAAAAAATCCCCAATGTCTCTCAATGGATCACATTCAGCTGCCTCCCAAAAGAGATAAACAAGCAATTTAAAAAAAAAAAAAAAAAAGAGGACTCTTGTTAATGATGATGGCCATCTTCCTTCACCACTAGCATCTGTCTCCTGGGCAGATAAGAGACCTGCTCTAGGACAACATTTTTACGACTAGAAATTTTAAAGGAGATTCACTTTATCATTTGATCTGCACAGCAAACCACCAAGGAGTCATCTGACCCCTCCCTGAACACTTCTCATCAAATTCTAAAACAGAAGCCTAAGTCTACCTTTGCAGGACAATTAGAAAATGGTTTTTAAGGGGGAGGGGGTTAGAGGGGGAGGAAGAGAGAGGATCTTAAACAGGCTTCATGCCCAGCAGGAGCAGGGCTCTAACTTACCACCCCAAGATCATGACCTGAGCTGAAATCGAGTTAGATGCTTCACCAACTGAACCACCCAGGCACCCCTAGAAAATAGTATTTTTAGAACTAAGCCAAAATTTGACCACTTCCATTATACTTAGAGCCTACAGGACAAAACTGCTTCCTCTTGATGCATGAGCGTCTTTCACGTATTTGAAAACTACTCTCCTGTCTTTAAGAGACTTTTTCTAAGCTAGGCCAAATACCCCCACCATCCCTTCAACGATTCTGGGCTGTATGTGGTTTCTTCTTCTCTTTACCGTCTTCTGAACAAGGTCTGCCATGTCTACACTTCTCTGAAGGCAGCGTGCTTTTATGCCCAACCCTTGGAAAGGGACCTGGCACTGAGTCCACAGGAAGGAGGGGCCGAGGGGGGGAAGGGAGGAAGACAGGAAGAAAGCAGAACACCCGACTCCAAGCATCATCTCATAGGATGACCATCCTCTTCTCTTCTCACAACAAAGCCTGAGACAACATTCACTTCTGCAAAGGTCATGTTTATGAACTTACTGTCTTCTCACAGTCAACAAAACTCACAAAGTACTGCCAAGTCACATGACTACCCTCCACGCTGGGACCTCTGGGCACTTTTACCCCCTCTAAAATATCCTCTTGCTTACATGGACTCACTTGCCAGCATGGGCAGAGTTTCTGGACTCTGAATCAGGCCCACACCAAGCATGCTCACCCTCTCCAAGCTTCACGCCACCCCCACCAAGACATCATACATATGTTGGCCAGGACGCAACATCCGGCAGACACCCGCTCATCACCGAGGCTTTAAACCAATTGCACTTCAGAAGCGGAGTCCCTGCATTTAGCACACAGGATACATCTCTATTTTTGACAAAGTAGATACGATTAAAAAACCATCCAAAATGCTTCATTTATCCTCCACATCAACTGCAGTTTGCCACTCTGTGGGCCAAGCTTTTCAGAGACAGACACTCCCTGGGATGAGCTGTTCTTAGTGAACCCATGCTAGGTCCACGTGATCACCATGAGGGAAAAGCCGTGCTACTCTTCAGCCCACAGTTACAGGAGTTCATCAGTGGCCCACACAATACTCTGCTGAGCTGAATTCAAAACCATACGACACCATATACTTCCTCCCACCAAGCTCCCCTAAAAAGGTCTGAAGGACAGAAATGTCATAAGGCGCAGTCTTTCCAGATTCACTAGTGAAGAGAATGACATTTCCTTAGGTACCTAAGCTCTGGTACATGTGCCCTAAAAATAAAATTCCGCTGGGCTTCATGATCTTTCTAGACGTCACTCAGGCACGATTCCAAGCACGCACCACCATATTCTAGCCATCCCCCCTGGGCAGTAGTCTCCCAGAAAACTGCAATGTGTGATACACATACCTCCTCACCGGGCCCTTTACCAAGGATGGGCAAATCCTGAGTCAGAAGGCCCTGTGTCTACAAAGCTGCTTGACTTCAAGGCAAGAGCTTGTGCCACGTAAACCAAAGACCTGGGCTGCCATTCCACAATCCTGGGCCAGCAAGAGCTCCTCAAAAAACACTGATTTCTCCTGTCCTCAACATACTCACAGTAGAACAGTATTGCTGTGAGGGGTACAGAAGACCCCACTCTGAAAGACTTGGCTCCATGACGGGGGCAGGGCAGCACTCAGGAAGGGGGCTCTTCCTCCCCACCCACTCCCCAGCTTCCCGTCATGGGTGTGCACTGAAGCTCCTCAACATCCCAACACGATGGCCCACGCGGTGGCACTCAGTCAACAAAAGGCATGAATATTATTATCTTTGCCCCGCAGCTGATGAAAAGCCAGAGTTCCCCTTCCTTTTCACCAACTGACTTCACCTCAGCCACAGGTAAGGAGGAGAAGCCTTTCCTTAGGAGGACTACAAACAAAGCTGCCCTGACTAACTCACGGGCCGCCTCCTAATCCTTCATCCAAGGACCTTCAGAAATGCCAAGACCCTCAGGGAAGTGAGATTCCCTCGAACGTACTGAGAGCACCCGGGGTTTCGAGATGACTAATAACAGACACGTACTGTAAACAGGGAATATTAAAAAGAGCTCAGGAAGCCTCTCAGGGAAATGGTGGGGGGTGAGGGGAAGTCCTCCTCATTCAGGGCCTGGTGGAGAGAGTGGCAGGTTTCTGGCAAACCGAAAAAGCACAGGTGAAAATGCTAGGCCCTCGCCAGCTCCTGTTTTCACAGACTCCGGGGCCCACATCTGTCGTGTTAGGGAGAAGGCTCCCTGGCTTCTGGCTACCATGGTGTTTTTTCTATCTTGACAATTCACTTCTCCGACAGGCACGCCGCCAACTCAAATGAGACTCGGAGCAGTGAAAAGCCCTTCAGGTAAACAGTGTGATAAGCTAAACTGAAAAACTAGACAATGTTTTTGGACTATGAGGTAGTTGCTATGGAGACAGTTGCTAATTAACTGCTTTCAACCAGGAGAACAAAGGGCTCGGGGCAGGCAGGCCTCTGTATCTCAGAGTGAGCAATGCTCCCAGCCTTGCGCAATCGGCACATCGCTCATATCTGGAATACCTGCGACCCGGCGGGGGCTGTCACAGGACTGAGGAAATGACAAAAGTGCATTCTCTTCATCTTGACCAGGGGGAACAGCACCTGGCCACCAGTCCCTCCTGGGGAGGCAGGCTGCGGGGCGAAATGGAGAGTCACAGGCACCGCCGTGACCCCCACCATGTGCTGGGCCCTTCCATGAAGACTATCTCCCTCCCTCCGCGTCCAGAGACAGAACTCCACCGTGTGGAGGAAGCGTCGATGGAGGAGGTGGAGGGGAACACATGAATGTTTTCAAGGATACACTGTATCTCATACACCATGATAAAGAAAACAAAACTCATTAATTCAAAGGGGAAACAGATCAATCTACCCCTTCTTTAAGATGATCTCCTGCCTGTGGGGGGGGGAAAGTGACTGGTTATTTCTCAAGAAGAAACAACAAAACCCATAATCGTTTCCTATTTCTGAGACCGACCACACATTGTGGACACTCAACAAATAATAACAAAAACAAAGCAAACAAAAAACACTTAATTGTAATTTGCTCATCATGGATGGAATCTCTCTACCATCCAGTGGGCTGCCTCACACATGGTCTCATCCCTGGAGGTTAACATGGGTGTGGAGACTGAAATGATCCGTTCTGAAGGGCTGACCTTTGAGCGACATCCAGTTAAAGCCAAAGATGTATGTTCCCTTCACGAATATTTAAAGTCAAGCACGCAACACGGGGAGGGCCAAGTGTCACCGCCCCTACTTACTCCACAGCAACCCCAGAGGGCCCACTTGAGCCCTCTGCCTAATTTCAGCTCACACCAAATGTATCTACATTAAGTAAATGTCAACCTCAACCAAGCTACTGTGGGACCCGTTCTGCCTCCCCAGAACAGAAATCAAATGGTTTTTTGTTTTTTTTCCCTCCTAGTCAGAAGCACAGATTAATAGAGCGTGTAAGCCACCCACCTTCATTATCTGAGGCCAAATGTGGATTAAGGCACATTGTGATTCTGAATGAAATACAATAGTATGATTCTCAGGGTGGCTCTGTGGGGAGAAGGCACAGAAATGCCTCAGGGAAGTCCAGTGATGTGGACCCCCCGCCCGGAATCCATTGAGTGTGAGCTCTGGAAGCAAAGAGGCCTAGATCCAAACCATGGCGACTTGTCTAGCTGTTCAACAGGGACCATGTCTGAGCTTCCATCTGTATATCCTGCAAAGGAAGGACACTAAAACCTACCTCAGAAAGTTACTCAGAGAATTCAGAGAACTGAGGTGTTGACTACTGTCCCTAGCCTCTGGCAGACATTCAAGACACAGCAGCTGTTAATTAAAGCCTCCATGAAGTCACTCCTTTCCTTAAAGATGGGGTAAAACTATGGGAGGCTCTAGTTTCTATCCCTTTACCCCAATTGATGAAAAGAGAAAAGGAGAGGCCTTCCAGGCTGAGCATAGACCTCCCTCTCCCCCGGAACCCAGGTCTCTCCCCAGTGGCCCTTTCACACCAGACACCAACTAGAACTTAAAAGTTTCACTAAAGGTCAAATTGCAGGTATTAGACCTAATGGTCAAATCAGACATCTCTGGGACAAACTCAGTCTTTTCTTGTGAAACCAAGGAGTTAAATTCTTGCTTGGCAGATGGCAGCCTTTGAATAAAGTTCTAGCCCACCCTCCTCCCTGCCTGGGTTAAATTCCATCAGCCACTGCCCAAGGGCACCTTACCTCTTCTTAATTCATCAGCCCCCTGCCTTTGCCCCTTCCAGTAAGACTTCCAGCAAATTCCATCGATCCATCCATCTATCCACTCAACAGAATTTATCAGCCACCAGCTCTGTGCCAGGCACCAGGCTGACACTAAGAAACAGGGCTGTAACTCACTCCAGAACAAGGGTTCTTAGGCCAGTGTGGGACACAGCCATCTGCACAGGGTCCTTATCAACCTGTACAGTTAGTCCTGTGCTGGGAGAAGTGCACAGTCCGGTGGGGCACTGACTGGGGAAACGGGGGATAGATGCCCACGGTTTTTCCAGAGGAGAAGACCATGGCTCCCGGGGCTCTTCTTCCTTTTTGGACTTCTGTTCACTCTCATCACATTCCCTACCATCCCCATCTACAAGCTGAACACGGAGGTCAAGGAGGAATACCACAGGGCAATGAAGGAGGTGGGGTTGAGGGTCAGGGAGAGGAAAGCTGACTTTACGCAACACATTCGGGAACATTCCCTCATGGACGCCCAGCTCTACAGCATGGCTTACTGCCTCCCACCACATCCTTAGGCCCTGGGCCCATCTGCAGCGAGGCAGGGACATCGCGCTATTTCCTGGCAGTCAGTCTCCTGCTCTGGTCTGGGAGCTCTCCGAGAGAGAGACCTTATCTGATTTGTATTTCCACCTGGAGCTCCTACCATAGTACATGGCCATTGCTGCTCCACAAGACTGAGGCCTTGAGCATGTGGGTGACCGATGCAAGATTACAAAGCTAGGCAGCGGTGGAACTGGACAGGAACCCAGAACTCGGACTCATTCATTCAGGATGGGGTTGACAGCAGCGTTTTTGGAGAGGACATTATTTAGCTCTGGAAGTATAGGAGGTAATCATCTTCAGATGTGGGCATTTACATACAACTGAGTTCTCCAGCTTCCAGTATCTCCTTAAAAGTCTCTCACCCAATTTTGCAGGCCTGTGCAGTTAAACTGAGAGCACTCCCTTATTAGAAAGCGTATTTAATTATTAGCCTTAGGCATGTATTCCCCTAGGGAGCCTGAGTCCAGAGATAGCAAGAAAAACCCTGCAAAATTTTCAGTCTTTAGTCACCAAAGAAAAATAGGTAATAAATAAATAGATAAATAAAAAAATGCCTCGTGGCCTCTGATAATCTCCCCTCTTTCAGAAAGACTGTATTCTCAAATCCCTACTTTGACCACCTACCATGCAGCCTTGGGATATGGGTAAAAAGACATTTTTGGTCCAGGTTAAAAGAGAAAAGCACACTGAGAAAAACTGAGATAACAGGACCTCCCAAGTTACAAGCCGCAGTTGGTGTGGGGAGAGTGACGGATTAGGAGGACCCGGGTTCAAATCCCAGCGTCCTAATCCTGTTCAAGTCACAGCCCCGTGTCTTGGTCTCTCTAATCCACTTACTTCACTCGTTAAATAGAAATGAATAATAACTCTACTTGCCAGGGCTTTTGGACGAAGGGAGATATCACGTGCATAAAGCCCTTATAAACTGTAAAGCACCGTCAGGGATTTTTTTCAGTAGGTGTTGAACTACAGACACACCGCTGCCAACTTCAAGAGAGAAACAGAGTGTGGCCATGACCATAAAAAGGAACCAGAATGACTGACAGGGATAAAAGGGGCAGAACTGGGCCTCTGACTGGGGTAAACGGACATTTAGTCACCTTGACAGTTACTGGAAAAATAGTCACTATTAAGAGTCTTTTTAAAAATCATGGCCCTGCACTTGAGTGTGTAACACCGTTCACCAGCCCCTCAAACAGCTCCGGGCCCAGATTCCTTATCTGTGAAATAAGGATAATGAGAGTATCCATGTCATGGTGCTGTTGTGACAGTTAAATGAGTTAGTTAATAGCCATTAACACACGCAGACCAATGCCTGGTGTATTTTTCTTTCTGTCTTTAAAGATTTTAAAATCATCTCTGTACCCAGCATGGGGCTTGAACCTACAACCCTGAGATCCAGAGCTGTATACTCCATGACAGCGCCAGGCGTCTCTAATCTGATAGCCAAGGTGGGCAGGTAGACGAACCAAACACACACCAGAAAAATCTGGATTCTTCACTCTTCCGCCACATCTATTCGGTCAGATTTCAACCCCCTCACAGAGGACAGAGGCCTGGTGTGACACCTCAGACTTCACCTGATGGAGTGAACAGATACCAAATATTCAAATCTCTCTACTTTAATACTGGACCAGTGAGCGGAATGCCAGATTTTTTTTTTTCTTTTTCAGGTGGAAAGGTAGGGGAGAAAGGGGCAAACCAACCCACAGACGGAGCCTAGATCGGCACTACTCCTGCTTCCCTCATCGGTGGGACAGCACCGCCTTGAGACGTCCACCATAAATCACTACCTCCACAGAAGCTCGTGTTCCTTTTACGGAAACAGAGCATTCACGGTTTTGTAACATTCGTACCAAAGAAGGAGAAACAAGCACTGGTCCAATGCCAAACTCAACTGTAAATACAAAGTGTTTTTTTAATTGGTAATTACAGATGAGGACTTTACACTTTTGGCATACAGATCATAGTCATGCTTGGTTTACATATTTAAATAAATATACCCACCACAGGCTCCAATTTCCTCCCTGCACTTATTTGACCGTGAGGCACCGAGTTCCCACTCTGCGCAGAGGAGGGCCCTGCTGTGTGTGTTGCAGGGGGTGAGGGAGGTACGTGGGCAGACACCCGATCCCAGACATCCCTCGAAGAACACAATAGAACACACCACTCGGGCCCTGCCCATAGGGTGCTTTCAGTCTAACTGGGGAAACAGAACACTAGTCCTATTACAAGTGAAATCACATAAAAAGGTGCTCAAGAAGATGAGTACTCCTCAGGTCTGAAGGGAAGAGAGAGAAATCAAGGGAGGATGGAGTGGTCCAGAAAGACCTGGAGGATATGAAACTGGAACCAGGGGTCTTGAAAGACTGGAAAAGCATGGCTAGGCAGGGGGAGACAGACTGTCTAGAGGACGGGCACACATCGTCTCCAGTGAGCAGTCGGCAGACTTCCACAAGGCTTCTCGTGTGCCAATCGCAGAGTGTGGGTGCGGAAGGCAAGTGGGGGGAAAAGGAAGAGTGTGGGGAGAGCTGAGGCCACCAAGATGACAGTGGAAGATAAAAGTGGGAACAGAGGTAGAGTTTACATTTTACGCAACAAAAAAAGGTCATTTACATACATACACACACACACACACACACAGACATATACATATAGAGGAGGGAGAAGGAAGAGATGATGGAGAAGGAGGAGGAGGACAAGAGTTGCAATTTCTATGGTAGTCACAGAAAGCATGGTTATTAGAGGCTCATCGGGTATGAGGCAATTGGGAATAGGTGGCAGGAATGCTAAGGAAGACAGGCAAGGGAAAGATGTCCCCGAGGGGCATGGAGCAGTCACCCACAGAGTAATCAAATGGTAGGGGTAACTAGGAGCTTTCGAAGAAAAGGAGTGTGGAAAAATGGGAGACTGCACACCATGACACAAAAAAGACAGTTGGAAAACAAGTTAAGAAAAGTTGGCGGTTCCATTTTGAGTGTGTGGAGCGCTCCGCAGACCAAAGGACATCCACCTGGCAGGGAAACAGCAGTCCTTTGCATAAAGACAGTAATAAAGCTGGCTGAGTGGAGGAAAATCTTGGAAAGAGGAGAATAAAACCCTGAAGATAACCAGTTAGTGGAGTTAAGAGAAAGAAAAGCCAGTGAAAGAAGACCGAGAAAGCACTGGAGACATAAGGACGACACAGTGGAATCTGAGGAAGGAGAGGCGGTCAGGATGAGCAGGCAGGCATCACAGACGCAGAATGTGGCACAAAAGTCAGCAAGTCCAGGGAATGACCAAAGGATGCCAGCACTGCCCATGAAGAGGTTCCCACCATCTCTGAGAGCCCTGCTCAGAGGACTGAAGGCATGCTAAAGCAAAACCCCAAATTGAATTGGGCTCTCTCCCCACACTCTGGAACTTTCCAAAGATCAGTCAGGGGAAGAAGGCATGATGAGACCGAGTTTGAGGAGAAAACAGGAGCAAAGTGCTCTGAACATGGTCACCTTCCTTCTCCAGGCCTACTATGGTGAAGGATTAAAGCCTAAGGGGTCACCCCCAGAACACCAAATTCTCCTCTCATCCTGAAAGCAATACCTACCTCAGAAAGAAACGTCTAGGTAGTGAGAATTATTCACACTTTAGTCTCAAAACTTCCAATAACTCACTCATGTTTCCTGACGTATGGAGACTTAATAAACATCTGAAGTGTTTACGGCAGCCCTCCGCCTCTGCAACTTTCCCTTGTACCCCAAAGCAATACAGGGACTTCTCTGTAAATGACAAAACTCAGTCAGACAAACTATGCTGGTTTTGTACGTCTTTTTGTGATTTAATTCAACAAATGCTGACTGCCTGCTATATGGCGAGCTCATTACCATCTCCTTGCTCCCCACGAGCTCCCAGTCCCAGTAAGTAGGTTGCTACTTTTCACTTAGTGTGTCTAAGAGGTAAAGTCAGAAAAAGAAAAACAGTGTGATTTGCTTTGCGCCGATATTTTGCCTTCCCTGAATGAGATACATCCCCTTCCCACCCAGTTTCTGTCTTGTTATGAAAATCAGACAACCCCACACAGAACTCTCCACTCGAGTACAGAGGATTCTTCACAGTCTTCCAGAAATGAGCACCTCCAGCCCCCAGTGGTGATTCAAACAGCCTAGGGTGAGGCTGTTGTCATTGTTTGTGTTTGCGTGCTTGTTTGAAAGCTTCGCAAATAATTCTAACATGCGGTCAGCGCGGAAAAGCAACGTACCCCTCCCCCCGCAAGCTGGTGCTTCATGGATCTGTGTGTGGACACAAGCGCCCTGGGGATGTTCACCGCTCGCTCTGACTCAGCAGGTCTGGGGCAGGGCCTAAGAATCCACATTTCCAACCCGCTTCCAAGAGGGCGTGATGCCGCTGGTCCATGGACCGCAGCTGGAGAAGCAACAGTGGAGAGTCAAGGCCTCTGTGCTCTCCAAGGAACTGTGATGTAGCCAAGGTTAGTGGAAAGGGAATTAATTTGCTTCAGGGTCAAACTGACCTGGTTACACTCCTGACCCCAACACCTCCCAAGTGTGACTGTGACCAAATTACTGATACTCTTCAGACGGGGGTCCTTGTATACAACGAGAGCACTGTGGATTGACTTGTGTCCCCGCGAAAAGTTATGAAGTCCTAACCCTCAGCACCAGAATCTGACCTCACTTGGAAAGAGGATGGGTGCTGAGGTCATTAGCTGAGGTCACACCAGAGTAGAGTAAGCCCTTAACGAAAGGTGGCTGGTGTCCCTGTAAGAAGATAGAGCAAAGACACTTGGAGCAAAGACCGTGTGACAAGACAAGGGAGGCAGAGACCAAATGATGCAAGCTTCGAGACAAGGGAGGCCAAGGTCTGCTGGGGACCCCAGAAACTGGGGGAAGGCACAGGACCCATTCTGCCCTAGAGCCTCAAGGGAGCTTGGCCATACCGACCCCTGACTTTACACATCTAGCCTCCAAACAGAGGGACAATCAATTCCTGTGGTTGGAAGCCACCCTGCTTGTCGTCCTCTGTCACCGCAGGCCTGGCAAACTGATACAAAGCAGCACCACCACCCCCCTCCCAGGGCCACTGGGAGACAGAATCTGGTTTTCAGGAAAGGTGCCTGCACGGCTCAGTAGCACAGGCCAGACCTCCTTTCCTAGTCAGAAGTTGGAGCAGAGAGCACCAAGATGAGCATTCTCCTTTCAAGGTAAAGTAACTGGCCAGAGACGAGTTCCAGAACCTAGCCTCTCAGCCAGCTTTCCCAGGCTGGAGCCTTGGTGGCGGGGCCTCCTTAGGTATCAGCCGCTCCCTGTGGGCTGCAGAAGCGGCTCTGGCTCTGTCACGAGTGGGAACAGTTACAGGCCTGGCTGGGTCCTGGAGGCCCACTCTGGCCCAGGAGGTCCTGCCAGCCAGCAGGTGGGCCACACAGCAGGGAGGCTCAAGGTCAGAGGGCTCTCCTGGGAAGGAACAATCAGCTCCGTGGCAGTATCAGCCCGGGCCCAAGCCCAGAGAGGACCTGTTCCACGTCCCCGAGGGAGGATTCTGAGTCCCAAATTAGGCAGGAGACTCCCAACTTGGTATACCTTGATTAACTCAAAGAGGTGTTTTTCATGGTTTTACATTGGTACAGAAAAGTAATATACAGAGAATGTTTAAAAGTCAATTCTGGGGGCATCTGGGTGGCTCAGTGGGTTAAAGCCTCTGCCTTCAGCTCAGGTCATGATCCCAGAGTCCTGGGATCGAGCCCCGCATCGGGCTCTCTGCTCAGCGGGGAGCCTGCTTCCTCCTCTCTTTCTCTCTCTGCCTGCCTCTCTGCCTACCTGTGATCTCTATCTGTCAAATAAATAAATAAAATCTTAAAAAAAAAAAAAGTTAATTCTGACTCTTCAAGGAGCCCCTGATCCTGTATAAATGGCCATGCCCCTCCCCACCCCCACCCTGGTCCCATTCAGCTGCTCAGATAGAATCACAAAGGGGCCACTATACACATGAGTGTACAGAGATGCATGTGGCACAGCTCGTGGTCTGGTAGAAGGAGAAAAAACAGTCGACCAGCAATTACTGGATGCTTAGGACATGCCAAGTGGATCACTTATTATTACTCATTTTACCAACACAGCAAACCCAGGAAACGGAGACTAAGCAACATCACATAATCTTCAGGGTCACACAGCTGGTAAATTGAAGAGGTGGGATTTGAACTACTGATTCCATGCCCTTACCACCAACCCACAGCTGTTTCCCATCAGATTTGGCAAACGCAAACAAAATGAAGATGAGCTGGGGTAGACCAAAGGACACGGCCATTTTCCTCCAGAGCCCTAAGAATGAAAGCTGGGCTTCTTCCCCCATCCTATACAGCCATCCCAAACCAATTCTTCAAAGCAGTGCCCCACGCGTATACCTGGGATATCCTTAAGGGCTATCCTGTGTCCTGATTTTGCCAGTGAGCAGGGCTTCCGCACAGTTCAGTGAAATCACAATGAGAAATGAAGCTGCAGATGGTGGGCGGTCAGCAAGACTCCCATCTCCCCCCCTGCAGCACAGAGAGCCCCTGGGCTTGAAGAAAGGAGTCAGGCAGGACAGTTCTCTTTGCATTCATACGCCACATCCTGCACGCCTTTTTCCTAACAAAGTTTTACCTTGGCGTATCAGTGGGCACCTAAAAATGCTTTAAAAAGAGCAGAGCGTGGGCCAGGGGGTGGGTGTGAAATGTCAAATTCAAATTTATCTGCAACATGCATGAAAAGGGTCAACGTCCTACAAACTAATAAGGAAACAACACTGTAAGAGAAAAATTGGGGAAAATACTAAATAGATAATTCATGAAAAATACGAACATACTGTAAACATACACAATTATTTAAGCTCATCTGTAACAAAAGTACAACTTGAATGAACAATAAGGTATTTTCTAGCTATCAAAATGGCAAAGCCGGGGCACCTGGGTGGCTCAGTGGATTAAGCCTCTGCCTTCAGCTAGAACATGATCTCAGGGTCCTGGGATCGAGTTCCCAAGGCGGGCTCTCTGCTCAGCAAGGAGCCTGCTTCCCTCTCTCTCTCTTGCCTGCCTCTCTGCCTACTTGTGATCTCACTCTCTGTTAAATAAATAAATCTTTAAAAAAAAAAAATAGCAAAGCCATTTGAAAAATTAAACACCCAGCACCAATCATGGACTGAAGAAGTGAGCATTCCATTACTTTTCTAGTGAGGTGGACACAGGTGATTTGGAAATATTACCCCATAGCTCTTAAAGAAAACAATCTACCCTTTAACCATGCCATTCCACTTCTTGGAATTGCTCCTAAAGAAATAATCACATATATTACTCCAGAGCATTTACTTTGGTTACCTGTAGAAGGACAAAACTACTTTAACTGCTATTTAAAAAAAAAAAAAAAAAAAGGCAAATGGTTGAATAGTGTACTTGCACAGATACACACACATATTCTAGGTAATTTTTTTAAATAACTTTACAGATTTTTTTCAATGATATGCAAAAATCTAAATTAGGATCTCAGTGTTCAATTACATAAAATAAAATGTATACAGGCACAGAAAAAAGCTGACCAAATATAGAGCAAAATGTTAAATCCATTAATTTCCAGATGATAGGAATGTGGTTTTTGGTTTTCATGTTTTTCTGTTATTTCTAATGCTAAATAAAGCCAGAAGAAAAACAATAAATGAGTTCATACCTTAAATCTAGACATCCCAATTATAACTTCTACCACACAAGATAACTAACTACGTATGAGCTAAATGGAACTAATACTTAAGCATTGACCATGTTCCTGGCATGACAGCAGACCCTGTGCTGAACAGCTAATTTAATCCTCACAGCTACCATATGTGTTCAGTGTAACTGCCCCTGTTTTAAAGATAAAGAGAGACTGGGGAGCTTGCCCAGAGTGGCTCAGCTAACAGCTGGCTGTGCATATCCAGGCCTGCTGCTCTAAAACCAGGACACCGTTTAACAGAACAACACACTGCGGGTTCCCGAGCACAACTCCGTGTCTGTTTCAGTGCCCGCCACAAGGACATGAATACACACAGGCTTACAGCAAAGAGGGCAAATTAAAGAAAATATCAGCAAGTTTTCCCATTTGCCTGTACTTTGGTGTCTGGGCCAAAACTTTCTCCATAGTACTATACAGAACACTTTAAACTTTTCCCCTTTCCTTTCCTGGTTACTTTTGTAATACCCTCAGAACTACCCTCTCTCCCCAAAGATGTGGAGTCAAAGACAGCTGTTTGGAGAAAAAAGGCCCAGGGCAGAGAAATACTATTTACCTACCAAACAAAGCCTGATAGAAATCTCCCTTAAAAATACTCGCTCACTTTTGTCCAATTTCTGTACTTGCCAAACAACTTTCTAATCAGTGAGGTGATCTCAAAGTGTCCCCATGCACCTGGAGGGCTGCCCCGAGCACCTGCTCCACACCCATCACCCTGCAGCCCAATCTCCCAGAAGGGGCACCTCTAAACGCCCCTCCCACCACCTATCCGGATCCTGAGTTTCCAGGAACAGCAGAGACCATGTCTAGCTTGTTTGCTCCTTTGGAATTCCTGTTATTCCTTTAGCTTTCGGTTTCTCTAATTACACGCTGTGGTTCATGCAGAAATTGCCGTTTGACTTGCTCTGTGTAGAATACACATTTCACGTATGTCCTCCAAATAAATAGGGCTGCTTGCCTTGTGCTTGCTATTCTCTGCCTACGGTTATCTTGCTTTATTCTGCCTGTTATTAAGGAAACATTCTCCCCTACTCCATTATAGTTTTATTACAGGAGGAGCCTGCCTCTTTAATGCAAGGAAGTAACTGCTTACAGAAGTGGTTAAATTGGTCTCAAATTTCAGTCAAGAAGCCCTTTCCTTGAGGATGATAATCATGGACTCCTACACTTCATAGATGCATCTAAGATGTGCGTCCGCCCCCATCACGCCCACTCACCTATAACCCATCACTGGTCAGGGCCAGGAAAAAAGCCTGCTGATCAGGTATCCTAGTCACCAGAAACCTCTACAAGAAGGGCCTGCCCACTCCTGAAACTGACAAGCCTTATCAGTACCTTCCAGAGATATCCCATCACTGCCAGAACCTTCCATCAGACCAGGAACCCATCTTCAAAAGCCTGATGTGTTGAGAGCAACTCACATCACAACAAGAAGGGTTGCTGATTACAAGGAATGCAGGAGACCGAAGTCTGACAGACACCAGATACCTTCAGTTGATAAGGGTTTCCACAGAAGCTCTACCAGAGACTCCTTGAATTTGTGTTCTTAAAACACAGACCAAACTTAAGCTGTTCTCAGAGAGTTACAGAGAGGGAGGCCTAAGCCATGCCCACAGAACAGACCCAACAGGACAGGAGCCATCCTCAGATGCTACAGCATGTCCCAACACCCAGTCCATTTCAGAAATCAAGGCATTCACACACGGCCTATAAGAATAATTTGTTATAGTTGGGATTGGGAGGGAGACAAACCACAAGTGACTCTTAATCTCACAAAACAAACTGAGGGTTGCTGGGGGGAGGGGGGTTGGGGGGGGTTATGGACATTGGGTAGGGTATGTGCTATGGTGAGTGCTGTGAAATTTGTAAACATGGAGATTCACAGACCTGTACCCCTGGGGGGAAAAAAAAATATATATATATATGTTTATAAAAAAAAAAAAAAAAAGAATAATTTGTTATACAGCAGTGTCCACAATAGCCAAACTGTGGGAAGAGCCCAGATGTCCATCAACGGATGAATGGATAAAGTGGGAATATTACACAGCCATTAAAAAAATGAAATCTTGAGATTTGCAACAATGTGGAGGGAACTATAGGGTATTATGCTAACCGAAATAAGTCAGAGAAAGACAATTATCATATGCTCTCACTCATGTGAAATTTAAGAAACAAAACAGGATCATAGGAGCAGAGGAAAAAAAATAAAACAAGACAAAATCAGAGAGGAAGACAAACCATGAGACTCTTAATCATAAGAAACAAACTGAAGGTTGCTGGGGGTGTGGGCTGGGGAGACGGCGTCACTGGGTGATGGACATTAAGGAGGGCAGGGGTTGAAATGAGCACCGGGTGTTAGATAAGACTGAAGAATCACTGACCTGTACCTCTGAAACAAATAATACATTATATGCTAATTAACTGAATTTAAATTTAAAAAAATAAAAGCAAAAAAGAGTAATAATGCTGTTATAGATGTGTGCATACAAATCTCTGTGTGGACAGTTTGTCTTCATTTCTCTTGGACAGATACCTAGAAGTGGAATTTCCCCGCGTTCAACACTCTGAGGAACCGTCAGACTGTTTTCCAAAGAGGCGGCGCCATGTTACATTCCCACGGGCGAAGGGATGAGGGCACCAACTGTTCCGCTCCTTGCCAACACTTGCATCTGTCTTCTTGACTGCAGTCATCCTAGCAGAGATGAGGCACTATCTTGTTGTGGCTTTAATTTGCCTTTCCCTAATGGCTAGTGACGTGGAGCTTCTTTTCATGTGTTTTTTACTATTTATATAACCTTCCTTGAAGAGCTGTCTGTTCAGGTCCACAGGCAAAATGAGCAAGTTTGAATTAATGAGTTAACGAAGTTAGAGTTAATGAAGATAGACAAAGGAGTTTCTTTTTAGGTCCTGAGTTGCCTGAGACACTTTTTAACTATGGGGACATGAAAGGAGCAGAACCTAAGGGAAAACCAGAGTGTCCTCACCTTGTTCCCATTTGCCACAGTTTAATCAAAGCCCGTGAACTGCCTCTCCTCAGCACAACCCAGAAGTGTGGGCAATGCCAGCCTCATCTTACCATTTAAATTATGTTTACTGAGCACGGACTCTGTCCAGGGGACACGGAGATGAACATGATCCATGAGGAGCCCCCCCCAAAATTCCCTGGAAACGCATCCCAAGAGGTAAGCTGACTTGCACAAGCTCCCTTAACCCAGGTGGCAGAGTCCACATCCTCTTGGTGCCCAAGCTCTAGCATCACAGTCCCTTCAGGCCGGGGGAAAACAGAATCTCGGGTTCTGCTTTGAAGAGAGGTCCACCAAGGCAGGGAGGGCACAGCAGGGGTAGAGAGGTGCCACACTGGGCCCCGGGGCAGGAGCCCTGAGGAGGTAACGATCTGAGACCTGTGGGTGCACACACACTCGGCCTCCACCTGCAATGGAAACAGTCGCCAGCAGTGATGGATTTAAATAGCAGAGCAAGAGCTTCAACAGCCTTGGTCTGACGGAGGCTGAAAAGCAGCTGGAGGCCGCCCCCCCCAGGGGTGCATCTGCTCCTGCGAGTCCACTGGGTGGGGGCCGTGTCTGCACACCAGCTGAGACCCCAGCAGGCCCAACTACGAGGGTAGTGCCTGCCCCAGGCCCAGCTGAGGCCTGCGGCACTCCCCAAGCCGGCCCAGGGCATCCTGAAGCCACGTGCTCCTCGCAGCACAGGGCCGCGCCACAGAAGAGCAGCCCGGGAGACCCTCGGCGCCCGGCTGTTGGAGCTAATTATCAACCTGGCTGAACGGCCATCTGGAGGGCCATGTCAAGTGCGATGGCACATTCGGCAGGAGTCTGAGAGCCCAGCTCCCTCCTACTGTGAGCCAAACTCCCCCGTATGCTCCCTCTCTCTCAAGGCATTCAGAGATGCTAGCTGCCCTCCCAAAACGTGAACTTGGGTGGCCTTGGAAATCATTAAATAACATGAATGGTATGGTCTCTGTCAGCAATGCCAGTAAGAATGACACAGGCTGCCACTCACCAAAAGCTTACTAGGTGCTGGTCCTGCCCACAGACCCCACACAAGTCGCCTCGCTGAAGTGGCACGGAAGGCCACAGGAAGGAGGTAGGTTTCAAGCCCCCACTTTACAGAGAGAAAAATAAGGCTTGAGATACCAAGGTCCTACAGCTAGAGAGGACAATGCTACATCCTTCTAGCCCCACAGTGAACGTACTTCTATACTGTAATTCCAAGTTGGGGTGGCAAAAATCTCAAGTTATCCTGCTTGGGGGGCTCAATTATAAACAACGTGGTTTACATTGGATTCTAGCCACTGCTTAAGGAAACAGCTAAAATTGCTACAATAGGCTTGATCTAAAACGCCCCTCTTTTTAACCACACAATTTACACATCTGTGTTTTACCACTCATTACACTTTATCTGATTTTTTTAGAGTGGTCAGCTCTGAGATTCTGCATTTTTAGCGCCCATCACATGACCCAGCCCACGACGGCCCCTCAAAAAAGTCTGCATAGCTCTTACTTTAAATATCAACTTGGTCTTGATATATTCTTCACAACTGGCAAAGTAGTCCATTTTCACATTTGCGAAACCTGTCTATACTACACATTTTCAAAAAGTGTTTCTTTTTGCATCTTCTCAAATAAATTTTAGGGATATATGTAAAAATTTAAATACTTGTTAATATTATTCACCACAGTTAGTTCAGTCACCAAAGTTAATTTGCCAGTATGCTGTCTCTGAGTCAACAGACTTGTTAAAGATATTAAGACGACACTGGCTACCCCTTTTAGAATTATAACTCCCGTCACCAAAATTAGCTGATGTTTAAAATGATCTTATTTACTTAAAACTCAAGCTTTCACAGCCTCAGTATTTCTCTCCAAAGAATATAAATATTTTACAAAAATAAATTGCATAATGCCTTAATTTTTAAGTGCTTTCACAGTATGTGTGAAATGTGTCTAGGTTGTTTGGGTTTTTTTTTTTTTCCATTTTAAAATCAGACTTCAGCCAGGTAAAGCAGAAGAAAGCTGCATATTAATTATGGCCAGCTCATAATTAATGGCTAGCTGCCCGCCCAAAAACTCAGAGTTTTCATAGACTGAAAACAAAAGACATGCTTTCGAGTTCTTGAAGATCTCAAAAAGTTTCAACTTAATTAGTCCAGGGAGAAAGGACTTCCTTCAACACCAACAAAAAACTGACGTATTTTAGGCTGTGGAACCTCAGATGTGTAAACTGTGTCCAGCAAGGGCCTTATTAAAGCTTAGTAAGTAACATTACAGGACTATCCTTCAAGCCAGGTTCATCACACAGCAGTTGGCAAAAATGTATCACTAATTACAACACATCCTTCCCCTTGTTTAGGAGGAAGGTTTCATTCAAATGGAGAAGAAAGAAAGGAGAAAAGAAAGCCAAGATCCTATAAAGCACACCTGCATCCCCATAGCAATGTCGGTTTATTCCAAATGGCATACAGGTTTCCAATCCCACCCCCCACCTCTACAGGCAGGGTGACGGAACAGGACCCCAGGCCAGCTTCTGGTCTGTTCTCCACCAACTGTGAGCAACCCTACTAAAGCCTCATTGGATCCATCAAACACCATGCATTAACTGTACTGGAATCACAACAAACCCCTCCTGGGATTACACCTCCCTCCTGCTCAATACCATCCAAAGGCCTCCAGGTCAGAGTGAAACCAAAGTCCCTACAGAGGCCTCCAGGACCCGGATGGCTCCGCTCCTACTCTCCCCGCCCTTGCTGACTCGGCTCTGGCCACATCGGTCCTCACGGCCCCGCAGGTGCACTAGGCACACCAGCACTTGATGTGGACACTGCCCTAGGCCTGGGGTGCTCTTCCCCAGACATCTGCTTGGCCTTGTCACTCAACCCCTTCCCTTCTTCCCATGCAAAGCCCCGCCCCACAACCCCACCTGTCCCCCTTCCTCGCCTGTTTCCCTCTCTACCACTTTGACCATCTAACGTACTTATTTATCATCCTTAGTGTCTATCACACCCATGAGATGCAAGCTCCCTGAGGCCACAAACTCTTGTTGGCTTTTGCTCACTAAATATCCTATATATTTCCTATATCCTATGTCCAATATATTATAATATCTACTATAGTGGCATCTGATACACAAGTTGGGACTCGATAAATTCATTATCTGGTGAATGAAGGCAGCACCGTGAACAATTACACGATGTTCCAGAAGAAAGCAAACTCTGGCCAGGCACGACTAACTAGGGTTGTCCTATCAAATAAATACAATCATGGCATGGGATATACTGATACTAAAACATTACTCCTTACCTACAATTCAAATTGAACAGGGTACTCTGAGTTTCTATTTGCTAAATCTGGCAACCTTACTTTTCCCTCTAAAACAGTCAAATCCAGGCCATCCGGGTCACCTGGGGAAGGCAGAGTTCAAGGACACAGTCAGAAGACCAAGTAAAAAGCTATTTCCTCTCCCCAGACCTTCTCCTGAGGCCCCATGGTATGTGGGTGCTGCCAGCTTTGGGCAGAGAAGCGGGCCCATGCAGGCTAAGAAGGCCACCAGATAAAAAGCTTTCATCACCTCCACGACTTTCTAAAGGAACACCTTCTTGTCCTAAATCCCCATATGGCCTGGTCTCAGAGAGGCCCAGATGCTCGAGTTCCCTCCCACCCTCCTCCTGTAACTGTGGAAACCATACAGACATGGCATAAACAAGTCACTTATTCCCCTGCTCCCCTCACACTCCCGTCAGGAGCCCAGAAGGCAGTAAATGGGTCTCGCGCTCTACAGAGGGCCACGGACTCTCGGAGTGGGAGGTTTCTCTCATTACATGGACGCACCATCAGGCCCCCTCATGCTGCACGTGAAAGAAGACTAAATGTATGTGAAAAACAACTTCATGCTTACAATAAACCCAAGTAAGTGAATGAGGACATACCCACACTATCTACTGGAAATCTACTAAAAGATGAAAAGGTTCCTGGATTGAGGTTCTTGATAGTCACGGATTTTCCGGTATATGTTCCTCTCTTTTCTTCCAGTCTTCCCTTGTGCTGGGCCTTCCCAAGTGGGAGATCCCTGAGGCTTCCATGATGTAGACCAAATCTCCAAGGACCAAGATCTAGAAGTCCCTGGCATGCAAAGTCACCATAGGTCATGGGATCAGGGGACTTGGTGGGGGGCTGTTAGGGGGACACGTAAGAACTGAGCCAACAGTGAAAGCACAGGGAGGAAGATCATATACCCAGGTTTGCCTGGGAAGGTCCCAGTGGATTTGTTTTCCTGGTGTCATTCTTAATCCTGCCCCACTTGATTCTCTTAAGTGTTTTCTCTTGGACATTAAAATACATGGTCATCCTAGGCACAAGCCAAACAGAATGACCTCTGTGTCCTGGAACCCAGGATCTGTGGGACAGGAGGGGATAGCCTGTAGGAGCAGCTGTGACCAAGCCATCGGGCCAGCTCACCCCCAAAAATGAAACTGGGAAAAGAGCATCTACGGGCAGCAGCCTCCAGTATAAAAACCAAGGAGACCAGAACCTTCCAGCTCCAGGTTCTAAAAGAGCAGCTGGAAAAGGCACTTGCAGTTCCCCAGCCCGCACGGAGCACATGCAGGTCCACACGTCCCCCACACGTCCCTCACCATCCGTGGGCACAGGCCACCAGAAGCCTAGTTCTGGCTCAGGAACATACTCACATTAGGGTGTTAAATGACTGAGACATCCCTCTTTGATCTGACACAGAGAGAGGGCAGGCCCTGCTTCTGATGACAGGTCCCACCTCTTGTCCCTGGGTTTTCCAGGCTGGCTCCAAGACAGCTAGCTAATCCCCCCAGGCTCACCCTCAACCCCAACGTGCCTGCCTGGGACTGCAGGCAGCTTCTCCCTTCTACCCCTGGCCCATTGCAGGAGCTTCAGCTAATGGGGGGGGGGGGTGTATGGAGGGGAGGGACAGGAAGGGCTGATGCCTTACAACTCAAACTCCCAAAGGGGGCCCAAGCAACACCCTCCGGGAGCCTAGGAGGAAGGAAATCACACATCAGACCCAGACCAGATTTGGTTTAAGAAAAAGGAAGGAGCTAAACTAGGATCCGGATCTCACCCATTAATTCACCCTAGGGAGCCAGAGTAGAACATGTCTACAGACCCGGCACCCCAGTAACCTACAGGAAAAGTACCCATGCTTCCATCAACACACCAAGGGGGCAAACTTAAGTATTTCAGCATTCCACGCACAATAAACATGCAGGCAATTGGGCTCCTTGGCTCCAGCATCTGTAAGGTTTCATGTGACACATGGGATGCTTACTAAGAAGATGAGCACACAAGTGGGGGCTTGAGATAATGACTCTGGCTGCTTCGAATGGCTCTCACACCTAAACCTTCCTTTCTTTTTTCCTTTTTTTTCCCTGTCTCCCAGACAAGCTCATTCACTTTGAAGGCTTTAACACCAAACCTTGAGATGTTATCTTCCAAACTGTTCTCAACCCAGGATGCTGAGTTTCTAAGTACCTGTTGATCCTCTCCCCATGGAGAGCCCCAAAGCCCTGCCCGTTCCACACAGCTCAAACTCATGATTCCAATTCTACCCCATGGAATCTGTTCTTAGGTGTCTGGAAACACACTGATGTCCACACACGTGAAACACCTCCAACCCTTCTCTTGCCAGCAAGCCCTAGCAAGCCCGCTGATCTTTCCCATATGGAAGGGAAATGCCTGATCACAGGCATTTACATAATACATATATGTATTATATAGTACATAAATACACACATATACACATATATATAAATAAACAAATATAATACATAATATAGTAACCTCACCCACCTTCCCATCCTAGCCTGTCCCTGCCACTCCCACAGCCCCTGAAGAGGTGAATGAAGCCTTCCTCCTTTCCTATGGGAGTCCTGCAGTGACCTCGACCTCCCTGTGGGTCAGACATCAGGCTTCCAGAATAATTCTCCTTAACACTATCCAAATACCCTAAAAATGATGGCTCCTGCCCCTCTTCAGGAATGTGCTACTCACACACAGCAGAGCTGATCTTCAGGGTTCAAATGCAATCACCTGGCACATCCCCCAAACTCATCCTCCCTCTCCCAGCAGTAGCCCCCCCATCCACCCTTCTCGGCACCCCACACTCCAGCCCTACCAGACTCCTTAGTGTTCCTGAAGACACGTGTTTTCACACCTCTCCCTCCCTCTATGCTGTCCATCCCTGGCAGGCAGTCCGCCTAGTGGTTAAGATGAAGGGCAAACTATGGCAGCAGTCAGGTGGACACGGGGCACTCTGAGCCCTGGCTCTCCCGCTCAGTGCCACGGGAGCCGGGATGCCAGTGTGTGCGGCTGAACATCTGAAAAGCAGCTCACTTGGTTTTGCCCAACATGGAAATAGGAAATTCTCTCCACAGGTAAACCCTTGGAAAACCCCCTGGAAACAATTCTGTGAGCCATGTTAGGAAACAAGCGCATCTTAGCAGAGAGCCTTCCTGCCTAGTTGGCTCACATCTTCCAAGTCCTAGGTAAGCAGCACGGGGCATCTACGGGCGCTGACTGCAAAGCTTTCGCAGGAACTGGCTTCCAGGGTATGAGGACTGAGCTCTGCCTGTCTCTTTTTGAGGGCTTCCAACACTGAGGCCCAAAGACATCCTGCCAAGCGCAGAACTATTCACCACTGGCTGACCGGAAAACAGAGGTTCTCCAGACAACGCCTAGAAAAATATATAGCACAGGGGTGCCTGGGTGCTCAGTTCGTGAAGCGTCTGCCTCCAGCTCAGGTCACGATCCTGGGTTGTGAGATCAAACCCTGCATCAGGCTCCCTGCTCAGTGGGGAGTCTGCTTCTCTCTCTCTCTCCCTCAGCCCCTCCCTTCTGCTCGAGCTCTTGCTCTCTCTCTCTCTCTCAAACTAAAACCCTGGTCTCTGTCACACATACTATAATTTAAAGAGAAAACACACCCATCTGGCTTAGTGACTCCTGGACACAGGACACCCAGGCCTTTACCACACAAATGGTGACTGTACTCTTGTGAAGAACATGTGGGTTTAGTGACATATGAATCCTGAGGCCTAAGTTCTATCACGTTTTCAGGTAACTCAATTCGGATTTACCTCACACTTTTGGGGTACCTGTTACAGGCCAGGCATTTGCACCATATAATTTCCCTGAACCTTCACATTCGCTCTCCTCAATCAGCATTCAGCTCCTAGCCTCGAGCTGCCCGAGTCCTCCACCCTCTCTCTCACCCAGTGTCTGAATTAACTGGTATGTTCACCTACTTTCTCACCATCGTCCTCTCCTTCTATCTCTACTACTATAAAAATGAAGGAAGAGATTGTTATTACAATGGTAGCTAACATTTACTGACCATTTTCAAACCACTTTCAACAAGCCAAGTAGGATGCTAACTATATATACATTGACGAACCAGCTTTACTGAGATATAATTCATAGGCAATACAATTTGCCGATCCAGTGATTGTACAATTCAATGATTTTTAGTATATTGACAGTATGTGTACGTGTATGTATACACACACACATATATGATAGATAGTCATCATTCCAGAAAGAAACCCCATACTCATTTGAAATTATTCCCCAGTATCTCTCAAATCCTCCAGTCCTGGGTAACCACTCCTCTCTTTCCTGTCTTTATAGACTGGCCTATTCTGGGTATCTCACAGAAATGTATACAGTTTTGTGACTGTGCTCTGTCACAGAGTATAAGATTTTCAAGAGTTGTTTGTGTCGCCATATGCATTAACAGTTCATTCCCTCTTATCAACAAGTGATAATCCATTGATCGGATATAATTCTATGTTGAACCTTTTGAGTAACTTTTTAGACTGCTCTCCAGAGTGGCTGTGTCATTTTCTATTCCCACCACGAGTACATAAGGATTCCCACTTCTCCACATCCATAGCAATGCTTATCGTGAGTCTTTCTGACCACAGCCATCCTAGTGGATATGAAGTGGTATCTCACTGTGGTTTTAATCTGCGTTTCCAAGATGCCAAATGATGTTGAGCATCTTGACAATGTGCAACTGGTCCCCAGTATATCTTCTTAGAAGAAATATTTATAGATTATTTGCCTACCTTTTAATTGGGTTACTTACCTTTTTATCAGAGTTGTCTGAGTTCTTTAAATATTCTAGATATAAGTCCTACATCAGATTTATGACTTGAAAATATTTTTCTCCTCCTTCCCAGGTTGTCATTTTATTTTCATCATGGTATCCTTTGAAGCACAAAAGTTTGTAATTTTGATGAAGTATCAATTTATCTATTTTTATTACTTATGCTTCAGGTGTCATATCCAAGAAGGCTTTACCTGAGTCCAGAAAAGCTTATTCCTATATTTTCTCCCGGAGTTTTATAGCTTTAGCTCTCTTCTAAGTTTATGTCTAAGATCCGTTTCTAATTCATCATGATGCAGGATGTGAGTCCAACCTCACTCTTTACAAGCAGATATATCCAATAATCTCAGCATTATTTGTTGAAAAAAACTATTGCTTCCCCTTTTGAATTGTCTTGGCACATCTCTTAAAAATCAATAGGCCTTAAGTGTGAGGGTTTGTTTCTGGACTCTTGCTTCTATCCCACAGAGACATGTCTACCTTGATAAAAGTACCACACTGTCTCGATTCAGACTGTATCTTTGTACTAAGTTGTGAAATCAGGAAGTGTTGAGTCCTCCAACTTTGTTCTTCTTCTTCAAGTACATCCTGGCTATTTTGAGTCCCCTTAATTTCTATGAATTTTAGGATCAGATCATCAATTTTCAGCTAAGAATTCAGCTGGGGTCTTGACAGGGATTACCCTGAATCTGTAGATCAATTTGGGGATGACTATCCTCATGATAGTATTAAGTCTTCCAATCTGTAGGGGCACCTGGTGGCTCAGTGGGTTAAAGCCTCTGCCTTCGGCTCAGGTCATGATCCCAGAGTCCTGGGATCAAGCCCTGCATCGGGCTTTCTGCTCAGCGGGGAGACTGCTTCCTCCTCTCTCTCTCTCTCTCTCTCTGCCTGCCTCTCTGCCTACCTGTGATCTTTGTCTGTCAAAAAAAAAAAAAAAAAAAAAAAAAAAGGTCTTCCAATCTGTGAACATAGACTGTCTTTTGATTCATTTTAGGTCTTTCAAAAAAAATTTTTTTTGAAGATTTTATTCATTTACTTGACACAGAGAGACAGAGAGGCACACAGAGAGAGGGAGAAGCAGGCTCCCCTCTGAGCAGAGAGCCCGATGCAGGGCTCCATCCCAGGACCCTGAGATCATGACCTGAGCCGAAGGCAGAGTCTTAACCCACTGAGCCACCCAGGCACCCCTAAAATTACCTTTAACAATGTTTTATAGTTCAGGGAGTGAAAGTTTTACACTTGTCTAGTTTCACTTATTCTTGAGATATGTTGTTCTTTTCATGCTGTTATAAATGCAACTCATTTCTTAATTCCATCTTTAGACTGTTCATTATAAATAAAGAGAAATATAATTAACCTGGTGTATTGATCTTATTACTTGCAACCTTACCAAAATCTTTTATCGGCTCTAATAGTTTTTTTTTATATATACATATAGATGATGAAAAGGAGATGATCTTACTTCTTCCTTTTAATTTAGATGCCTTTTGCTTCATTTTCTTGACTAACTGCTCTGGCTAGAACCTCTAACAAAATGTTGAATAGAAGAAGTAAAAACAGACATCCTTGTCTTGTTCCTGATCTTAGGAAGAACGCATTCAGTATTTTACTATTAAGTTGGCTGCAGATTTTCATAAATGCCTTTTACCAGGTGAGGAAGTCCTCTTCAGTGCCTAGCTTGTTAGGTATAGAAATTCATTTCTTTCTATCGAAGGATTGGATTTTTTCAAATGCTTTTTCTGCATCTGTTGAGATAATAATGTGATTTTTGTTCTTTACTCTATTGATAAAGTGTATTATACTAATTACTTTCAGACTGTAAACCAACCTTGCATTCCTGGAATAAATCTACTTGGCCATCACATGTAATCCTTTTTATATGTTGCAGTATTCGGTCTACCAATATTTTTTGAGAACTTCTGCATCTATATTCATAACAGGTTCTGGTCAGTGGTTTTCTTGTTATGTCTTTGCCTGATTTTGCTGTCAAGGTAATACTTCCTTCCCTCAAAGAATGAGCTGGGCATGTGAAGCATCTGAACACATTATCTCATTCAATCCTCACATCAACCTTGCAGTATGGGCACTGATATTAGCCCCACTTATCAGATGTGGAAACGGAAGTTCAAGTATTAACCTGCCTGTGGTTTCCTATCCAGTGAAGAGGCAGAGCCAGGACTGAAACCCAGACATCCCTCACCCCTGACTCCATGCCCTTAATAATCATGATAAACTTACTCCTATGGGCTGACTGACAAACTCCCACATAAATCAGAGGCTAACAAGATTCTTGGTAGGTTCAATCTACCCTAACCAGATTTTGTGACCCGGTCACAAAGGTCTGGTACCTTGCCTTAACTTAACATCCTTCTAAACTCCACAGTGATAGTTTACTTATAGTTTTCATTGTTCCACTTAAGTGAATCATTCAGGATCACCAATGGCATCTTAGAATAATTTGTGGAAGTAACGTTCAGACAGCTAAAACCAAATCCGAAGTCAACCTGAAAAAAAAAAAATAGTGCACACACAGGTGCACACACAGACCATTTAGGGACATCGCCGATAAGCTTACAAATATTTTGTATTGGGTATATACCGGGGCGGGAGGGGTGTACTGTCAAACACTAACTTTCTAGGATTGCATTTTACTACATTAGAAAAATCAAATCAGGATGGGAGGAGGGTAGGTTCAGTTACTGGAATAACCAAATCAGTCTCAGCAATCCCTTCTAGCTTCTGAATGCCCCCCATTTGGGCAGAATCATTGTGATATGGATATAAACCTGTAAACTAAGAAAAAGTGTTCTCATTCCCACCTCGGGCACAGGGTCAATATGGGTGGAATAGAAAAACACAGACATGGGGATGGGGTGCTATGGGTCCCACCCTAAGTTCTGCTTTGCCAGGAGGCACCTCAAAATTGGATGTCCTCATGAAAAGCCTCCTGGGCTCTGTGCCTCAGTTCTCAGTTTCTTATCTATGAAATCTAGTGGCTGCCCTCATCCTTTCATTAGAATGTTGTACATGTGATAACAGTGACAAGAACGCATCTTCCGGAGATGGAAGATGGAATTACTATTGCCATCAATTTTCACCAACTGGAATATTTTCTGAGGGCTTCATGTGTGCCAGGCATGATGCTAAGGGCTGGAGATGCAGGCGTGCCAGTGACACCGCACCTGGCCTCCAAGGAGGAGATGCAGACACACGTGTAAACAGAGCCTAGAAAGGCTTTGACACAGGGTTAAATAACTTACTAAACACACACAAGCCCCACACCAAAGAAAGAGCAGCCAGCTGTGCCTATGGAGATCAAGCAAGGGTTCAGAAAAGAGGGGGGTCTTTTTAACAGGGTCTTAGGAGAACCTATAGGAGTTTACCAGGCAGAAAATAGGCTGAAGAGTAACCCAGACACCAGGAAAGCAGACAGTCCCCTTCTCGTTGTGTGCCTGCAACCAGCCCCCTCTCCCACATGAGGCAGGCTGCAGAGAGGGAAAGCGCAGGCAGAGACCCACAGGCTACCATTCTGTCCCAACTCAGAGACCAAAGAAGAGCACAGGTTAAGAGTCAGGCAACCGGAGCCACACTGACAGGGGTTCAGACCCGAGATCCAGACGTGACTAGCTGTGTCACCCCGAGCCATTCTTTCCCCTTCTGGGGCCGTGGTTTCCTCATCTGTGATAGGGCAATAATCACAGGACCTATTCATGGGACTTGTAAGGAATGAGGCTTGCATGAGTCGATGTGCAGGGTCTGGGGCAGTCCCTGGCACATGGCTAGCACTGGATAAATGTTCAGTACCGTTACAGTGACTTCCCGTCATCCTGTCTGCCCGGGCCAGTCCGCACCTCGCTCTAAGACCCATCCATCTCAAAAGTCCCCTAACCCAGTGCAGGCGGTCATCCCACCTGGCAATCTCCTTCACCTGACAACTGTTCGTGGCTGCTGTCTCAGGACACACAGGCACTGAGAGAATGCTTCCTAAGACACGTGGCTTACGATCCCGGTAACCCAAATAGCATCTTCCATAATCGGGATCGTATGGCCACTGCGTTCCGTGCGTTGCCGTGAGACAGCAAATACAAAGGCACATGGAAGTGCAGGGACGGCAGGAACAGTTGAACAAACATGCAATCCAATACCTCACATCTGGCATGTCCTCAGCCCCGGTACCTACTCACCATCAAATATGTTTAAGGCTGTGGCTACTTTATAGGCACAAATGTCTTTATCAGGGCATTAATGTGCACCGAACCTCTCTCAATAAAAGCGGTCATAAACAACAGTGTCTTCTAAGCTGTCACGGAAGCTACTCTGTTTGTAATAGAACCATTCATCTCAGAGACAGTTGCCAAAGCCCGTCTCAACACAATAGCAAGCCAGTCACACAGCCAGATCCAGGGAAGAGGACAGACACAGAGTAATTGGGACCTTTCTAAAAGGCTGGGGAAAAAAACTCAGCTTATTAACATATGTTAAATATTACTCCGGACGCTGCAAAGCCCTGGGGTGATCAATTACATTTCGCTCAGACCATTCTCTCATAAGGTAGCCGGAAAGTTCCTCTGGCCTTTGCAGAAGGAACGATGTCTATGGAAATTTTCAGCTAATGACCAATTCCACTGCCTGTGAAGAAAAGCTGTAAGGCTATAAAAAAATTTTTTTTAATAAATTGGATGTCCTCAGCAGCAGGTTTCACTGTCACACCTTTCAGACTGTGCTCTAAAAAAGCTAAGGGAAAGGGGAGTACACTGATACAGAAAGAGGCTTTAAAGAAATAATATCTCTATAGGCTTTGAAGTGTGAATATGATTTTATTATTTACCTAGATTTGAAGCATTTGAGAGAAGAGAAGGTGGGCAGACAGAATGCACCAAAGGTAAATATCAAGCCAATGAAACCTACCTGTTATTAATTCAAATGATCATATCAAATGAGAATTTATAGCACAACACAGTCACAGGAGTATTTTCAGAGTCTAAAAGCCACCCACCTCTGCCCAGAGGCAATGCAAGAACAAGACTATCTGCTAGAAATCTGTTACAAAAAATAACATGATCACCAAAAACAATTTTTTTAAAGGGAGCCCTTCCCACAACTCCCTCCACCCCCCAGCATAAAGTGTCCACTACTCTTGCCAAGTACAAGTTAAATGATGAACACCGGCTCAGTAGGGAATGAGGTGTGTTCAGTCCTGTGAATACTGGTGAGCCCCTTTGCTGTGAGCATGGAAACATTACAAGAATGGGTGACGCTTTCCTCTCTCTCTCTCTCTCTCTCTCTCTCTCCCATCGCCATTTTACCACCATCCGTGACTGTCAGAATAATGCCACTGTTAGTCTGGACAGCTGACTGACAGATCCAACTGGCCAGGGCACCTGTTGAACTCCCAGACCCATGTCCTCAAGTCTATAGTAAGAACACCCTGTCCTGCTTCCTGGGCCCAGCACTGCCACTCTCTGACCACGTGTCCCCCAAGCCTGTTGCCCCGGACACCCATCCGTGTTAGGAAGAGCTCAGGGGCACCAGCTTGCCTCCCAGCACCACCCTCCAGCCCACCAAGACCCTGCAATGCCCCGCCCCCATCCCCAACTGAACCCCCACCAAACAACACACCAAAGGGGACCTAGGCAATAGGGTTTGCTTCTAACTCCTGATATTCCACATCTTCCTTTAATGAGTATTCCCTATTCAGAAGCAGAGGAAAAAACTTAACTAGATATAATTCTTTTTCCCTCCAATTCCAAAACCAACATAGGTTCACTATTAAACTCCATTAATACAGACATATATAATAGCAAAGGAGTGAGTCTCCAATAATCCAACCCCCTGTGGCGACCACTGTGCCTATGTTGTAAATTCCTGCATTTTTTCCTATGATCCTGACTGCACAATACATTCATATATTTAAATTTAGAGTTGGAACATTCTTTATGACAGCACCTTTACTAAAGAAATCAGCCAAACACAGGCATAATAATCATAATTAAAATGACGCCTGGGTGGCTCAGTGGGTTAAGCCTCTGCCTTCGGCTCAGGTCATGATCTCAGGGTCCTGGGATCGAGCCCCGCATCGGGCTCTCTGCTCAGCGGAGAGCCTGCTTCCCTTCCTCTCTCTCTGCCTGCTTCTCTGCCTACTTGTAATCTCTGTCAAATAAATAAATACAATCTTAAAAAAAAAAAGAAAATAAAGAACACCTTAAGCACTATCAGTGGAGTGGGATACAAATTAGTAACAGTAAGAACTTGGAGACAAGCTCTGGAGTGAAAGGCAAGGCAAGAGCCACAGGAGTGAGGAAGTGGAAGTCTGTGGGGGAAGATGAGAATACCAAAGGCCATCCAAGCCAGCATCCCCTTATAGGCTGGGGAGCAGGGGCTGCCCAACCTCTGCAGTGAGACAGGCTCTCATTGGTCACCCCCATTGCATGTGACTCTGATCCAGACAAGTCTGCCCCACTCTCTTTTCCAACCCCTTCTTCGGCAGAAACCCTGAAGGGGGAAGGGGAGGGAGAGAGAGGGCTTGTGAAGCTGGTTCAATCCCTCCCTTAACCAAAATCAGAACACCCCTCTACCTAGGCCAGGGAAACTTAATCCCGCATGACAGCTCCAAAATATTCTTTCCTACCTTTCCAACAGGCCCTAAGAGGACATAACCTCACAAAAGTATTATTTTTAGAACCCAGTTCAAAACACTTCCTCATACATAACTGCATTTCTCTCAGCATTGCTGAGAGGTAAGAAGAAAGATGTCGATTTCTTCATCCCATTCTACAGATGATGGCAACAAAGCACAAAGAGCCTGTATGACTGTGTACAAAGATACACCACAAATCGGTAGAGCCTGGGAACAGCCAAAGAAATTGGGAGGATGAGGTAGGAAACATTAGCATTTTCTTGTGATCCCAAAGGTTCCTTCTATCCTCCTGCTCTGCTACCTGCTTTTTCCTAGGCCCACACCATTCCATTCACATCCATGGGGTCATGTCCTCAAAGAAATTCTCCCAATATCTGGCTACTCTGATACACTTATTCACAAATTCACACTTCACAACTGTGCACGTCCACACCAAAGTGATTAATGAACCCAACACTGACAACGCTCATCGTGTTTTACTTCCTCTTCTCCAATGGCCATCACCCATGCTCCTATCAGTTGACCCTATTTGTGGCCACACCTTGAAACTCATCACTTGAAATCTCTGCACGTCTCATCTCAGATACTGCCTCTCCCATGCATGACCACAACCTCCTGTCCTGCCTCCTCTCCTAACTCAGCAGAGCCTCTGGGCAGCACAGCTCATGATTTCGCTCCCCCCAGCTCCACGTTGTCTCCTTCCCAACCTAGACTGGTACAACCAGGCTATAACTAGTACCTTGGTGTCTCAGGTCCCAAGCTTTGACAACTGTCAAAATATGAACAAACAGTCCCGGTGAAAAAAAATGTACATATCACAGAGTCGTGCCAATGGGCTTCTCAAGAGGAAACACTCTCCACCCATACAAAAATTAATTCAAAATGGATTACAGACGTAAATGTAAAACATAAAACTATACACCATTTTGAACAAAACATAGGAGAAAATCTTCAGGATCAAGAGCTAGGCAATGAGTTCTTAGGACATCAAAAGTACAACTACAAAAGGGAAAATTAATAAACTGGATCTTGTCAAAATTAAAAAACTTTTACTCTGTGGGATCCCATGTGAAGAAAATGAAAAGAAAAGCTACAGACCAGGAGCAAATATTTACAAACCACATATCCAGCAAAGGACTTGTATCTAGAATAAAGAACTCCCAAAACTCAACAGTAAAAATATAAATAAGCCAATTAGACAATGGACAAAGGACAGGAACAAACAGTTCACCAACCAGAATATACAGATGGCCAATGAGCACATGGAAAGATGTTCAACATCATTACTCATCGGGGAAATGCAAATCAAAACCACACAAGGTATCACCACACACCTATCAGAATGGCTAAAGTCAACAACAGTGACACAACCAAATGCTGGTGAGAATGCAGACAACCTAGATCACAGGTGAAAACATGAAATGGTATAGCTGTTCTAGAAAACAGGTAAACTAGCTTTAAAAAAATGCAGAAAGGCACAACTACCACCCCTGGCCATTTTATCCCACAGAAATGAAAACTCACATTCACAAAAAACCTGTATATAAACAGTCATAGCAGCGTTAGCTGTGATAACCAAAAACTAGAACCAGTCCAGATGGTCTTAGACAGACACACCACAGAACACACTCAACAATAAAAAGGAACAAGATACTGATACATACTAACAACCGGATGTATCTCCAGGGAATTCTGCTGAATGGAAAAAGCCAATCTGAAAAGGTTATATCCAGTATGATTCCATTAGGTACCATGTTTGACATGGCAACATTTTAGAAATTTAGGACTGATTAATGGTTGTCAGGAATTAAAGTGGGGAGGCAGAGTTAGGTGTGGTCATAAAAGAGCAACCCCAGATGGGGCGCATGGGTCATTCAGTCAGTCGAGCATCCAACTCGATTTCAGCTCAGGTCATGATCTTAGGGTCGTGAGATCAGGCCCCACATCAGGCTCCATGCTCTGCATGGAGACTGCTTGGGATTTTTGTCCTTCCGTCTCCTTCTCCCCACTCCCTTTGAAAAGAAAGAAAGAGAGAGAGAGAAGGGAAGGAACGAACGAACGAACGAAGGAACAAAGGAAAGAAAAGAAAAAGGGCAGCCCCAGGGATCCTTGTGGTATTGGGACTGTCCAGTTTCCTCACCATGGTAGTGGATACACTAACCTACACACATGGTAACACTGTACAGCTTAAAACACACACATAAACACCACACATACACAAGTACAACGGGGAATGGGGAAATCTGAATGAGATCAGTGGATTATATAATGAATTACACATCAACGTTAATATCCTCGCTCTGATAAAATGTAATAGTTTTTCAAAATCTAACCATGGAGGGAAATGGACAAAGTGTACAAAGGAAAGCTGTATTATGTCTTACAATGGCATGTGAATTTACAATATCCCAATACAAATTTCAATTAAAAAAAGAAAATAAGAAAAAAAAAGAAGAAAAGGAAACTCTCCAGGTTCTCTCAGGGCCTCAATTTTACTCAGCAACCCACACCCCAATCTCTACTAAGCCTGCTCTACCTTTCAAGAGGCCACAACCTGCCCCAGCCCCAATCTGGTGCTGCAAGGTGCCTCTGGGAAAAGAAAGCTCTACACCCTTCAAAGTCAAGTCTGGGTTTTCTGTCAACAGACAGGTCCTCACCTCATCGTTTTTCTTCCCTGCTCACCAACGGCCTTTCCCCTGCCCAAGGGGAAGTTTTCCTTTAACTGTTCGTGTCCTTCAAGATACCATCTCATGGCTCCTCCTGTGCAGGGCCAAACCTCTCCAAACACTGGGCCATGGTCATGTTCCATCTTGGTACAGGGGAGACACCAACTGAATAAAGTAGTTTACCGCCTGGACCCAAGCTCTGTAAAGGACTGTTTCAAAGGTGACATCTCATTCTCGGCTCATTTCTTTCTTTCAGCCACTCTAAAAATGTGCTCCTGGCCTCCTGGCCCTAGGCTGCAGCCCCCTAGCCCTGTGGTCCTCAAGCTGGTCTATCATCCGGCTACCCAGGGAGCTTCAGAATACAGATTCCCAGGCCCTACTCCCAGAGGTTCTGATTCACACGGTATGAATCAGTTTTTGTTTTCTTTTCTTTTTAAGCTTCTCAAGTGCTTCAGCTGCTGCTGGTCAGGCTGGGGAACCACCGAGGGGTCTCCCTTTTCCTTACAAAGGTGATCTCTTCATTGCCCCACTGCTAGAGGCAGCTCATTCAAAATCCATGGCCGCTTCACCGTGACCCACAGTGAGCCTGCGCCCCACGGGCTGTCCCCGCCCCCGCTCTCACAGCTCCGGGGACCGCTTCTCTGATGGTGAGCCCCCATACAGCCTTGGTGGCCACCCAGTACCCTGAAGCACATGACAAAACTCAACCCTTCATTCCTCCCCTCTCTAAAAACCTGCTTCTCCCGTCTGCACTCCCCACACTTCAGCCTCCGGGCCACCCCCGCCACCACCCAAAGCAGAACCCTAACACCATTCAACTCCTCGTTGTCTTTCACAAATCCCATCGGGTTAGCCAGTCCTGTTGGTTCCACATCTGAAACTTGCCCGCCCACATGCCGGTACCCGGTCCAGGCCTCCTCTTCTCCCCCCTGGGCTCCTTCAACAGTCATCTAACCTGCCCACACGCCTGCAGAGCCAGCTTTAGAAACACAGGCTGAGCCACATCATCTCCCTGGGGAAAATGTCATGGCTTCCCTTTGTCCTCAGAATGAGCACCAGACACCACAGTGTGGCATTCAAGGTCCTCTATGACGCAGAGGTGGGCCATGTTTCCAGGTTGGCCCACCATCGCCCTCCTGGATACACTCTCGTTTCTCAGAGCACCAGAGCTGTGCCCTTTGTGTGCTGGAATCCTGGAACCACACCACACACAAACACGCCTCTTCCTGCCAGAAGAGCCTCGACTTTCCATGGGTTCTCGAAGGGGTCTCTAATCCAAAGTAGGTGAAAAACAAACATGAAGTGGCCTTTCCCCATTCCAGGTTAGCTCAGAGAAGTCGGCCTCTCCCGTGTGTTCCCCAGTCAGGAATAACCACTCTCCGTGGCCCTACCATTAAGCTCTAGCTATTTCTAGTGAAGAACAGATTTCCTTCCGTACCAGTATGTACAGCTGACCCTTGAACAGCACAGAGGTTGGGGCGCTGACTCCCTGCAGAGTCAAAAATCCAAGTGTAACTTTTGACTTCCCTCAAACTTAACTACTAATAAGAGCCTAATGTTGACCAGAAGCCTTACCAATAACAAGCAGTCGATGAACACATATTTTGCGTTATATGTACTATATACTGCAATCTTCCAATAAAGTAAAGTACAGAAAATTATTTATTTTTCAAATCACAAGAAAATACATTTACCATACTGCACTGTGCATACACCTGCATAGAAGTGGATCTGCAAAGTTCAAACCCATGTTGTTCAAGGATCAACTGTTGTTAATTGTATAAACTGGCTTGCTTTCGGACTGTCAGCTCCACCACTTCTTGACTGTGTGACCTTGAGCAATTAACTTGACCTTGGGCCTTAGTTTCCTCAGCTATAAAATGGGGATATTTGCAGGACCTACACCCTTGGGTTGTCATGAGGAACAAGTAAGACAACACATTCTAAAGCAAAAAAAGCCCACAGTAAGTGGTCACATGGGTCAGCTGTGTTAAAGATTTTACATCTGCAAAGATTCACAATGCATGGTGCAGGCTGGCAGTAAAGGACTTCTGAATCCACGTCTTCCTGAATCCCAGGGCTCATCCAGTGCGGTGGGAAAGCTGTTAGAAAGCATAACTTGGTAATACTTCAATGTTCTTTTCCTTTGTTTTCCCTTATGACCAATTCTGGAGCCATCCTACATTTTACCCAGACTGTACAAGGGCTCATACCTTGTGCATAAACCTTTGCACGTTCCCCCACCCCACCCCACCCCCATTAACCTTCCCGGTCAAAACGCTGATGACGCTGGCTTTGCTTTCTCACAGGAACCAAACTATTTCAAACCCCCCATTCCTCATTTGTTCTGAGGAGTCCAGAATTAACCCTCATTCTACTACTGTGCCTACCGGGCAGAGATCCTTGCTACCTCCTGAACGAACATCTGTCAACACAGGTAAAAAACCCAGACTTCTTCCTTCTCAATCTAGGAAGACCATTAAATGTACAAAATCTTTCTCCTGTTTTTTCCCAGCTTTCTCCCTTTTTTTCTAGCCAGTGCCTCCAACAGTACATGCCCTTTCTTTGTTTTGAGCATTATTCTGATATGCACATATTTGACAAACATTACTGATACCTTCTGTGTCTGACCAGACAGACAGGGTGGGGTCCTTGCCTTATGGGGCTTCTGGTCTGTTCAAAGGGCAGAAGTTCTTTGGGCTTCACATTTGCAGCCAACTTGCTTGAAATAATACCCCGAATCACAGGTCAGACAGAAGGAGGAAATCAAAGATGCCACATGATGGCCAGATGCAGAAAAACAAGTTCACCTCAGGCCCCACGCTTCACTTTTCCAAGTGGCCTGGAGATCGCATAGGGCTTGGATTTTATACCCATGTCCACCTCAGGGTTTCTGGGGCCTCCAGACATAGGCCACCTTCTTGGTCTTGAAAAGAGATGCTCCTCATTTCCCTAAGCAGTTCTCTAAGCCAGGAGGAGCCTGGGGACCAGAGATTTCAGTCTCTGCCCAACTGACCAAAGCTCACTTGTGCCTGCTTGTGTGCACCCATGCTGATGTCCACAGCCACCACCTCACTACAATGGCCCCCTTCCCACTTTCGTCAGTGCTTCTAAGAAGTAGGCAGAGGGGCCATTCCAAGTCCAGTGCTCTCCCAGCGGGCAGGGCTGAGGTCAGCAACTGGAGAGGACCGGCCCAGAGACCTCTTCTTTCTCACTCCCCCACCCAAATTTATTCAGTCATCATAGCCCTTCTCTCCAGGGCTAAACAGTAGGCCTAGCATCCCGGCAAGAAAGGGGCCATCCTTGGAGCTGTCCCCAGGCAAGGACCTTGAAGACATTTGCTCATAAAAGGAGAAAACCACTGCTCAGCAACTGCTCTGACCAGGCGACCTGTAGGATCCCGAGGCACCAGAATCTTCCAGACAGCTTCCTGGCCACCATCAGGGCCAGCCTTGTGATCTAGGATCCTCCCTGCTGTGTTATTTGAGAAGCTTTCTTCCTGCCAGCATTGGGCCAGGTGCCCTGGACACTGGTGGCCAAGAACAGGCTTCAAAAGGCTAAGTGGAAGGTGACCATCTTCAAAGGGCCCTCAGACTTCCCAGAAAGCTCTGGCACACAGCCCTGACCTGAGGTCAGAGCTTCCTGCAAATGAACTTACGACGGCTCCATGAGGGCAGGGACTGTGTCTGTCTGGTTCATGGGTGTATCCCCTACAGCCCCTAGCAATGGGCTGGAATACAGGTGGTGCTCAATACTGATTCACCATTAACATAGAATGACCTCCACCAGGGAAAAAAGGGAGGAAGGCCTGTGGAAAGAGCCCAGGTTAGAGGGCCAGACTGACCTGGATCTGAACCCTTCCAGCTCCTCCATTTATACTCTGAGCTCATGGGCATCCTCATCTACACAGCGGGGGTGAGAATACTCGCCTCAAAATGTTGTTGGGGGAAAAAAACAAAGTTGTTGGGAGAAGTGGACGGAAATCCTAGGTAAAGCCTGTAGCCCAGGTCATGGCCAAGAGCACTTTCTGCTTCCAGTTCAGAAACTCTTTTCACAGCTCACACCCGAAGCCCGACGCTGTCCAAACGTGGTAGGAGGAATTCCAGAGCACAGTGAGTTTATTTAACTCTTCAACAATCCCAAGAAGTAGGATCTACTTAAATCCTTCTTGCAGTGGTGGGAAACAGAGGCACGAGGACGAAAAGCAACTTGCCCCAAGTCTGGAATCTAGAAGTGGTAGGGGCACGCCTCCTAGCAATTCTAAAGCCCCAAATTTTAAGTGCTACATTTTTCTGTCTCTAAAGTCACTGTTCAGGGAATATTTGCTCTTATCCCTGCCCTGGTGTGATTGTGGGCGATACCTGACCACACTGCCAGACCAGAATTTTCAGCTACAAGAGAAAAATGCATCTGGGTATCCCCGCGGTTCATGGCTTTTGTTTTAAACTAATGACCTCTTCCTATGAAATTCAATCTCCAGCAAGTTTGCTGATCAAAAACTTTTCTCCCCTCCTGTCCTCCTGCTATCTCGTCTCCAACTACCTATCAGAAAAAGACACACAGCTATGTAAAAATAGGAAAAAGGAAAGGAAAGCACAGAGAGAGAGAGAGAGAGAGAGAGCGTGAGCTTGCACACCCTCAGGAACAGAGAAGTCTCACTCACTCTCCTAACTATCCCTCAGGACAGCTGCCCACACAGAAGGGCCCCGGGCAGAAGCAGTCTGTCCACACAGAGGCCAACAACATCAAGGCTAAGTGTCCCCATGCACCCAAGGAGCAGAGAGAGAGTTAAGCCTCTCTTCCAATGGCCCAGACCTCCTCATAAAGACAGCTTCCCATTTCTTCCTCTCTATAGGACTGCATCTGCCCTACCGCCAAGCACGGAGAAAACGTCATTACCAAAATAAATCAGCGCTGCACCGGACCTTGCTTCTCAACTGGCTCAGGATTCGTGACATCACAACGCACTCTACAAAATGCTCAGAAATATCGGAAACCCCGAACTAACCCCCCTTCAGTCAAAAATGCTTGGGATTTCACTAAAAGGCATTAAATTATTTTGATTTTACCCTCCAGAATCTAAAATGCTTTCCGTGTTTTCACTTTCAAAATGCTGAGAAGAAAAAGTATGCTCGTCGGACCTCAGGAAACCAGCTCCTGGTCTGGTTTGCGTCCTGGTTCCTGGATGGCAAGCTGGGGAGCCGGCCAGAAGCCAGGGAACAGAAGCTCTCACTCCACACTGCTCACTGACTCAGGCCCCAAGAAGCGGGGGTTTCCCCATGGGGGCTCCCAAGGCAAACTTCTCCCCCCACCACCACGGTCACAGACAGGTCATCAGCAGCTCCCAGCATCTGGGCAGTCCTCCCAAGGGCCTAGTCTTCAGCTCCCGAATCCCTGGAAACACCATGTCTCCCTTCTGAATCAGCAGAAGCAGCACAACTCCTCCATGGGGGTCAATGAGACAGGACTCCATGGGGGCCAATGCTGAGGGCAGCATTCCTCCCCAAGGCAGCTGCTTGGAGATGGCACGGCCTCAAGGGCCCTACAGCAAATCCATTTACTGCACACCCACACCCCCAATCTGGACCCATGACCCTGCAGCTGTAACTCCTAACACTGCTTGCTCTGAAGACCACCCCATTTACAATCAGGTTGGTCATTAACACCCTAAGTCAATGGAATGCTGATTTAGGGAGAAAAAGAATTCATCTATTAAGAACAAGTGCTCTCAGGAAGCACTCAGAACCGGACTGCCAGGGGCATTCAAGACATGGTCCCACAGCCAGCACTGCATCAGTCAACACACTCATCACTCTTGTTGAGGTACAAGTCACAAAAATCCCAGCATCCCAAAACACACGGGTCCCGAGGACCCATGGACGTTAACTACCTGACTCTTCAGGGGAGAAAAAGGAGATGCAGGCCAAGGGTAAGACGGTTCACCGTGGGTAAAGGGCTCAAATCCCGAGCTTCTCAGTGATCTTCCCATATTTAGCCTAGTGTCCCTGACACCCAATGACCAACAAGAGCCCTTACACACTTATTTCCACAAAAAAAGCTACTTCTGGGATGTTACAGGCAGATGGGCTAAGCCCACCACGGCTGTGGAAATCAACAAAGAAGAAAACCAAGCAGGAGTCGACAAAAATTAACTTTTGCTCTGAATCCCATTCTCAGCGCGAAACCTCCTTCCTCCAGTGAAAGTGCCTTGCCAGGATTCCTGACGTGAGAAACGAGGGGCAGGAGTTACCCCTGACAGGGGTGTCCGACACAGGCCGGTATTTTATTTTATTTTATTTTATTTTTTTTTTTTTTTTTAATTTAAAGTTTTCTTTTTTTTTTATATTTATTTATTTACTTATTTGACAGAGATCACAAGTAGGCAGAGAAGCAGGCAGAGAGAGAGGGGGAAGCAGGCTCCCTGCTGAGCAGAGAGCCCGATGTGGGGCTCGATCCCAGGACCCTGAGATCATGACCTGAGCTGAAGGCAGAGGCTTTAACCCACTGAGCCACACAGGCGCCCCCAGCCTGGTATTTTAGACCACAACTGCTGGGCAAACAAATGGGAGCTGTACCAGGTAGAGCGGCCTTAAGCCAGCTTCGAAAGCAGGAGTGAAGTCGGCCCCAAAGAAGGCTCAGAAATTAAAGTATTTTCCTCTGCCCTTAAAATGGGGGGGGGGCACCTGTGGCAGTGGCGAGGGCACGGGTGCCTCTTTAGATAAAAAGGTTAAGACCTCGCAGGCTAATAACCAGGCTGGGGAAGGGCAGCCCAACAAAGAGAGAGACACACACACACACACACACACACACACACACACACACACACACGACCAGAGGCCCTGTAACTTTCTGCCCATAGGAGCAGACATGGTCACCCTGAGTCCATGTCACCCACGGACACAAGAAGCTTCTCTGGCTCCAGATGATCACACAGGAGCCTAAAACAAACGAAGGCCAGGGCTCTCTCCCCCGCAAGTGTGTGACACTCACAGGCTGCAGACTCAATGCCATGGAAAGCAGCATTTCCCTTGTTTCCATTACGTCATCCACACTGGAAAAGGGGGGGCGGGGAGGGGGACACAGCTGGGAGCAGCTGTACCACCATCTGCTCACTCCTCGCTCCTGGGCTGTGTGTGCTAGCTGAGCAGCAGCCCCGCTCCAGCCCCGGAGAGAGGAGGCACGGTGTTAAAGGTACAACACCTGATTACGGAAAAGCTTTCCAAATTATTTAGAGATAAATCACTTTCAGGATAAGTTAACAACCTGGGGAAGGTTGCTGAGCCTGTCCTCTTTGAGTTTTGGTTATTTGTTTGCATCTCTTTAGACTCAGCTACGGGGCAAACTCTGTCGGCTCAACGTGCCCCATTAGACAAGCAGAACGTACGAGCAACCAGCTGCCATCTGCTCCCCAGAGGCGGCAGCCAGAATAGTACAGGTCTGCAGCTGGAAGCGTTCAGGGGAGGAGCGGGGAACATTCAAACCCAGGACACAGGCGCCAGGCCGGTGACTGCTACTTGCTTATGGGCACCCTGAGCCATTCAGCTGACCAGTCCTATCTTCTGGGGCACTCCCAAAGTTCCCTCCAAAGCACTCTGCCAGGCATGCCCTCATAGAAGGGGAGGCTGGTGAGAGCGCCTGGGGGTGAACCACTTGGCTGGCCCCTCGACTACAGACAGGCAACGAGGCAGTAAAATGGGAGTCTGGAGGTCTGATCAAGCTATGCACGCATCTCATCTGGCCAACATAGGGCTGTATTTAAAAAGCAAAAGTGCTGGCTTTTAAAAATGAGTGATTTCATATACAAATATCTGTATTGCTAGCTCTTCCTGGGAGTGAGGAGAAAATGAAGAGATTTGTCAACACAGGCCCCAATTCCACATGGCACCGGTGACCAGGAGCTACTGAGATGGGGCATGTACTCTGAAGAATGGGTCCGCATATGCCACTGCAACTAAATCCCTACCTGGACCCTGAGAGCTTTGCTGTCATGCTGTTGATATGTAGAAGAAGAAAACCTCAGAGAATGATTTCCCGATGGTCCTTTGTTGACTCTTCCGGTTAGTTGAGATTCAGTCCCTTGGGTGGCCAACTGAAATTCTACAAAGAGCATTCCACCCAATACAATGAATGGATCTCAGGAGAAGGCTAACTGCCACCATTCCTTATCACAAAAGCACATCATAGCATCGCAAAGGAACATTGCGGACTGCTTACCATACATCTTGCCTTCATCTGATAAGATGATTTTCCTCCTCCCACAGGGTGGGTAGATAGCCAAGGCTTCCTGAAAGCTCTGCTCGATGTCGGGGCTCCAGACCCCTTCTGCGTCATTGTCGATTGGCTTATCCGCAGAGTCGCTCATTCTTTCCATGTTTTCGGCAGGGCTCTCACTGCCGCTCCAGCTGCTGGGCTCAATTTTGGCGGTTGGATTTTCCAAGCCGAAGCCTGGAGCCTTTTCAAGAAAATAAACCTAAGATAGAAATGAAAAGATAGGGTAAGGAGGAGGTAATGACCAACAACACCACTCTTCCTCGTTCCAGTACCTACTCTTCCGGCTCCAGCTTTGCTTGGACAAGAGTTCCTAGAGGAGAATACAGGATTTGGGGAGCCAAGTGGCTTTTGTTCTTCACGTACCGCATCAACCACGCATACAGAAATGCAACGGCAGGCAGAAACTGGATCATCTCCACAGGCGTGAGAATGGGGCCCCCCTGGAGTTGCAAGTTCACTGTGAATCCCGCAGAAATGCTGACCAGATGCCTACAAGCTATCAGGAGCACTTTGTGCAAGGATAATCCCATGTCCACGGCAAAACCAGTTGTTTCAAAGAAAAGGAAGCAAAACAAAAGATGTCTGCCTCGCCATGGCAATGGGCACAGTAACTTGAAAACGTCAAATGGTCCAATATTTGTCGATGAGATCACCGAAATGCAAGATGGCGGCAGGCTGCGGGAAGGACGGGATTCTTCTGTTGTCACAAATACTCGTTCCACTGAACCGGCGACACCAGGGGCCCTGTACCTGCTAGTGGACAGCATTCCGCAACAGGGGTCCTCTTCTACACGCGCACTTCACTTGGCCACTCTCCACTTCTAGACTGTAACCTTGAAGCTGGGACCCAGTTGCCCCCATTTCTGCCTTCCAGGCAACCGACGACAAGTGGCCGGTGCACCGGCAGAAATGTTCTACGCCTACACGGGGCACTCCGTCCGGGAGCCTAACTTGGAATTTCTGATCACATGAAAACCGTAGGGAGTCTTTCATTTCTTTCTCTGTAGCCCTGAAGATTACAGAACCGAGAGAAATTTTTCTCAAAGATTTATTCCCCTTAAATTATGCATGTAACCTATGGCCATAATGGGATAAGCTTTCCCAACAAATGTCAAACCGGCACAAACACCAGCACAAACACCAACATGAAACTGATCTAATCCAGTACCCCCTGCAGTCTGCACACTAACATATCAATATTCCTTTGTTGAAAAAGCATCAGGTCACTAATTCAAAGGCTTCCCCAAAAAGGGAGAAGAAATGCTCCTGGGGATGGATCGAAGATGGGGAGGGTCCGGGCTTGAGTGGGAGAGTGTAGTGTAACCACCATCCTAGCCTGCTTCCCCGCCTCAAGTCCACACAACATTACAACAGAGGTGGGTAGGAGGGAGGGAAGCAGACGCCAGAGGCCCCGCCGGGCACCAGGGACTTCTCTCGGCTCCAGAACAGTCACCGGAGAGCAAGCAACCCGTCTTCTCTCCTTCTGTCTCCCAACGGCCTCCCTCCCACCTCCCTCCCCCAGCTGTGTCTATCAACGGATCCCAGCTGCGGAAACTGCGGAAACTCGGGGGCCGAGAACATTACACAATTAATGGTGTAACTAGTGGGTGCTTTTGGCTTCGTACCCTGACAGCTTTTTGGATCTAGCAGCACCTGGATAAAAGGAACCTTCGGGTTGTCTGCCTTTTAAATGTTGCCACGGATCCATCATTCAAAGAACTTGTCAGCAAAATATTTACTACTCCTTACCAACACATGTACATTAACACAGGACTCTACAAACTGCCAAACGTTGAGAGGTATCAATTATGCCACAAGAAAGGGTTTTGTGATTGACCTGCCCATGAACTCCACCAAGCCTCCAGTGTGGGTCTTTTCAATTCTCAAATTATTACTGGGGGGGTTGGGGGGGCGGGGGGGGACGGATTTAGGAGCCTCCTAAAAATTCAAGCTGAACTGTACCATTCTACCCTACAGTCTGTTCCGCCTCCAAAGCAGTTTCTTGGAGAAAATATGAGAGGATGAGCAAACGCTTTGAGGCAGTGGGTAATCTACCTTCTGCCTCTCTACCTGACCCAAATACAGAACAAAACAAAACAAATGGCCCCCATGGAAGCCCAGGCCTGTCCCTGAGCTCTGGGAGGCTCTCAGCAGTATGAACTCACTGCGGGGAGCCACACTGTAGGACGAACAATGATGTGCCAAGCATGCAACCACGACAGCAGAGGGACACAGTCCTGGGTAGTGAAGGCCAGCTGAGGAACGGTGGGATCTCTATTTGCGTACGAACATTCCCATGGAAGGAAGATCCTCGGACCCCACGCCAGAACACACCAGCAACCCCTGACCCTATGCTTAACATGCCTGCTTCCTCTCCCATCAGTTGGTCCTACGGTCTATGCTGGAACATGACCAGCGGCAAGGAACCCGCTACCTCCCCAGCACCATTTCCCTCGTACCGGCATGCTTTAATCCTTCTGTCTAGGAGGCTAACACCCACATCCCGGTTAACTTCCAACTATCCATCCCTTAAAAGTCTATCCATCCCTTCTGGGAGCAAATCCAATCCCCACACACCCATTCAGGTATGACAGGAACAGCCCCGGATTGTGATCCAGACTAGACAGAATTCACATCGTTTCTCTGCCCAGAGCTCATTAAATGCATCCCAGTTTGTCCAGAACCCTCCATAAAGGGACACTCAGAGAGGGACCCAGGATCTATAAAACCTCCAAGCTCCTAAGTGTTGTTCCTGAAATTCCTCTCTTGTGCAACTGTCTTGGGAGCTAAAAACATGAGTTTATATTTATTCCCATTAAATTCCATTACTTTTACCCTTAGGCCTTGACTCCAAGCTAGTAAGATCTTTCTGAATCATTAACTGCCAAGCTTAGAACAACCACTGAGAGTTGTCATGGGGGGGAGGGTGTAAACCCATTCTAGAGAAGTTCCAGAAAAGATTCTGACTCAACATACGGAAAAATGTCCAGCTAGCTGAACTTTCACAAGGGGTGCAGTGCCTTAAAGACAGACAGAGTCCTGCGAACAACCCTTTCGAGTTACTGTACAGAAAAAAATCACTAGTCCTTGGTTAGGGAATGCAGTAGTAGTGAGCATTAACTGATTCATCCTTTTTATTTTTTTAAAGATTTTATTTATTTGAGAGAGGGTGAGTGTGTGTATGTGTGTGTGTGAGAGAGAGAGAGAGAGAGAGCACAAGCAGGGTGAGGGGCAGAGGGAGAAGAAGGATCTCTGCTAAGCTGGGAGGCCGATGCAAGGCTTGATCCCGAGACTCTGAAATCATGACCTGATCTGAAGGCAGACACCCAACCGACTGAGCCACCCAGGCGCCGATGGATCCATCCATCTCAGTTAAGTATAGGCACTGTTCTAAACATGCTCATGTTTTTATTCATTTCCTGCAAAGAGGAGAACTCTGCGTCCAAGCTCTTGCAGGCTGGTCAGCTGGAGCCCAGCAGGATGAAATTACCAACTCTGGACAAGGGCCAGCACAGAGCCCCAGACGCTGCCACACACATAATCCTCAGAGTCACACAGGCCCTCGGTTTTACAACCCAATTGTAAGATGAGGCTCTGTATGGGCAGAGAGTTTCCGATCACAAGACTGGGGCTGGCTGAGAAATGCTCCCCATACTGGATACCAAAATAACCATTCTGGTTCATTCTATCCCTCTGGTCCCTTTCAGCCCAGTTCAAAATCCACCTCATCCTGGAAACATGTACCCAGTGACTCTCAGAGTATCAGCCACACATTAGGAATATCCTAAACACATGTATAATGGGTAATCTACCAACCAATCTACCAGGCTTCAGAACGTAGAGAGCAACAAGCACCTGCTTGTTACCAATAATAAGGGCTAACTGAACGAGGCGGGCACAGAACATTCGTGCCTGCAGAGCTAAGGTCCGTACCTCCTCATATATCCTTTGAGCAAGGGAGTCAACTTACACTTGATGCAGTGGATGAAGAAGAAACAGAGTATTGGGGCCAGTGGACATAGCATGTGGTGTCAAGACTCAACTTGACTTGGCTTCCAAACCTAGCTCACTCACTAGCCTTGACACCCAGGCTAAATTAGGGAATCTCGCAGAAGCTCAGGTTTTAACTTATAGAGGGAGATAAATTCAATTCGATTCCAACACAGGAAAGTCACTAAGGGGTAGAGGGACTCTCCCCTCACAGGACTGCCGCAGAGATTCAGCGAGATATACTGTGTACCATTAGTCCCTGGGTGCCTCCATTTCCATCATTAACACCTTTCCAAAGGCTCATTTTTTTCCCTAAAATCCTCCTTTGCTACACTGTAATAAATTCCAGAAAGAAATGTTACCAGTGACCCAAGCATTCCTAACTGCCCTAACAGGTTGACTCCCTAAATGGATCACTCTTTCACAATTACCCACTGACACCTGAAGAGAGGTGACATGATTACAGTGAAATGACATATGTGTATTTGTCCAATACACATTCGGATATAAAAGTCTGGGGGAAGAAGGGGCCAAGACAGTCCAACATAGGTGCTTCTGACACCAACTCCATGCAAGGGACATACTCACAAGGGGTGTGACACAGGGCACAGGAATCTGCTTCTCCCTTCAACTTAATTCCTGTGGGTCTCTCATAATGTAAGCATCTCACCCACTTATAGGTGATTTAAGAGCTCTTAAATAAAAGGGTGAGCTTTAACTAACCTCATGATTAATGAAACGCCACTGAACATGAGGGTCACAAAAAACCCATACAGATTCTTTTAGCCAATGTCTCAACAGTCTAGGAGACATTCAGAAAAGGGCTGGATTAGGCATTAGGACTCTGTCTCTACCTGAGTAGCCCAGGACCACACAGCACTTATAGACCCCCACGTGCCTCAGTTTCCATCATTAAACTGAAGGAGGCCAACTAAGTCATTCATCGTCACCTTGTTTTCTTTCCCATACACTCTACCTACAATAAAGCTTAGTAAGGTGATTTGTTACTGCACCCCATATGTACCCCAATCTCATTGAGGGCAAGGACCACAGCATCCCCAGTGCTGGCAGAGTCCCTGGAACCATATTCGGTGAAAGAAAGAACAAACCAACAACCAGATGACATGAACGTTCTCTGACATCAGTGCACGCGAACTTACCACCCAAGCTTCCCATGAGAAGGGCAAGAGTTTCAGCCCCTTTCCCATCCCTCACCCTGACTCTGGTCAAGGTTCTAATGAGAAGATCCCCAAAGAAGATTACCAAATTAGGAAGACGTAAGCGGACAGACTTAAGCCTGGCAGAGTTTGGACAACCAAGAGTTGGCTATCTAATCCAATTTTTTAATTTAGTAATCACAATTACAACCAACAGTCTTTCTGTGTTAAAGACACAATTATGGGGGCGCCTGGGTGGCTCAGTCGGCTAATCAAGTCGACTCTTGCTTTCAGTTCGGGTCATGATCTGGGGGTCACGGCATTGAGCCCTGTGTCAGGCTCCTCACTCGGCCAGGAGTCTGCTGGAGAGTCCCTCTCCTCTCTCTCCCTCCCCCTCTGCTCTTCCCCGCCCCATGTGTCACGCACACATGCTCACACGCTCTCTCTCTCTCTCTCTCAAATAAATCTTTAAAAGAAAAAGACATAAACATGGTTTGGGCACTCTAGGAGCTAAGTTTCTGCTTCGACAAACATATGTTATTTTGAGTGGAATGGTAATTTTTGAGATACAATATTTTACCTTCTCTCTTTTTTCTTGTGGCCCCTAGAGAAAACAGAATCAGAAGATGACAGCTATAAGAAAAGCTATACACAGGCTATAAGGGAAGCAAAGTGGTGAGGGTGTGAAGGCCAGAAACCAAAGTGATGGCCAAGGAAGAAATGTGAAGAGGGGAAAAATGGTAACAAAGCAAATCTGAGGGAGCAGGTGAATGAATAAGGCAACATAGGTCATGACACTAAACGGAAAGCTAGGAAAGGTTTCTGCAAGCTCAGAAGAACGTGGACATAGCAACAGTACGAGCCATTTAAAGAAACAATCACGGGGTGCCTGGGTGGCTCAGTGGGTTAAAGCCTCTGCCTTCGGCTCAGGTCATGATCCCAGGGTCCTGGGATCGAGCCCCACATCGGGCTCTCTGCTCAGCGGGAAGCCTGCCTCCTCCTCCTCTCTCTCTCTCTCTCTGCCTACTTGTGATCTCTGTCTGTCAAATAAATAAATAAAATCTTTAAAAAAAAAAGAAACAATCACATGGTTGAAATTATATTTGTAGTAGACGACTCAACCACACATTTGATGTTAGCTCTAAGGTCACTCTGATTTTAGTGAAAGCCAAACTTTTCTTATAAGAAAAAAGCTGCCCTCCAATAAAAAGACTAGGGAAACGATGCTTTACTTCCAAAGTGAACTAGTACATCAAATCCAGATTCAACCTTCTCCAAATAAACCATGTTTCCAGCATAAAGCCGGAAGCTCTCACGGAAAGCATCTTTAATCATCGCACAACTCCCACTGGGTATTTTTTCTACCTTATGAGGTAAAGACCTAAATAAGTTGCCAAAGTCAGATACTAACCAAAATTTGAATCCAGGAGTCATTTTGTCAGCTAGAATACACCATCCATGGATCAGCAGACTCAAATACACTCTCACTAGACAGTGAGCTGGAGGCTGGATTTCAAAGGGAGAGAATGTAGGCAGAGCTGAACATTCAGCTCAGTCTACAACTGACACCCTCAAGCTCAGTCTAATTAATTCCTAATGAATAGTGATGATACTGACTCACCTCCCCGGGTAGTTGGGAGGAATGTCAGGCACTAATGATAGTTCATCGCTTTTGCATATGTAAAGTGGGACAAGTTATTAGTTCCCTATCATTTCAGACACTAGCCAAACCTGCCTAGGACTGGCCTGAGAAATACAGGACCGACCGCCTGGATTTGAGAGGCAGCCCCCAGAGAAATGGGACTGCAGAATGTAAGGCACTGTCAGCACAGAATGTTCAGGGAATGCCAACACTGAGAACTGAGGCCACGTCTGCCATCAAGCTGGTAGCAGTCAGTGAGCCTTGGTGTCATAAATTCCAACTGCCAACAGGTTCTAATTTCAGCAGGAAGGAGTGGATAATTACTCCTTCTCATTTTCCAAAATCACTTCCATATCAACAGGATCCAACAACAAGCCAACACCTCGTCACCAAGACCCAGATGCTGAGCACCCCGTGAGAGGACTTTGGCATTACCCTCCTGAGATTCCCTGATGAATACTCCTGCTTCATCAGCGCTAAGTACTTGCCCAGGTGACAGTTCAAGAAAGGCTCTGACTGATTTCATGCTACGCAGCTCTGTATTACCAGCCTTGAGGGGAATCACCTTCCCGACCCCCTTAAGGAATCTGTTAGCCACTCAGAACACAAATTTCTGCCTCTTCTTTCTGCCACCATCACCACAAATCAAAGTAATCACTGCTCTCTTTCATTGGAAGACACTTGCAAAAGAACTAGGCCACAGACTCAGGTCCAGGCAGGCTATCCAATCTGACCATTCCCAAGTGAAGACTGATAGATATCCAGACAGTACACTCATCCAAGAAGCTTGAACTGGATGGCATGACCTGCAGCCTGGGTCACATACCCCCGGGAGGCAGACCACTGAACACATTTCAAAGCCAGAAAGAGAAGTTTCTTTCCAGCTCGAAGAGAAAAAGAAATGCCACAAGAGTTGGCCTAAGTAGCTGTCAGGCGGCTCAAATGGAAAACCTGCAGGATCTTTCCTATGATAACAGTCAAAGAAAAGCCCAAAACTAACCCCACTCAATTCTAGCAGGTCTGTAGAGTGAACATGTATTTAAGGGAGACTCCCCAATCATAATGCTTATTCAAAACAAAGAAAACAAACACCATGAAAAGAATACTCCTTAATCACTAAGTCATGGATAATGTTACTTTCTTAGTCAGTGAGGTTCACCATCAGATTATCGTGATGCCTTCTCATTTTAGCTGACAATGAGTACAAATTTAAAAACCAAGAGTAAAGAGTTTTTATTTTCAAAGATACCAACACAACAGATAAATACAAACACTACACTTGGCCAAACCCTACGACAAACATTTCAAAAGGGTCTGTCTCAACCCCCTGCCGAGGAAGAGTGCCTACAAAGGAGCCTCATACAGTCAGAGTGCTGTATGGGTGGCAAGTCTGTAGGTCATGACTGGGGTGTCATCCTTCTTACAAAAGGCCATGGGGACTCACTCTGTTACAAAGCTTGTTGCCAGCCAACTTAATGATATGTTAGTTCAGGGCTGACACCGAGTCCCAACAGCTGAGCTGCCCAGATGCAGTTCCTCTGGCTGATCTGGAGGTCGGATTCTATGTCATCAGGGACAGCCCTCCCTAGTCCACACACAGAAATGGTCCCAAGCCACCTTCTCTAGCTCCTATGACTTTGGGTGCTTCCCTCACACTGGCCATGCCTGCGTCTACGCTGGACTATTGACACAGCATGCAGGGGACAGAAGCAATAGGTAAATCTACGGCTCACTTCAGACTGGGTCATCAGTCAATCAACAAGGGCAACCGAAGCAAGCTGGCATTTGAAAGTGCTGAACTGGGAAGTCCAAGCTCTGCTCCAGTTCTCTGACTGGGAACACTGGCATTCAAACGCTGTCTTTAGACCCAACAGACCCGCATGAATGTCATCGGCACTGGCATTAGAAGATCCACAATCAGGGGACCTGAGTGGCTCAGACGGTTCGGCACCTGACTCCTGATTTCAGCTCAGGTCGTGAGCTTGGGGTCATGAGATGAGATGGGAGCCTCTCAGCAGGGAGCCTGCCTGAGATTCCCTCTCCATCTCCCTCTGCCTCCCCCCACTCCTCTAGCACTCCCTCTCTCTCCCCCGAAGTAAATAAATAAAATCTTAAAAAAAAAAAAAAAAGTAGAGGGAAAGAAAAGAAATAAAATCTTAAAAAAAAAAAAAAGTGGAGGAAAAGAAGAACCACCACCAAAATCTAGACTCCCATGTGTCCAGGAGGAAAAAAAAACTACTCTTTCCTGTCACCTTGGGGTAACCAAGGACGTAATTTATCACAGTGCATTTTGTTCCTTTCCAGCCTCTCAACCACCAAACATCAGGATAGCGCTTTTTTGGGTCTGGCCATTTTTAAGGCATCCAAGCATACATATCCTCATCGCAAATCACACATGAGTATCTCCACCCCCAAAACATGATCTTAAACCTCCCTGGAAGCAGAAATGGAGCCCCTGAGCCCTCTAGGACCTCGGACAGTGGCAGGTGGTATCAGGAGACTGGATGAAAGTGAGCATCACAGAACAGCGGCTACAACTAACCCTTCTGATTCTACAGTAATCTTAGAGAAAAAGTTTATTCCAGAGCCCTCAATAATTCACTTCTTCTGAATTATGCTTTTATGCGATGCCATCGGCATACAAGGAAACATCCCATGAATTAGTCACTGGATTAACTCTGGGACATTGAAAATGGCCTTTGTCTTATTTCAGAGTGCTCTTCACAAAGATCCCAAAGAAAGTTCGATAACAAGACACCGTATGTGTTTTCATTTTTTGTTTGTTTTTTTTTTAACCTGTGGTCAACTGTCTAGGCCCTGGCTTTACTCACTGGCCACCAAGTGCTCTGAGCCACACTGTCAGGCCCCACGGAGAAAGCAAGGAGGTTATTTTCAGCAAGTTTGGCTTTATTCCCAAATCCACGTTAGATCCCTACCTCCACCTCCATCCCCTTCTTCTCTCCTGAGGTTCCCTACTTTTAATTTATGCTATTTTACAGCCTTGCAAGCTGCCTTAAATTTATTCTGAAACAAAAGAGGGAAACTGGGGCGCCTGGATGGCTCAGTGGGTTAAACCTCTGCCTTCGGCTCAGGTCATGATCTCAGGGTCCTGGGATCGAGCCCCACATCAGGCTCTCTGCTCAGCAGGGAGCCTGCTTCCTCCACTCTCTCTCTGCCTGTCCCTCTGCCTACTTGTGATCTCTCTCGCTTCCTCCTCTCTCTCTGTCTCTCTGCCTACTTGTGATCTCTCTCTCTGTCAAATAAATAAAATCTTAAAAAAAAAAAAAAAGAGGGAAACCATTTCTGTTTTCTAATCATCTACTCCTATGTCCGCCACCATGTGCTAGGCACTAGAGAAATGGAGAGAAATAAGTATGTCGTCCTCCCTGTCCTCAAGGAGCAGCATTCCGGCAGGGAGACAGATCACACGGGCCGTGCCACCCCACGCCACGACAATAGTCCGGGGTTGTTTCACACCGTGGCCGACACGCACACACCAGCAACGCACGGAGCATGCCCGCAGCTCCTGAAGGTGTGTGTGCAACTATCTGGGGGCAGGAAGGATGAAGGACAGATAATTTTATAAATCTGAAATCAGAATGTTTTCATCAGAAGCACTTACAGCATGGTCCAAGGCCAGCGCAGTCCTCTAGATAAAGTCACGCATGACAACAGGACAGGACCCTAAGCATTCCAACTTCAGAGACAGGTTTTAGAGACGGTGTAGATGCGCTGCTTTCTTACACAGGCCAGAGCCACCGGATGAACTCCACTCAGCGCCCTGTCGCTCAGCTCCTCAATTACTGTTCATTGACCTTTGACCAAAAAGCACCCATCCTTATTCCCCTGGTCCCCAAAGATGGCTGCATGCTGATGGCACAGTCAGCCCCAACCCAGCACGGGGACTGGACCCCTGTGCTCTCACGGAGACACAGAAGTCTAAGAACTGCCCACGAGCGAACCCGGGCCGACAGCGACATGTCCAAGCGTGTAAGCTGACCCAAAACAGACCCTGCTTGTTCCCGAATATCCACTGGTTTCCAGTGTTATGGCTGTCATGGAGTCCCGACTCTTCAAATGAGAAACGCAACCTGCCATTTAATGAAGACACAACCACAGAGCAGTTGAAAAACAGGTCCTCCATTGGGAGGGATGCAAATTCAGAGACCAATGAGAGCCTCTCACCCTAGCCCCCAGCCCGCTCCTCCGAATTTATACCCAGTTCAACTTCGGGGAGAGCATGCATCTCGGCACTTTGGCTAGGAACTGGCCAGGGTAAGAGAGTATTGTTTCCGCCTTTAGACAATAAGGCATTCCTGCCCAAATAAATAAACAAACACATACATGTGCACCTACTATGTGCACAGCACCAGCTCTAAGCAGGCCACAAACACTTGGGAGGCACACAGTGGGGCAAGACCCCTAGGCAAAGAGAAGAACTTTCGGCAAGGCTGAGGCACCCACTTCAGGAATCAGGCCTCCCTGTGCCTTCACTTTGGCAGGCACCAGAGTGCTCCGAAGGAGGGCAGACCACCAGACTGCTCCCTTGCCCTCGCACCGCACCAGCAAAAGAGCCCAGTATCAAGAAAGAAAGGCAAAAGGCCACAACTTGATTCCATCGACATTTCCGCAGCTCCCCAACACACACACACACACACACACACACACACACACGGAGAGCCTCTTCAGGTGGGTCTCCAACACAATCTGCTAACCCCAGAAGAACAAGGAAGGCCAAACCTTCAATCCGTCTCTCACTCATCCAACTGGAATCCATGCTGATTCCCCCTGTGTAATCCCACCAATGTGCTCGCTTTTGCCCAGGCTCTCCCTTTGTGGATATTCCTGGTGTTGATTCCCCATTAGTCCTACTGACTTGACTCTACATGTAGAATTCAACTTGAAGGACAAACAGGCCCAAAAGGACACCAAACAACCCCAAAGCCACACACTAGACACACCTGGCAGTGACACCTTCAAAGCCGCTTCTCTGCACTGAGGATCCTTCCCTGAAAGCATTCATGGAAAACCAAAAAGGATTTCCGAGGTCCTGGGTGTGGAGACCCAATTCACATAGTGCCCTCGGAGAGATTCTGCTACTCAGGGAACCTAGCTGGAGCAGCACCCCGGCTCCACCCAGCCCTTCCGATGCAACTCAATCCCGAGAATGTCCACTTGACCCCCCATCCCTCAGCCACATGCCCTCCCACGCCTCTCCATGCCCCTCCACCCCCAAGGACTCTACTCCTGACTCCCAAGCAGGACCTTCCACCCTTCTCAGAGCTGGGCAGTTGCCGGTGTCCCCATACCACCCCCACACCCCACAACCAAATCCTGCCCAGTTCCCAGCTCCGGATGGAGGCTGGGTGACACAGGTGGCCTCTTGAAAGTATCCCAGCTCTGATGCTAAAAGTGTGAATCAGAGTCCCCCGGAGAGGTATTTTTGGCAAGTCTCTCTTGTGCTTTTCTTTGGCCAGAAGAGTTTTCCTAAAATGCAATTATGACTTTTATCATCTGCTCCTTAAAATCTTCCAGCAGATCCCCACCCACTACAGGACCCAACTGCCTGCCAGGGGCACCCATGGCCTTGACTACCTAACTGCAGCCTGTTCTCAGACGCCTGTCCAGTCCCCTGCATTCCAACCACGTGACCACTCCATGGCGCCCAGACACAGCAGGCTGCCTGCTTCACCCTTCAGCCGTCTCGGTCCCTCTGCTCAGATGCTCCCCTCGTCAGCCACTCTGCCCAACGAATACCTATCTGTCCTTTCAAGACCAACACCATCAACCTCTCTCTGGGAAGCCTGAGCAGCTTCCTCCACCCAGAGATGTCACTTCTGTGTCCCTGAAGCACCTCAAACAAACTTCCAACACCACACATGCACGCCTCACCATTGAGTCCTCATAAGAAACGGTCTCCCAGCTCGTCAGTTAGTTCCCTAGCCATCCTAGAACATCCCTCAACACCAGACAAGTTGCTGGAACTTCAAAAACTGTTTGCTACCTGTTCTCCTTCGCGGGTATCCCTACAGTTTCAGGGACTATGCCCTAAATCTGCAGAGCCTATATGGCAAAGCCATGAAATGTTATGTGTGTGTATGTGTGCATGTGTGTGTCTGTGTGTCTGTGTATATATATAGATATATATATATATATGCTATCTAGGGTTCTGGAATACCAAAGAGTTTGAATTTTTAGTTCCCCACTTATTAGCTATGTCTCAGTGCACCCCTCCCACCTTGGTGCAAATGAGAATTAATATTAGCTACTTGTTATAAAGACTATGAGATGGGGCGCCTGGGTGGCTCAGTGAGTTAAGCCTCTGCTTTCAGCTCAGGTCATGATCCCAGGGTCCTGGGATGGAGCCCCGCATCAAGCTCTCTGCTCAGCGGGGAGCCTGCTTTCCCCTCTCTCTCTGCCTGCCTCTCTGCCTACTTGTGATCTGTCTGTCAAATAAATTAAAAAAAAAAAAAACTTTATAAAACTAAAAATAAAAGTAAAAAAATAAAAAAGATACCAGATGATCCATGTAAAGTACAGGTGTCTCAATTATTAGCAGTAATTACGTGCATTTTTTACCATTATCTGTACGCTTATAGATGAGTGGGTATGAGTGCACACACACCTTAGAACTGTGCCTGACACATTATAGGTCCTCAAAATAATTGCTGAACAAATGTGTACAGCTATAATTACTAATTACTGCTTATGTATCTGCCTTTCCTGCTACATTGCAAGTTTTTCAGAAGGCAGGGACTCTATCCCATTCATTTCTGTACCTTTTCCCCACCTCAGCTCCATAAATAATTGTCTGATTTAGTTTAACATAAAATATTAACACAAGTTTATGACAATATATTAAGATATTCATCCTTGTCGAAGGAATCACAAAGACGGCCTCAGGCACACTCTAGACCAAACCCACAGAACAAAATTAAAAAGTCACTGGCTTAAAAACCTTCCTCTAATCTGCAAACACCGTTACTAGCTGGCCTCTAGGCTCAACATCAACTCTGTGGGCCCCCACTTCAAGGTCCGGCCTGTTATCTAATAAGCCACCACCTGAGGTCTTAAGTGATGACATACACACTCCCTGGTCTGTGGCATCCCCGCCCTGGTCCCCAGCCACAGCCCCCACCACCACCACCACCCGGAGACATGGGCCCCAGCCTCCTTAGCTCACAGCCAGTCCTCCCCCTGGGGCCTGGGGGCAGCAGGAGGCCGGCCGACGTGTCAGGTTACCACAAAATCACAGCGGGCCTGCACAGTCAGTGAACCAGCGAAGGGCAGAAAGAGAAGTCCAGGAGAAAAAACTAGACACTCGAGTCTGAGTCAAAGAGGAACAGGGGTTTAAGAAATATACTTTAAATTCACAACTACGCTCTTAACGTCACCACTATAGCCTCTACAATAACTCATTCATTTAGTGCCCCGCCCCCCGGAGTAGCTTATGTTTATATTATACTTAACTGCTTTGAATGTGCTTTTAAAAACATCATTTTTAAGGCCAGAGCGGAAGATGGGGGTTTTTTGTTTTGTTTTGGTTTGGCTTTTTTTGTACCTTGCTTATTTAGTTTGCTTATTTCATAAAAGTCAGATTTGGGTCAATGAAGGTTTTAACAAGTATTCCCATTCAACAAGTCCCTGATATTACTCAGCTTTAATTTTCTCCAAACTAAATCCAAACATGACAGAGCTCATTAGCTCGGCTGAAGGAGAGGCAGACCTTCAAGAAAGAAAAGGCTAATAAAAAGCACTCACACATTTTTTTTTTTCTTTTTCCTAAAATGAAATCAAAGGTCACTCCCGTGCTACCCTCGTGCAGGAACCCTGGCGGCTTGATGTGGGCTGACCCAGCCCACGGACTTCAAACAAAGTTAACTTCAATCACTGCAGCCAGTTAACAGGTTATTGATTCTCCAGCCACTGTTCTTTCATCTGGGTTCACTCCGCAGACCAGGCCTCTTTAATGGGCTCCTAGCAACTGTTTTAATAAGAGGGTAGGTAGAGACCCAGCTCCAAGAAATGCCCTTCTCTGGCTGGGCAGGTAAACCCCGAGACTGGATTCGGTTTCCCATTCAGTTTCCCACTGATAACCCGGCAGGTTAGATTCCCTGGAGGTGTTGAAAGGGAGGCAGATTTAGTAACAGAAAGAAAGAAAGAAAGAAAGAGCAGATTTAGAAACAGAAAGAAAGAAAGAAAGAAAGAAAAAAAAAAAGAAAGAAAAAAAAAAAAAAGAAAGAGGAAGGAAGGAAGGAAGGGAAAGGAAAGGAAGGAAGGAAGAAGAAAAAAAGAAAGAGAGAGAAAGAAGGAAGGAAGGAAAGGAAAGGAAGGAAGAAGAAAAAAAGAAAGAAAGAAAGAAATCCCAAATGGCAGGGGGGGGGGGGGGGAGGAAAAAAAAAAAATTCTCTGCGATCTTCCTTAAAAAAAAGTTCTTAAAAAAAAAAAAAAAAAGACTCTACTGCAACTTCTTAAAGGGAAAGGCGGCAGGGGACTTTCAAATGATGATCTTAGTGACAACCAGACCAGCTGGTAAACATGCAGACAGGCAGATTCTGCGTTTCATTTCTTTTGACTTTTAAGAAATAATCCTCTCCTGATCCCATCAATAAGAATTTCAGAGAAGGAACCTATTACCTACCAGCAGACTCTGAGTTCTGCAAGTGGAGAAGCACACACATCAACAGTGAAATTACCAGCAGTTTCATCCTGTCTTTAAAAATGGTCTAATTCCTGGAAGAGAGGATCCCATGTGCACGCTCCTCCTTGGGCTGTCAGAATTCACACAGTTCATACAGGACACATCACACCGTGCAATTATCAATTGGCATTGCCACTGCTAAAAGATCTTTAATCCTGATTTTTTTTCTTAAAAAAAACAACACCATAAAAGCTCTCCTTATTAGCCCAGCTCTCTCTGCCTGTTCAGTGTGCCTGGTCACTTACAGGAGAAGGAGAAAACCCCGGAGGCGCGGCTCATCTTTCCCCAGCTGTGTCTCCCAGGGAGCTGTTCGTGTGTCTCCGCAGTGCGATGCCACACCACCATGCTGGCGGACAGGGTTTAAAATTAGCCGAGCCACGGGTAACCTTCGGACAAGGTCAGCCAGCAGAGCAGTGCCTGGCTCAGGGAGGGACATTAATGAGAAGCCAAGGAGAGCTCTTCCCTGAGCCCATGCGGGCCCCTCAGAGCCCTCACCCTCTAGAATCCTGGAGGAGCCAGGGACGCCTCCTGGGCCTGAGGAGGCTGACCTCGGCTCTTATTTTTAACCCACCAAGTCAGCAGCTTCCTTCGCAGGCGATCGACACAAGCTCTGCGTGTGTTTCTCCAAGTCTGAATTCAGCATAACTCAGCCGCTGGTTATACGTTCATTTTTAAAACCCTTAAACTGGATTTTAAGAACGTCATGCCTACGGAACACTTCTAAATGTAAAGTTCATAGCCACAGAGGACCACAAGAGTGGCACCTACAGAAACCTACGCAGGAGGACAGGCACTGTACTCAAGGTCCTCCACCAAACCACAGGCAGTGCTGACCATGCTTTCTGATTACTTTCTAGCACTAATACCATTATTCTTACTGATACTATTTATTATTGTTAATCCCTATAGTTTTGGGGTTCTGTTCTAACATCTCACATTCAGCATTACCCAGAGTCCCAAAACAGTCTTTGCATTTGTGGTTTTTAAGAGGTATCTTATTTCACGTCATGGATACCTGCTATTTTGACTATTTCCCCATGTGTGCACATGTACATCCTGCCCAACCGTTCAATGACAGCAAACATCCTTGTAATCATCTCCTAAGGACAGACTCCTGGAGTCCACAAGGGCCAGAAAAAAACTGAAGCCACTGGTGCAGACTGGGAACCCTTGAAGACAGGGACTGCCTGTCACACTGTAGTGTTTTCTAAAGAAAGGAAGGTGTTTTGGCGTTTTCCAAATAGACCAGCCTAAGTTCTAATGCGGCGCTTTCCAAGCACGTCCCGGGGATGATCATCAGGCCAGCACAACGGAAGTCCCCTGGGCAGTGGGACAGAGAATGCCACAAGCAAATGACGCATCTCACACCTCTGAACACGGGTCAAAGGCGATTCGGATGCTACTGGCACCATCCACACTGCCCCCACCAGCTCCCCGCTGGTGCAGCCACACCGGTTGTTCAACATACTGAAATTCGTTCACACGAGTTGAAGAAGTCAGTGGCACAAGCCCACTAAATGCTCCTGTCCCCTCGGCTCCCACTCCCCTCCCGGAGTCCCAGCCTCCTCCCTATCAGAGTAAAGGTCAGTGCCTGGCACACAGGGGGCCTCCAGGGGTTTCCCTTGGGTTGATGTCTGTATGGTTCAGTAAACATCTGAAATGTCCCTCCTGTTCACGGACAACCTACAACTCAAGATTTGCTTTTAAAACTTTGTTCATCCTCTCTTCCAACCAGCTCCTCAGAGACTACTGGTTAAAAAACTGAATCATCACCACTTCAGCACTGTTTCTTAAATTCATTAAGTTCCCTAATATTTTAAACTGAAATGGATAATTAATTAGAAGCACTTACCAAGATGCCTAGCAGGGAGTTGTTCCCACTAAGTTATTCTCTCCCAGGCCCAGGGAGTTGGGTTAGACTAAGATGGACATTATAAGCATAAGATCCATACGCTGGGTATCACACCCGTGATAGTGGGTCCCCAAGGAGCAAAGCTATCTGCTTAAATCACATGAGACTTTAAGGAACTCTCAGGTCATCAACTATAATTCGCAGGACACTAAAGCAAAAATATAAAAATGCTAAAATGAGAGGGAAGTAGAAGAGTCAAGTACAGTCTAACCTGTTTGCCCATTGCCCTGGCATCAGCTTACCTCAAACACCAGTAAACGCAACCTTCTGGAGCTGGGAGCATTGCTACGCTGCTGGGAGCACCATCTCTACCTCATCTCTCTTTGCTAAGCTGAATTATTTTCTGTGTAAGGGAATAGATAACTAGCAAGTGGACAGAATTTCATTTCCTCTGAACGTTTTCGTCTCTCTTCTACTACGGATGCCAGGGCAGGAACACCAGCCAGGAAAGGGAAGAACACCACACCAGAAGCCTGTAAATCAGACTTTGAAAACCAAAAAGGAGCTAACCTGGATGCATTACAGCCCCGCCCAGCCCAGCCCAGCTCGGGTGTTTCTCCAAGCTGCTGGGACGGTGACCCACACTGGAATCAGCTCAAAGACAATGTCCATCCAGGTCTCCACTGCAGAAGACTATATGCCAAATTTCAGGTCACTGTGGGAGCTATTTTTGACTCCCAATACCAAATACAGCAGGAAAAGTATAAGGAAATACCTTGTAGTAGTAAGTAACTGAAGATAATAATCACAGCTAAGATTTACTTAACACTACTGTGTGTGAGGTACAAGGATAAAGACTTTGCTTTTACCATTTCTCCCCATCCTCATCACAACTATCCTAAGTAGAGATGTAATATTACTATCCCTGTTATTCACATAATGAAGAAAACGAAGTTTACAAACATTAAGTCATTTATTCACTTGTCAAACAGAGATATTCAAACCCAGACCCATCTCACCTTGAGCCCAAAGGCTGTTTCTGTGACACAGTGAACCTCCCCTCATTGGAGGCAAGCAAGGAACAGCTAAGAGATCTCGTAACAGGGTCTCGGGAACTGGAGTGGGAAGAGGATGTCAGGGAAGATGCACTCCGACCTCTGATGCATGACAGATGAAAACAGACTGCCTGCTGTATGCCGGCTCTGTCCTGGGTGCTTAGAACACAGGAGGTATAGGAGACCCCCAGGAATGAAGCTAGCACACTGTTAGAGTGGCTCGATTTTTCTCACAACAAAGGCAACTAAAAAGCAAGGCCATCAGAGAGTCCAGACACCCATCCCAGGGAGCCCGGCAGAGCTGGTACATGGCGAGCACGTATCCTTCTCCCTCCCAGAACACACCTGCGAGGCTGCAGACCTCCCACCTTCTGCAGCGCGAGGAAAGGGTTCTGGCCCTTCTCTTTCTAAATTCCCTGCACCTCAGCTTTTTGCCAACACAAAGATGATACTTACAGTAAATAAACAATTCAAATTTGTATTAGAATGTATTAAGAACAAAACCAGAAAAGGGGATGAATGAACAAGTCACACGGGAGAGTAAGTATGGGACTTTGCCCCTTGCAAGAAGAGGGAAAGGACAAAATCAAGCAAGCTGAATCCGTGACTTTAGGGCTCTTCATCAGCAAACGTCTAAAGACGGTGGGCACATCTGCAGTGAACAGGACACAAGGACTATGCCAGCGCTGCTGTAGGTGAAGGTCCAGATGGCTATACTTAACAACAGCCTCAAAGGCTTACATCCTGGGACTTGGTAATCCTTACCCTAGAAATCTACTGAGAAGAGAATTCCACGAAGAAAAACATTCGAATCACAAAGATACACATTCCAGAATCATCCCTAATACCATGAACAGCAGAATAACTAAGAAATTCACAGTATGTGAATGCAAAGGAAATCTGTCTCCATTTATAAGAAAAAATGAAAAAGAACAGACTGACACATTAGGGAAAGCTTCTCAAAGAATCCAGATTTTAAAAAGCAAAATACAAAATTATATATATATATTTTAAAATATACATTTGTATGTATATGTGTAAGTATATATGAAACTGTATGCATAGATGTATTCAGACATATTAAAAATATATTTATATGTGTTACGTAGACATAAAACTGTGTGTGTGTATATCTGTAATTTAGTTTTATGCCCGTATCTACTGAAATTTTTTTAGAAGAGTTATTCTCTTAGGAGGATGACATTACAGGTTTTTGTCTTATACCTTTTTTTCATGTTCTATTGTTTCTGTAATTTTTAAGAAAGGACTCCAATTTCTTTCAAGAAAATTTAAATAATCAGCTACAACTTGAGACATTCAAGCACATGAATGCAAAAGGAAAGCTTTAGAGGTCGGACGTGTGGGGATACTTGAATCCTCTCTATCATCAGGACCCACCAGGAAGGAGCCCATCTCCACTCTCTGTGTCTAGTCACAAGCTTCAAACACAGACATACAGATGATCATGTGTTTCAGGGAGACCCGAGGACTTGATGTCCCCCTTACCTTTATGGCAGCAATCACAGTAGAACACTTAAGGAGTGTGGGATTCTGGACCTGGCCCCACTAGATGCACTTTATATGGCCATTCATCTACTCCTTGTAACAATCCTATAGGGAAAGTACTATCATGACTCCCACTTTGAAATGAGGAAACCCGACCTCGCTCAGACTGGCGGCAAAGCCAAGATCGGAACACAAACTAACCTTGGAGTCTACAGTGATAAGAACCAACCCGGACTGTGGAGACAAGTCGCCCACCAGGTGCTCTGCCGGTACGTCTTATCCAAAACGTCTTTCCTCCCCTCAGCCACCTACAAGGCACCCACACACACTTCAGAGGCCAATTCAACTGCCACCTCTTCAGCAAGGCCTTCCTCGGAGCTCCCTCACAGCGTAACAGGCACGGGGTTTCAGCTGCCCACGAAAACAGTTACGGAGACGGGGAACAATGATGGCAGCAGAACCAAGTGAATGTCCTTAAGGTCCCGAGCTGCACGCTTCAAAATGGTGAGGACAGTAAATTTTTGCTTATGTGCATTTTACCACAATTACAATTATAGGTAAGTAGGTAGGTACACAGAGAGGTAGGCAGACAAATAAAATGGGACTTCTAAGCAAAGAAATCAGGTCACAAGAACATGCCTTCAGGGGAACCCGAACACGACTTTGGACACTGGAACATTCACACCCCAGACACTGCACACATCACGCAGACGTCACATGAGTCTTTCCAAGACTCTTCCCCTTTCAGCAGGATTACCCCTCCCTCCAGGAGCCTTCCTGGATCCCCAAGTGCAGTCTGGGGGAGGCTGCTCACATGTGCCCACAGTATCATACCCTCGTCCCGGAGAACCCTTAGAAGTGCCCATCGACAGATCTGTGCCCCATGTAAAGCTCCTGCTGAAGGCAGCATCCTTATCTTATTTGAGTGTGTCCCCAGGACCTGGCTCAACACTTATCACCTTTAATAAACACTGAATCAGTTAATTAACTGCTGGAAAAAGGAGGGGTTGGAATACTACTCTGATTTTCCAAGCTCACATACAGGGTTGTCGTGAAGCATGATTAAGAAGACAAGTCAAGGCTCGCAGAAAACCCAAAGATTCAGTCTAAAACTAAAAGGAAGAGGGCCCACTAGCAGAGATTCCCAGAGGCCTCCTGCCACCTCTATCAGATACGAGGCATTTATGTGCAAACAGGTGATTTTCAGCACCTGCAGCTCCCGTGGGTTAAAGTCCATGCCCATCTCGCAACGCCCTGGGCTGAGACTCAGGTGCCAGGTGCAGGACAAAGGCTTAGGTCACCTCTTCAAACTCTCTTGAGGTCAAGTTTAAATGGCAGCTCGATTAATTTGTCCGGCACCTATTCTTTGGGCTAAAATCAGAAAACATTCTTTAAGGCTGCTAAATCTTTATTATCCTGAGGGGTCAGCTCAGAAGGCCAGGGGCGGTAATTGCTCGTTCTTTGCATAGTGCATTTCCCATCCTTCAAGGCAGCTGGTACGACCACAGTACTTTTTCTTGCATGTTCTAGCGCCGTTTTGCTCGTCACACCTCCAAGTCTACTCACAGCCCGTGTCCCACAGAGGAGAACAAATTCTTGAATTTGCTTCTGAGCAAAGTACATTTCCTTTTTTTCCTCCCTCTCCAACCACCGAGCAAACTGCAGGAGTGAAAAGCACAAGGCAGGCTCATCCGTGCCAGAGCCCTGCAAGCCAGCCGGCCACCGGAGGACACAGAACCCCCGCTGAAGAGCGTGACTGGAGTTCAGCTTTAGGGAAACCCAGCGCGGGACATTCTTACATTCGGGTGACTCACCGCTTCAAACAGGTCATGCTGAAATGTCAAGGAAAGTAAACGCAAAACCTAAGAAACACAGCTGCTTGTGCCTCGTGTGGAAACCCTTGGCCAGCAGGCAAAATCCATGCCCGAACCTTAGAAGAGAACCTTAGAAAGAAATAACCATAGGTAAAGGACATTTGGGGATCCGAGACAGAGAGGCCGAGACGAGGGGCATTTTTAAAAGGAGATAACGGTTATCCCTTTTATTTAATTTTTTGGTTTAGTCTTTCATTTATTTAGTCAAACCGTCCTCATTATAGAAGTTCAGTGAATTACGGAGATACAGATGTGTCAACATACAGCCTGACTCTGGGGAGTGGAACCTGTGCGGGGTGAGAAAGGACATGGCTGTAATAAGTCCCCGAGCAAGTCCTTTTCCTTCCCACCCTGGGCCTCGGTTTCCTCATCTGTCAACAAGGGAGCTGAACCAGGACTTTTACTGGGAGTTCTCATGTGTAATATTCTTTCTACTCCATTCAGCTATCTACCAGAACAAGCAGACTTCTGGCCCATGCATGACGGACTGTCCAAAACAGGAATCTTTTTAAAGTGCCGTAAATAGAGGAGCCTGGGTGGCTCAGTCCTTGAGCATCTGCCTTTGGCAAAGGTCATGGTCCCAGGGTCCCGGGATCATGCCCCTCATTGGGCTCCCTGCTCAGGCGGAAGCCTGCTTCCCCCACTCCCTCCCCCCTCCCCGCTTGTGTCCTGTGTGTGTGTGTGTGTGTGTGTGTGTGTGTGAGAAATAAATAAATAAGTCTTAAAAATTGAAAATAAAAAAAAGTGCCATAAATATTAAAGACCATATTTTATATATATACATATACTGGCCATATTATATATGTACATATACATATATATATAGAGAGAGAGAGAGAGAAACCGTATTATATATGTTCCAACACCATTCTTTGAAGACGCAGACTATTTCTGTATAACAGAATAATAAAAGATAGTGATTAGAGGGGCGCCTCAGTGGTTCGGTTAGGTGTCTGACTTGATTTAGGTTCAAATCATGATCTCAGGGTGGAGACTGAGCCCCATGCAGGGCTCTGCACCGAGGCTGGAGTCTGCTTAAGATTCTCTGTCCCTCTCCTTCTGCCCCTTCCCCTCACACTGTGGGAGTACTCCACTCTCCCTCTGTCTGTCTGTCTCTGTCAGGGAAGGGGGGCGGAGATGGTCATTATCATTTTTAATGGCACTTTTGAGATGCTTGGGTGGCTCAGGTCATGATCCCAGGGTCCTGGAACTGAGACGGGCATCGGGGGTCCCTGCTCCAGGGAGTCTGCTTCTCCCTCCCTATGCCCCTCCCCCACAACTCATGCCTCCCTGCGCAAATGCTCGCATAAATAAATAAACAAACAGGCACATTTTTCAAGTGGATCTTTTGGGGCGCCTGGATGGTTCAGATGGTTATGCATCTGCCTTCAACTCAGGTCAAGATCTCCAGGTCCTGGGATCCAGCCCCATGTCAGGCTCCCTCTGTCCCTCCCCTTTTCCTCCTTGTCCTTGTACACGCACTCTTTCAAATGAATAAATAAAATCTTTAAAAGAAAAAAAAAAAGAGAGAAGGAAGCTTCATTTGGCTATCTCAAATAAGTATTCCTTCCTTTTTTTTTCCCTCCTTCATGTTTACCTATGGTATTTCTTTAAAAATGTTATCAAAATCAAGGTTCCAGCTGAAATCCATCATATTGCATAGGACCATCAAATCTGACAAAAATTCTATATTTAATTAATACTTCAAGCATCATCCAATGAGCTTTGAAGATTACACCTACATCTGAAACAGAATACAGTAAACATTCATAGGCACAGACTAATTTTAGATTTAAGAATCACTGATAAACTCTATGTTCAAAGGAAGAATCACCTCTCACTTTACAATAACTAGTGGAATTCAACACGATCTCTAAAATCCTAAATATTTCCAATTTTCATATTCCTTCTTTAAACTGAATTCATTTTTATTTTAACTTACACCGCTACCATGCAAACCTGTCTTTCCTGAATAGTTTGTTCTAGGTGGGGCAGTGAAAAAAAAGGGGGGCTAGAAAACAAACAAGCTCTATGGTCTAATAGACTATAAACATGTTCACGTATTCTGGTTTTGACTGGAAATATTAAAGGAGAGGAAGAAAAAAAGGATGCACTTGGGATTTCAGGACACTGTGTGGTGATTCACAGAGAGACATCTGAGAGGCAAACTATTTGCCAGAGTAAACCAATATCACAATCATATGAACACTTTAAAGGAGATTTCTGTTCACAATTCACACACACTGAGGGAGTACCTGAAGGACAGCCTCACTGACTTCTCTACATGCCGATATAAAGCATGGCAAGCTTCTGTCGGGCTGACTGAGACCCCCAAGTGTGAGGTACGGACTGCTCATAATTTCGTTGGGTGTCCTAAAACACATGCAAGCATTTATTCAATCAGCCTTCAACACGCACGCAGCAACTCAGGCCAGGTTCTGTGCTGGAGACACGAAGATGTTACGCACCATGCTCCTGCCTCAAAGACCTCACAGTCCAGTGAGAGGCAGATGTGCCAGCTGCAACCCCAGAATCCAGAACACTGCGTGGCACACAACAGGTGCCCAAAAGATATAAAGTAAGTTAGGAGGCAGGGAGGGCAGACAGAGGCCTGCCCAGAGAGCTGTAGCACAGCAGGGAGCCTGGCTTCAAATGCACACCTACAGCTCTGCAGCCATCACCAGGCCACATGCTCAATGCTGCCACGCCTCATCACCCTGGTGTGTCCCTCCTTCGGTGGTGATGAGATACCACACATAGAAATGCCTGGAATGGCAAAGATGAGGAAGGACAGAACTTGGTCTGGGACAAGGACCAGGCAGGACAGAACCCCCCCACAGTATGGTAAGATCTTTTTTCCTACTTCTTCCTCTCCCTTTTGTAATCTTTCCTATAGAAAGCCCCTTCCCCAGTATGGACCCAGCAAGACTCAGAGTAAAGGAACCAAAACCAATGCAGGGCAGGGGCTGCAGAAGGAAGAGGCTACCATCCTTTGGAATGAAAACCCTCATCGGTTCTACAGTGGAAAAGGGGGAAAGGACTCCCAAGGCAGATACCCAAAGCACTTCGATTTCTGCTCTTTTGCTGGTTAGCCTCCTTCTCCACACAACTCTTGACAATTAGCAGGGGTTATCCCCCTCCCCCCATCTCATCTGAATGTCCTTAACTAAATTAAAGTGCCTGTAGCATGTTAACAATCGATCAACATAGAAGAGAGGCTAAACCAAGCTTAAATATCTTAGCTCTTTTCCTGTTTTAAAATAATGTAGGTGTGTGTGTGCGTATTTCTGCATATCCAGTTGTGAATGCACGTTTGGCTGTGTATGTATGTACATTCACACATATGCATGTATTATTTAAGTAGGTATGCATCTCTGTATAAATATAAACTAGGCTTCTCAGGGTTGAGGGAAATGTGAGACCACTTGTATGGCGAGGGAGGCAGGCCAGGTAAATTGTGTGTCCACCTCAAACACCTGCTAGCTCACCTTGCACAAATAAATAAGGTTGCAACCAATGAAGAAACCCTTAAGTTTCCAAGACAACCACAGGGGGAATGCTGGAAGGGCTCAAACTCCCTATGACTGGACCCAGCCCCTAAAGAACCCCTCTTCTCTCTTTTCCTGGAGAAAAGCTTCCCTTTTAGTAAACAAGAACCTTTGTCCTAACCCAGATCCCCAAACTTCCTGAGGGGTGGGAAGCAGGGGCCTCAGAGCTGCCTTCATGCCTGGAAAAGACCACAGCCCCAACAGGGAAACTAGAACAGTCAGGCTCCTGCTGCTTACCTCTCTTGAGGTTAAGAGATGCTGCAAAGTTGACGGTCATCCAATTTCATGGGCCTTTAGCTAGAAGCAGCTGTGTCCCAAGCCCAGTGCTGAGATTACTTCTCATACTTCATTGTGTTTCACGACAACCCAAAAAGGCAAGTGGAGTGGTATTACCCCCCTCTCCCAGGAGGGGGGTCTGCAACTCAGACATACTGATGGGCCCAAGAAAGGCCCCAAAGTAGGTAAATGTAGGAGCCATCACACTGTCTCACACTGCGTATCGGGCTTCAAGAGTACTGGCTGTAGGAGATGCATCTCAGCTCCTGGGTTCTGGTTTCAGTTCAGTCTCTCATCTAAGGGTAATCAATCCTGAGTAGGTCTTGACTTTAGGAGCCTTAAACTCTGACAGGATAAAAAAGAGAGGGCACCTTTGGTTCTACACCTCACAGAACAGAGTCCGATAAGAACCCTCTACACAATCAGTAGTCAATACAATTCTCAAAGGCTAGGTCAGGTGGTTTCCTGCCCTCAGCAATCCCACCAAACATCATCTCCCCTGCCATCCCTCGGGTCCCAACTCAAGTTTTCACTGCCTCAGGCATTCACATCCACGGTGCAAGACATCAAGATCCATCTCAACAATTCACTCAAGCCAAAAGAGCCAACCCCCCAGGCAACCTCAGCAAAGGTCTGAACTTATCTTCATTACACCTGTTTCTTGGGTTTTGTCTCTTCAACCTCGCCTGGGGACCCAGCCCAGACTTCTCGGTGCTCATGACTGTGATACCACAACCATGCCCCATTCTTCCCCGGAGTTAAATCAAAACACGTATTTACAAGGCAACATTTTCTGGGTATCCACTAGGTCACATATAATATGGAAGTAGAAACTGGGTTTTTCCAGAGAAATAACAGGATAATGGTCTCGGCCCCAAGGAACTCACTATCTAGTAAGGAAGATGGACATGTAAAGGATTGCTGGGATTTGCTGAATCATTTGACACCGGAATTTGCCAGTGCCTGGGAGCTGGAAGGGACAGTGACTATGAAGAATGACAAGAGTCTGCTCCTGATACTATCTTAAAGGATATAATGACCGGCTGACTTTAACGAGGTGGAAATTTAATAAGGATAAATGTCAAGCCATGCACTTAGGTCCAAAAAAAAAAAAAAAAAACAAACCCCAACTCACAAGTATAGGGTAGAGAAAATCACATGAGAAAGTCTTAAGGGATTGGGTTGCCCACAAGCTCAATGACTCAGTGTGATGAGGGCTGCCATAAAACCTAATGCAGTATCAGCCTGCCCTGATTAGAAATGCTGCATTCAGAGTAAGAAAAGTGAGATCTCAACTCTGGACCCCAGAGACTATAGAGGGATGAATGGTCACAAGTGAGCACACTTCCGAGAGTGGTCAGGAGTGTGGAGCCACATCCCCAGTGGGATGAAGACAAGGAGGCTGGGGAATGGATAACTTAGGGGGCCACAAGAGGCACCTTCAAACCAGTCTTGGGCTTGACCATCCCATTTCCAGAGACACAGTATACCTAAACTAGAAAGGCACTGAGGTTAACCTAGAAGAATCTTTATTACAGCATGGCTTGTAACTGCCCCAAACCGAGAGGGCATGGGCAAACTGTCTGGCAAGAGGGAACAAATTACATATCTCATTATGACATGTTCCCAACTGCAATGTCAAATGTTTATTGGTACGAAAGACGGTAATAAAATTCTATTTACAAGACAAAGAAAATTATAAATTATTATGCTTAAAATATTATTCATTCTGTAGAAACAACAACACATACACACATAACACAGCGGCGTTAGCACCTGTCTGGAGGGCTATGTGGTGTGATGCCAACAACACAGAGTGTGAGATTATCCACAGGTTTATTTTTTTTTTAAGATTTTACTTATTTATTTGGCAGAGAGAGATCACAAGTAGGCAGAGAGGCAGGGAGAGGGAGAGAGAGAAGCAGGCTCCCGCTGAGCAGAGAGCCCAAGGTGGGGCTCAATCCCAGGACCTTGAGATCATGACCTGAGCCAAAGGCAGAAAGGCAGATGCTCAACCAACTGAGCCACTCAGGCACCCCTACCGACAGGTTTAAATTCTCCTTTTCCTTCTCTGTATTTTGCATCTCCATGCTTTCGGTTCCATAATAAACATATATTGAAAATCTGATACAAAAAAAGAAAATCTAAATGGGTTAGCATATGAAAAGAGCAATGAGGTTCATGCTGTCTGGCTCCAGCATGAGAGGGGTTAGGATTAGTGGGTAAGGACTCAGGAGACCCCATCTGAGCTCAATGTTGGGAGAATGGCCTGTTAGTGAAATGAATGGCCTTTGGTCGTAGAGTGAGCTCCCCATCAAAAGAAATATGCCTCCAGGAGGCATTAAGGCTCTTTGGGAAGGCGCTGTAGGAGAAGCCTCCAGGAGCACACGGAGGGTTCGTTCCTCCTAAATGACCTCAAGTTTCCCTCTAATCTGTATGCTCCCACGTCTTTGACAGATGCTTGAGCCATCCACGCTCCAGAATGCACAATGCCTCTGTTTCTCTCCTGTAAGCTCAAATTGTCCACCAAGCTTCTAGGATCTACCTCTCTGCTCTCTCACCAAACCAGAGCCAAGCAGAGTCCACTTAAAAGGACATTCAACAGGGAACCAAACTGCTCGTATCCCAGTGGTACCAATGGAAAGAAGAATACGGCCTTGAACGAGTCACTTAAACTCTAGAAGCCTCAGTTTCCACACCTGCCAAATGGCAGTAAAATGCGTAGATCACAAGAGGTTCTGCCAACACTGCAACAAAGAGCCTGTGGGATGGCTCTGTAAACAATAAAGTGCTATCTGTACAAGGGAGAGATGATGTGTTCTGTCCTGAGAGCACTTAAAGCTCAAGCTGGACGGCCAACTGACAGGGCGAGCTACAGGCATCCCCCTCCCCCAGAAGCAGACACCACTCTAACGCCGAGACCCTGTGACCCTGCCGCCCTGTGGTTCGAGCAGCCCTCCGCACGGCAAAGCCCTCCAGTCCTTCCACTTCCCCTGACCACGTCTCATCCCACAGAACATTATAAGGAACTATTTTTTTCCCCAGCTTCTGGGGATGAGTCTTGATTATTCACTATGACTACACCTTTCTTATAAGAGGAGGATTGAGGCGTCTCTGCCTTCACCCACGATCCCTAGTGCTGCTGGGAACTCAGGAAAGACTTAGTGATGATCCGACCAAACCCTCAGTGAACCCTGCTACTTAGAGTGTAGCCTGTGGCTCAGCACCACAGGCAATGGCTCAGAACATGTTAGTTATGCAGGTTAGCAGGGCCCTGTCCCGGGCCCTGTCCCAGAGCCACTACATCCAAATCTGCATTTTGAACAAGATCCCCAGGTGATTCACACGCTAACATGGGGAATGCCTCTGCTGCTGGTCCACACACAGTGAGGGAAAGACCCGGGCACGCTCATCCCACAAGAGCTCCAGGGCCCAGAAAAGGGCCTCATTCATTCATTTACTCGTGTATGCAGTCATTCGCCTGTTCAACACCTATAGATGAAATTCCTCCATCATGGCAGACACTTGTCTAGGCACCAAGTTCTATTCTGACCAGCTCTAACAGAATGGTAAGGCTCCTCCCAATACTGGAGAGAACTTCCCATTACAGCTGTCTGCGCACAAAACAGCAGCTTCAGGGGCGCCTGGGTGGCTCAGTTGGTTAAACCTCTGCCTTCAGCTCAGATCATGATCTCAGGGTCCTGGGATCGAGTCCTGTATCCAAGCCCTGCATCTGGCTCTCTGCTCAGCAGGGAGCCTGCTTCCCCCTCTCTCTCTGCCTGCCTCTCTCTGCCTATTTGTGATCTCTGTCAAATAAATGAATAAAAAAAAAAAAAAAAAGGCAGCTTCAGTCCCTCTGAGTGCTAGCTCCTCCAACCCTGGCCCAGCTCTTCAAATGCTCCTCAGGGGTCAGGGCTGGTACCTCTTCACAAACCACCGAGAAGCCACCCACACCATGGCCACAGCCCAGGGACCTGGGCAGAGCCCCTTTTTATTTCTACAGGTGCTACATTCCAAACATATTTCTTCTTATGAAGCATGGCAGGAATTCTACACTTAGGGAAGAGAAGAGGTTAAAGGAGGACCTCCTTTTTCCCAGAGGAGAGAGGAGACTCTCAGAGAGGTTTACATTTTTTAAATGTATTTATTTTATCAGCCACATGCTTACAAGTCAAACATCCCCTCAAAGACATTTTGCAGACAAGACATTCTGGGAACACACTGGAGGCAGCTTATTTCTGAGTGGCTATTACAAGACTAGCCCAAAGGGATGCATATCAGATGCTATCTCCCGCTAAAATGTCTGCCTGCCTGCCTGCCACCCGTATGCCGGGTCAGAGCCACTTCATGCCCCTCAAATACCCCCTGCTTGGTCCCGCCAAACTGCCCCTGCCCCACTGGTCCTCGGAGAGCCTGGCAAATTAGCCCAGGTCACTCCTGATGGAGGAAGGCTGTTTGCTCCAGGTGTACTACACAGTTTTGGGGTGGAGTGGGGAGGGGGCAGCTGGCGCGGTCTGTAAATGGACAATGAAAAGCGTCATTAAGGGGCGCCTGGGTGGCTCGGTGGATTGGGCAGCTGCCTTCAGCTCAGGTCATGATCTCAGTGTCCTGGGATCGAGCCCCGCATCGGGCTCTCTGCTCGGCGGAGAGCCTGCTTCCTCCTCTCTCTGCCTACTTGTGATCTCTCTGTCAAATAAATAAATAAAATCTTTAAAAAAAAAAAAGTGTCATTAATGTATACACGGGTGCAACCTTCACCTGGAATACTGTCACAGTTCTGGAAACTGCAGAGGCTGGTAGGATCCCAGGCAAACAGAGCTCCTTGATTTCCCTGCCCAAGGGGGGCATTGTAAGAAAATGTGCTGTCTCTTACATCTGCCTCTGAGCTCCCTCCTTCGCTATCTCTCATCAAGTCATCCTCTGACTCACAGGACTGAGCAGTTAGGAATGCTTATGGTGTCTCCCACAGTTCCCTCCCCTGGGCCAGGTAGCTGTCTCCTTACCAACCATGAGCATTTTGAAGGCAGGGGCCGTGCCCCGCCCAGCACAGCCTCTCTGGAGCCCAGCAGATACCCCACACATCCAGGTTTCCGTAAATAGTGACAGAAGGTCAATGCATTCAACAAGCATTTAATGAGTGCTGAGTTTTAAGATTACAATCCAGGCATCCCCTACCTTCCGAAAGTTCGAGTTATGCCACTTCGCTCTCAGGAAAAGATCTACTGAGTACAGTAACAGTTTTTCTCATGAAAGTGAAAATTCTCTTTGGATTTCTTTCCACTGGTTGGAGAAAACAGATGTTGATGTAGGTCTTTCCTAAAAGCAAAGCAGCAAAACATGAACTTCTGGAAACCGGGAAATACTCTGCTTTATGCCATTTCTGCCTACCAAAAAAATTCACAGAAACACTCTACTTTTAGATGGTGAGAGGGGGTAAAATCTGAAGATAACAAAAAAGAAAGAAATGGGAGAGCCCTTAATGGCCTTTTGAGACAAAATAAAACGAGAAACAAGGACTATGAAAGCCAGGATGGAAACTCCAGGGTGAGGGAGGGAGGGAATTCCTGGGGCCAAGCAAGCCAAGGACAACAGACATAGAATTTTCTTATATGCGACATCTCATACAGATCCAGCCCCAGTCTGTAATTCCTTGTGTAGAGAATGCATTTCCTACACACCAGCCTCTTACTCTGCAATCAGCCAATTTTTTTTAATCTTTTAAACTATCGGTATAGTGTATGGTATCCATCATCTCCATCCTAACCTGTTTCCTTACAAGGAGACCACAGCTCGTAACGAGATGTGCTTTTCATGGGCATTCTGACTTCATTCTCTCCCCAGGTGTCAGGGCCACATGAGAAAGAAGGGCAGGGAGGTTAAGGACTACCCCCCCCTTGCCCATGATGCCCTAGGACCTGAAGTCTCAACACTGCCCCTCCCAGGCCTCTCTTGGCAGCCAGCATCGCAGTCCAAAAGAAAGGTCACACCATAGGGCGCCTGGGTGGCTCAGTGGGTTAAAGCCTCTGCCTTCGGCTCAGGTCATGATCTCAGGATCCCCCGCGTTTCGCTCTCTGCTCAACAGGGAGCCTGCTTCCTCCACTCTCTCTGCCAGCCTCTCTGCCTGCTTGTGATCTCTGTCTGTCAAATAAATTCAAAAAAAAAAAAAAAAAATCTTAAAAAATAAAAAAAAGTCACACCAGCCACATGTCACGGTACATTTCCAAGTCACTTCATTAAAAAAGGTAAAAATTAATTTCAATAACTTGTTTTATGAACCCAACACATCTAAATAGGATTTCAACCTGTAACCAATTATTTAAAAAAACCACTGAGATTTTACATTCTCCTTCCATACTAAGTCTTCGAAGGCCAGTGGTCACCATATACACTTCAGGGTCATCTCAATTCAGAGGCCACCTGCCGAGTACTGAACAGCACAGGGGGCAGGCGGTGACCATGCTTCCCCGCGAGGGCCTCAAATGAGCATTTCCTCTACACGCCTGCTGTCTCCAAACACACAGAGCCCCGTTCCTGGCACTGACTGCCACTGGGTCAGAGAATGGGGAGCCCCAGTGCATGACATTCAAGGACAGTCAGTTCTACCCCTTAAGTCTCACCAGAAGCACTGCTCTGTCAAGGAAGCCTTCCCTATGCCCTCAACAGTCTGCGTGCCTCCTCTGTGCCCTGGGCACGCTGGCTTCACACACCGTGGCCCTAGCGCCCACACTGGAGGGCCTGCTTGGCCATGTCCTCCACCACTGTCTGTTCCCTAAAGACAGGACTCTGTCGGCCTTGTTCACAGCCCCATGCCTTATCTCCCAGTCCAGCACAGACTCCATAAACATTTGCCAGATGCATGGACGGATGGCCGGATAAATGAATGGAATTCCTCCCAACAGAGCCTCTCTCTCCAGGCCAGCTCTTCCTCGTCTGTAGAAGCCCCGAGCTTCCTTCCAGCTCTGCAAGTCAACCGTGATTCATGTGGCCCTCGCCATTCTGTATGGCCCTCCACCACACAACCAGCTCAGCCAGCCATCTGTCACCGGAGGGAACACTTCTTAGGGACACTGTAGTTTCTTGCTCTGCGAAATGGGGCAACATAAATTGCTTTCAGGTCTTCTGAAAGTATCCTAAGAGCCTCCTGTTATTCCACAGAAGTAAAGACATACACAGAGTCTCTCATATAATTCTTACATACCCTCCCCTGGCCAATCGGTTATGTATTTCTTACACAGAATATTTTCAATTTTGTCCTTAATGAATCAATGTCGTATCACAAGGTCAGGTTTTCATCTCTAAAGTCCTGTTTTGTTTTGTTTTTAAAGATTTTATTTATTTGCCAGAGAGAGAGAGAGAGAGCAAGAGGGTGAGCACAAGCAGGGAGAAGAGCAGACAGAGGCAGAAGCAGGCTCCCTGCTGAGCAAGGAGCCAGACGTGGGACTTTATCCCAGGACCCCGGGATCATGACGTGAGCTGGAGGCAGACGCTTAATGGACTGAGCCACCCAGGCATCCCTAAAGTCCTGGTTTTCATTTTCACTTTTCATTTTCACCACTACCTTTCTGCCAGCCAGCTGCTTGATCATCGAGTTATTTAACCTGTACGCACCTGTATCTCCACATCCATAAAATGGGGATAACGATATAACCAACCCGGAACTGTTGTTAACACCAGAAAGCCTTCTACACTCTACAGGGCCAAACACATGTTAACTACTAGGTAAACCATTTCTTTTGAAGGATGTCAGAGTCAAGCGACAGAGTCAGCCACAACTAACACAGCCACAGCCAGGACCCCGGCCTGGGGACTCAGGCAAACACCAGAGGGATCTCGAGGGCCACCAGCAAACAGGCCCGGAACCCACCGCCTCCCAGAGCCCAGCCTCCAAGGTGCTGCCTGGGGAGGTCGGGCAGGAAGCAGCCCAGAAGGGCCTGCTTCCCCGAGGAGCACGAAGCAGAAACTTTCTGTCTTAAAAGGGCAAGGTCCCCACTGAGCAAGTCAGGCCTCAGTCAGGCCGCGCCAGGGAGCTGGAAGAATGGCTTCATCCATCCTGTCTCTCATTCCGCAGCGTTCGGAGGCACCTGAACTTGCCCCAACCGGTGATGCCCGTTTCAAACAGGAACGAGGTGTGCATGTACGTGCGAGCACACATATGTGCGTGTGTATGTCCGTGTGTCTGTGTGTGTGTGTGTGTGTGTGTGTGTGGTGTACACGCATTTTATTATTTCACAAGAGAGCACTCTGCAGTCCGAGAATGAGTCATCAGTAATCCTTGTCGATTTGCCAGCAGCCTGCCCCTCTTCATTACCGACAGCAAGATAAAAGCCCTCGCACTACATTAGCGGGCATACGCCTCCACAGACAGTACAAATAAATTAATTGTGCCTCATCTCAAACAGCCCAAGAGGTGTGCGGGAGGGGAAAATGCACTCCGTCTAGTTTCATTAACAAATAAAACTGAAACAGAGCCGCCACCGTTCTCTTCTGTCTGTCCGTACACTTGGGTTCTGCCCCAACATCTCGCAGCTGCCCATCTGGGGTAGCATCACCCCAGGAGAGAGCCCGGACCCTAACAAACCGTGTCTCCAGCCCAAGAGAGCAAGAGTCGAGCCCCTGAGTCCTACCATGGTCCTGGTGGGGGGGGGGGGGGGGGGGTGGGGGGGGGGGCCTCGGGGGGGCCCGGTAGGGGGGGGATGTGGGGACAAGACTGGGCGGGCCAAACCCCAGGGCCGGTGCCAAAGGGAAGGGGGGGGGCAGTACAGTCATTCACCCCAGGCCAGTAAACAAACCAGTTCAGCGGCAGTTGGTATGTGCGCAGTGAAGGAGTCTGTCATCAAGCAAACTCTGTCCTGCTAAGGGTGGTGAGCATTCCAGAAAGAACAAAGTTATTTGAGACCAACCTGAAAAACAAGTTGGACTCCCCGTCACCACAAGCTACGATTACACCCTCAAACACACCTTTCTTCGATCCTGAGACATTTGCCTCTGCAGAGCAGTTAAAGGCAATTTGTTACAATGCTGTGATTTTCTTTATGCTGTGTCCGTACTACGTAATTTAGGCAAGCTGCATTTTATGTGCTGAAGGGGGCATGGCTGAAAAGCTGATCCTTTCATGTTTTATCTCCAAAGAGACAAAACCAGTGCTTCCAGGGGAGGAGGGGGACAGGAAATGGGGGGGGGGTGGATGGAAAGAACAAAGCACACTCTGAGAAGAGGAAAAGCCCCTCTACTCTCCAAATATCACCCCATTAACTAGTGACCTGCAAGGAAGTTAGATCACAAACAGCTAATCCAACCGTAAAATATGCCCAAAGTCTTTATTATACAGAGAGGCTCTGGGTTTGGTTTGCTTTAGTTTGTTTTTATTTTTTTTTTCCAAACTGAAAAATGCAAGAAATCTGAAAAATTCTTAGCAGAAAATCTGACCTCAAACAGCTAAGCCTTGCCTCTAACAAAACAAATTACACAAAATCTTAAAAAATAGTAATAAAGCCATACGCTACTATAACTGAAGAAATGCCAAAGGAACAATGAAGCACCACTGAGCCAGACCTTTGTGAAATTGCCAGTACCCACTGCAGGTACCTTGTTGCACTGCTTGTGGCTCTGGGAACTGGTTCTGCCCACCTGGACAGCAATGGAGCAACAGCTATCGAGAGCCAAAAACATGTTTGTGCCCTTTAACCCAGAAACCCTGCTCTTGGGAATTCACCCGAAGGAAATCACCTACAATAAGGATGAAGCTGTATTTCCAAGTATTATGTATAATAGCACAAAACCATAGGGGAAAAAAATATCTAAATGTCCAGTAATAGATGAATGCTTAAATAAATTCAGTCTGTGAGATGATAGATTATAATACCATTAAAAATCATCTTGAAGACTGTAACCATTTGGAAAACATGTGCTTAAGGTTTACTGAAGAGAGCAGAATACAAAATTGGGTCCACATATGATTACAGCTATACAGAAATATGCCTGCATTCAGACAAGGGCTAAAAGAAAAATGAAAACAGTTGTGTTAGGATGGCGAGCTTGTGGGTGAACTTTTTTCTTTTGTTTCATTTCCTTTATTGTGGTTACAGCATTCTATTTTGTGAAATAAAGAGAAATCATGGGGTATATATGCAGCTCGACTCAGACTCTCAAGGATGAATGAGGAATCTGGGAAACGAAGAAGCTCGTTTTTGGCCTGGGATAATACAGAGTCTCCATCCCATGCTCCGCCTGGGGCCCTCCAATCACATCGCTTAGCCCGCAAGGCAGGCTGTCCAGGAAAGGTACGCGCAGAGAAGCCACACGTCCTATCCAAGGCTGTCTGATGCTACCAGATGTCAGACAGAGGATGAGACTCCAGACTGCTCTGCTCAAAAGCCTTTGCCCATCTTGTCTACCATGGCCTCTAATTCCAAGGTCCCTCCCTTCTCTGGGAAGCAATCTCCTCTTCAATAAAACAAAGAGACGAACGCTTACTTTCAGTACCATGTGACTGACCACCTACATCCGTTCACAGACCCCCTACATCCAGCTCACCTACAAAGCAGGTTAGAGCCCCAACCCAAACCTAGCGAATCAGAGGGTCTGGGACTGAAGTACCTGAATGTGAATTTCACCAGCCACCTAGGCAATTCTGTAGGCCTGGGGATAACAGAGAACCACTAGTCTAAGAATCGTGCAAACACCTGCCACGTCCAAACACCCAAACTCAAATGTCCATCTCTCCCCAACACAAAAAAAAAAAAAAAAAAAATGTCAGCTGTGGGGGAAAAAACACATCAAAGCATATATGTGCTCAAATGAGCATTTAACCTCAGATTTCAAGTGTTAGATAAAACACAAGAGAATGACCTGTGTTTCTCTGACACATTTTTTTCTGGCAAAACAATTCTTGAGCAAGCAGACAGGATCTGATTTCACATGCCCTGTGTTTTGCATCATGCTGGAAACATAGTAAATGTTCGACATGCTTGCTGAAAACATGAGTGAATGAACACAGAAGCAGGTAGTACGTCATGTCGGTGTCCCACTGTATTTAGTATCTGTCCACGCTGTGTAAGCTTCACCACACGGTGATGGGCATAGATTCCTCCCTCGTGCTCTGCACAGTGCCACCATGGCCCCAGCCACTCGAATCAGGCCTGCGGTCCTATGCCCTTGTAGACAGCAGCTGAAGAAATGAACAGCAGGCACCAGCAAGAGGCAGACCAAAAAAAAAACGGTGAATGCTCCTGGATCCAGTAGTCTCGATCCTAAATGGATGCTGTTCCAACAGGAGAAGGGAACGAGGAGCAAGAAACAGGAAGCTACTTACCTGAGCGCACCCAACGCCCAGGGCTGGGTGCCTCCACACTCACGCATCCTCAAGGACACCTCATAACTCCATAGAGTAGACTAGTAACAACAAGCTAGGACTGAACGGTTGGCCCCAAGACACGGGCGATAAGGAAGAGACCCCAAGACACAAGACACGGGCAATAAGGGATTCAAAACCATATTCTTTACAGTCTAAGGAGAGGAGAGTCAAACACAGAAAACAAGAGAATGAAAGAAAAGTAAGTCTACAGTAATGTCCCATCGAGGAGCCACGGTCCCAAGGAAAGCCAAAGATTCCAGATGCTTCCAGAGGAGACAACAGGCTGGCCTCAGCCAGGGTGTGCGCAGGGGGTGCCCCTGTCATCAACTGCCTCTTTAAGCCTGCGGACTCCGAGAGTGAGCCCCAGGTAGCCTTCGTGGGGCCCATCTCTCTCCCCTTAAGCAGTATTGGCAGCACCCACACCGCCCCAGGACACTTCAGAATCCACCAGACGGATGTCACCCTCCAACCCCTGCAGCACTCTGTCAGACAGCATCGCTGAGCACCCCTGGGACTCAAAGGCGGACTCTGAAATCAAGATGGCCTGGATCCAAATCCTGCCTTTACCATTTGCTGACCTCAAGACTTTCATCTCTTGAGCCTCAGCATCCTCAGCCGGAAAGGGGGTAACGGAAAGTTTCCCTCACTGAGTCGTTCTGAGGATTAACTAAGAGGACCCCTTAATGGACCTCTCGCAGGGCGGGTACACAGTAAAGGTCCAGAAAGGGCTTCCTGCGGGAACAGCTACCCCAAGCATTGGAAAATCCTATCTGAACACGACAGGCTTTCCTGGTTCACAAGCACACAGACCACCTGGAGGGTCTGCCTTCTCTACTAGCGCTTTCCCATTCCACATAAAAAGCTTCATGTATTAACACTGGGTATACACTTGTCATTTTTAATAGGGACGGAGTTAGTACCTAGTCCTCTCCCCAGGGATCTAACTTTTTAATGATTTCCACATTAGATTTAACATTAAATGCAAATTGATCCATAAAGTCATCTAATTAGAAATTAAGCAGGCCATAGACATTGCCTAGGATTTAATTAGGAGAGCAACATGATCTGATGAGAACGGCCCCTCACCAGGAGGAGAAGCTGGGGTCAGAGCTCCGCCTCAGCCAATTACTGCCTGAGATGAAGGCTGCTTAGCCTGTCTGGGCCCCTGCAAAATGAGGAAGCGAGATTTCAAAGATCCTTTCCAGTCAAAGAAAAGAAATCTATAATTCAAATCACTTCAGTAACCACTTAAGGAGCAACCGGCTCAGGAAATGCAAAGACTCGGTCACGCCTTTAGGAGTTTTCAGATTATAGAAACCACAGCCTGAACCGTCTACCAGGACACCCTGGCTTGTGAAGTGGAAGGGTTCAAATTTCCATCGTAGGCCGTGCTACCTGGCACGCAGTCCTCCCTCCCAGCGTGCCCTCACCTCTCTGGGGAGCCTCTATCCTCTGTTTATTTCCCAAGGCATAATTTTCAAGTTGCAGAGTCTCAGAGCTCTCAGCTCAAGACTGGGAGAGCTGGTCGAGCTCTGTGCAATCCAAACCAACACCCCGCCCCACCTCCAACCCAGAGCTTCTCCCAGATCAAATTCTGAAAAGACTGCTAAGATTTATCTCAGCACTACTTGTCCTTTTCAGCGCAAAAGAATCCTTGTGCCTCGTCTCTGAGCTGAAAAAGGGGGAAGCGGGAGAGGAGACGAGATGGGCTGAGGAGCCATTTGGAATGAGCAGTGTCACACAGGGTCCCAGAGCGCGAGGGGTACATGCAGTGTGGCTGGAGGCTACCACTGCCTGGGTTCAGCAAGGCCTGAGGCAGTCTTGGCAGCGGAGGGAGGTAGTGGGACGAAGTCTTACCTTCGTTCATGTGAGCGGTGTCTGCTGACACTCTCTTCACATGCCACTGTGGGACAGGGACATCTCCAGAACAAGCCACGCAGTCCCCCCTCCTCTTCTTCCTCTGGGCAGAGTGGGAGACCCCCGGGGACCTACATCACTCCCCAGACTGCTCTCATTTTACCGTGTTCAGAGTCAGCAAACATGGGGGGCTGCCCTCAGAGAGACCTGAGGAGAGAGCTCGGCGTGATCCAGGCCAGGATGCAGCTGTCCCCAGCCCTCCAAGTCTCAGAAAGCAACTACACCACTCAGAAGTGGCTGTTCAGATGACGCTCAGACCCCCCAAGAACATCTTCGGACTCCCAAGAACACCCCAGAGCAAAGCTTTCAAACTCTTGAAAGTTAAGAGAGCTGCCCTTAATTGAACATAATGATACGTGTAAGGCATATGGAAGTAAAATTCATACTCCTCAACCCAAATTCAGGTAGAGGAAGATACTTAAATAAGGTAACATTAGTGCAGAGGATAATGGGATTTGATGAAATGTCTCCCTTCTTAAAAAGCTTGCATGGCCATAAAACAGATGTAAAAAAAAAATCTGACTGTAGACTGGCCTTGGACTGTACTTGAGAAACCTACGGGGATAAGATAAGAGTGTAATTTAGAGAAGACAAAAAAAGAAAAGAAACAGGATTCAAAAAATACCCCTACACAAAATCAAAATATTATTCTTACACAACTCTACACATGAATTATGTTGATAATTCTACCTGAAAATCAAGTGGGAGAACATCAAAATCTTTACAGAAGAACCACATGGCTCTATAAACCTGACCCCAAAGCCCCTGACCCACAACAGTAGCGGGGTGGGGGGGACCGCTGCTGCACAAGGACCATGAGGAAGAGGATGGTAACAGCACTGGTGCCTTCCCTCTGGAGAGGAACTGTATATACAGAGTGATCACTTCCAATTTCTTCTTTGATGCGGGGGGGTGGGGGGGATGGGGGGCAAGAGACGACTGCTTATCTCTGTTTCATACTCTGAGAGGGGACAAGTAACAGGTGCAGCATCTCAGCCCTAGGTCATGCTGGGGCCAAGCATCACAAAAAACCCACAGGATTTCTCTTTCCCAAGGATGTTCCTGCGGCTCCGCATGCAATGCTGAGAGGGGACCATAGTAGTGAGCTTATCTTGAACTAGGACTATGAGAGCCGAGCTTACCCCATGTCACACAGCATGCAGCTAGGGGAAAAGAAAGCCACTTCTTCCTCCTTTATCTCAGTAAAGATGCATACGAGCTAGGCATGGTTCTAAACACTTGATATACATTAACTCATTTCACTCTTGCAACAGCCCTATGAGGCAGGTACTCCTATTACTATCCCCACGGCACAATTCTGGAAACAGCAAGGTTAAGTAACTTGCCCAAAAACAAAGAGCTGGAAGCCAGCAGTGGACCAGGAGCCAGACAATGGGAGCCCAGATGCTGTTCATTGCCTCGAAAGATGTCCGTATTTGAGTAGATTCAAGCCTGCCATGGACTTGTGGAGAGGAGTGAGGTACAGAACCCTCCCAGTGGACTGATAATATCACACAAAGCCTCTTCGACTTACAGATGCTTCCAACTTCCAGAAACATGCAGGTCACCTCCCCCCATCCACCTCCCCTTATTGGGTTACTGCTGGAGGATCGTGTATTAAGGCAAACACCACTGTGACATAACCTAATAACCACCCCATCTCCCAGCATTCAGCAAGGAGGAGTGCTACAGGGCACACGTGCAAACTTGATTCTCGGGCTAGGAGTGATTTCTGCGGGAAGTGTAATTCCATTGTCCACCTCACCCAGCACATCTTACATCCATAAAACACGAAACCTCCATCAGTCAGGACATTTAGGGATGAAAGGCCCTGCCTCCTGACCCATGTGGCAGGTGCAGCTAGACCCCAACTGGTGACAGAAAGTCAAACCTAATCTGATCCATTTGGAAACGTAGTACCAAAGGCACACACATAGCTGTATACAGGAGGGAGCGTGATCACAGAGACCTGTGACTGTCCCACATCCGGTTCTGATGCTTACTGATTAGCTCAAAGTTCCTCCCGATACTGGAGCTGGAGATACTATAAACTGCGTTCATGAGAATACCGACCATATACATGGGCAGACTTGACTGGCAATGGCCCATCTAAAGATTCACAGACTCACTCAGAAACCATTCTGTATAGCCCACTATGGGATGTGGGTCTGCACATCCACTGCAGAAAGCTGAAAGACAAACCCCCTGCTTCAGATCCCAGCCTGGCTGGTCACCTTGGAGCAACAGAAGGTGTGATTCAGGGCAAGAAGACATTTGGCTCCTAAGTAGGGAGCTGAGGGCTCTGCTGCTGACTTGGAACAGAGTTGGCCAATGAGAACGGACAGGCCCATTTTGACCCACCAGTTCTTTTTGTATGGCCCAAGAGTTAAGAACAGCCTTTATATCTTGATACGGTTAACCAAAAAAAAAAAAAAAAAAAAAAAAAAAAAGAAAGAAAGAAAGAAAAAGAAAAGAATAATAAACTACAGGCACCTGGGTGGCTCAGTCGCTAAAGCATCTGACTCTTGATCTCAGCTCAGGTCTTGCTCTCACGGTGGCGAGTTCAAGCCCCACACTGGGCTCCACACTGGGCATGGAGCCTACTTAAAAAATAATAATAATAACCACCACTCACATTTTAGTGTCCATAAAAAAATTTTACTGGAATATGTCCACTGGTTTGCATAGTGTCTGCTGTCTACGGCTATGGTCACGCTACCGCTGCAGAGCTGAGTTGTGGTGGTGTGGAGATCATGGGGCTGTGAAGTCAAAAATATTATCGGGGCTCTTACAGAAAAAAGTCTGCTGACCTGCGACTTAAAAGCACTGCTAGGGGCGCCTGGGTGGATCAGTGGGTTAAAAGCCTCTGCCTTCGGCTCAGGTCATGATTCCAGGGTCCTGGGATCGAGCCCTGCATCATACTCTCTGCTCTGCAGGGAGCCTGCTTCCCTTCCTCTGTCTGCCTCTCTGCCTACTTGTGATTGCTCTGTCAAATAAATAAATAAAATCTTAAAAAAAAAAAAAAAAAAAGCACTGCCAGGAACAAGACCTTGAGAAAACATAAAAGGAGCTCAGGAGGGAAACACAAATGGTCACTTCCCAACCACCATCTGACATCCAGGGATTCGGGAGTAGCGAAAACAGACCATCTGCACCACAGGGGAAGAGACGTCAGGAGGAGATGGGTAGTCCAAGGGCTATGAAAAAACCCTGTGCTTTTCTAGCCCCCCTCTCTACTTCAGAGATACCCACTTTGTCTAAAAGAGAAAATGAGGCTAGATGGGGGTCCAGGGGTTCAGTGTGGCCTACTGCTCCAACGTGGCGGAGAAGGGAGGCAGACAGAAAGACTCAGCTGAAGTTCTCAGCAGAGCTGAGCTCACCCTCGGTCTTTCCAGCCCTCAGCAGGAAGCTGACAGCCAGGAGATGAGGATCCGGTCGGTCCTCAGTCCTCAGTCGCTCGGCTATGACTTCTTTGGGACGTTTCTATGTGCAAAAGAGGCAAACGACAGTCTCGGTTTTGAAGGGAGGGTCCGTAGGGTGAACTAGGAATTGAGCTCAATATTCCTTTGTCAACATTTTAAAACAACAAATGACAGAGGATGATCCTTATCTTCCTGTCCCCATATACCTCACCAGCTCTGTTTATCTGGGAACTCCTAGAGCGGGGGGGTTGCCAGATTTAGCAAATAAAAATTCAGGATCCCCAGTTAAATGTGAATTTCAGATAAATGACAAATTTTTTTATTGTAACTGTCCTACACGTTGTTGCCTTTGGACAAATAATGAGAAAGACACTTAAAAAGGTACTGATAATTTTACTGATACTCAAATTTTACTGATACTCATTTTACTGATACTCAAATTTAACAGGGCATCCCATATTTTAGCTGACAACTAAAATCCAAATCACGGACAGGAGATGACTTGTCGCCTCCAACCTCTGCCAGTGAAGATCCTGTCTCAGAGAGCCCTGCTTGCACTCACAGGGTGGTGGCTCCCCAGGGTGGTGGCGGCCTGCTTCCAGAAACAGGCTTCTCAGGAGCACAGCACCTGTGTCCTGAACCTGATGGAAAGCAACAATCCCTGAGCCATTTTCCCAGCCACCATCTGAGCCCTAGACACATGTCCTCCCACCCTCTTCAGCCCCTGGGCTCTACTGTGTTCTGTGATCCCTTAAATAGCCCTTCCCAACTGGAAAAGGTGTCTTCTCTCCCTCACGCCTATTGTGCTGGTTGCACTATGCACTAGCCCGCAAAGTGTTTCTTCCAACCCTGGGCTTTGTCTCTGACGAAGGAATGACTCCAGAAAGTGCATTTAAAGGAATCTAGGAGAGGAAGGTCTTGAAATCATACTGTGTTAGATGGTCCTCAACAGGAGCCCAGAAACATTAACTAAGGACAACCAAGCCCCCAACCCAGAGGTAAGCTCTATATGGGCAAGGATTTTTGTCTGTTTTACTCCCATCCATGCCCCTCGTACCTAGGATGGTACCTGGCACCTTCTGGCACTCAATGGATAACTGGGGTTGTTATCAGCTCAACGGTGTCCCCCAAAATTCACATCCTGAGCCCCTAACCACAAGCACTTCAGAACGTGATGGGTGTTTCCAGACAGGGTCTTTAAAGAGAGAACTCAGGTAAAATGAACTGGGAAGGCGAGTCTTAACCCAGCATGACTGGAGGCCTTCTAAGAGGAGAAGATGTGCACACACAGAGCAGACAGAACCCATGAGGACACAGTGAGAAGGCGGCCATCGGCAAGCCAAGGAGAGAGGCCCCAGAAGAAACCAAACCTGCCAACAGTGTCACCTTGGACCTGCAGCCTCAAAAACTAGGGAAACATAAATTTCTGTTGTTTAAGCCACCCAATCTAGGGAATTTTGTGATAACTGCCCTGGAAAAGTACTACTGGGATGAATGAATAAATGAATGAATGAAAGTGGGAGAAGTCTACATGGGTCTGGGTTCTCCATTCTCCCTTGGGTACCTAGGCCAGCACATGATGTGCTCTTGTTTATGACAATAAAGCAGCCAGCCTCTCCCCAAAGCACCATTGGAGGCTAACCAGGCCAAAGCTGCTGAGGACACAGATATGGGCCCAGCTTCTAGCATTCCACTCCCCAGACCTTCCCACTTCCAGGACTGGCTGCTCAAGAGGCTTCTGTTCCCTTCACCAGGGAACAGCAGGTGAACAGCCCTTAGAGGTGATTACTTCAGAGTTTTTCCCTGGCTACTGCACTGTGCGTTCCATCCTTACAGACAGAAGAGTGTCTAGAAACAAATACTTCCAGACATTAGTGTAATGATGTGATGCCTGGAGCAGCTGCAGCCATTTGCTGACCATGAGCTAGGGACCTGACATGCAGAGGATGGTATGGTGAAAAAAATGGAAAGAACCAGGTTCTCGGCTAGGTCACCGAGTGGCTGAGCTAATCAACCCCAGGATAACCTGCTCTCTGGACTTGTAATCTTGGGGGACAGAAGATCTCCTTATTATAAAGCCTTATGGGTTTTTCTGTCACTTGCAACTAAAAGCCTCCAGCTATAAATGCATGAACTGGAATGCTGCCAGTACTGCCTTTCCGGTTTTACCAGGTAAAACCTGTAGCTCCTGACTTTTTCAAGTTTGGAAACCCTTTTTAACATCAAAACATTCTACAGATGACCCATCTGGTAGCAGTAGTAATTTTAGTTCCCAATATCTAAAGGCCAACAGATGACCACAACTCCCAGTAATTTTTTTTTTTTTTTTAGATTTTATTTATTTATTTGACAGAGAGGGAGCATAGTGGCAGGCAGAGGGAGAGGAAGAAGCAGGCTCCCCGCTGAGCAGAGAGATGGATGTGGGGGCTCGATCTCGGGACCCTGAGATCATGACCTGAGGTGAAGGCAGATGCTTAACCAACTGGGCCATCCCGGAGGGCGCCCCTTCAGTAATGTTTAAGTGAATCTGCATTTTAGACAACACATCTAAAAACCCTGGGGCATGTTAGACAACGCACACCACATTAAATGAGGATGTAGACGATCCCTGGTGTGCATATGGGTTTGAGGGCCCTCAACATTAAGCACACCCTTCCCCTCAACCCCTAAGAAATATCTGGCCTCCAGCTGAAAATTCTCTTGACTACACAAAGGCCAAAGACCTTTCCAATTCAGTCTGTGTCAAAGCTGGCACTTCTCATCAATTCGGGTTCAAGTTCTATGTAAGACTCACCCCCTCCCGTGAAGGATTCCCAGTTGGCACCCCTCAACAGCTGTCAGTTCAGAACTGCCCTCTGACGCTTGCGTCATCGACCCCACGCCCACTGGATCTGACCGATTCTCACCCAGAGAAAAACTTGGACTCTCATTTTACTTTTCCCCTAGTACTCCCACATGACGGACACAGTTCCCAAGGGCAGAAAAGATAGCAGGGGTCATGGTAATACTAACAGCGCTGAGGTGGTGGCAGTGGCAGGATTTTGGCAAGTAACGAATTCTAGCCAACGCGCCAAGTACTTGACCTGCATTATTTCAGTTCATCTTTCAACGCAACCTTGGACACAAGTATGTTATTATTCCCATTTTACCAAATGAGGATGGTGACTTGGGAGTTCCGTAGCCAGCCTAGTGCCACACAGCAAGTTACGCGGCAGGGCTCAGGCGTCAGCCACACGCAAGCATTAACTGAAGCTGTGTGCATGCAGAGAAGTGAACGGGACCCGGAGCAGGAGGCAGCGGCAGCCAGGCTCCAGACGCGCGATGGTCAGACTGGTGGGAGGAGACCTGAGAGCCCCCTGGCTTTTTTACAGCTAAGAAGAGGTGTCTGCTCCGACAAGGAGCTCAAATTATTAGATGGGTGGAAGGAGGGAGGAATGGTGGATGGATAGACGGATGGAAGGACGGGTGGGTGGGTGGGTGGGAGATTTTTAAGGAGGAACAGTGTGATTCCATGAAGAAATAAGAAGACTGCTCTTATCGGGTTACTATACAGAATGTCCCTCAAAAGACACAGACTGCCCAAGCGGCTCTGGAAACAGACACTCCACCTTTAGCCCAGAGTATGGTAATTACGCATTCAGGCCTAGCACTGGGCTAAGGGCCCTTGGTGGGGAAAAAGGTAGGGAGGACCTCAGAAGAGAGGACGGTTTGGTGCGCTCAACCCTGGGGACAGAAGATTAGCAAGTCTGGTGCTGCCTAACCAGGAGTCAGGGACCAAGGCTCAGAATGATGACTGTAGGAGTAGAACCTTCCCACCGGCCCCATGCTTGCTTCATTGTTACCGTGGTTAACTGGTTACCTTGCTGTCTTTGTTACTTTACCTTTATTACTTTGTTACCCTTGCTTCTTACCAGTTTCCTAGTAGTGATGCTCAGGAAAACCTGAGAGAGTAAAGGACCTATCTGCAGTCTTCAGGGACAAGGAGGAAGGGACATGGGAAGCTGCATCTTGTGCCCTCCCTCAGAAAGCAGTAAGCAGACACAAAAGGACTAAAGTGTGTATTGCAGAGGACTGGTCAAGCCGTCAGACCTCAGCTCTGCTAGCCAGGCCCTCTGCGCAAAGGGTCCATCTGGTTCCTGGGGAGGGTCGTGATACGCAATACTCCAGAGGACAGGGAGAAGCTAAGCTGGGCAAAACCCCAGCTGTGGCCTTAAGCGGCATGGAACAAACATGGACTCCAGTGAACAAATATTATTTCATAACTGCATCACTCTCTCCCAGTTCCTGCTCTAGACATGATCTCTGTTGCTTACAATTCTTAGTCCTGTTCATTCTACCACCTCTTTCTCCCTTCCATCCTCTGACGTGGCCTGACCATCTCCTCCCGAGATCACAGCCTAAGACTCCCGCCAGCTGGAGCCTCTGCCTGCAACGCCACAGCCTTCCCTGCTGCTCCCACCCACCCTCTCCCCTGCACAGCCTCACTGCACCTCCCCATCCTTACTCATGTGCAACAAATGCTTGCAGGCACGGTCTCAACTCTTCCTCACGGCACTGATCGTGACCTTCGAGACATGTCTGCTTCGCTCTCCCGCTGCACAGAAGATCCCCGAGAGCAGGTTCTCATCTGCCTTGTCCACCACTCTGGCCCCTGGTGCCTAGAACAGCGCTTGGCCCGACCAGGCTCTTACTCCCCCCTGACAGGCTGCACGACCAAAATCACTGCATTCTCGTGGTAGGCACTGGGCTGCCCTCGTGAGTTAGCAGCCGTCATCCAGTTTACGCTCACTTCCCCTGGGACCACCACACTCCTCACTTGGCAGTGCACTCTCCCAAGAACAAGGAACCGAGTCCCATTCAGCCTTGTGACCCAAAGAGCTGGCACGTGGTGGAGACCCAGCAATGGTTGCCACATTATCTCCATGAAGCATCCACACAAAACTCCATCTTGTTTTTAAATTAATTACTACCACTTTATTATTTCTCTGCTTATTACTGTTGCCTAAGTTTAACCAGGGGTGGGGGACAGACATGTTACAGTGCCGAAGTTTTAAAAGTTATAAAAGCTCCCTTTTGAAAAGGAAAAAAGGGGGCCAAGCTGGTTGTAAAATTTAAATATCTCATTTTTCTGGTTCGTCATTTATGAACAAACAATACAGAAATGTATTGGGCAGAAAATGAGAGTCCTCCCGTGATCCTAAATAAACGATCACTATTAGCACCTGACGCAGATTCTTTCCCCACATTAATGCTATAAAAACATGATATAAGGTGTACTCATTTTATACACACACACACACACACACACACACACACTGAAGATAGGATCATGGGACCTACAGATCTGCAACCCTCACATATTCCCTCTGCCATCTCTTCATCACGGAACGTTAAGTCCACCTCCTCACTTTTGATGGCTTCCTAATATTCAGAATATGGTTTTACTGAAGTTCACGTAACTATTCCTTTATCAGTGAATTTTTTAAAGTCCCAGTTCGTCCCTATACCAAACAGTATGGTGAGGGCCACTCCTGTACACACAGCACAGCTTTTTCCCTAAAGTCACTTCTGTTAAGTAGAACTGCCGATCCCAGAGTACATAAATGTGACACTTAAATCCCTATTGTCAAAACGGCCTCCCGAAAAGCTACATTATTTAGACTCCGGTCCACAGTACATAAAATTTTCTTCCAGCCTCACCGCAGTCAAGAACATTTGGAACACCAGAGTCATAAACCTTCAGCAGGACGGTCTCTGACCCACGAAACCGTCCGCGGAGCTAATCCACACTCACCTCACTCACTCTGCACCTTCAAGAAAAGCAGGCACGTTTCTACTCTTGCGCAGGGTTCAAAAGCCTTACTGGGTCAACCATGGGCTCCAACAGTGCCACATGGAACTGCATAGACGCCAAGGGAACAACTACTCCACAGGGAGGTCCTCTGCTCTGGGCTCCAACCGCAAAGCAAAACGATCCCAGATAGGAACCCCCCATCAACCCCGTGAGCCCCAGCTCCCGCAGACAGACTCCGGAAGAAGTGGCTGCTGGAGCCGAGGTGTACATCCCTGCTCACCGTTCCTGTCCTCTAAGGGACACTGGGAACAGTGAGAGCAGAGCCAGGACCAAGGGCACAGACTGGAACAAAAGGAAGTTATTTTTGTTTTGTTTTGTTTTTAAAGATTTTATTTATTTATTTGACAGACAGATCACAAGTAGGCAGAGTGGCAGGCAGAGAAAGGGGGGAAGCAGGCTCCCCAATGAGTGAAGAGCCCGATGCTGGGCTCGATCCCAGGACCCTGGGATCATGACCTGAGACGAAGGCAAAGGCTTCAACCCACTGAGCCACCCAGGCGCCCCCAAAAGGAAGTTTTTTTTAAATTAAAACCCAATGCCACCAACCAGTGCAGCCTACACTTCATGTTGCCAGTATCCTTGGGGTAAATCTGTTCTTCGTTAATACAGTTTCAGTATGAAGATGGATCAGCACTCTGGAGCAGTGAAACTTGTCAGTCTTCTCAAGAGTATTTCTACAACTCTTCCCTGTCTTCTTCAACAGAGGCGGATGCCTGGGAAGGATCTCAGCCGCATCTCGACCACGAGTGTGTGCCCCCACCGTGCAGGCTAGGGTGCTGACCCCTCGAAGCAACGGGGCAGCGAGGCTCAAGAAGCCCAGCTCGACAAGCTTTGTCAATGTGCCTACTGCCGTGCTTCCCTCTCCCACTCTTCAGCTCTCACCTGCTCTCTCTCTAGCAGGTGCTCCTGACTACCTCAGAACCATAAATGGCCCCCTCTAGCCATTTTTGCTGTAAGGAGAAATTAAACAGATTAGGAACGCAAATACATTAAGAGTAAACAAGCAGGGGGGAAAAGAAAGAACAAACAAGTAGAGGGACCCCTGGGTGGCTCAGCCCATTAAGCGGCTGCTTCATTCAGGCTCAGGTCATGATCCCAGAGTCCTGGGATCCAGCCCCACAATGGGCTCCCTGCTCAGCAGGGAGTCTGCTTCTCCCTCTGCCTCTTCCCCTCCCCCTGCTTGTGCACACTTTCTCTCCCTAATAAATAAGACCTTAAAAAAAAAAAAAAGGAACAAACAAGTAGAGCACAGAGAAAATCACCTATGAGTGATGTAGTTAAGCTGAGAAGGTCGCCTGTGAGTGAAGTCCTTAAGTTCCGGTGTATACTTTATGAAAACTTACTCAAATGTCACCATTATATCTGAATACGTGCCTTAAAACAGCTTGCAGATAGCTCCACCATGTCCTTGGGTAGAGGGATTTTGTTTTTGACAGAGGCAGGCAGCTGGCTGGCCACCAAAGCAAAAGCATAAGGAGGAGTGAAAGGGGTGATGCTGGGTCTCAGTCCAGTATTTTCAAAAGAACAAACACATCAACTGCTTTCCTCCACAAACCATAAGACAAACATCCAGTCACACAAGTACAGCAGCACGAGTAAACAAGTCTTCTGCTGGCATTATGCTTCTGCTAAGGAAAAAGGGCCACAAACATTATTTCTTTCCCAGACTTAAACTTTCTGGAAAATCTCCAACTAGCCAATGATTTGGAGACAGTTTCATAAATCAAAACCCTCCTCCTAGACACAGCAACTGAGATCCACAAGTGCAACAACTCTCGTGGTGAAGATTCCTGGGGTCAAGGTCAAGAGAGGAACTTGGGCCAGTCACATGCCCTTTCTTAGAGCATGTTTCTTAGTGCATATTTCTTAGAGCAAACCATTTCTTGGTTTTCCCATCAGAGTAACATGGCGATGAAGGAGATGGTCACAGAGAAGGTGAGGAGATACAAGGGTGACCACTGCTCCTCTGACCGGTGTGAGCCAGGCTGACCCTCCAGCTCAAGCCTGGAGTGTTCAGGAACTGCAGGCCACGTGCATCAAAAGCATCACCTCTGCTCTGGCTACCCCAGAGCACCTGCAGAGTCCCTGAAGCAGCCAGGAAAGGGGCTCCGTGACAAGCTTCCAAGTCGACACGCACACTGCAGCCCAGAAGCTCCGCTGCCTCGTTGAGAAACAGCCACCATGATGGTCTGAACAGCAGAACCATCCAATCAGAGGAAACCTCACATGTAATAAACCAGATACGCAATAAAACAGATAAAAGGTGGGATTAGAATTTCTTAAGTTACAGTGCTTACTTACTATAAACACAAGGAAACTGTTCTCATGAATACAGGTTTAAATCACAAATGAAGCTCCTAAAAGGTTTCTCTTTTATTTTGCCTACAATACACCAAAAACCTTGATTCGTAAATAGTTGCAAATGTTGTCTATTTTAACCTTTCACTCACAGCCTCAGAAACCCATTCAATTAAACTAACCCAGGAACCTGAAGGTTAAGGCAACAGGAAATTTTTATTCTAAAGTTGGGTAACAGTTCTTATCAGAAAATGTTCAATTCGGAGGGAGCTGAAGTACTTGCACTGGCCAGTTTAAGCTTTTATTTCAGAAGGAAAACACTTAAAATGTATCTCCTATGATATAATTCAATGTTCAGTGACGTCAGCTCTAAAAATCCCTCGATACTTGGTACCAGGCTCTGACAGATATTTATGTAATACTTCAAAAGAGTCAAATTTATTTTGTTTCGCACACTGAGTTCAAACGAAGTTTCGATTTCATCACTGACACTCCATCAACCTTTGTAAATAAGCATGGTGAGAACACAAGCCCGTATTGCCTAATGGAGCTCATTCGATTTATTTTAAAAGTTTCAGCAAGATACACAAGGGGCAGAAGTGAGATTCTATTTGAGAGATTCAGGCAATGGAGTTCATCAGCCAATGTAAAAAAATGATTTATCACCTCATTTGATATATTTTAGCTAAAATGTCCCTTGAGTAGTCCAAAACTGCAGTATAAAAAAGTACACCCCTAAGAATTGTTATTACTCTAAATAACTCGTAAAAGACACCCTAGTATAATGTACACATCATATATTACACATACAGCACCATTCTAAAAGGCCATCTACTTGATGAGCAGAATTTACCTACAGGACATACAACTTCCGGTAGCAGCTGGTCTAGAACCCAGCATCTCAGCAATTTGTGCTGCCTTGTTCTCACAATCTAAGGCAAGATTTTTCTTCATTTCTGTACATGTCAAGTGTTTCAAAGAATTGGTCCTTCTCATCATTTGCTTGGACAGACACATACAAATGTAAGCAAAATGCTGACAACCGCCATCCTCCACTCTTCTTCCATCAAGGGGGATCGCAAGGGCAGGTAGAATCCAGCCCTGGGACTTTGGTTAACCTGGGTGGACATGCAGGTTCTTCCCTGTGTTTCCTCATGTTCCAATGACACGAACTATTTCCACAGATGCTTGTGAGGGGAGGATTTTGAAGCTAAGAGTACACTGTCCATGCCTGATTGAAACTGGGCAGTGTAACTCTAGGATTCCAAAGAACAGGGAAGGAAACACAGGTTCTGGGAAAGTGTGAGAAGATACAGAAAACCTGCTGGTCTCAAGAGCAGAAATGACTCCATGGAAGAAATGTGGATGCCCAGAGAGCTTCGTCCGCTCGGTTCCCGCCTCAGCCCTTGAGCCGAACACCAAGTTCAGCTTCAAAAGCATCAGAGAAGTTTAGTCCTTTCCGCCTCTCCTTCCCCGAAGATGGAGGCTCTTTCCATTCAGTCAGTCAGTCAGTCCATCACTCCACAGGTACCCACCGGTTATCTACTCTGCAAGGCAAACGGCTGGGCGTACACACGGTGTATGGGTTGGTTAGCACAAGTATTCTATTTCATCTTGGACAGCTCTGCAGTGTCCTCAAAGAGAACCTGCAGAAAATGGAAATGAGTGACCACCACCAGAACCAGGTCGCCTGCTCATAAAACAGTTCCAGTGCTTGGCAAATGTTAGCTATTACTATCACACCCAAGCATTTTGACTTGTGAAAGCGTGTGTGTACCAGGCGGGATACCAAGTTCCTGTCCTCGAGAGGGTTCAGAGAGAGGAGAGAAGGGGGTCAATCCAAGAGAGATCAGTGTGATCGGTGGGGGACAAAGGAAGAGGAGGGAAGGCTCAGATATAGCACCCTGTAGGAGCCGGGAAGGTTTCTGCGAAATGATGTACGTTTTTCTCTTTAGAAACCAGAGCGGGACACGGGCAAGAGCGTACCGCAGGCAGACGCAGGTGGGAGAGGAGGCAGGGAGGCAGCAGGGAGTACCAGGACGTTCTCATCCACACGATGCAGGCCACCTCGTTTCAGACACCTCCGTCACCCGTAACTTCCCAGAGTGGCTCCTCTGGCAAATTCCACATACCAAACTGAAGGCTGATACACTGCCATCTGCCTGTGCTTGGTAGGAGGCCTATCCAGTCCACACATGACCTTCCTCTGGTCTCGGTACGTGGAGGGGGAATCCCAAAACAAACCGACCACAAAGCCGACGCAGCCATAATAGAGGATAAATATAATGCGTGTCTGACTCGCCAGTAGCCAGGCTCCTCTAACATATCTCTTCGCATGCTCTAAAAGCCATGCAGGGTTTTAAAAACACATCCACAATCAAAACCACAATGGGCTATCACCTCATGCCAGTGAGAATGGCCAACATCAAGCAGTCAAGAAACAGCAAGTGTTGGCGAGGATGTGGAGAAATGGGAGTCCGTGCGCTGTGTCACTGGGAATGCAGGCTGGTGCAGCCACTGTGGAAGACAGGATGGAGGTTCCTGGAAGAGCTGAAAATAGAGCTACCCTACAATCCAGTAATTCCACTCCTGGGTACTTACGGAAGAAAATGAAAACTCTAATTCTTAAAGCCACCCACACCCCTGTGTCTATTGCCACATTATTTACAACAGCTAAGATGTGGACGCAAGCTGAACACCCACTGACAGATGACAGATGGATGCTGTGGTGTGGGGATACAACAGAATATTACCCGGCCATAAAAAAAGAACGGAATCTTGCCATTTGGGACAACACGGAAGGACCTAGAGAATATTATGCTAAGCGAACTAAGAGACAAAGGTAAACACTGTGTGATTTCATTTATATCTCAAACGTAAAAGAAAAAAACAAAACAAAAAGGCAGACAGAAATTCATCAATACAGAGAACAAACTGGTTGGCACCAGACACAGCGGGGGGGCGGGGGGATGAAACAGGTGAAGGGTTAATTAAGAAACATAAACTTCCACTTATAAAATAAGTAAATCATGCGAATGAAAACTGCAGCATGGGAAACCCAGCCAATGGTATTGCAGTAACGTCGCATGATGACAGATGGTGATGGTACACATCATGGGGAGCATTTCATAACATACATGATTACTGAATTACCACGCTGAATACCTGAAGCTAATACAATATTGTATTTCAACTGTATTTCAAAATAAATGTTTTAAACAATAATTAAAATGGTCCTCACCAAATAACAATCCTTAAAATACAATAAAAGAAAAAATATGGTAAGGTAAAAGAAAAGCACATTGAGAGCCACTCTGCTTTCAGAGATTTGGAGGTTTAGCTCGTTTGTTTAGAAGATGGCTATGTAAATTTGCACCATCCCAGACGCCTCGGTCTGAAAACGAGAGGAAGCCTCTCCGGCTGCACCTGGGAAGAAGCTTAACAAAAAGAGCCCCCAGAGCCCATGCAGCAGACGGCTACTCCTGCAGCTCACACTGGGTACCACCCACCCCGCTGTCCAAGGGATGCAGTGACTGGGTTCCAGCGGCCCCACATTCGCCCACTCCACAGATATACTCTGAATGCCAGCCGTACGCAGAGCACTGTGCAGATACGAAGGTGTGCGAGCCACAGTCCGCACCGAGAGAGCTTACAGCTCAGGAGGCAGGACGGACATCAACAAAGAATGGTAAAGCCTGCTCGACGGTAAGGATGCCATTAAGAAGACACTGATGGGCCACAGGAAGTCAACATCCTCTTCTGATAAAGGAAGAAGGGGCTGGGAGAAGACTTCCTGAAGGAGGTGGCTACAGAGAAAACAAGGACTTGGCAGACAAACAACAAAGACGGTCCTCTTCTCTGAGCGTGCGCGATGCACCACTTCCATCTTACAACACCGGCAGGCGAGGCAATGGTTTCTCCGCGGACTGGGCAGGGAAACCCTGGCTCAACCAGCAGGAGTGACTTGCACGAGCCATACACAACCTCAGCGGCACAGCCAAGCACCAAAGTCCTCATTCTCTCAGGGAAGCCTTCCGAGTACAGGGAATGGTATGGGGATGGCACATATGGGAAATGACAATATCCCATCTGTAGGACACCAGGCTGGAAGGACACACGGAGACCGCACTCCTGGGCCCTCAAGGGGACATGTCCACTGGCTGCGTGATGAAGCAGATAGGGAAGACAAGCCTCTTGAGAAATCAGTCTGGGATCAGGTGTAGTGGCTAAAAGCCACAAAAGCCAGACAGTCTGGGTTTGAATCCCAGCTCTGAAACCTACTAGCTGCACTTTCTGGACAAGGTTTGTCATGTCTCTGTGCCTCTGCTTCTATTATATGAGGGAAGGGTGTGATAATACTCCCTGCACCTACTTCACAGAAATACTCTGAAAATTAAATCAATTGCAAAGCACTAAGTATAATGCTGGTCATAAGAACTACAACAGACAAATGCCTGGGTAATAATGATGATGGTATAGCAACTCTATTAACCACAGCAGACTCCTGAGTTGGAAGACTCGGCTGGAAGACTCCTGAGTTGGAAGAGAAATCCAGACAAGAGAAGATGGTCGTACCTTCAGAGGGAATGGAAAGAAGTTACCGATATGCAAGATCATTCTCAGAAGGGGAAGAGAGACATTTCATCGAGGCTTGCAGCCTGGGAGAAAGACGGCGCTGGCTGGAGGTTGCCACTCAGCCATATGAGCACCTGACAAAGACGCAGGATTCCTCCTGGACTCTGCCCCTTACACATCCAGGGCACTTCTCTGAGCTTCAAATCTTCCTTCTCTAAAATGAAGCTTACTAGCCTTACACTTTCTACACTCAGCATTGTTCCAAGGATCAAAGAGGACATTAAGGCACAAAGCATTGTTGAGACGGACAGCATGAAGCAGAAGAGGGAGCTGTGACTGGGGACCTGTCTGGGGAATGGCCAGAAGGAGAGGGAAACTACTTAACCCGTCTGTGATGTTCCCAGAGTTTAAGACTGAGGGTCAGCTCCAACACTGGGACCCTACACAGCTGCAAGCTGGTACCAACCATGGCACACACAGTTAAGTAGAAAACACAAAGGGTCTGGTTCAAGGGGCAGACCAGAAGGCAGCCTTCCAATGCTGGCAGCAGAACCCGCCATTCCAGGGCATACCAGGGAGAAAGGAGAAAGAAGTCCAAAGTGTGGCTCCACCTCCAGGTCTCCAGTTAGGGAGCCCGGGAGCAGATCAAAAGAAGGGTTCTGGGGCCAGCCAGAGAGAGATGGGGGTGAGGACACCAGCCTTCAAGAGCTCCTATGGGCAACCCTGCGACAGGTCACATTTCCTGCATTATATGGTCAGTCACTGGAATTTCATCTTGTTTATATTCAGTGTTGTCTACATGGTCCAGGGGACCAAAAGGACAAGCAGCTCACATTCCCTATGTAAGCTGTCTTTATTTCAACTTTGATGATACCAAACTCAGGACCCGCACCCCCAAGTCTCTTCTCTGGCAGACCCTCCCCCTCTCCAACACATCCCTTACAACAGGAGACTGGAATCATCTCCTTAACACAGCTCTCTCTCTCACATTACCCTGGCTCCTTGATGATCCTTGAATTAACCTGGCGATCTCATTCTCTGACTCCTCAGCACCCCACACAGATGCTGGCATACAATGAATTCAAAGTTCACACCATCTTTTGGAACTCAAAAAAGATAGGCAGAACTCCCAGGCACCACTCGCTCCAATTGTTCAAATTTCCCCTTTAGCCTAAAACAACTTTCAACATGGCGGCACCTCATTTATTCAAACCTCCCTGCTTGGTCTTTCCATACATCCAATTTCCCAGATCAAAAGCAGATTTAGGTTTGGGATCTTCGTTGTACTTTGTCTGATACAGGTTCTAGGCAAGTAAAAGCCCTTACCACTCCAAAATAGAGTTACTAAATTAAAACACTCCAAAATAGTGCCTTCTCCTTTCAACCAACTTTTTCTGCCGACGTTCAACAGTTTTAGAGTTGATAAATCAGAGGAAGCTTTTATTTAAAGAAGCGGGGGGGAATCTAAGTAAACTGTTCCCAATGTTCTCTAAGAATGTGGACTCGAAGAACACAATCTGTCCCACACAAAGATAAATGCAGTTTTATTAAAGAAAACACGATGGGCTTACATACACTCTTCAAATAGTGTACAGGGTACACACGAAGAAGCAAACACAAATTCAAAAGGGGTGGGACAACAGGGGCCCAGGTGGAGACTGCTATGGTTTTGCTCCAAAGCTGAACGGGAAGGCGGGCCTGGCCAGAGACCGATTCCTCGCTCAGTCCTTCCCAGCGTAACCTCTCCCACAGACCCTCAAACAGAGCTCAAAAAGGTGACTGAAGAGGAGGGCAGTGCAGCTACAATGACCACTTTTGAATATTTTTATTGAAGAAACAATCGGCTGAACTACTTATAAACTGCAAGACCAACTCCCTCGACACCAAATTTGTTGAAGACTTCAAATGCTACAGGAGTTTCAATTTATCCCGAACATAGACCTGAAATCACAGACTAAGAAGCAAAAGCAGCAGTGTTTTAAGTGACTGACCAACCCCATCCAAGTATCCCACCCTTCTCACCTCAGGGTGACGGGAAATAATGACAGTAGAGAAACACAGTTTCTAGAAATTCTCCCATCACAGAAGGGAAAGTTTTTTATGACCAGTGTGACTTTTAAGAATGCTAGCAGAAACTAAAATATACGCAGAACTTCTTTCCACTGCACTCCACGGATAAAATGTCACTTTTTTAGTCATGTAAAAACATATTGGAGATTAACAGTTTGGTGCCCCTCGCTACTTAAGCGTTCTTCCAAGCACCTGGATGTTAATATTATTAAAAAGAGTGAGTGAAGATTCTGTCCCTGTCTGTAAGGAGCTCACAAGTCAGGTAACTGTGCCTAAAATGAAAGGCTCTACTAACTGGGTGATACTCTTTTCTCTAAGGGACTTTCAGAAACAGAAAAAAGACCCAAAGTTCTGTGCAGTAATCTACTCTTTTCCCTAGTTTGAAAAAGGATTTAACATAAACAGATAATTCTAAAAGGGAGATGCTGCTACATTCGAAGTGGCAGAATCTGAGTCAGAGCATGATTCACCAAGAAAATGACCTGCTCGGTGACAAGGCCTGTGCAAGACACGGGTGGTCACCAACCCCCACTCTCCATAATGAATTCATACCACCTTGTCAGCTCTCCTATGTGAAAACACTCCCAGGCCTGTCCTCCTTTCAGTGACAGATAACTAATGCTTCCCCCAAGACCACACATTCACTTTATATATGACATACATAATTTCTCAAATGGTCGCCTGAACTCAAACTGGGATTCAAATCCACACAATTCTACACAAAGCTAATCTTCAACGGGCGAGAAGCTCTCGGTACTGGGATTTCTTTCATTCCAACTCACGTAACAAGTATTTATGAAGCACCAACTGCCAGAAATTTCCTAAACACTGAGCAATTACGCTGGACAAAAACGGACATGGAACCTTCCCTTGTGGGGCTTACAATCTAAGGGGTAAGTCATATAATCAACGAACTAATTTTACTGAGAGAAATGAACAGGACGTAGTGATTCAGATTAAGAAGGAGCTGGGCGGAGGAGAAAGAGAACAGACACCTACTGAGTAGGACAATGAGGTTAGGGAGAGTCTCTCTAAAGATAACCCCATGGGGTGCCTGGGTGGCTCAGTGGGTTAAAGCCTCTGCCTTTGGCTCAGGTCATGATCCCAGGATCCTGGGATGGAGCCCTACAACGGGCTCTCTGCTCAGCAGGGAGCCTGCTTCCTCCTCTCTCTCTTCCTGCCTCTCTGTCTATCAAATAAATAAACAGGGACGCCTGGGTGGCTCAGTTGGTTGGACGACTGCCTTCGGCTCAGGTCATGACCCCGGAGTCCCGGGATCGAGTCCCGTATCGGGCTCCCAGCTCCACGGGGAGTCTGCTTCTCTCTCTGATCTTCTCCTCGCTCATGCTCTCTCTCACTGTGTCTCTCTCAAATAAATAAATAAATAAATAAATAAAAACTTTAAAAAAAAAAAAAAAGATAACCCCATAGAAGATAAATTCTGAAAACTTTCAGGGGCGCCTGGGTGGCTCAGTTGGTTAAGCCACTGCCTTCAGCTCAGGTCATGGTCCTGGAGTCCGGGAACGAGTCCCACATCATGCTTCCAGCTCCATGGGGAGTCTGCTTCTCCCTCTGACCTGCTCTCTCACTCTGTCTCTCTCTCTCTCTTTCAAATAAATAAATAAAGTCTTTAAAAAAAAAAAAAAAACTTTCAGAATACCTGTTACAAAGGCTAGCATGACAATTACTGGAAAATGTTCTGAGTAACTACTATATATAATTTAGAAAAGACAAAAATATGGTCGAAAATAAATGAGGCTAAACTCATCTATAAGCATAATAGAACCCAATAAAAATAGATTCTGAAAATTTTTTGGAATTAGACAAAGTATTTCTAAAATTAAATAGATCTAAATAACCAAACTGGTAAGAACAGGCAGGGTGAAAAAAATCTTAAAATGTAGAGTAAAGAGAAATGAGTAGCTGTACTAGATATTAAAAAAACCCATTACAGAGCTATAGTAATTAAGGCTCCAGGTAGGTAATAAAACATGTACGAATTCAGTGTATGGATCCGTGGAGAAAATTCAATGAACAGTGTTGGAAAAAGCCAAGCATTAGGTATGAAAGTCTGGATTCCCTACCTCACTCTTTATACACCAAAAAAATTCTAGACACAGTCAACTCTGTAAAGTACATTATGACCTCCCTTTTTTTTAAAGTGTAAGATTCTCTTATAGTCCACATGCAAATGAAAAAACTAGAAAACATAAAGGAAGAGTTGATAAATCAGACTTAAAATCAATTTCTGAATGGAAAGGTTATATGACAAGGAAACTCAAAAGACACGTGACAACCCTATGAAGTATAATTACCCCATCCCACAGTCCCCTGAAATTTCCATATTAGCTGTGCTTCTCTTAATGGTACTGTGCTTACTTTCACCTGCAATCTTGTTAAAATGAATTCTAATTCAGCAGGCCTGGAGATGAGGGGGGAGGGGTATCTCAGATTCAGGAAGTCTAACAAGCTCCCCGGAGATGTTAAGTAGCTATATTTTATGGAACTTTCCTAGTTAAAGAAACCTGGAGCCAGAATTAAGAAGGACTCAGATACCTTAACAAGAATCTCCTGGGAAGGTTTCAGACCCCCCCCCCCCCCCCGCCCAAGCATCACCATTGGCCAGTCTGACTTAGAAGATCCAGCTGAATAGCAACAATCAGTATTTTAGAAAAAAAAACAAAACAAAAAACAAACAAACAAACAAAAAAAACCAAGAACAACAACAAAAGCAATTTAAAAAACCCTCCCTGCCTGACAAAGACACTAGGCCTGGTCTGCAATCCAGTGGGCAGGTATCTGAGTCCATTCCTGCTTTTTCTTAGCTCTGAACACTGCAGAGACCTGTCTAAACTGGTAGCTTCAAACTATTCCTTTCCTGTCCCCAGACCCCACCTGCCTGCCCTCCCCAACCCCCAGGTCACCCTTCCATAGCCCTGTCCTAACACATCCTTCCCCCCACCCCCTCACCCCCACCCAGAGCCAGCAGGATGGAGAGTGCAAGCAAAGGAGGCTTCCTGCACGATTCAACAGTATCCTGGGGACAGTTTCCTGGGGACAGTTTCCGTGCTGGCCGCTCTCCGCCCTTTCCCGCCCCCCCCCCCCCCCCCCCATGCTCACTGGCTGTGTGATCCTAGGCAAGCCTCCTCATCTCCAAGACCCCATTTCCTCATCTGTGAAAGGCAAATTGTCATGAGGGCTAAGAGAGTTAGCCTACTGAAAGAAGCGTGTGACCTGTAAAGCATCAGATGAACGTTCTTTTTTATTAGACCCTTGGGAACGCACTTCCATAAATCCACGCTCCTCACAGCCACCAAGTTTCCCCTCTCCATGGCCTCTCAATTTACAGGAGAAAGAAAACCCTCCAGCTTTCCACTTTCTATTTCCACTTTCTAACTATACAGACAAAACTTTACCAACTAAATGAGTAGAACATAACATGTCATATCAAGCCTAAACTAAAAACGGCTTCAACTTTGTAAAACGAGCCAGCAAACACTCCATGTACGTCTGCTACAATGTGCCTGACAAGGACTTTCCAAAACAAACTCTACCTTCTTTAACAGCTTCTACTTTGTTATTTCCGAATGTTAAGTCTCATCCAAATCTTCCTCCCTCCTCATTGCCGCTGCCTGCCCACCGCACCCGCCCCCACCCCCAAATCTGGGGAACAGTGGAGGAAGCAGGGTTCAGTTTCTGCCACCACCCCCGAGGGCACACATCTTACTGGTCTCCTCAAGAAGGCAGCTGCCATTTAATCCATTTGCTAATCCAATGAGTTTGGAAGATTCCCTGGGAGGAAGCTTGAAGCACGTGCACAATATACACACAGGATTTCTCATCAGGAAGCATTCGCCGAAGGCCACGGAGAGCATGCTTTCCACATTGATCAGAGATGGGACGGGAGGAAGCGAGGGGTGGTGCCACCAGGCAGGACACTCAGGTTCAATGACACACCTGGCTTGCCTCCTTCCAGGTGCTCAGCCAACCAAATCATCCCAGCGCCCTGGGGCATGACGGGGGGAAATTCCTCACCAGCCAAGTCTGAAGGAAGCACCATACAAACCTAAATCCTCAAGGCCAATCCGGTGGCAGCAGAGCCTAGGTGAGGCCTTGAAATCGTCCAGTCAGAGACACACATCAGGCAGGTCACCCGGACCGTTCCTACCTCGCCCGCTGAATACCCAGAGAACCAGGTAAGGCTTCCTTCGACCGAATCCACCCTGGGGCACGGGGTCCAGAACAGCAGCCCTGCGTGACTGGGGCTCCTCCAGAACACCCACACAGGGCCTATTTCCCAGCAAACTAGTTGGCCAGACACCATTTGGTTTCAATTAACAGTTACACACACCGCGAACCTAAGGGGTGGGGAAAGGGACAGGGGAGCCTGGGTTCATTATAAGGCCAAGGGGTCTATCAGAAGACCCCGACTCAAGAACTGCAGCCAACCCTTATGGGAAATGGAAACCAAGAAATGGAAAACCATCCACAAATGAGACTTTTCCCAAGGTGTCTCATCTCCTGCTCTGCACAGCTGCTTTGTTCTTTTCTCTCTGCCAAGTAGTCTTGTTCCATGGTTCTCTCTACCCACGAGTCAACAATCTCCCCGGTGAGATTTTCCCTGAACATAATGTGAGCATCAGGGATGAGTGAGGATTGCCATTCCCATTCCAAAATATTCAGGAGATAGTTCAACTCCTGAACTATGAGATGTCCATTCCCGCCCCCCAACACCCCCACCTCCTTCCCCCCTCCTCGCCGCCCTTGACCAGAACATCACAGAGGAGGTGGGCAAACTGGTCTAACTGTAGAAGATATCTACCTGCCCGGTACTGTTATAAAAAATAATGATACTAATGATAGCTGAGTCAACTCTGACCTTTGTTAAAGCCACAAGGTACCATCTTGTCTTCTTAATCCTCACTCCAAGGGAGCACAGCTGTACAGCCAGATCCTCAAATAACAGATAAATGTCTTTTCTGTAGCTCGCTTGTTGGTTGCTTGGGTCAAGGGAAAAAAAGCATTTTGTTGTTATCAAATGGGAATTCATTTCTGGTTCTTCCTTCTCGGCAGGAATCTTGCCTGGAAACAGGCAAAAGCTGGCCAATACATGAAAACGTCCTTGAGATCATGAATGCAAAAGGTGGGAGAGAGATGCAGCCATCGCCGGGAGACACAGAACACACGTAACACAGAGCAGAAGCTTTCTGGAGCAAATGTACTAAGAGTAATTTTCCACAGGAAGAGAGGGTTCGGTGTAAAGGTTAAAGCAAGGCTCCCTCCTTCCACACAAAAGCCACTGGGTTTCTCATAAAGTAGCCCCAAAGAGTCCATCAGTCGGGGTCTCTTTCACCTAGGGCAACAAACACATTCCTCACCGATCACAGGCTGCTCTGTGTGGTTGCTAATAAGATAATCTGTTACAGGAGGCTTACAAATCCATTTACATTGATTTTAATTAATGAATCAATCCCTGGCGCCTTGAACAACTTGGTCCAGGGAAGGTAAGCAATCCAGCTTCAGCCGGTACTCCCAGCCTGAAATCTACATTAAAAAGAAGTTAACTCTCAGATCAATGAAGGACTAATAATGTATTAACGGTTTGTATCTCTGACGGCATAAGGAAAAGTCTCCTCCAAGTTTAGACAGTAACTCTTCACACTTCAATAAGAGGAATATATTTTCAGTGATTTCCTAACAAACTCACCTAGGACTAAGGGTCTTGTTTTGTTCTGTTTACAAGCCTTAAATCTGGAGAACCCAAGTCTGATATCATGACTCTCAAACCTCTAAAATTGAAATGAGCCTAACTTTCTCAACAGCTCATCCGAACCTCTCAGTCTAGACGGAGGGTGAACAGAGAAATTACCTAGACACAAAACACAAATGATTTCAAGTAAGAACAAAGTGGCGCTCACCAGCCTATCTGTGCTCTGAATCAGCCCGGCTTCATTAACAAGGCAGGCAAACTTTTGCATTTGCTTTTATTTTATCCTTTACAAAGGCTGAAACAGAATTGGACCTTTCTGAGTCATTGCCAGCTATGAATTAGAAGCAAGCTTAACTTAAGAGACAGCATCCTGACATGACTGCCCATCACTTCACTTTTCCTCCTCCTTTTTCCTTATCTCTTTCATAGGGTTTGCCTTCCCACTCTATTTTTAGACTTCTATCAGAACTTCCAGTGATTCCATACATACCCAGTGGGGAAAAAAAGTCCAAGTTCAGTCCCATTTTCTCACAGCCAGCTAACACCAATTAGCGTAGGAAAAGAACAGAGGAGTGGATAAATGAAAACGCATCACACTCGATTTCAATTTTTTTTTTCAAAATCGAAAAAGTCCATGAAACCACAAGCAAAGCCTAAAGCGACAGTGAACAGGGGCTCCACGGGGAGAGACACCAACCTCTGTCGGCTCTGACAGAGGAACACAGACAAGTCCGAGGCTGCTCATTAAAGAGGAGACACTTGAGGTTCAGTGGACCCACTACACTGGGAGATCAGCACTTCATGCTTCTCCCTTACTTTTTCAAGTATTAAATAAAATAGTTACACCAAGCTGATTTTGAAGTCAGTAAGACTGGCCTGAAACGCTGCAAAAGGAATTAAAAGAACAGAAAAGAAAAGAAAAAAAAAGACCCTGCTTATAAGGAAGTAAATTTGCAAGGCAACAGTAAGAGACAAGCCAGAGCTCAGCGGGCTGGCATGGGTGTGTTCTCTCCTCTCCTCTCCTCTCTTTCTCACTCTCTCTCTTTCCCTCTCTCCTCTCTCTCATTCTCTCCCCTCCCTCCCTCCCTCTCCCCTCCCTCTCTCTTAACCAAGAGAACAAAAGAAGTTGATACTTCTTCAGCTGTGCATATGGGCTCCAGAGCTTTCTGCCTCCTGCCTGTGTCCATGCCCACACACTGGGGGATTCACTGGAACGTCAAAGCTCCCTGCCACATTCACCTTGCATTTGCTGGGGCCGTTCGAGGGACCCAGCCCACCGCCTTCCTGGGAGTAGTGTGCAGAGCTGCACGGCTGAGCAGGGTATGCCAGTGCAGCCTCACATTCAGATCAAGACCACAAATTATAAACAGTTTCAGTAAATTGACTCGAGTGCCTTTGTTCCTCAGACATACATCTTCCTACCGCTTACAAAGGCAGGCAGCAGAACCTAACCACCAATGCGACTCCAGCCAGGACCGGGAAAGGAAGTTATTGAAGCCTGGATTTCCTGCTTTTGCTTGTAGCCAAGAACTATGAGGCTTGTAGTGGTTTCAGGAACTGACTCATCTAATGATTCATGGATAAGATACTGCTTTTAATATGTTTCTGACCCTAAGACTCAGAAGGACTTCAAACCCAACCTGAACTTAGGCTTCACTCTTACTTGCAAATGAATATTCACAGCAAAATAAAAAACAGGATGGCAACGGTTAATAAAATCAAACAGCATGCCAACGGCAGGAAAAGGGATATGTGGACACCCCATTTGAAGCCATGATCAAAAGCCTGGTCTATGGGCTGTGACTTGACCGCATTCAAACTTCCCAAAAGTGGGTAACAGGTGGGATAAGGTTTATTTTTAGATGTCATTCCCCTCGATGTAAAAATAGATTTAGCACAGCAATATTTTAATTCAGGCATATCTGGGGTTGTGCTTCTAAATACCCAAGATGTGAAGAAGCATGTGGCTCTAGATTGAACTGTTAGAGTTGCAAACCAGGGAGAGTTCAGAGTTAGCCCACCAATGAGTAGTGGGCACTGAAAGACGCCCAGTGGAACTCATTCTCTTAAATCACCCTCTCCAGAACACTGCACTTCAGGACTTCCACTGTCCTCCACCTCGAACATTACTCGCTCCATCCCACCACACACATGCACACATGCTCGCACAAGCGGATGAATGGGGATAGGCACACATGCACACACGCGCCCAGTACTGAAGAGCAAAGCTCTCTAAATGCACTCTAAAAGTAAAGAGTCAGGAGCCGGCACCTCTGGCTGCTTCCCACGAGGTCCCCACAGATCTGCCCATCAAGGAGCCCTTCTCAAGCCTCCCCTGCCCACCCTTCCTTGGACTTCCCCTTCCCCCCAGCGGAGGGCATCAAACACAGGACCAGCTCCAGGGATGGCTTTCCAAGTGTTTATGGGTTTCAACACACGCCCAGAGCACAGAGGAAAAGGAAAACAACAATGGAGGCTGCTTGGGGTGTGGGGAGTGGAGGAAACAGTGAGAACAGTGGACCAGGCGAGGCCAAAGCGCAGGGGCTGGCTGGCAGGCACTGCTCGGTGGGGCTCCTCTAGCAGATTTACTGACATGACGTCAGTGGCCCCGGTCCAGCTTTTTCTTTGGTAGCTTTTACCACTTGCCTCCTGAAGCCTCCACTGTGTCAGGGAGCCACAGGACCACAATGAAAATTCCCTTTGTGAAACTGAATTTACCTCGGGGCACAGAGGCCCGGCCTGCCTGTGAATTACAGGGCTCCTTGCCCTTTCTCTGTGCCCATGGAGGAAAGGGGAGGGGATGAACCCCTACAATGCTATGCTTTGCTTTAATACAGAGGAACCATTAAAAGAAGCACACTGCCTTTAAAAAGAAAGAGAGAGAGAAAGAAAGAAAGAAAAAATAAAATGCAGGGAGGGCAGGCCGTCAGTTACTAAGTGAGTATCCAAAATTTCACAGGCCAGGATGCTTGATAATTTCTCAGGGATGTCATGAATGATGATAATCTCAGGACTCCTCACTCATTCTGTTGTGAGGCCGTTTTGGCTGGGTTGTGAACGCACTTGGCTTTGTTTCATCAACAAAACAAAAAAATTATTACTGAAGCCGAAACTCCAGGCCTGAATGGACCCTCTGAGGAGAGCCATATAGCTTCTTCCTTAAAATGAGCTTTTAATTTTTTTTTTTTTTAGTCATTACTTGTTCCCTAAGTGCATATTCTGCAATGAACCACCATGGGTATCAAAACAATTTCCAAGAAACAAAGATAGGAATTACTAAAAATACCTCTAACAGCAGACCTGTTAAAGAGAAAAGAACTTATTTTAGGCTTAGAGGCTTACTATGGTGTTCCCACAACAGCACCACACTTGCTGTGCTCTAAGGACTCCACAGCGCAAATCTGCCTAAAACCACAAAGCTTTAATGTTGTTTTTTTTGCTTATAAAAATAATGTATTAGTGATAAATTCTTTAAATGATTGAGAGATTAAATATATTCTATCTTAAACACTTCAAGAGAGGAAGTACAGAACTTAATTCAAGGAGTATTTATTCAAACAGATGTGTGTAAATGACCCCAACCATCTCCTCAAAACATAGCCTGCCATAGGAATGGCTCAGAGAGGCAATAAGACCAGGAATTTCTCACCTTCTGGTTATTTAAACAAGTAGCAGAACAAACTACTAGGTAGACATGACCGATGGCACTGACTGAAGTCTTCGGAGAAACCTAAATTAATGTGAGCTTTGGCCTTCACCATGAGTGTCAAACCACGAACTATCCCTGTGGAATTCTTTGGCTTGGCCTTTTTTCTTAGGAGAGAAAAGGACAAGATGACAAGCAAGGGCACGGAAGTGGCGAATGACAGCCAAGGAAGCCAACACGGCACCAGAGCACAAGAAAAGGACTTATCGTGGGTCAGCAACAAGTTGACCTGGAAGGTAGGATCCATTTCTGAACAAGGTGGAGGGGTGTGGGAGGTGGGGGTTAGGCAGAGAGCCTAGTGCTCACACTTAGCCTTGAGATACCATTTGCCACTACAAGGAACCAAAAACCCAGCAGAAATGGTTCATTCTAAGTCAAGAATACACAGGAAGAGACTGGGTAGCAGGAAACTATCAAAAACTATCCAGGTCACATCAAAAGGGCAAAGGAGCCCACTGAAGAAACTCCTCATGGCCAAAGATGGTACAATTGAGTATCAATAAGAGGAACTATAATGTATTCAAAACATCCAATAATTTAAAATCTATGATCTCATGATACTCAAAACAAAAAAACAAAACCAAAACCAGCCTCTCCTGTACAAACTATACACCAAGTTAACCAAATAACCAATGAGCACATTTCTCTCTAAGATTCTACCAGCTAATAAATGGAGAAAGATCAAGAGGACTGGAATATTACCAGTGTACAGAGCCCGTAAGAAATAACACATTAAGGGCCGAGAGCATAAACCAATGGCTGTTAATATCACAAAGAGAGAGACAATGGTGCATTATGATTACATGCCTCTTGTGGAAATACTAGTTATGAAATATTCCTCTCAAACAAAAACACCAACCCACCAACAAAAACATTAAACCTGAACCAGGTCGAGCTTGTAGATGTAAATTCCCATTTGTGGGAATTACAGAGGACAGTGGAACACGATCCGTGGCACCCTGAGGATGCAAAATCCAGAAAGAAGGGAACTCAAGAGAGACACAGTGAGGCTTTTATAACAAACCAACTGCAAAGGGAAAATAGAGGGAAGAGAGGTCTCTAAAGAGTTTTGAGAGACACAGTCACCAAACAGAATCTTGTCCGGACCTGGATTCCAACAAACCCAACTGTGGGAAAACAATGACGAGACAATCAAGGAAATCTGAATGGTTACTTCTATAGATATTTTATATTAAGGAATTATTATTAAAATGTTATGATACTGATATTACAGTTAGTATTTTTTTAAAGAGTCATAGTTTTTAAGCACTTACTGGAAGCTTTACAGATGAAATGGTATGACATCTGGGATTGCTTCAGAACAAAAATCCAGTGGGAGACGAGCCAGGGGTTTAGAAGAAACAAAAATGGCCAGGAGTTGATGACCCTTGCTGAGGGATGACGGGACATGGGAAGTCCACTGCCCTCTATTGTACTGAATTTTTTCATAATAAAAATGTTGACGATCTCAAATAAAATCTAAGATACTTTTCTTGTCCCCCTCCCTCACACAGAGAGACAGATGCTACAGGAAGAAGTCCTTGGCATTCTAATTTAAGCTACTGGGTGACAGTGATCACCCAGAGGTGGTGACTACCTAGTGATGGTGACTTATGGGACACTACCTTCTCTGCCAGCACTGTGCTAGCCCTTGCTCTAATCCAGGAGGAAGGCACAACCAGGTCCATTTTATAGGTAAGGAAACTGAAGTTCAAAAGGTTAAAGAGGTTGCCCAAGGTCAAAGAGATAAGTAGAAGAAATGTGTGTAATTCTACAAGTTCATAAACATGAGAATGAGAATTCATTCTGTCTTTTCAAAAGAGTAACAACTCTTGAGAGTGCTCTTAAATCCAGAAGCCTTAAGATGCTCTCCAGTATTAAAGGCCGCAGATTCAAAAAGTGGTGCTTTTCTGATGACCTTTTTTGGTGAAACTCAGAAAACTATAGGGCAGTCTCTCTCTAAGATCTCACAGTGATAAAAGCAGAGAATAAAAGGGGGAAGAGTCCGGCCACACACATGTGTGCATATGTGTGTCTTGTGTGTAAAAATGTGAAAGCAAAAGGGAAATTGTCTGAAGAGAGAAAAACAACAGAGCAGGAAATCCGGAAAGAGTGGAAGCTGGAAAAAAGCTTAAAACTAAACTCAATAGAGGAAGATGGAAAAGCAAATAAATGAGCTCCCGTCAGACGGGGCCATTCTGCCTGGGACAAAGCCCTCAGAAACAGGGAGGGGTGGCATGAGCTGGAGGCAGAAAAAAACAGGGAATACGGAACCAGCTGGGGGAGACAACATGGCAAAGCTCACTGTGGGCCATTCACCATTATTTCATCATTTTCACTTTATCATATTACTATTGTATTTTTCAGATGAGGAAACAAAATAATTTACTTGAGATCACGTGCCCAGTAAAAGCAAGACTGGAGCTATGGAACCAGGGTCTGATGTCAAAGCCAGGCTTTTAGGCTACTTTGCTAAATATACCAAACACTACAAAGAACTGTACAAAAGTCAGGGCAAGCAAGGCCAAAATGGCCAAGAGCAGAAGTACCCAAAAGGCACCGGGAAAAGTATGAAGAAGGAAGCAAACCAGTAGACTGGGAAGGAGGGAAAGACAAGAGCACATGTCCCAGAAACTGGCCAATCAGTGGCTCCAACTTACCCTTTTGGACCAGAGTCACCAGAACCAGGGAACAGGAGGAAGAGTATCAACCAGCCCACTCTCATTAAAAACCAGCCAAGATGCCTAAGATGGGTAGCAACCCCATTAGCACTCCCATTTTGAAAACCCTAATGTCTTTTTCAGAGGCTCTGAGCAAGCCCATTAGGCCTTTCTTCCCCTCAGCCCCCTCCACTGCGCACCCTGTATCACAGCCTAAGGCGTTATTTTCCACCAGGTTACCTGGGCGGTCACCTGGGCAGGGGAGGGAGGGAATTAATCCCATCTTCCCAGGTTCCCAAGCACGTACTATCTAGGAGTGAAGTCAAGGTCATCTGCTTAAAGCCTACCCCAGCATGAGGCCATTTCCATCTCTAGGCCTTCCTGGGGGGGGCGGGGGGGGGGGGAGCCTAGCTTATTCTGACAGTCTGCCAACAGAGCGCATTCCAGAGAAAAACCAGAGAAACTGGCAGGTCCAGTCCCAGGCTTTCAAAAAGCATCACCCTCCCTACACATACATACATACACACCACACACACACACACACACACACACACACACACAACCCACACCCCTAAATGGATCATCCACCCAGGCTTCCAACCATACCAGCTTCATCTCCACATACACCATACTACATGCATAAAGGAGGTGGCATCAGTCCAGCCCCCAGGAGCCTTACCCTCTCATTTTCAATGGCCAGTATACCCAGTCTGAGAGGGGCAAAGTACTGGGTCCCCTCGGTCTTTAGACGGCTGAAAACAAGGGGGCAGAGATGCCTCTTGCCCCTTCTCAAGAAGACAAAATGAAAGTGAGACAATCCCCTGATTGAAAGCTTGACCGAGTCACACCCAAGTTTTTAGGACCTTAGCCACAGGCTTGTTTCGAAGTCAGAGTAAAAGAGATCACCAAGAACACAAAACAAAGTTACTGTGTACCGTTTCTACACAAATATACCAAATAAGGGGAAGCTGACCTTGGCTTCAATGTTGTAATCTATCTCAACTCCATTCAAATGCCATAATAATAAAACTTGATAGGTGACTTAATTCACCATCTTCTTGGCCTGGCAGCTGTGGAGCCACCGGAACTGGCTTCAAATGCTGATCCTGGGACGCATTAACACCGGCGGTGTGACCTCTCTGAGCTCCACTTCCTTCAACCACAAATGGAACTCTTAGGTTTAGATGAAATAATGCTGAAGAATGGGCTTAAGACAGAACCTGGGCAGTCTCCCTTACTTACCAAGTAGCCCGGGGATGGGTACGGCCAGAAGTGAGTGATGGAGGGGACTCCGCACTACTGCTCCTCCTCCCTAAACCCTGTCTGTGGGAGGGGAGTGTGGGACAGGGGAAGGAAGGACCCCGACAAAGATGCAGTTCTCCAGGCATTTCTGCCTTGGCTCTCACATTTTACCTCTTTAATCTAAAGGTCAGCTCAAAAGCGGACTGGGGGACAGGGGGCCCAGCATCACCTTCCCTGAGGGAAAGGAAAGCTTTTCAAGTGACTTGCCTGCCCAAGGGCACAGGGAAAACCAAAAACCAGTGCCAGGGGCTGTCCAGCCAAGCCTTCTCTTCTACACAGCTGCCAGGTGGAGGGACCCGGACCCTGGCCTCTGGAGGACCCTCCAGAGGGGCCTTCTCCCTGTGAACTGCCCCAAAGAAGAAACAGTCCTCAGAGCTCAACAACAATGGCCAGACCTGGAAGACACTGCAGGGCACTGAACACCTGCCCGAGGTTACTGCATGAAGCACGGGATACAGTAACTAAATAAATAATGGTGTCGAAACCACCACCTGGAGCTGAGCAGGGTTGTTACAATTACTTTCAGTTTTAAGCAAAGCACTAAAATTCCTTGAATTCCACTCTACTTTCTCTGCCTAATAGATTTAGGTTCGTCATAGGACATGATCCCACGGTGTCCCGAAGAACAAGGAGAACCAAGCCTGAAACCGAAGACTGTCAAGAGCACTGAGACCACAAGTCCTAAAACATAATCTGAAATCCCCGAATTTCACACAATAGAAACCTTTCAGAATTCCACTGGGAAAAACTTCTCAATTAAACTTTGCTAGTTTAAAACGGAAATGAACCAATGCTGAATCATTCCGATGAATGGACACTTAAAAAAAAAAATACATTATGAATTGATCTGCCAGAAGAGCAGAGGGCTTGAAGCAATTTGGTTATAAGTAGCACAGGTTTAGAGGAAAAGCTCCTCGGAGGAGGCTCTGCTCTCAGAAACAGCCTGGGGACACACCTTCCAGAATCAGGAGCTCAAGCCCCAGCCACAAAGACCGCCTGCCCAAAGATTTTCCCTCCATCTGCTTAAGTAAAGGAGGTCATCCAGTTTCCTCAATAGTTTCCTAATAGTACAATGACTGTATAGTTTATCGTCCAAGCCAGGGCACTGGAGAGGAAAGGGGGTGCTATTAGCTGCTGTTCAGATAACAAGGAGCAGGACGGGAAAGGCAAGCATTCACACAGTCAAAAGGAATGGAAGAGGACGACCCTTTACAAAATACCAGTGGATAAAAGCTGCCACAAACAGTTATTATGCGGAAGACAGGGAGCATCTGGGAGGACACAGGAGCAAGACCAAGCTACAATTAAGCTACGATTAAGAAAAAACTGGCCAGAGCAGAAGCTGAAACCTGGGGTATACATTAGCCTGACTCGGGGTTCTTTTCTTTCCCCTCTTAAGTCAATTTACAAAGCAGATTCGATACTGGACTTGGGGCCACAGGTGCCTTCCGGGTCTCTTCACCACTTCGTCTCCCAGTTTTTCCTTGTTGGTATTTATTGAGGTCTAGGATGGCTTAAGTGTAAGCCATATGGGCAGTTAACATAGTCAGCATTCATCACTGAGGGGCAAGTCATTCTGCATTACTGAAGTCCCTCTTTTTTTTTTTTAAGATTTTATTTATTCGACAGACAGAGATCACAAGTAGGCAGAGAGGCAGGCAGAGAGGGAGGAAGCAGGCTCCCCGCTGAGCAGAGAGCCCGATGTGGGGCTAGATCCCAGGACCCTGAGACCATGACCTGAGCTGAAGGCAGAGGCTTTATTAACCCACTGAGTCACCCAGGCTCCCCTGAAGTCCCTCTTTCTAAAAGTAAAAGCAATCTTCTGCCTTAGACACTTTTAATGGGTACCTCACTAAAAGCAGGAAACAAGCAGAAATGTAAACCTGTATTAGGACATCACTCTGCATATCAACCTTAATCATCTGACCAGCAAAACAAATGTTTGGGGGGGGGGTGTCACGGTGCGTACGATGTTCAGTGTGATTCACTGGATCCGGTGCTACACTGATTCTATGAGATACAAGTCACATACCATAAAATCTACCCTTTAAAATTATATAATTCAGTGGCTTTTAGGAGTCCCAGGTTGTGAGTGGTTTTAAACTGTGCCTCTCTCCACTCCTCAAGGCTCAGCCTGCCTACCTCCAAAAGTCCCCATCCCTCCCGCCATGTCCACTCATTTCTCTTAACATCTTTCATCTTAACTCTTAATTTAAAGGCTAGGAAACCAGATTCACTCACACACAGTTCTGTGGAACCTGGTTAAGAGACCAGCAGAGAGGTCCATAAAATGCAGGTGGTCCCCAGCCCTGGCTCACACAAAGCAGCCCTGCCTGCTCAGACCTGTCCCTGGGAGTGGCCCCAGTCGAAAAATGTGGGGACATGGACACACCCTGTTCAAATGTAGCTGACCAGCTTTGGGCAGACGACTCTGAAAACACAGGTTACAACCCACCAGCCTCCAGAAGAGACCCAGCTCATCTATCCTGGGTCTACCTGGGTGCTAACCCAAAAAGACGCTCATCTTGGATTAACCAACAACCTCTTCACTATGCAAACACACTAGCAAAAGAATGGATGGGCTGCCATTCACACAAGTGTGAATCATTTGAAATATATTTAAGGTCCACAGAAAGGAGTCTAATACCAGGGCCAAAGATTTCATCTCAGAGCTTGCAGCACTGAGATGACCAGGATGGCCTGGGGGGTCTAGCAGCTGTCACACCTGTAGCTTACTGAGCTAGCTCTTACCTAAACTTTCCCACAACAGTTCAGAGTAGGTAGCATCGGCTCCATTTTCCAGATGTGGAAACATCTGGAAAGAGAAGTTAAGCAGCCTGCACCCAAACAGGTATTAAAAAGTGCACTGGGGGTGCAGGGGGGTGGGGGTGGCTAGCTGACTCAGTAGGTAGAGCATGCACTCTTGACTTCAGGGTCCTAAGTTCAAGCCCCAGTGGGACCTACTCTAAAAAAATAAGTTAAATAAAATACTAAAGAAAGTTTAAAAAAATAAAATAATACCAAAGAAAGTAAAAAAGTAAAATAAAATAAAAGTGCAAAGGCAAGTGGGTGGCTCAGTTAGGTGTCCGCCTCTCGATCTCAGCTCAGGTCTTGATGGCAGGGTTTTGAGTTCAAACCCTGCATTGGGCTCCATGCTGGGGACAGACCCTACTTTAAAAAATTAACTTAAAAAACAAAAGTGCAATGGGGGCAGCAAAAGTAGGGGGAGAGATAACTCTCTTATTTCCTCACACCAGAAGCTTGATCCAACCTCAAACTCCCGGGATGGTTCCTTAATGTTTCCCCAGCAGCTCGAGGGCCCCAAGGATAGTTTCTCTGTGAAAAGATGAGTTGCATACAACCATCTTAGAGAACTTTTAGAACCCAATCCCAAAGTTAGGAGTGTGGCTTCCAAGCAAGAATCTAAGGAAGAAGGGCACCTGGGTGGCTCAATCGGTTGCACAGTGCCTTCAGATAGGGTCATGATCTCAGGGTCCTGGGATCAAGCCAAGTCAGACTCCCTGCTCACGGGGAGTCTGCTTCTCCCTCTGCCTCTGCCTCTCCCCTCAGTTTTCCTTACTCTCTCAAACAGATAAAATCTTTAAAAAAAAAAAAAAAAAAAAAGGCAGCAATCTTTAAAAAAAAAAAAAAGAATTTAAGGGAATAGGTTTCCTTTCTGGTGGAAAAGGTGCACCATGCTACCCACCTTTGGAAGCATTTCCATTTAATTCATACAATCACTCGGCAGAGAATGACCTCACATATTATATAGTTACTGATGGGTTTCCTCCATCACTTATGAATAGAGGAATTATGGTACAAAGTGATTAATGGTCCCGGACTTCATGGAACACCTCAGCCACTCACGAATTTGAATCCATCTGTCTGAAGACCTGAAGCCCAGCTCTTCTAAGTAACTCTCCCTCAGCCTTGGGTGTCCCTCAAGAGTCACTGTCCAGGCTGACCTGGCAGGAAATCTGTGAAGACCTGGCATTCAAGGTAACATCTGAAATTCTATTTACTGGGGCACCTGGTGGCTCAGTCGGTTAAGCGTCTGCCTTCAGCTCAAGTCCTGGGATCAAGTCCACATCAGGCTCCCTGTTCAGCAGGGAACTGCTTCTCCCTCTCCCTCTGCCCTTTCCCCCTACCTGTTTGTTCTATCTCACATACACACAAATAAATAACATTTTTAAAAGAAAGAAAAGTAAAGAAATTGCTATTTCCTGAGCGTGTATTATATGTCAGGCATACAGGAGGCATTCTACTGAACTTCAAAGATGAGGACACCAAGGCTCAGAGGGCAATTTGTCCAAGGCCACAAAACCAGAAACTGACTGAGCCATGAGTCCAACTAAGGAGTGTCCTACTCCAAACCAGTCTTTAAAACTACAGTATTATCCTGCCTTTTTCCAAACCAGAATCAGAAAACCACCCCCCTCCACCTTATCAACCAGTTCCTTCTGCTTCTTTCAATTAATTGCTCACATCCAAGTTTCAGATCTATAGGTTCTGATCTACAGGAGCTCATGACCAGCAATAAACCTTTTCCATAGCTGTTTTGAGGGTTGAGGTCACTGCTCTAGAGTGTTTCTGGGGTAGGGGTGGGGGGGTCATTTGTTTTTGTTTTTAATTTTTATTTATGTTTTTAATTTCTTTTCAGTGTTCCAGAATTCATTGTTTATGTACCACACCCAGTGCCCTCCATAATAGCCACCACCAGGCAGTCATTTTTTTTTTTTTAATGACTTAGTTCCCCACTACACCCAAAATGGCATCTGGCAAAAAATAAATAAATAAATAAACCCTTTCCCTATGACTGAACTCCAACACCAGTTTCTCTGCAAAGTTTTCCTTAATCCCTATCCCTGAGCAACACAGCTGTTTGGCTATAACCAAGAGCACTTAGACAACAGTCTTAATTTTCCCTTTATTCTGATGCTACACAAGGAAATTCATGCTCCTAAAAACAACACATGCTTAAAAAAATAAAAGTCCCTTCCCAAACCACTCCCTCAAAACAACCCCTGTCAATAAAGTAAAATCGCACAAATTTTTTTGGATAGAGATGCAAACATGGTTCTCCAACGTCCCATCAACTCTGAACACACCAATGGTTGTAAAATGCAACATGATTTTGTTTCTAAAAACTATTGCTGTGAAACAAACCATGCCAGGATGCTGCTCCATCACTCAAAAAATCTAATTTCATACACAAGTTACCTTTTTTTTTTTTTAAGCAAACGTCAGTCTTGCACCTAAAAAGGAAAACAATAAGCAAAATAAATTGGGTAAGGTATACCCAAAACAACTTCTCAGAGCCAGATCAACACTGTGCTTTTCTATATACTCTCACCCTGGTTCCAAGAGCCCTGTCAGCAATCAAGAGAATCCTCAGGAACGCCCCAGATCAGGCCCAGGGATTCTCTTCCTCTCCTGCACATGTTCCAGACTGTGACCACTGCCCAGCCAGCCACGATGGCAGGACATGTCCCAACTTCAAATATACAAAAAGTTGCATCTCAGAATGCACGGAAGTACAAAACATACAGCCTCCCCACTGGACGTTGATGACCTCTTCACAGGCCGATTTCCCTTGTCGAACTACGAACTTCGCAGGGGTGTTCACTGATCACCATTCTATGACCACCTTTGGTCTATCACCAAATCCCTAGCACCAGGTAGCACCTGTACATGTTTGAACAACCAGAGGCAAGCAGCAATTCTACAAAAAACCGGGAGCATCTGGATTTCAAAGTGCCCGTGGTGCAAGGAAGAGGGAGGAAAGGGATGAAAAGCAGCAGGCTCTTCTCCCAGACGCCATCAGGATCACCCCTCCCATCCCCCCACCCTGCTACATCAAGGGGTACCACCTGCAGGGCTCTGTGAGCAGCCTCACTACCCAGGAAGTGAAACCACCTCTGTAAGCAGCCAGACAAGAATTAGTCCCTCAAACCCCTTGCCGGCAAGCCTGACACACACCTCACCTCTATAATCTACATCTGGAATCAACGGCTATGCTCCCAAGATGTGACAGATGATTGCCAAACAGGGGGAAGATGACTCTGTTCATTTTATTGCTTTTCCTGCAATAGAAAGGTACAACCTTCTCTGTGTATGGCTGTATTTTTAAAACCAACCAAGTCCATCTTAAGTGAATTCCATAAAGATGTGGTATTTGTTCACAAATACAGGGGGAGAAAAATCCCACTCGGAGTTAGGAGGGATGGCCAAATTTAGACTGACTGGCTCTGAAGAGGTAGAGTATTATCTAGAGCAAGGGTTCCCGACCACAGGCGGACACCACCACCGACCTCTTAAAAATACGGAAACTCTGCACGCGGCCCAGCCCTCCTAAATCTCCAGGGGTAACGTCCAGGCTGTTGAAAGATCTGTGGAGGCTGCAGTGCAGGTGCTCAGATGGGAACACGGGTGCAGCCGAGGCTCCCCTGGGCAGGCGTGGGAAGTAGCTGACCTGGATTTGAGTCAGAATCATCCTGAATTAGCCACACAAAAGGGTCTGTGTACAGTGCATTACAAACCCGTAAGTCAAAATGTGGGGAAAGTGAGGTGCCTGGAAAGGTGCGCGAGAACACCCAGGCACGGTGGGCTGGGAAAGGGACAGCCGGTCTGACCCTGGCTGCTTCCCCCAGGGCCTGGCAGGAACTGGAGACACGTGGATTTGCTGACAGGGATTCACACATCCGATAAGCCCGTCATCAAATTCCCAGGAGCCACCTACTGTGTGCAGACTCCCTGAGCTGGCTCTGGCCACTTGGGAAAGAGTCCCTCCGTTGGTTCCCACCAGAATGGTTTTCCTTCAGCTTCACCAGACACCTGAGTAGAAGTGTTCTAGAAGCATGTCCCTCTTTAACAATCCAAGTCATAAAGGAAGATGCTTCCTGCCTCCACATCACAGAGGACTCTTGCCCTGGTTTCCAGTTATACAGACATCAATCAATTTTATATTTTATGATTAAGGTAAAACACAAAGGTGAAAGGAAATTAGGGAGGTATTTTGAAAGCACAACAAAACTAGAAACCTTTTATCAAAATAAGAATGAACAATAGCAGCCTTATCTTATCTCTCCAGTGTTTAAAACAAAGGCAGATTTTGAATTACGGGAATTTCTCAGTTCTGCCTCTGTATATTAAAAAAAAAAAAAAATTGCTATCAGGTAGCTTGTTTTCTGTTTTTGTTCTCTATGAAAATACTTGCTGAGGTCTTTGCTGAGCATTCCAGATTTCAGGACAGGGCTGCCCGTCCCCTCAGCTGATGGGGCTCTTTCTAACTCTACCCACCACGGTCTCCCAAAGGCTTTGAGTTGAAAAGGCAGCCCAGGAGAATGGGTTGAAAGAGATTCCACCAAAGGAAGCATGGCTCACAATGGTTTCAATGGTTTACAATCAGTTAGCCCCCAGGACATCCCCAGCCGCAGTGATGGGTGATCTGAAAATGAAGCATATCAAAATGCTATTGATAAGCTAAATTACCAGACAGCTTATCTGAGGCCCACATCCGCCATATGGTGCCCCAACTTCTGCCGCCTGTTGCGGCCACAACAATAGGCACGCCTACCCAGAGCACCGGCCGACAGAAACCCAGCAGCAGCGGCATGTGGGGCGGCTGCTGTGTTTACATTTTATTTTGTGCTATTAGCCTTGTGGCTCCCCCCCGCCCCCGATCCCGGGAGGGACTTGAAACACAACACACCTTCCACGCGCTAACTACAGGACACACACATGCCCGTGATATGCGCGTGTGTGTGTGTGTGTGTGTGTGTGTGTGCGCGCGCGCGCGCGCGCGCGCGCGCGTGCGCGAGGGCAGGTATGCATCAGGTGAACAGAGAAAACCAGATGTCAGCTCAGGCAAGGGAGCTGCCTGGTGGGGGAGGGCGGGTCTAGCCGGCTCCCAGCGAGAGCGGCAAGCAGACAATGCGCTTTTCTCCAAACACTTGGGCGGGCGGGCCTCGGGGAGTGGCTATTTAAAACACTTGGCTCCTTTTATTTCACCACGGTGGAAGTGAATTCGGCTCTTGAGTGCCAGAGCAAATGAAGTCATTTGGTTTCTGCGGGCTCTCTTTGCATTTCAGCAGAAGTCAGACCGGACGAAAGTCGGAAGGTCCAGCTGAAGTTATTCTTTCTTCCAGTTAAAACTGATTCCACAGAGGATTTGGCTCCTGGGCTTCATTAACTTTTTTTTTCTTGGAAAAGGCACGAAGGTCGGAGAAAATTTAAAGGACAGAAGGCAGTGGCATGAATGCTGTCAAAGACGACTCCTGTCACAGAGTGCCATCAAGTCAAGATGTAAAGACGAACAAATGAGGAGATCACCTTCTAAAGGCTTGGTTGGTATCCCAAGATTAATGGTGGGTTGTCCTGAATAAATTCATAAGGTTTCTGCATTTATTGCTTTCTATTCTACACTCTAAAGAGGATCCTGTCTTTACGTAGATTGTATCATTAATGGTAATAAAATATTCATTTACTTAGTTTACTATTAGGGAAAAGATTCTGGTTTTCAAAGAGAACTCAGCAACACAGAGCATCTGGTTGTGCAAAAATGTACAAGATGCAGGTTTGGATACAGTGCAAAGCAAAAAAAAAAGTCAATCTAACATTCAGATCTAGTTAACTATCATAAAAAGGCATTCATTTCACCCCCCTCATTACCAACACCTTAGCAGACAATATTCTTGGATGAACTTTTCAAATTTTCTTAAACATTCTCAGTTAAAAAAAAAAAAAAAAAAAAAACCTCCTTTCAAGTTAAATTGAGATTGCACTTGAACTCCATCCAAGAGCGGAGCTGAACTGAATTATGATAATTAGAAAGCTGTGCCTATAAAAAAGCAGCGCAGTTCATGCATTTTTTTTCAAAGTTCATGCCAGAGAATATAAGTTCAATATGTTCTCACATAATTAACATTTCCCACCATTAGCAGCAGTTTTTCAGTTTATATATCAGTAAAAACAACAGCACTCGTCATTGTTGTATATTCCCAGTCAATAGTGTTTCAGTCACTGTACACATCTAAATCTGTCAGATGCCTAAAAGCAACCAGAATTCCCCACTGGAGACGATGGTGGTGCTTAACTTGTTCATTAGTAAGCCACTTTTTTTCTTTTAAACCCATTTTCCAATGCTGGGCCCTGTTCTTCAAACTATAACTGCTAATGAAATCCTAGGGCAGAGCCTTAAAAACTAACATGAAAAAGAGCAGAAAGCATTACATCAGGATAGTAAATATTGATGGGGATGGTAAATAGGGGGGCGGGGGGGCAGAATACAGCCAGGATGGAGACTTCCCTTGGCTTGCCACAAGAGTAGGAAAGACAGCCTCTAAGATACCCCTCCCCCTTCCAATCAGAAGAGAGGCCAGTGGTTTCACAGTTAGCTAGGACTCCCAGGCTATGGAAACTATTTTCTGAGAATCCTCCCAACCATGCAAAAAGCCAGTGGACAGAACTTAAGAGCAGAGTGGGACCCACCCTGTAAGAAATACCATCCTCGAAACCCACCCTTCAGGGCATCCCATTTGCTTTCACTAAAATGAAAATACATATTCCAAAATTCTTAGTCGGCACCAGGAGAGGAGAGAGGAATCTCTCTGAGGAGGTGGCTGAATTTCAACTCTTATTTCAACTCTTAAGTTCCGACATGGGACAGGGTCAAAGAAGCTGATGATGAGGACTTTTACAGGCTGGGGACTCTCAGTACGTCACAGCTTTGAGACAAAATACAAACACACACACAAACACTCAGATATTTAGATCCAAATATTCCAGCATTCCACAAATTATCCCAGCAGAGGGAAGGCCCAAACTTCCCACATCTCGGAAGTATGCAGTCATTGCAGTGCAAGGGGGACTAAGCTTGTATTTGTCAAAACGCCCAACCCTGAAACATTAAGGGCTTAGCACGGACCTGAATTACTTGATTTTATCACCTTTGTGAAGGTGAAAGAATAAAATATATCACTGATACTGTTCAAACATGATTTGGGATCTCATTTAAATACCACAGCGTCATCTGCGGCTTCTACAGATAAAATAAGAAAAAATAAGAAAAAGTACCCGGCAGCCAACAGTCAGTCCCCAACAGCCCAGCAGCAGAGCCCAAGTTTGTCAAAGGGCAAGAAGCTTACAGTACTTTTTTTTTTTTTTGCTGAGGTCAGAAGTAGGACACTAGCCCTTGCTGCCGTTGCAGTCCCTGACCACTAAGGAGGAAGTGCAGTACGCACCTTTATGGACAGAAAGGTGGGCTCTGATTTCCCTGCACCACCACCAAGAGAGCCGGACACCTGCTCTGGCCCGTTGTCCTCAGTCTTTGGAAAAAACAGACCTACAAAGTTTTACCACTAAACGGATCCAACCCCTAGGCCCAGCCTTCACTCAGCAGCGTTTTTACTCTTTCGCAAGTTTTTACTCTTATTGGGAATAAGACAACGTGCCTAAAATACAAGCTTAAAAATGCTATCTACCTACTGTCTGCACATGAACACGGTCATTTTTACACACGCTGGCTCCTACACGCAGTCATTTGCACCAACCTTTGGAGCGATAAAGCACCACGATTTTCATTTGCAGGCAGTATAATTATGCTCACAATTAACACATAATAGTACATGAGATTAGAGGAAAAAAAAAGTAATCCCACAGATGCAGAGGCTCTGGTGTGACCACCCCACACGAGAGATCAACCCGTTCTAAAACAAGGAACCTTAAAAATACTGTTCATGGCACAGCTCATTTCTTCAAAGGCCTAGCTAACATCTGAGCTCTGCATTCTCCAAATGCTCCTGGTACATACTTTTCCACTGAAGATAAAACAGATATGATCTGGAAACGGACGATCCACGGCAAGTATATTCTTCTCAGATTTTCCCACTGAGAAATGCCCTCCAATACCGCTGAGCTGCAGTGTCAGAACTCAAAACTGTTACTGAAGGACTTTAGCACAAGCAGCAAAAAAACCAAACACCCTTTTCATTATGACTTGCTTGTCCTTGTTCTTAATACGAGGAGACATTAGTCCTCCAAAGTGAGAGTCTGAATACGTAATTCCTGCTGTAAGAGAGGTAGAGGGAAAAGGGAAGAAGCTGAAAGAAGCTGACGTCCCCCAATGTCGCTCTTCCCCTTCCCCCCCCCCCCCCCCCCCGCCCTCCACCCCGCCCAAAACCTGCCCTGACATATAATTAGTTTGCTGCTGGGGCCTAGGCACACATCGTACCACAATGCAAGGAAGCACCTCTCCGCCTCTCCGTGAGAAATTTGCTTCAATCTGGCTCAAACTAAACTAGGTTGCCCTCCCTCTTTAAATTAAATCTCATTAAGTACATATAGTGGTGAGTCCTGGTTTATGTTTTGGGAAAAGGAAAAAGAAAAACACACACACACAAAAAAAAAAAAAAAAAAAAAAAAAAAACTCCATCAATCTCTCAAGCATGGTCTCTGAATGGAGTTCTATTTGTTACTTCATGAAAGATCACTTGAGAGGAGGAATCTATACAAAGATTCTTTCCTCTGTTTTTTTCAAATCTTACTGTCAAGGCAAAGTGTCACACTGGTTTTGTCTCAAAATTGTAAAAAAAAAAAAAATTATTCTAATATTGCCCTAAAACTGCAGGCCAAATAATAAGTAAAAATAAAATGGTCTACATTGGCACTTTTATACCATCAGCAAGAATTCAGTAATGAATACAGCTTATCAGCTCATTTTTTATGCTAACAACAAATAAAAGAATTACAAACTCTGTTTAAAATCTGAAACCTAAGAGCTCAATACCAAGTTGTACATACAAAGAAATACTAAACAAAAATATCTGTGACCATTTATGGAAATAGTGAGATTAGAAAAGTAAGCCTCCCCCTCCAAAATAATCAACGATTCAAAACCTCACTGTTGACAAAGGTTCAACTAAATCCATTTGTCTTTCCTGAGTCACTTTGTAATTAGTTCTACTATTTCCTTCTGAAGAAGAAAGATTCTTAAGCAAAGTTGGATCTGAGCCTGGCCCCGAAGATCCTTATATTTACAAAAGGGCACAGATCCGATAGTGAAAGGACGAAGCTCGGGCACAGCCTAAGATATGTTCCCTAAGCACTGCCTCAGAGTACCCTGGCAGAGAAGCCCCGGGCAGGACACACCAGTAAAGGCCACTGCAGACTGCAGAGAAAGGAGCCCACTCACTGCCTGCTCTGACAATGCAGGCAGATCCCAGGCTCCTAAAAGGGATCTGTCTACTCAGGTAACCACCTGCAGGAACCCAGCACACCACAAGCGAGCAGACCACCAAAACTTCCAGAAACAATCAAGGAGGGTGGGGAGGAAGAAACAAGCGGTTGCCCTGAAATGTTTAAGTGATCTGCTCCTTTGCAGTATCTGTAGCATTTAAAATTTTCTTGTTTAACCATTTTGAAATCTGATAGGTTTTGCAGACCTTTCTGTCCCAGGACCTGGGCTCCCTCCAAAGCACTGTTTTTAAAACAGGCCTTTTTACATTACCCGCTCCTGGAACATCATCTGTCTCTAAGTTTCCAGAGCTTACTGAGGTCAATTTTCATTTCTGCAAATCACAGGCAGCCACTTGCTTCTGAGAAGTTAACAAGCCTCCTGAGAAATGCTGGTGGCTGCTATTTCATTGTTTCATAAATGTTTTTATACAGTGACACCATTCAACTTTAAATAAATCTTTAAAAAGAAAGACAATTAAAAAGCAAAGAAAATTATGATCTGGATTTTATTTATTTTTGTGGGAGAAGAATAAGGGAAGTGTGAGCCCTCCATTGTTTTCAACTCATTTAAAATGTTGCTTCAGTTTAAAAAAAAAAAAAAAAGAAATACACACACACACACACACACACACACACACACACAAATGCATTTTAGAAAAAAGAAACTCCTGGAAGTTGAACTTTCTTGAAAGCGGGCCTCTGGACTTTTGAAAACAGTGTTGCTGCTACGAACAAAGACTAGAAGTACACCCAGATTTTCTCCTCTCCTGGGGATCATTTCTCTTCCAATAAACAAACAAATCCCCCAGTATTTCCTACCGAAGGGAAGTTTTCCAGGGAGAGTCTCCTCCAGGGTTTGGTGGTAACTGCGACTCAGTCTTTTTTGGACACAATGTTTCTGCTGACTCCTGAAAATTTTCCACTTGAATGTGCAATGAAGTGGCGGCGGCGGCAGCAGCAACAGTCCTGGAGAAGCGGCAAAGGCGACCGTGCCTTCTTTCATCTTTGAGAAGGAGCGAACCCCCGCCAGCAGCACGAGTCGGCGCGGACCCCGGGCAGGCCTCGGGGGGCCCGGGCGCCCGGGGGCCCCATGGGGGCGGCGGCGGAGGGGGGGGCCGGCTCCGGGCTCCGAGGCGGCGCCGGCGGCTCTCCCCGCCCGCGCCCGCTCCGAACTTCTGACTTCCCAGAGCAAATCGTGATAACCGGCTGAGCTTGTGAGGGTGTGTGCGTGTGTGCGCGTGCGGGCGAGCGGGCAGGCGCGGGAGACGCGGGAGGCGCGGGAGACGCGGGGGGCGCGGGGGACGCGGGGGGCGCGGGGGGCGCGGCGCGGCCGGCCGGGCGCCTCCAGGGCCGCCGCCGGGGGCCGCCTGTTGCCGCGCGGGCTCCGCAGCGCGCGGCCCAACTTGGCGTCCCAGCAACTCGCGAGGCGGCGCCCGGCCGCTCACCTTGAAGGGGGCGCGGGGGCCCGGCCCCGGCCCTCCGCGTAACCGCCCGCCACACACAAAGCGGAGCCCGCAGAGAAAGAGCGGCCCGAGCCGGACGCGCCGCCGGCCCCCCGCCCCCGGGCGCCCGGTGCGCCGCCCGCACCCAGCATCACCCCGCGCGCCAACTTACCTCGGCGAAGGGAGCCGCCGCAGCGCCCGGCGAGTCCGAGGCAAACTTCGGCGCCGCTTCCCCCGCCCGCAGCTCGGTGCCCGGCTCCCTCCCCGGCTCCCGGTCCCCGGGCCGGGCCACCCTACCCCTGCCTAGCACCGCTCCTGCCCCGGGGCCGGCTGGGCGCACTGGGCTACTGCCCGCGGCTCCGGGCAAAGGCGGACGGGGTGGGGGGGCTTCACTGCATGGCCTGTCCCCGGACGCGGCCGCCCCGGGCCCGGGCCCCGCCGCGCGGACTGGCCCGCAGGGTGGAAGCGAGTCTGCAAAGTGCTTGGTGGGCGCCCGCGGCGGGCGGCGGGGCCGCGGCGGCGGCTGCAGAGGCTCGGCTCGGCTCGGGCGGCGCGGCGCGGCGCGAGCGATGCTAAGAATGTTCGGAATGAGGACAGGAATGAAATGAACGCCAGGACCGAACTCGCTCCGGAGGGGTGGGGCCTCGGTGACGTCATGCGGCCTGCCGCCCGGGGCCGGGGGCGGGGCCTGCCGCCGCCGGTGACGTCATGGGGATTCGGGGCGGGCCCGGCTGGGCCGACTTTGCCGTTGGGGCACGGGCTCCCCCCGCTGGGACGGCAGGGCGGAGTCTCGCGCCCACGGGGGAGCGGGGCGCGCGCGGGAGCCGCCCTGCCCACCCCCCCCTGCCCTGTCTCCCGGCGCGGGCCCGGGCTTTGTCCCGAGCTGGGCGGGGCGGCGGGCGACTTCGAGGTGCTTGCGTCCGCGCGGAGAACTCTGGAAGCCTGGGTTTCCTCCTCCGGGCGGGCGCCGACCCCGGAGCTGCGCGCGCCGCGCCCTCCCTGCCTCAGTTTCCCTCTTACGGGACGCGGAAGCTCGGCCGACCCCTTAGAGCGCTCCAGGACTCGCGGAAGTCTGCAAGTTCGGGGAAGAGAAGTTTCTTTTCTGATAATTCAGGTGGTGGTTCTCCGGCGCGGTGGAAGCCTTCCCGGGGCCGGATTCCCAGCCTGCCATTTCTTCCCCTCTCGCACTTCATAAAAGTTCGCGGCGCCGCTCATTCAAGTGGAAGTCGGCCCTTTTGTTGGGAAGGGAAACCAATCTGCCCTCCTAGCACCGTGTTCTCCAGCTTGCTCAAGAAGTTGAGTTCACTCATTCCTGTGGGTTGTACTTTTCGAAAGTAATGGGTTAGGTAAAAACTCCCCGAATTTTAAAATGCTACATCAGGCAACTTCAGGACGCCCCTTTTGTGTGTGCGGATCAATTTCTCTTCCATTCTAAAAAAAAAAATAGTTTTATCGCCACCTTTGGAAGAGGGGAAGTGACACATTAGACCCAGTGGGTAAATCAGAAAATAGCTGGGTAAAGTCAGCCCTCTATGGCAGAACTTGTCTAACGTTTTCGGTGACTGTCTTGTGCCAGTTTCACTAAGATCGAAGTAGCAAAAGCAATTTCTGTGCTGTTGACCTCTTTCCTAGGCACTTTGCTCTCCTTTCCAGTTGGGGCCCCAAGATAAATAATGGCGCCTATTTTATTGTCCCTAAATCTCCTAAATATGGTTAATTGAGGGAAGCAGAATGTGACTTGCTATGACACATTTTGTACAAAACGTAACTTGTACTAATGTTTTTTAATTGAAATTTTTCTTGTGATCATTGAAGATTCACATGTTGTAAAAAATAATAGGACAAAGAAATATTTTGTTCACTTTGCCCAGTTCTTCCCAATGGTAATGTCCTCCAAAACTGTAATATAGCACAGTCGGGATATTGACATCGATTCAGTCCACCCATCTTATTGACGTTTCCACCTTAATTGTGCTCATTTGTGTGTGCCTGCATTTCTATACAAATTTCTCACGTGTGTATGTATCCATTACCACAGGTAGGTACTAATGTTTTTTTTTTTTTTAAATAAAGGATACTAATGCATTTTATCTCTAGTTTGCATGCAATAATAAGGTGATACGATGAGGTTTACAGTAATGACCCCAGCCACCATTGCATTGATTTTTGGAAACGTATTAGAAAAACATAATTAATTTGGCATTAAAACTGCTGGGCATATCCCTCTCCAAATATCATCTTCTAAAAGTATGAGAGTCCAATGGCACTGCAAGCCAGACAGTAGGGTTGCTAAATCACAGTTTGTTGGCCCAGTGTACCTGAACATTTTTCAGACTCCAGCTCCCATCTCACAGCCACCCAGCAATACAAAATATCCTATTTCTTACTGAATTGAGGAAAAATACCTTGGCCTGTGATTCAGAGCTCTTCATGACCAGTATTTTCTGCAGCTTTTCCCACTTGATAGGATGTTTCTTGAGACTTATCTTAAAAACCTCTTCTAGAAAGACTACTCAACTAGATATTTCCTCCTTAGGACCCTCAAAAGTCCTTGCTCCAGACTCTCTATTATATTCTGTAGTTACCGGTGTGCTGGGATAACCCCTACATCTGAGTCCAAGTGGACTGGGTTTCATTTAGCTAAGTGTATACCTCCCAAGACGTACACGTAAATGGGAATAACTTCTGTGGTCTCTCCGCACATTTTCACACTCCTCAGCTACCCCTCAGATGGTACAGAGGACCTATGGATGTCAGGGCCCAGCAGCTGTTCACCTCCAGCATCTGAGGGCAGGAACAGTAGCTGCCACCTGCTAAAGTGACAGCAACTAGCATGTAGTACACCCAAACTCAGTCCTTGGCACTTTGCATTTACCGTTTCAATACTCATGGCACCCATACAAGATAATGATTCGTAGCTCAGTTTATACAGGTGAGGAACTAAGGTATGGGAATATTAACAATTTACCCGATGACCCACAGTCCAGAGAGAGCAGAGTATACAGGGTAGACCTGAATTCCTTCTGACTTCAGCCCATGTTCATAATCACTGACCTCTATTCCCCCAAAACTATAACAGATCTTTAATAAAGCAATTGGATGCCAGGCACTTTTTTAAGTACTTTCCACTAATTACCTCATTTAATCACCCACCGTCACCCTATGAGATGAGGTTTCTACCTTCAAGATGAGCAAACTGAGGACAGATAGAAAGTACAGAGTGAGGATTCAAACCCAGGCAGTCCAGCTCCATATTTCATGCTCTTAACCTTCCACTTAGCTGCCCAAATAGCTGCAGTACTATACTGACAGCAAAAGATCAACCATGTGCAGGGGTGATATACCCCGAGATGTAACAATGATATGTATCACCTCTGATGTAAGAGAGTTTGTTACTTCAAAGTCTTACCCAAGGAAGAACCTAACTTGTAACACGTAAAAGAAACAATGATCCAGTTAATGGTAACGCTTCATGATGAGATGGAACTCAGTCAGCCTGAAGCTAGGAAGGAGAGTGGGCAGGTTAGAACTTACTCTAAGGAAGCACCTGGCTCAGGAAGATACTGCTTTAGAAAATAAGTAAAGATGTGTATTAACACTAATGATAGAGTTTGTCTCATTTCTAATGAAGTGGAGTAACTTAGAGCAGTGTGAATGGGTATAACCTCTGGGAAAGTTTGGTATTAACGAATGAAGTCAAAGATATGCACGCTCTATGATCCAGAAGTTCTTCTTAGGAATATAGCCAAGAGAAGTTCAGGTACATCAGGGACACACATGCAAGAATGTTTGGGGGGGGCAGTATTTTTATTAACCCGAAACAGGAGGGACACCTGGATGGTTCACTTGGTAGAGCATCTGACTCTTGATCTCGGGATTATGAGTTCCAGCCCCATGTTAGGCGTAGGGAATACTTAAAAGCAATAAAAATACATAGAAATATTTTTTTTTAAATAGAGGATCACAAAACTTAAAAAAAAAAAAACACACACACACACACAACCGAACAAGAAATGACCCATATGTCCACTAATAGCAGAAAAAGTGCATGGATTGTGATATAATCATACAATGGAATAGTATACAGGGTTGACAACAAATGAGGTCCATGCAACAACGTAGATGAATGCTAAAAATATAACATTGAGTGAAAGAAGCATGAAATAAAAGAATCCACATAGTGCAATTATATTTATATGAAGTTCAAAAACAAGCAAAATTTAACAGCGTTATTTGATGTATACTTAGGTATATACTGAGGTGGTAAAATGGGAAATTAAAAAAAGTAGAAAAATATCAATTACCAATAAATCTGGGATAGTGCTTACCAGTAGGAATTGGGAATTGGGACAAGGAAGAGAAACATGTGGGGTGTTTGAAATGCAGACAGTGTTATATTTTTGTCTGCTTATATGGATATTTACTATAATGACCCATTAAACTTTGCATAGACGTCCCCCTTTATCTGAGGGGATGCATTCTAAGACTCCAGTGGATGCCTGAAGTTGTGGATAGTGCTAAACCCTATATACATTATATTTGTTCCTATGCGTACTTACCTATGATCAAGTTTGGTTTATAAATTAGGCAAAATAAGGGATTCACAATAGTAATAAAATAGAACAATTATAACAATCCACTGTAATAAAAGTTATATGAATGTGGTCTCTCTCGCTCTCTCAATATCTAGTGTGGCACTCACCCCTCTTCCTGTGATGATAGAGGGTAAAATACAATGTGATGAGATGAAGCAAGGTGAATGGCACAGGCATTGGGACATAGTACTAGGCTACTACTGACCTGATGATGATGGGATGGTCTACTTCAGGACCACAGATGAACTTGAGTAACTGAACCAGACAGAGAAACCATGGATGGGGGCTGGGTGAGCAGGGGGGTGGGGGGAGATACTGTATTTATTTTAGATACTCTTTTCTATACATCTATTGTATTTCACAATTTTTTTAAGTTAAATATTAAAGAGACCCAGTATTATTCTGATGCCTCCCATGTGCCCAGGGCTTGAGCTGGTTCTGAATCCTATCACTCCCCCCCCTTTTCATAATCCTTTTATTGTACACCATTTCCTCTCAGCCAGATCATGACCTTCACTCTCTATGGGATCCTTTCCATCAGGATGTAAACAGACAGAGGTCTCCGTCTCATCTTAAAAACAACAAACCCCAACTCATCTGAAGCTTTTGCCTTCTCTTCCCTTTCTCAACTGAACTTCAGAAAAGAGTTGTTGGACCTCATTTCCTCCATGTCTTTATCTCCCACTATTCTCGACCCTCTCCATTCAGGCTTTTGTCTTCATCACTTCTTCCCTCAAAACAGATGTTTTTCTAGCCCTCCGTTTAGTTAGTTCAGTGGGCCTTTCATTGACCCCATCTTGGATTATCTGACATGGTTGATTATCACCTCTCTAAAACAGTCTCTCTCTCTGGCCCAATTTCCTAGTTTCCCCTACTCCTCTGCTAGATCTCATTGTCCTTCGCTGACCCATTCTCCTCCAGCTAGCTGTTAAATTGTGTGATTCCAAACGCTATGCTTTCTTCTATTCTTACTTTATATCCTATCTCCAGCTGATTCTAATTTACTCCAGTGGTTTCAATCACTATGTGTTTGCTCTTGTCTTTCAAACATGCACGTGTAATCCATATCTCTCCTTGAAACTCTAGATGTATATAACTAATGTCCTATTGGACAACACCATCTGGGCATCTCAGAAGCATGTCAAACAATCTGTCCAAAACCATGGTCTTCCGCTATGAGTATGATCCTCATCCGGTGTTTTCCATCTCTAGGAAAAGCACCAGAAACCAAGTTATCAGGCTTGATGCAACTCTACCTGCTAAAAAAACTCTTCAAGAGTATCCTACCACATTTAGAAAAAGTCATTCCTAATGGTTCTGCGTGATCTAACCCCTCCCTGCCTTTTCAGCCATCTTGTCCCTCTCCCATCTAACTGTGTGCTCCTAGCACCATGGGTAACTTTTAGTCCTCAAACTGATCATTTGCCCAAAGGGCCCTTATTTGTGTTAGGACAGCTCCTTGGAATATCTTCCCCTTCCCCTACGGTCTGTTAATTGTTTCTGCTGTTTTGCTTGATACCCCAGATTTAATCACATTTTTAAACATTGTATTAGTTATCTAATGCTGGGTAACAAATATCTCCAAAACTTAATGTCTTAAGCCAGTAAGAATCATTTATTGTCTCTCATCATTTCTGTGGGTCAGGCATTTGGGAATGGCTGAGCTAGGTGGGTCTGGCTTGTGGTCTTTCATGAGACTGTAGTCATGTCAGCTGAGAACTGAGTTACCTGAAGGTTTGATTGGGACTGGAGTTTCCCTTTCAAGACTGTTCACTCATATGGCTGGCAAGTTGGTGTTGACTGTTAGTAAGAGGACTCAGTTTCTCTATACATATATCTCTCCATATTGCTTGGTTCTCCACACAACATGGTGACTTGAATTCAAAGCTAAACATTAAGAAAGTAGGAAGAAATGGAGGGGAGGTAGGGGGAAGGAAAGAGAGACAAAGAAGCTTTTTCTTTTTTATGAACTAGCTTCAAAAACCAAACAGCATCCCTTCTACCATATTCTATTCATTAGAAGTGAGTCACTAAGATTGGCCCACATCCAATGGGAGAAGAATTAGATACTACCTTTTAGAGGGAGAGTGTCAAAAAGTCTGCAAACATATTTTAGAAATCACATCACCTGTATTATTCCTTCCTGGACTTATCACAGTCTGTAATTTGGTATAACATAATTATATTATAAAGACATAGTGTATACTTCCACAATTATTTGATTAATGACTATCTTCATACACGAAAACATAAGGCAGTGAAATAACCCAGTGGAACAAGAATCATACCTGCTTTGCCTACCATTTTATTCCTAGTACCTAGCACATTAGCTGGTAATCAATGTAGAATAAATATGGGGGGCACCTGGACAGCTCAGTCAGTTAAGCCCCAACTCTTGGTTTCTGCTCAGGTCATGATCTCAGGGCCATGAGATCAAGCCCCACATCAAGGTCTATGCTCAGCACAGAGTCTGCTTAAGACTCTCTCCCTCTGCCCCTCCCCTCACCCTACATGCTCGATCACTTTCAAATAAATAAGTCCTTTTTAAAAAAGAATAAATATGAATGTTATTAATTACATGTAACCCCTGCAACAGCCCTTTCAGGTAGGTAGCATTCTTTCCATTTTATAGATGCGGAATTAAAATGGTTAGATAACATGTTTAAGGACCAGATTTTGAATCTAGGTTTCTGTTGCTAAGCTGGAACTCCTTCTTAGGACTTCTAGACATCCTCCTAGGACCACAGAAGCTACTTTGGCCTGAGTGAAATGATCCCCTCAGTTTCCACATTTCATCATCCAGAAGCCTTGGGATAGCTCATTCCACTTCCCAGGTGTATGGATTCAAGGGCAGACCTATCCTTAAAGACCTGTCCTGCCCAGAATCTGGTCATGAAAAAGAAATTTTCCAAAATAACTGATCCTTGGGGTGCCTGGGTGGCTCAGTGGGTTAAAGCCTCTGCCTCCAGCTCAGGTCATGATCCCAGGGTCCTGGGATTGAGCCCCACATCGGGCTCTCTGTTCAGCAGGGAGCCTGCTTCCTCCTCTCTCTCTGACTGCCTCTCTGCCTACTTGTGATCTCTGTCTGTCAAATAAATAAATAAAATCTTAAAAAAAAAAAAAACCTGATCCTTATGAGTTTATCAGGAGCAAAAAGAAGGGAATGTGAAGTTTCTGAAACTTCAAACCTACTCTTGGGGAAGGTCAACCAGAGTAGATCCTGAAAAAAACTAGTGCTTCTCAATAGCAAAATCTCCTATCTGACCCCTCTCCTCCACTCCTGTCTTATCTCCTTCACTAAGAAGGAAGGGACAGTTCAGTAGCTGCTCTCTCTGGTGAGGTCATTTGTGGCTTTTTAAATTAACTAAAATGAAATAAAAATTTTAAATTCAGTCCCTAATCACACTAGCCACATTTCATGTGCTCAAAGCCACCAGGTGACTGGTGGCTATCATAATAGGAAGTGCAAATATAGAACATTTGTATGATTATAGAAAATTCTACCAAACAGTGCTGCCAGAGAAACTGGGGAATCCTAGCCCTGGAGAATTCCAAGGCCATAGAAGAAGACAAAACCATGGCTGGAGGGATTTATCCACCCCAAAGAGAGCCCCAACTCATGAGTGAGAAATGTTTCCTAATCATGGGTCTCTGGGCGTGGATATGCCTCTGCAGGTCTAGACTATGATCAGGCTTTCTGCCTCTTCCCTGTCCATCCTCTGAGCTACCCTTCTCATTTTATTTATTTATTTTTAAAGATTCTATTTACTTACTTGTCAGAGAGAGAGAGAGAAAGAGTACAAGCTGGGGGAGTGGTAGGCAAAGGGAGAAGCAAGCTCCCAGCTGAGCAAGGAGCACAATGTGGGAATCAATGTCATGATCTCAGGATCATGGCCTGAGCCGAAGGCAGACGCTTAACCAACTGAGCCACCCAGGCATCCCTACCAATCTCATTTTAAATAACCACCATCACTCTCCAAAACAGACCACTTCTTGCCTACTGCCCTGAATCCACCTAGCCAAGGCCTAACCCAGGACAACACATCTTTAACATTTTTCTCTGCTCCAAACCACTCCATCTCCATACTTAGGCAGTCTCCAAACGTCCTTTCTCAGAGTATGTGATTCCCCTCCTTCTCAAAGATAAGCCCTCCCCCAACTTCTTCATTAACATGTGCGCTCTGGATTCAGGTCCCCTTCACCTCACTGAAGAACTCACTTTGCTAATTATTCTTTCTCCTTTCATTGTCTTCCATCTTTCCCTCAACCAGCACTGCCTTTCTAGCCTTCAAGTAGGCATGGCTTCCCCAGTGTTATCAATAATTTTGATTGGCCCTTTAGGATCATCCCATCTTCCCCTTCCTTTGCCTACCCCTTTCCTTTTCTAGGGAGTTTTCTGCAAAAAAAGACTCTTCATTCTCATTTCCCACCTAGGGCCTGGCTCTCATCCAATGAAGTTGCTTCCCAATTAATAAAATTTGTTCTGGATGTGGTATTGAAGAGTTTTGACAATCAGTCCCTGGCCTATTTTTTTTTGAACCAATCTTTATTTTATTTTATTTTATTTTATTTTATTTTATTTTATTTGTTTTCTATGAAATAAGCTCTATGCCAAATGTGAGACTTGAACTCAAAACCCTGAGGATCAAGAGTCCTCAATACAAGTTCTACCAGTTGAGCCAGTCAGCCCCCCCCCACCGCCTAACTTCTTACCCATTTTTTCCTGTCACCTTCTAATCATACTCACCTCTTCAGACATGTCTAAAATATTCCTGCCATTGTATCTTTATTATTATATTTCTCTTGCCAGAAATACTTGCTCCATATACACTCCTCCACCAATGGGGGCTGAGGTCCTCCTTCCTGATGACGTCTTTCTGACAATAAAGGCCCATCATGCTTGCCTGACTGCTGTCACTGAGCACAGGCTGCCTGATGCTACTGCGTATTGTTGTACAGACATTTCTCTCCTCTCCGCAGTTGTATTTCAGAATATTTCCTGGCAAGGAGTTAGCACTCACATCTTTGCACTCCGAGTTTTTAGAAAAATGCAGAATTGTGTGCACAGTGGATATTCAAATGATTGACTCATTCCTAGACATATCCCATCATCAATTCAAAAGGGGCCAGTGGCAAACCATGCAGCACTAGTTCAAATAACCTCTTGAAAAGACTATCACAAAACAGGGACTGTGACAGTAATTAGCTATGTAATTGCCCTGAGGATGAAGTTGATGCATTAAAAAATAATATACCTCTTTGGACAAGCCTGGGAAGACAGGTGTGAATGGATGCTGGGAATCCCAGCGCTACACAGCTGGCAAGCATCAGTGTAATTATTGATACATTTTGGTGGGTGAGAAAAAAATCTGTGCTGTTTTGTTTTGTTTTGTTTCCTGTCTGGTGGTGGGTGTAGGGCAGGGAGGGAGTGCGGGTTGGGAGGGGAAGGGCAAGGAGGCAGGCACGGAGAGGGGATAAGGAGGAAAAGTACAAGCTATGGAGGCAGGCAAAATTTATCTTGAATCTCAGCCTCATGGCTGACTTGATGTATAAAAGTGGGTAAGTGATCTCTTTTTATGTTGTGGCAGAATATTATTGGTCTGAGGATAGGTTTGTGATACAGATATGAACAGCATGATATCGTGTTTATAATTTTTTATGTATATGTGAATGTATACAATATATGCACAAAAAAAGACCAAAAAGCTACATGCCAAAATATTACACACTAGATTTTCTTTTTTTTATTTAGTCTATTCTCTGTTTCTTAAGTTTAAAGGACTGTGACTTTTATGAAGAAACTCTGTTTTAAAAATTATCTGAGTTAAAGAACTGCAATATAATATTTTAGGTAGTTGGAATTATTTCTCTGGGTTGAACAGAATGTATTTTTTTTTCAATAATCTCAAATATTCAGAAACGATGAGAGAAAGTTGCTGACATGACACCCCTTCACCCCCAAATTCTTTAGTGTCTTTCCTCCAAACAAGAATGTGTGACCACCTAAATTGGGAAATTGACACTTCTAAGCTTCAAACTGAATTCAGGTTTTCCCAATTATCTAATATGGAGCTAAGGACCCCACCCCAAATCATGTGTTGCATGTGGTTGTCCTGTGTCTTTCATCTCCTTTAATATGAGTCCTTTCCTCAGCATTTTCTTAACTTCCATGATTTTAATCATTTTGAAGACTGCAGGTTATTTTGTCCCTTCCTTTGGGTTTGTGGTTGCCAGACTCCCAAATGGCTCGCAATGCTTCTTGCCCTCCGGTATTCGTGTTAAGTCCCCTCCACGTTGACTCAGGAATGACCAGTGTGACCAGTGGAATGCTATAAAAGTGTTGTGTACCTAGTGGCTAGGTCATAAGAGACACTGTGGTTTCTGCCTTGCCGTCTTGGATTGCTTGCTTCCGGGGAAGCCAGCCATTGCATCATGGGAATGTTCAAACAGCCCTGCAGAGAAACCTACATAGAGATGAACTAAAGCATTCCGTCAGTGGCCACATGAACTTGCCAGCCATATGAATACGCCACCTTGGAAGTGAGATTTCCGGCAGCCTCACAGCACAGCACAAGCCAGAGCTCCCTAGCCAAGTTTCTCCTAAATTCCTGACCTATAAAACTGAAAGATAATAAATATTGTTTTAATCCACAAAGTTTAAGGGTAATTTTGTACAGAGCAGTACCCAACTAATAAAGGTTTGTCTGTTTACTCATGATTAGATATAAGCTTCCCATTTGGGACAGACATATGACAGTAGTCATGCTGTGTTCTCATTGCATCCTCTTATGTCCTGCCTGATCACAATTTGTCATGTTATGGGTGTTGTTAACTTTGATCACTGTTAAACCACCTCTCTTTGTTAATAAGTAATTTATGGGAAGATACTTTGATACTATGTAACTATAATGTGTCTCACCAAACTTTCACTTTGTTCATTATACTTTTTAAAATCTGTAGAGATGCTTAGACTCCTATTTTATTCAACTGGGTACAATCCATTACTATTATTTATTTTTGATGATCATATCATGCCATATTTGGCCAGTCAGAGGCCCTTCAACTGGCTTCCATGTCCTTTTGACATATCCCATCATTTTTTGAGCACATGGCAACTTTCTGGTTCAGTGCTATTGGGGTGTTACTTTTCTCAGTATATTTTAATGGACAGAATTAGGTAGTATATGTATGTATTCACACATATACTTACATCCATATTTCTCTATCTCTTACTTACAATCGTGAGTTTATATTGGTACCTCCAACTCTCCAGTCAGATACCCTTAGATTTGTTCTAGTTTTCTCTTTTTCACATTCCCTTCTCCACCCATGAGAAAACTGGCTCCTGTTATTCTTTATATATATATATATATATATATATATATATATATATATATATATTTTTTTTTTTAATAAACATATAATGTGTTATTAGCCCTAGGGGTACAGGTTTGTGAATCGCCAGGTTTACATACTTCACAGCACTCACCATAGCGCATAGCCTCCCCAGTGTCCATAACCCCACCCCCCTCTCCCGACCCCCCTCCCCCCAGCAACCCTCAGTTTGTTTTGTGAGATTAAGAGTCTCTTATGGTATGTCTCCCTCCTGATCCCATCTTGTTTTATTTATTCTTTTCCTATCCCTCAAACATCCCACGTTGCATCTCTACTTCCTCATATCAGGGAGATCATATGATAGTTGTCTTTCTCCAATTGACTTTTTTCGCTAAGCATAATACCCTCTAGTTCCATCCA